>NC_051198.1:6811546-7495058 GCF_015220075.1 Falco rusticolus | reverse complement strand
AATCTTTAAATGTTTTTAATTAAATCTCATTCTGTAATTTAACTGAAAACAAGACCACCTAAGAGTAGACACTGGGATATCCTTATCAAGAAAGAAATCAAAAAAAGCTGCCTCTGAGATGCAAAATGTCACTTTGATGCAATGAATTGTAGTTAGTCTCAAATCACTTTCTGCTCAATTGATGCAAGTTATTCTTACTGCACGTTTAAATCTATACTTTTTGTCATAACCCATTGCCTCATTGCAAGTTATACATTTTGAAGCACTTAAATCTTTTAAATGGGATAAGGTACATAGAAAAACTTCAATATGTAGTTGACTGCACTCACAGGAAGCCGTAATTTCTAAATGCCAGCAACTTCTATGTTGTGAGCTTTATATCGTAGTTGCATTAATTTCTAGTTCTTAATGTAATAATTGTTGAAGTGTTCTTTGTCTGAGCATTAATGAGTCATTTGGTGAAACTTGTAACTCATGAGGGAGGTGAAGGGCAGTGTTCCTGCTTCGGTGGGAGGGATGCCTGGAGCGTTGCTCAAGCTGCCGAGTCCCTGCCATGGCCACTTTCTGCCTCAAGCCTCTGGAAATGCTGTTAGCAGCCCTATTGCTTTTTTTTGTTCCTGTAAGCCTCTTTTCTACCTTTTACCAGAGCCCACCCAGCAGCTCTGAAAGTAGGAAGCAGTAAAGTTTGTTGAAACATGCTTCTGACTCCCTTTGCTGTTCTGTTTATACACTTGCTTTAGCCATTTGGCCCTATATGAAAGCAATCAATATATCTGTACAAGGCTCTTGCTGTAGCTCAAACTCAATAGTGTGGATGAAAAAATAGCCAGTATAAAAAAAGTGTGTAAGGGGGGAAAAAAAGTAACTACTTGTAACAATAAGTCAAAATACCTTTTCGTAAGAGAATGCTTTTACCCATCAGTAATAAAATGCACCTCAGAATATAAAGTATCTTTGCCAGATTTTTAGTGTCACTGAGTTACAGTAGAGTTAAGCTGAGGTTTGTGTACACAAACACTTGCCCACTTTCTGGCGCTTTACTTTCTGGCTGAAATATTGCAGAGCCATCTCAAAGGCCTGCTTTTAAAGCTTCTCCATGGAAAAGATGCTTGTTGACAGAAACACAACTGCTCTTTAGGTCCAATTATTTGACCTAAATATTTGGTGGCAACAAATACTTTAGAGTAAGTCTTTGGGGTTTTTTTAAGTGGATGAAAGATATTTTATGCAGAGAAATTTTTTCTTTGCATCCTGAACATAGCAGTTGCATTACACTCTGAAGCGTTATCTTTGTCCAACAGTTCGTTGTGTCTGAAGATTTCTGTAAGGTACATTTCTGTATGCAGCACTAAACTTTTTTGCATCTCTCTAAACAATAGAAATATAAACCATGGAATGCCACAGTTACTTTTCTTTTTATGCTGGATATTCCTTTCTTCTACTTTCAGTGCATTGGGTCATCCAGTTTACCTTTTCTACACATCTGTCATGGTCCTTCTCTTCATGCATTAAACATTGCAAACAAAATGAAAAAGGAATCCCATTTTTTTGCAGCTTTTCAAGTTGCTTTGCAGTTTGCCCTCAGACTTCAGTGATGGAGCAGCTTAATTGTTCAATACTTAGAAGTTTGCTTTGTGTCCTGCATAATTTTGCCTCTCTTTTCACTCGATAATGCTCTCTTGACTTTTCCACAGACTCACATTTCAAGACTTCCTCCTGGAGCTGTGGCAGGACAGTCTGTGGCAATAGAAGGAGGAGTTTGCCGGCTGGAGAGTCCAGAAAGCTGAACAGCTGATTCCTCACTTCATTGCAAAGAATGTGAATGACTTTTTGTACAATAAGTTTTTTGTGTTTTAACAGATGTTGGAAATTCTGCTCTTGTTTTATACCCCGTATTGCAACCATGTGCACCATAACTTGAGACAAGTGCTGCTGTAGTTTATGTTCTCACTCTGTGAATGGGGGTGTGTGCATGTTCATTTTTTCCCTAATAAAATAGGAACTCTTCCCAGCTGTGTAAAGATTATGTATGATTAATGATTGTGTTTTCATTGTTTTATGTTTGAAAAATAACTAAAAGTTTTAAAAAATTAATTTAAAGATAGGATCACAATTTTCATTCATGTTCTAAATTTAAGAGTAACAGGCCTTTGAAGTGGCTCTATAATTATGCAAAAATTGTTATGGTTTCTAAGTTTCTCAGTGGTTTGAGGAAATCCAGAGGTGGCTTAAACATGGGTTGTTTTTTTCCTCCCCAATAAGGAGGACTTCTTTTGTCAAAGAATGGTTTCAGTGAAACAGACTAGAGCAAAGTTAAGGCTAGAATTGTTTTTAAATAGTCTTATAGGTCATATCTCTGTTCCCAAACTAAGATGTTAATAGCTTCAAGCTGTATGTATTACAAAAAGCTATATGAAGATAATGTATCGTAATGCAGTCTTTATGTATAATGGAATATTACAATGTAAATAAGAAAACAAAGTTTATTGAAAGATTCAATATTATTCTTCGCTTCTGTTTAAATCTATTTTTAAGAGAGGTACAGAAATGAACATATTACTGGATGCGAAGTGCAATGTATATTAAACAGATGTTGGGAGAGCTGATAGTAGCTTTCTTATTGACAAAGCAACTTCCTAAAGTCCAGCCACAGCATGGGTATTTATATAACTGTGTGTATTATGTATGTACTGTGCATAAATTTACTGTAATTCTTTTTATACCTTCAAAAAACCTGCATTATAAAACAGTGTAATCCTTGTCTGCCTTGTGAAGCACTGGCAGCTGAACCCTCGTTTGTCACCAGTTCTGATATGTTAGCCAGATTGCCTGAGTCCTAAAAGTAAGTTCTGACGTACAATCTTCCACTCAGTACTTTTTTCTTCAAAGCACTGGCAGCAATAGAAGACTTTTGTAATTAATTCATTGTCTTGATAAGTATGCCAAAGAGAAACTAAAATAGTTCATCTTTTTCCCTGGTGGATATTTGATAATTCTGTTTTCAGAAATAGTGGATGAATAGATACTCAGACTTGTATTCACTTAATCGGGCATTGTACTTGCCTGTTTTTTAATGTTGTGCCTGCCTATAACAGACATACTTGACTGACTAAATGGTTACATTGATTGTAGTACCAATATTTCATGGAAAAAAAATCTTAATAAATTTTTTTTAATAGCCTGAGTTCATTTTCACTGTTATGCTACAACATACATTGACATACTCTCATCTTTGTTTGTTTTTTTTTAATTGTGACATCAGTGTAGTCCTATAGTTGAAGATATTTCTATACAATTCTGTAAATTATGTGAAACAGGCTTTCCAGGTTGGAGAACCAAAAAAGTGGAATGCATCCATCTTGAAATAGTTTGTGCTGAGGTATCAGACTGGATTTTCGGTGATATACTGGTGGTCTGATGAAATGAAGAACTGCACTTTCAGAAATGTTACAACAAAGAAGCTGTGTTGTCACAGTCATTACAATTGCTGTAACAGGCAGCATTAAATGACTGTGTGGATGCTTCACTATGTAATGAGTGAAGAATTGAAGTTCATGTGTATGGGTTTGTACATACCCTCATTTGAAAATGGCATTGTTTTTGGAAAAGCTAAAGTAAGTGTTGGCCTGCTTTCATTCTTTCATTCTAAAACTGCTTTTCAGAGTCAACCTCGTAGAAACTTTGGCATGAATTCACTCTTTCATGGAATAAGCATGGCAGAATGGCTTGTAAAATGTAAATCGATAATTTGTTTCTTCCCTTTAATATCTCTTTATGGAGTTGCAGATTCCAGTGTATGATTTTTCTTTCCCCACACTATCTCAAAGTTTCATTTGTGTGTATACATACATATATAAAACCCTATAACTCAAACAGCAGGTAACATGTTTTGCTTTTACTTTGCTTTTCTGTCTATATCATACTCCAATCAAATATTACTATTTTTTTTTTTTTTTTGTCAAAAAAGCCAGGCTTCTTCAGGAAGCTACTTGGGAATCATGGTTTAAAATTGAGCAGTGTGCCTTTTAATTGTCCAACATTTTCTCCTTCTGTCTAGGTAGAGGAAAAAGGAAAAAAAAAAATCATCTCTTGTCTTGAGAATCACAAGCAAGGTGCAGAGCACAAACCAGGTACAGAGCCAACTTTTGACATAAGGTATGAGAAGAAAACTGTGTTAGCATATATGAATTTCTGTACCAGTAATTGTGAAGTCTGACAGGAACAGAATTGCCTATCATCCAGCTCCCACTTAAGCCAATGAAAGATCTTACATTACTTTAATTATGGGTATAATTCTGCTACCAGTTCTATTTTGAACTTAAAAGGGGCTTATGAAAAATAAATGGTGAGGACAGACACGCTTTACAATGACGTGATCCGTAAACTCTTGTACGTGATGAGTAACCATTGCCACTGGCATAAGCAGATACTGTCCAAGAGGAAATTATACAGTTGACAGCAGTTGCTGGCTAAAATTATAAAGGAAGGGCAACCAGATGAAATGCATATAAATACAAACAATTAGGATACTGTTGTTTTTATACTCAAACACACAATTACATGTCCTAGAGTATTTTGTAGCAGACGGGTTGGTGCCAGGGTAGTCGGTCTTCTGCCATGATAAATTTCACTGCTAAAAGCTTGTAATAAGCTAAAGCAAACTGAACATGTAGCCCATTTTTTCTTACTTTGCTTCTGTACCCTTGTCTTCACTTCTGTACCTTAACGGTGTGGTCCTGCAATGAGTGAGTTTAGGGAGATGCAGTTGAGCAAGTCATGGAGGAGAGGCCTGCTACACTAAAAAAAGTTTAGAGATGGTTTGAATTCCATTTTGTGTATTGTATATGTATAAAGAGTATGCTTCTCTGCTTGTGAATAAACCGCTGGAAATGCTCTGGAATACAAGAGATTTGTCTGAGGGGGAAGAGGGGGGCCTGATTTAGGGAAACTGCAGCCTCACCTGTAAAGGAAAATATAGAAGATGCTGTGAAAGGAGAAGGAAGCCTAAGAGGAAACAAAGCTAGTAGTAAATCCAGGGGTATTAGCAAGGCTGTGGAAACTGCTGTCGTTAATTAATATGTAAGTTAATAGCAGATTCTCAAAAAAGAAGCCAAAACTATTGGTTATTATGCTACTACATGTGAAAGAGGTGCAACATTTCACAGTGGCATGTGGTAATGGGGCAACTGGACAGTCTATAGCTCAGTTTTATGCAGATTTAGATGGGAAGTTCTAGAGTATAAATCTGCATGTTGGAATTCCACCATAATGTCTGTTTCTTCTGATTGTTATGAGAGTCATTTTCTTTGAGTCAACAAGATATACCAAAAATCCTAGTCATTCAGCGGTAGCAGGATTCATTTGTTCATAGACATTGAATTGCATGGCAACTTTTTATAGTGTTAGGTTTGTAAATAACTGAACACCATCTGCAGTCTATATCCAACCCTATTTCAAAAGCATCTCCTGAATCTCAAAACGTTTGCTGCTCTTTAACGGTATTTAGACCCATGTAATTCTAGGTGACTGCAGGCCCATTCTCTAATTCACCTTTCAGGTTAAAATATGACTTAGTAAAGAATTCAGGTTAAAAAATGACTTGGGAAAGAATTGGGTCAGCTTGATTGGCAGCAGAAGGCTTACAAGAGAACTGAAGAATTGGAGGGAAAGCTTATAATGTGGCTAGGTAAGGAAATAAAGGGTCTTGTTAGCAGAGTGTACAAAGAAACTTAACAGGGAAGAACAGGAATCAATGTAAAACAGGTAGAAAACAAAATAATTTTTAAGAAAAGAAGAGAAAGAATAAGAGGAAATAGTTTTGAGAACTTCTAAGAAACCTGGGTAAGAATTGATACATCCTTCACAGCACTGCTAAGGCTCATCTTCCAAGGGATATTTGAAGAGTTGAAGGACTATAAACTCTTGTGTTATATCTGGCCAGGATTGTAATGTGAAAGGCTCATTTTGGTTTACAGCAAAGTGAGGACAAACACAGAATTTGTGTGGCTTTTAGCATGGAGTGTCAATGGAGGTTTTTGTAGATGCCTCGCAGGTGAGTTGAGAAAGTGCCACTGCCTCCTGTCAGAGTCCGGATCTGCCAAGAAATGCCGAGAACCTACAGCTTGTAGGAAATTGTATTGAGATTTTATACGGAAGCCGACATCACTGATAGCTTGTGGTAAAGAACTCCTGTAGTGGGTCTAAAAGTAGTACTGCTGATTAATAAAACTTACCTCTTTTTGCTCTTTTGCTCATTTTTTGCAGGAAAGCTAGGGGGAAGTTGTTCTGCTGTAACAGCCCTGTGCTTGATTATATACTCCATTACAAGATAACACAGAGATAAGGAGGACTTGTACACTGGCTTTTATTGTTTTAGATCCTATAGTGACATTGTTGTAAATATCCATGTAAATGTACAGCAAGAGACTAGCTAAACTCATCCTTCTAAAACAAAAAGCCTTTCAAAGTTGTTAAAATGCAGTTTTCAGAAAGCATTGCTTGAAGGCAAGTGTCTGAGGTGAGATCCTGTCCCCAGCGAGGTCACTCGGAGCCCAGCTGTCGGCTTCAGCGGAGCCAGGACGTCACCCTTGGAGGTATTTCTCGTACAGGACTCGTTATGAGTGCCTTAATGTCAACACTGGAGACTTCGGAAATGAGGTGGTGCGAGATGTTTTGATGACTCACACTTGTTTTTTGGATTATCTGGGACTATCTGGTGGGTGTGCAGGGCTTGAAAAGCCAAGTGGAAGAACCAAACCACAAACTCCTCTGGGCAAATAATCCAATGCAGCCGGGTGACGACGGCTCCAAAAGGAGCTCTTCACCAGCCAAGGGCTGTCGGCATAGTTCTGTTAATTCAAGCAGTTTTCCTGAAGTTGATCATTCCTCCAGCCCTGGTTTCACTGCACAGACTGCACCATCCAGCACAGGCATGGGCCGGGGTTGGGCTGCCGCCATGCAGCTCACCTGTGGCAAAGCCACCGTGCTCGAGGTTAATGCCAATAAAGCACGACACCAGCCTGGATTGTAATATCTGTAAGTACTGTCCCTGTGATAGAAATCCTATCCAATGTATTTTTTTAAGCTGTTTCCTTAAAAGGTGAGTTGTACCTGACTGGTAGGGGCAAGCAGTGTGACACTGTGCTGGAAACCCCCCGGCCCCACCACCCTGTGGCCAGAGGAGATGCCATTTAGAGTTGAGATCAAATTATCCATATTTGAAAGTGTTGCTTCTTTACTTTTTGTGGTGAGAAGGAAGCTCTTTTGTCCCGGGTGCTGTGTGGTGCGCAGGTGCGGAGGCTCTGGTGGGGCTGAGGAGCGGCCGGTTCCGGCCGGTTCTGGCTGGTTCCCGCCGCGGGGCTGTGAGGCAGCGCGCAGCCCCTCTGAGGCAGAGCACAGCCGCGCCGTGGGGCAAGCCGCCTTCGGGAAAGGGAAAATGGCACCAGCAGCGAGGTGTGAGGGGAAAATGTGTGTCAGGAACAGCCCTATGAGTCCCCCTTGCACTTGTGGGCGATTTGTGGGCGAGGGGTTGGCGCTGAGCCTGGGAAAGGGCGGGTGGGGGGATGGTGTTTCAGTTTGCCTCTCGCTATTCAAACCTACTCTGGTGGGCAATAAATTAAATTTGTTTTCCCCAAGCTGAGTCTGTTTTGCCCATGACAACACTTGGCAAGTAATCTCCCCGTCACAACCTCAACACATTAACTTTTTTGCCTAAATTCCTGCCCCCACTGTCCTTTCAAGGCTGGGGAGGGAGAGAGCGGCTGGGTGGGCGCTGGCAGCTGGCCGAGGCCAGCACACCATGGGCAGCAACGACTGCACCCAGAGCTCCCTTCGGGACTAAATCCAAAAGTAAAACTTTGCAGGTGATATTCTGGTGAGTTAGTTTTCTCTTGGGCCAGTGAACTGATTTTTTTGTGCCCCGCAGCTGCATGGTTGTTAGAGCTAACATAAAGGAAACACAGGAGCGCAGGGCTGGAAGGAGGGATGGGAGGGTGCGATAACCCACTTTTGCCTGGTGTTAAATCAGGTTGGGTATACAATGAAACTGGCCCCCTCTTTGTGCTCACCGTGATTATTCATCTTGTTGGGTGTTGCTCTTTTTGCTTCCAGTCTGTTTCTGTAAGTAAGGCACTGTGGATGTTGTTGGGGAAAATATGTCATGTTTATAAAATTGCATTTGTGTCTAATTTTACAGGAATCAACTCTAGTTAAGTGCAACTCTCAATCTGATGAAGAGTCTACAATTTGGAGACCAGTTCTTTTGAAAGGCAGTGAACTCCTCTGGGAAGATAAGAGCATGACAAGTCTTGAGGTAATTAACAGTCAATGTTGTGATATGATGGCCTTTGAAACCAGTACTGTGCGTGCTTGAGGAAAGAAGGGAGAGTTTTCCAAACCCCGTGTTTGTTGTATGAATGTGTCATAAAATGTTGACAAAAGAAAATTAGCAAACCAGACAACACCGTGGCATATCAGAAAATGCTTTGTGATACATGATTTGCAAAATGTTACAATCTGAGAACTGCAATTCGGTTCATTGCTCAGAGAAAAGGATGAATGGATAGAAAAAGCATAATTTTGAGTATCTCCTTTGCACATCAAAAAAGTTACTCCCAGGTAAGGTTCAAGAATCTTGACCAACGTAAGGGAGGTACCTAAATTAGAAAAGAACTCAAAAATAAGGAAAATCCCAACTATAAATGATGAACAGAAATGCAGGATAAAGTTCACTGGTAAAAACTATACAAGGGGCAGAAGGCAACTCAATTATCCTGTTGTGTGAAGTGTGACTCAAGAGTTTTAAGTTCAGGTATGAGCTAATGCTGGTTTCTTCTTTTAGTACTTTTCTATTTTATTTGTTTTCAGTTTTGAAACTAAAATACTTTATTTTTTTCCTTGCTAGAGTAAAAGTGTTTTCACTTTAGTATCTATGAAGTCACATGAACTCATTTAAAACAGAAGCTTTTACTTCTGTGGAGATAACAAGTCCAGATAAAGTAGTCCATAGGGACTACCCTGCAGGGAAGTGGCACCCAAAAGTGTTCAGGTATCTGAGGAAATGACATAGGTTTTAAACACTCCCCTGTTCTTTATCTTCAACCTAGTTCAAATTCTAGTCCTTCATCTATTTCACCACAACAGAACAAGCCACAGACATGTTAGATGGTCTCATAAATGATGCATACACAGAGGTAAAAGGTTTTCTTTTACCCCTCCCAAAGAGGTAATGAAGACAACAAGACCTGTTGAAATTTTTTTTTTTCCCAAAAGACTGAACTGTACTACTTACATTGCCTAAACCCTGCCCTGAGGACATGTCACGATTTCTTCAGGATGCTTTCTGAATGCTGCAGTGCGATGACTCGCAGTCACAGTACTAACAGTACTAAAGCTTGTTTCCACCACTGATGCTGTTGCCTCTTGTAGCATTACTGTCAAGGGTCAGCAGAAAAATTTGGTGTCTGAGAAAGCCCTTGAAGCCCCCATTTTAAATGTCAAAGAGTATTCTCCATAAACTACATTTTAATGTTTTTTAGTAATAATGGTGGCCATGCTGGCTAGTGAGTGTGATTATCTTTTCATTTGGAAATCCTAGGTGTGGGTTTTTTTCAGGATAGCGTGCTCCTGTAAATAAGATTTTTATGTGCATGTGCTGTCTTTATGTATGTCCATCTTTATGTCCTGTTCTCTCCACTTTTCTCTGTTCCTCTTTCTTCCCCCAATGGCATGTTGTCTCAGTTCAATACTATTAACAGAGGATAAACAAGTTTCCCCAGTTAAACTAATGTATGTGGCTAGAAAGAATAAAGAGCTATAGTAAGTTCCTGAATTGAAAGCAGACTGATTAGTCCCCTGAGGATCCATGCAGGAGAAAGCCTGTATATAGGACTTTTTTCCACTTAGGGCTAAAATGTAGGTTGCTGTGAGCTCCAGTTGGCACTGATCTGGAAGAAACCAGGCATTGTTTGTTCCAGTGATTGCAGAACAGCTTGATTCACGATCAAGAACCTTTTAGGCTGGTGCAAAAGTGTTTTCTTTTCATTTTCACCAGTTTATTTGCCTTGTTTATTTCTCAGATTTTTCACAACTGGTAAAATTCACTGCACAATAATGTAGTGCCAGGCTTACATTGAATATCACCTGAAGAAGTCAGTGCATCCCTGCTGGCAACAGTGGAGCTGGTGAAGGTGAGAAAGGATCCATACCTGCTTTCTGTAGTGATGCAGTTTATTTTTCCTGCCCTGCAAATTCTCCATCAAAGATGTTGCTCCATTACTGCACATGCGGTCCTTTTGCTAAGAACAATGCAATGTACAGGTAATTTTGCCATGAGAAATCCTGTATCCATTATATACAAGTAGATACAGTGGCTTTTTGGAAAGTGGCTTATAACAGAAAGACCACTTTTATTTCTTCTTTGCTGAAATCTTTCATGTGGCTGGAAAGAAGACACAATCCCTTTTGCCCTGCCTGATAACTAATCAATTCTTCTTACCTGAAAATAACAAAATGGCAGAAGCCTTTCAAGTGAGAGCTGACATCTTCTCATTTTAAATTTTCCCATTTTTGTATTTCACTGGCAGATAGGCTGCAAGACCTTGTTCTTTGTTGGTCATGAGCCAGTAAGGATACTAAATACATTTTGTTACAGTCCATCTTGACAAGAAAAAAAATTGTGATAAACACTTGACTCTGGATTTTTCCTCCCAGCTTGCTCCCTGGTGAAACAGCACAGCTCTCAAATTCACTGTCCATACACACACATGCACAAATTCAAAAAGGGTCACCTGTTGTTTACTCTTTCCTCTTTCCTGTCCTCCTGATAGCCTGTAATACATCCCTGGTTGCTGCTGAGCTGTGGAGGCTTCATGCTGTGCTTGTGACCTCAGTTTAGGGGAGAGGGTTGAGGACTTTGATCCAACTCCAAGGACATGATGGGGGTATTCTCTGTGACATGCCAATGTGTGTGGCTTTGAAGTCTGTGATTAGGCTGAGGGGAAGGAAGAAGTCCTGCATGATGTATCCTTTTGATTTGAAGCTCTGGTGAGTGATGATGTGAATCCAGCACAGGACTGTGAGGCTGCAACCCTTTGCTGAAGGGCTGTGATGAGCCCTTCCTCTCTCCTGGGACAAGAACATCCTCACATGCAGAGATGGAGAAATCCTGGGATTCTCCCATTCTGGGCTATAGCTTGGTTGACAGACTTATTTTTCACTTCAGCGTAGTAAATAGTTTGTCTCCTGCTTGGAGATGATTCATCTCTCATTATGTTTAATAATTAGAATTCCATGCGCATCCGTTACTTCCTCCATGCTCTGCCAGAGTGATCTGCTCTGAACAGCTCCATCTGTTGGCATCGCGTTGCCATATCGAAAAACAGGCAAAAAAACCCCAAACCCAAACGCAAAACAAAACATCCCCTAAATCCAGCAGCAACAAGAATAGCCTTTCCACTTGGACTGTGAAGAGAAATGATGGGCGTGGGGCCTGGTGCAACAGCTGCCTGCTGCCTCTGAAACCCGCTGGGTAAAACTGCTGCATCCCTGGGCTCCCTGGCATCTCCCGCATCCTCCAAAATCAGGAGTGCCACGTGTCTGCTGAGCACGCTGCAGATCTGGGCAGAGATGAGGAGGCAGACCCTCTGCACCTGGTGTCCTCACACCGTTCCCTTTCATTTCCCAGCCCAGACCTGCCACGCCAGGTGCAGCTAGCAGCAGCCTGCCAAGGGTTGGCAGGGGCAGTGCCGGCAGTAGACAGAGGAGATGGAGGTGGCTGGTGATGTGAAGTGTCCCTGGGGGACTGGTGGTCCCTGCCCGCTGCACACAGACAGCTGGAAGGGAGCTGCAGGAACAGCTTGATTATAAGGTGTGGGAAGAGGCAGGCACCATCCCTACAAAGCTGCCCAGCTGGGAGCTGCAGAAAGGGAGCTCCATGCCTCTGGGCAGTCTCCAGCCAGCAGCAGAGCCAGGGGCTGCTGTGCCCTGTGCTGGGGCAGGTTCGGCCCCATGGGAGCTCTGTGGGCACCGAAGGCTGTGCTCAGAAACCAGGGGCCGAGGGTCAAGGGCGGTGCAGGGATTGCTGGGGTTGGAGGAATGTTGTGGGTGGCTTGGAGGTGGCTAGGGATGAACCTGTGGCATGGAGATCGTGAGGGATGCAGAAGTGTTGCAGGTGGCACAGAGATTGCTGTGGATGGACATGTGGCATGGAGATCACTAGGGCGGAGATGTATTGGGGTGGCACGGCGGTCGGTAGGGATGAAGAAGTGCGGGGAGGTTGCTGTGGAAGAAACGTCGCAGGTGGCACGGAGGTTGCTATGTCAGACCTGGCCACAGGGGGGTACCACAGACAGGGACACGGTTTCAGTATGGGCACTAACAGATAGAATCAGATCATCATAGAATCCTTTAGGTTGGAAAAGGCCTTCAAGATCATCAAGTCCAACTGTTAACCCAGCAATTCCAAGTCCTCCGCGAAGCTGTGTCCCTAAGTGCCAAATCTACATGTTCTTTCAACACTTCCAGGGATGGTGATTCCACCACCTCCCTGGGCAGCCTGTTCCAGTGCTTGACCACCCTTTCAGAAATCACCTCTCGCATGTGGTAGCATCACATCTTGCTACTCTGTGTCCCCTCCTGCCCCACTGCTACAAATGTGCTTGGGAGCGAAGGTGTGAGCACGACTTGTGTCCAAGTCGGGCAAAGCATCAGTCTGTGGTGCCTTTGTATATTAATCCTCTGTGGTGTTTTCTCCCCTGGGTTATTGGTAATGCATCTTCAGGTTTAAGCCTTCATGTTGTTCTTGAGATGTCAGCAAGGAGCTGACTGCTATGTGATTGCCTGGCACACCAACTGTGGAGAATGAGGTTGCCTCCCGACCTGGCTTCGTGGGTGCTGTAAAGTGGTCTTTGCAAAAACTGCGTTGCTCAGGGAGGTTGAAATTTAACACATACTTCCTTCTGTTTTTAAGGACCTAGAGCCCAATGCTGAGTGCCAATAAATTCAGTCATCTCCCTGGTGGCTCCGTACATGCTGGGCTCAACTGTGGCTGTGTTTGAGCAGCTGCACAGCTTGCACTGGCATCAACGAGGGCAGCTTCAGTTGCCTGTAATTGTCCAAAACTGGAGCCACGTAAAAAATGAAGGTTACAAACACGCTCACAAGGAAATAGTTTTCCCTTGTATGGTTTATATGAGTTTCTGCTTCTAAGAAAATATTATCTGCCTTCTTGACAATGTTGTCTTTTTCTGGCTGCTCATGGTATAGGTATGAACAGGCTTATAGAGCATCCAGGACTTGATGTCAGATATTGGATGTTTTCAGTATTGATAACTTTCATATGTGGCCTGGTCCTAAAGCAAGAATGAGCCTTTATTCATTGTACATACTTATTATTTGGGTTTTAAGTAACTTCTTCTTTAAGGGACATCAGATGTTCAGAATATCGAAAGCAGTATTCTTTATGATGAGAGTAAATATTCTGAGTTTTTGGCAGGTTTTGTTTTTGTTTTTGTTTTTGTTTGGGTTTTTTTGTCTCCATAAAAGGCAAAAGAAATCTGCTAGCTAAATAAATGCAAACATTTTGTTTCTCATGCTATCAAATGCAGCATGCAATATGATCTAGCATTATTTGTGAAGGAACAGTTCTAGTTACAGAGATGAAAAATTATACTTAAAAGGCAAAACCAAACAAAACTGTGTAGCTTGTTTGCTTATCTTCAGTTGTGATTGTCCTTTGGAGACTGAAGCCTGGCCCGGAGCTGACATAACACATGAAAGATTGCTTCCATGGGCTTCAGTGGGAGTTTGGATTGGGCTATGTGATGTTGCAAAACTATAAATGCCTTTCAGAAGGACATGAGTATAACTTATTCATGATGGAAAAAGTAGGATATGAACACTGTGGTGATCGCTTCAGACTGCCAGGTTTCTCTGCCTTGAAAAGGGTGTGTTTGCAGATTCATGTTGAAGATGGCCCCTCCCAGAGGAGGACAGGCAAGCAGAATTTGAGATTTCCTCACCAAAGAGAACGCCTCTGGGTGCTCTATTACGACCCTCTGGCATGGTTTGAGTTGCATTGGCTTAAATGTGGGCACAGCCATCCCGGGAAGAGCAGCAGCCCTCAGCAGAAATCCTCCCTGCACTAGTCAAGGCATCGGTATTTAGCAGATATAGGGCTGCTGTGGGTGTTGGATGCTCATGCGCAGGCAGGGACCCACCCTGCAGCCTCAGCAACATGTTGGCTGTGTAGTTGAGAGTTCAGAGAAGAGCAGTATCCCTTCTTTGGCAGATGGGAGGTAGAGATTCAGCAACGTCAGACAGAGGAGATTAAACAGAAGTTAGCTGGGTCCCCTAAGAGCAACCTTCTGGGTTTTTGTGTCCCTTGTCACAGCACTGTGACAGTCTCGAGTCTGGCACTACAGACCAGTGGCTTTTCAACACTAAGGCAGCAGCACAACAGTTTGGTCTCCCAGCTGTTAAAGCAGACTTTCTTTCTGCGAATTAAAGGAAAAGAAAGGGAGTAAGAAAGCTGCTCCCTCTGCTCTCTCGCTGCAGCCTCCCCATGTTGGGAGGCAGGCTGCTCTGCTGGGTTTTGACTGTAGTAGGTTTGCTGGGTGCTTTCACAGCTGCTTGATGCTGCTGTGTAATTTCTAGCTTCCTGCAGGATGCTCAGCACTTCTGCAGCCCAGGATAGCTGTGGCCGTAGGTTTTGGGGCTAATTCTTCCTGAAAAGCTGGGTTGTAAAGAGACAAATGCCAGTTGCAGCTGTGGGTGCATTTCTGGAAGGTGCTCGGATGATGTTGTGTTGGGAGCTTGAGGAGAATGAGGAGTGGAGTTGGTGGAGCACCTTCTAAGACGAGAAAAGAAGAGGAAAACTAAAACTGAGTTGTTTTCACTTCCGAAGCTTTGGGGTTGTGTTTCTAACAAAGTGAAGTTCAGATCATATGTCCTCCAAACAGCCCCAAATTCTGCCTCATTGCTGAGCTACCCTAACCAATTTGCAGCAGCCTTGAGATGTCTTCACAGTTTGAAGAAAAACCACTACCAGGGCTTGGGAAATGTGAGCGAGTCTGACTTTGGTTATGGAAAAGCTACTAGGCAGAAGTATGAAAAGCTTGCTGGTAAATCATTTACAAGAAAATATCTTGCTCAGCATGGGGTTTGCAATGAGGGGGTAATATTTAATGACCTGCTTCAAATGTTATTATAAATCATTACTTCCTCACCAGCTAAATCACGGCTGCCTAATACTCTGTGTGCTCTCCTGTTGAAATGTCACTAACTCGAGAACACGTTGGAGTTTGGAGCCACGTGGCCCCATGGGGTGGAGGGAAGTGCAGGAAACATAAGGGGCCATCAGGCATCCCAAGGGGGGTGATGCCTGTCCCTAATTTGGCTGCACAGCTCCCGTGTTTTCATAGCACCATCCGCCTCTGCAAAATGCAAGACCTTTGGGAGCTTTTTGACAAGATGCTAAACTTGAATAACCTAAATGAAAGCATGTCCCTGGTGCAGAAGCAAGAACAGTTTTCAGGAGGATAAAGAAGGCGAGTGTTTAGCTTTGGTTGAATGATACCTTTGAGTTATGCAGGGAAATGTCTTCCAAACGGCTTAATAGGCCTCATGCCCACCTGGGACATTGAGCAGAGCTTTGCAATAAACTGCTCCAGATCCAGCCTGGGCAAAACCTCTGAATCCTCTTCGAGTTATGCACAGTCTGCAACAGTTAGAGTGCAGAAGTGAAGGCAGCCCAGGGGTGCACGGCTGTATGGCCAGAGGGGTAACTACATATGGAGGGGGAAAACTCCCTCCCCTTGGAAAACAAATATCTCACCTCTAAAAGGCAACAGCCACTGCAAACACAAGGGAATGCAAGTCCCACACCCATTTCTTGACTGAGGATACATACACTTTGTGCTGGAAGGAGGCTATGGGCTTCTTTCACCTATTTATTTTACACAAAGACGTGGGGGAGAAAAGCCTCAGGGCAGCCTGTCTGCAGAGGCAGTAACTCAGAAAAGGGTACAGCAGTGGGGATTTCAACAGAGAATTGGTAGCTTGTTACTTTTTTCTGTCTTTAGATCATGACTTAGAAAAAATAATCCCTGTGCATCCTATATTCTTTGTCCTTGCTGCCTGTGTGAGAATCACAATCAGCAGTTCTGTAGGTCATTTAGGGAATGGAAATTTTATGGAAACAATGTGCAAGTGAAAGCAGTATTCCTTTTGACGGATATGTTTAATGCAATAGTGCTTTCACACTTTAAAAAAAGAGAAGAAAGAGCTTTAATATTATCTCTTCGGTCCATAGTAAGCATAAAAAAACAAAGTCAAAGCATGTTTAAGGTCTTACTCTTTCTTAACTGCCTTAGGCTGCAAAGTAAATAGACAATTTTGGATTTGAGATGAAGGTGGAGTAAGGAGGTGGGGAAGATTGTGTGAATGGGACAATGAAATCTTCAGCAGAATCACAACTACCATAAATATAGCTATAAGAGGGCCCAGAGACCAGTGAGGGACTTACCCTGGCCAGGCTGTCCTAGTCCCCACACAGAAACCAAGACCAGTGTTTGTTTGCCAAGTCTGTGTACATTGTTGTGTATTTTCCTGTCTCTCTTTTTTTTTTTTTTTCCCTTCCTTCTCCTTTATGCATGAGTAAGATTTTAATTTTAGAAGAAATTCTGGTAGGCTTTTGTGGGCAGTTTCGAGGGGGGGAGGTAAAGGATGGTATTTCTGTTTCTGCATGCAAATGCAGGGAAGTTTGTCTGAGCTCAGCTGGCAAGGCCACCGTCAGACAGGTGTCACAAGCCTGGTTTGCATTTAACTTCCTAGGGCTTTACTGAGAGGAGAGTATTTGAAGCCACTGTGCGTGGGCAAGCACAGAGCTCACACCATTCATACAGGTTTGTCTGTATGTGAATTGCACACTGGTACACTGTGTACTGGTATAATTCATCCGGTTTGGTCTCACCATGCCTCCTCCTCCACACCATGCTGGACCTACTTGCGTACCTTTCACTCTCGTGCCTCCCGAAAGCGGCTTTGCAGCCCCAGGTCTCTTCCCTCACCCATGGCTGGGCAGGAGGCTCCCAGGTACAGCTCCTGTTGCAATGTGGCTCTGTGCAAACAAAACCTGTTAAAAAGTATGCAACTCTGCCTATATATTTTGCAGCTCTGGATGGATGCAGCATCTGCCTGGATTGTAGAGGAATCTCTCTGACCAGAGCAATTCATCCAGAGACCGAATTTCCTTCATGTTGTGCTTCTTCAATACTACTGCAAGGGGCTCATCTAAGAGCAGGATGATCTTTCAGTAGGTTTAACCACAATGAAACAGGTAACTGAACTGATCTCACTCCTTCAGATCGGGACTCAATGCACCTGTTACCAGTGCCTGGTGTGAAAGCAGAGAGAAAACAGCACAGGGTTTCTTCTGACTCCTGCTCCACTGACCAGTGCTGGAGTCCAAAAGACATCTCTGCCTGCTCTGTTTGTTTGTTTGTCTATTTCCTTATTGACACAAGGGATGTTGGCTCATTTGGCAGCCTCTAATGACAGCTTAAGGTTTACCACCCTGTACTAATTCTAGTGTTAAAAATATAAGTTTTTCCAGATGAGGAGTGGCAGTAGGTAAATGCAGGGAATGGGTCTTCTCTAATTCACAGCATGTTTGCTTTGTCCCACACCTTTGTTTTGGGAGTTGCTGTTTTCGTAGAAAATGAGTACAAAGCTGGGTAAGTCTAACTCCACTGTTTCCAAGTATGTTTTCTGTGGGTATTATCATGTTGGCTGAAAAACAAGCTGCTACTTACAGCCAAAGATGTGAACTGAAAATGAGGTCAAGAACCATTGATTACAAAGTGAACGGAGGCCTTTCAGTTAAGCTTGGCCACACTGCTGTAGGATGGTTATTACTGGTCAGACACTTCCTGAAATGCTCAGCAACTCCCAATGAGTGGTGTCAGGAGCTAAAATTACCAACGTTTCTGTGGCGTTTTTAAAAGTAATTTTTACTCTGTTCCATCAGCTACTGTATCAGTGGTGGTCAAAATTTTCTGCACATTGGTACAAGGGCAAATAACCAGAAGAGTGGTAAATGAACTACTTATAAAGACGTACTGCAGTGCATACTCATCTGCTTCTGATGAGAGGTTTTGCTATCAGCAAAAGTATGAGGAATTAAAGGAGAAAATGACTTTGTGTTTAATTTTGTACTTCAACTGTTAATCTACAGCATCTGACCTAACGCTGTTCCAGCATCTGAGCCGCAGAGGTGTTTGTGCGGGTGAGACTTTCCTTGGTTGCTCTCGTCTGACTGCTGGGGTCAGATGAAAGGATGAAGAGGTCCTGTGCAACACATTAAATAATAGCTGTTCATGGTGGATGTTCACCACTTCCACTCGCAAGCAAAAGCTGTTTGGTTTAACAGAGGATTTTGTGTGCCTCTCCCTTTAAGCCTCCTGTGAATAAATAGTATGCAATATGCGTTTGCTGTGGACCTGTGGGCTGCAGAAGGATTATGATCATACTCTCAAATTTTCAGTTGATGTCTGCTCTATTGGTATGGTGGTCTTGTAACACTTCTAAAATACTTGGGAATATTTGCTGAGGGTTTTTTTAAATGGAACTAAATACTGGCTTTCAGTGGGAATAGACAGCCCTTTGAGTTGACTGAAGTTGAAAGTTCTTTGCAATGCTAAACTAATGGTGTATTTGAACTCCTCTCTGTGGTTTATCTAAGACAGTCATTTAGTGTTGTATCACAGTTGGGTAGTTTGATTTATAGCTGTCTTTAGAAGTAACTTGCTTACCTATTCAGGTATGAATTGGTTAAACCAGGTAGACATTGCTGTTGTGTTGATAAAGAAGCAGTGTCAGGTCCTGGCAATGGCTGGGACTTCTCTAGCTGGGGATTCAGCTAGTGAGGGCCCTGCTGTGCTCTCGTGTTTATGCACACTCAGATTTATCGAAGAACAAATAAAAGTGCCATTTGGCCTCCAATGTATTCTGGTGATTAGTATGTGGTTATGTTTGAGTTTGGGAAACCACCTAAAGCAACTTCTTACCTCTCACTGAAGAATTTCCTTTCCAACCCCAGGTGTATTTCTGGCAAAGTTAACCTGAAATAGGCTCACAGTGGCTTTGTGGACCTCCAGGTTGTAGTATCTTCCCATGATGCATGGATGGTCACTGAGGTTTGCTACAGGAGCTGGCTGTATGCATAGAAAGTGTAGTCTTGTGTTTATAGGACTGTAATCTGGACTGCCTATTAATGCTGCTTTTGGGAAATTCAGGATCAACCAAAGCTGCTGTGACCCAAACCCCAAAACTAGGTACCTCTGTCTCACTCACTCTTCTCCAACTTGGACACAGGGCTTTTCATGTCCTAGTGTAGTGTGAGCAGAAACTAATTACTATTCTGTGAGGCAAATAAGCGTGTATGCGCACATGTAAATTATATGGTGAACCAGATGCCCTTCTCCAGACAGCTTTCTGAAAAATGACTTCATATAGGAAAGTTGTATTTTTCACGTCTGGCTCTCGAATATTGTTTTTCAGTTACATGGTACTTTCTGTAATTAGCAACAAAAATTCAAGCACAAGAATATAGTATGTGTTTGTTCCATGAAGAGCTGGGACCATTTTGATATTTTGAAAAAAAAAAAAAAAAAAAAAAAAAAGAGAAAAGCTCATTTAATACCAGTCCAGCTATTTATACCTCTTGCACAAACTTAAACATAACAAAAAATGCAACATAACTCATGAAGCAAAGGAGTGCGTTTGCCAAGTGTAATATTTGTATTTGGAAACATGTTCTATATCGTATGAAGCAGTAGCCGCCTAACTGCCTCCAAGGTTTCTTTTGGCTGATGTTTATCCAAACAGTCTTGCTCTTCATTCATTTTAATGGCTGAAAGGGAGCTGAGTGTTTTTACACTGTGAGACTGGCACAGCTCAGTCTCTGCTTTTTTGGCTGGCGCCAAATGCCCTCCTTCGCTCGCCCAGGCGAGCATGGTGCAGTGAGCCCCACAGCATGCTGGCAGTGGGCAGATGTGCACAGCCCCCATGCACAAATGTCTGCCTGTTCTGCCACTCCTCAATCACATCCCAAAATGTTGCGCGCTGGTGTCTCTTATGCTGCCTTTGATTTTGCCCTGTGTGTCCTGTGGACCTGGCACGATGGAGAAGAGTCACGGCACCCTTGTTTAAAGGAGGCAATGCCCTTTGCTGTCATGGCCATGGGTGACTTGAGCAAAACAAGTCACAAAAAAAAAGGTGTGGGAGAAGCACTTGCGCTGGTGCCACCAGGGAGGGGTTTGGAAGGTTTGCAACTGGGAAGCATCCATGGGCTTGTGCTCTGAAGATGGTACTGGTCAGGTAGAGGGTGGGAAATATGTTGTCCTTGGGGTTTAGCTACCTGATGTGGTAAAATATGGGCACTTCCTTACCTCATATGTGAGGCTGGTATCTTTGTCACTCTTTTCCTCTCTAGAAGGGGTTAGCAAATATTGCCAGCTCTTTTATCCCCTCTTTGAGTTATCTTTGTTGTCTGGACTACCAGGCTGCATTTAAGCCTTAACACTTTGGTAAGCTTAATTAATCTAGGGACCTATGTATGAGGTTAAGCACGTACCTGGATGACTGCAGGACAAGCTTTCTAAATCCTTGCCCTGAAGAGCTCAAGATGTCAGGATTTATTTCAAGGGGTCTGTTAAACACAAAATAACCAAACTTTCAGGAATGGTACAATTAGAAATAAGGTACAATTGCTACAGAAAACAGCAGGAGCAAAGAGCAGGGAAGGCATGAGTCATTCAAATATGGGTCAAAGAGGCATATTAATAATGGAAACTTTGGAAGAAACAAAGGCTGAGCCACATTTCTTTCTCTACTTTTCCCATCTGTCAGTTATATAGCACATTACCATAGGCCTCACTGGTCCTGACACTATCACAGCAGCCATTTCTTCATGTGGATGAGTTGTTCCTGAAGTATGCCGTTGGCACAGATGACTCTTATTTTTCACACAAGGAATGCAGGTCTTCCTGTTCCACATATTTTTCTTCAATGAACGTAGTTATTGTTGTCACTGAGAGGAAAATCCACTGTCTGTCTGCTAAAATACTTGAGAGGGGGAGATAAAGCATGAAATCTTTTTGTTGTGGCTGAGGATTTCCTCTGCAAGCCTCCACTTCAATGATTCACTGCTCTCTTCCAAAAGAAATGCAAAGCTGGGATGGGTATTAATTATGATTTGCAGTCCTGGGCTAAATCCTTGGCTGGTGTAACTCAAATATTCACCAGCACCTATGAAGGAGATTTAGGTTGGCCTTGGTGGTCAGAGCTCAAGTATGTGCCACCTCCTCTTTCTGCTGTGGTGCTCAGGGATGTGGTGTCATGCAGCCCAATGAGTGCTGCTCGGTGCTGTTGGTGCTGAGGGGCATTGCCAGGTATGGGCCATCATTTGTGCCATCCCTTACAGTGTTTGCGTGGCAAGGCATTATCTGGCAAACTCTTTTCAAAAGTCACCTGCCAATCCCTATCACAGCATAGAGTCTGCTTTTGTATTTTTTTTTTTTCTTTTAGTGCAAGAAAACTGCAGCTGATGGAGTCATAATAAATTCTGGCATGCTTGAAGCAAAAAAAGAGAAGCAAGTGTTCTGATTTTTCTCTAAAGTTAGAGCTATTGTTCATCTCTGCAACTTTTTGTGTATGAAATGAAGGCAGAGATCTGTGTTTTGGGGGAGAGCCACACTGTGGATAAGTGCAAAGGAATTCTGCCACAGCTTTGCCATGAATTATATGTTGTCTGAAGGATTTAACAATATCAGAAAGTTCATCAAGAACAGGAACACTCATTTTCCTATCTTTTTCTGCCAGCAAAATGAACAAGCAATTTAGCTTCCTTAAAGAAATTCCATCCGGTAGCTGTGCCAGCTCTGTCTTCCTCATGTTTGTATGCATTTGCTTTGTTCCTGAGTCCCAGATGGATTTCTGAAAATGGCACAGGGTTGCCAGAATGCATCTGAAGACACATATCATCAGTATGCACAAATTGTAAAGAATGCAGCCCCTGGAGCGATGTGTGATTTCATCAAAAGTGACTTTCCAGCTACACTGAAACCTTTCATGTCTCTTGTGCAATCTGCAATGCTAAAGCAAACAATCCGAGTGCCAGATTGTCATAAGTATCTGAGTACTTCAACTTATTAAAGGGCCACAATCTTACCAATCAGAGATAATACGGAATCTCAAAGAAGATTAAGCTGCTATAAATACAGCCAGGTAGATATAATCCATTTCTCTCCCCTACAAAAAAAACCCCACCCCACAAACAACAAAAAGAAAAAAACCCAACAAAAGAAAAAACCAAACAAAAAACCCCACTACATACCAAAAAAACCCAAAAACAAAACACCCAAACACTTTTAAAACTATCAAGGATTTTTAATTAAAGCACCACGGTATATTTGCCAAATGTTTGGTTTTCTGGAGCCCTTGGGCCACATTTTTTTGTGCAATGCTATGCTTGTGGTGGCATCCGGGGAGTTTTTTCAGTGTCTCACCTGGGAAAGTAAGATTTTGCATTTTTGATGAAACTGTTTAGTGTTGTTGACTATTTTATGTTTTATGTATGGCAGCCTATATAATCTTCGGTTGTGAAAATAATAGAAAATAACAGAGGAAAAAGTGGATTCTGGATGAGTTACAGAAAATTTTCAAAAGGGTTTGTTCAAATGGGGAGATATACTCTACAGTATACATTGAAACTGAAACAAGTGCAGGAGTTCATTGCAGCTGGGGTGCATGGGGACATAAATATTTACACAGAAGTGTACCCTTGCAGGGAAACCCCCTTGGGTTCGGGCACCACATTTCATGGAAAGCAAGAAGAAATGCGGAAATTATAAGAGAGCAAGAGAAGAAGGTGCATGCCTAGGAGAGGCAAAAGTAAGGGCTTGGTGCAGTAGAGGCTATGTAGAGGCTGCAAGGAGAAAGGGAAGGTGTTGCTCTCTATATCTGTTAGCCATAGAAAATGGTGCATGGCCTTTGAAGCAGAAAGGAAGGTGGCTTATGCCAAAACTTGCTGGTGAGGAAGTTAGCCTGCTCAGGTGTGGAGCAAAACCTCCATCAGTGAAAACATCTAAAAATATATGGAACAAATTTCTGCTAGAAACGCTGTGTTTGGCCTGCTTTAAGGCAGGACAATGGACTGGATTTCCTTGTGAGGGCTGCTGGAACCCAATTTTCCTCTTATTGGCAGCACTGCTACAGCCACTGATTAGTGTTGTGGTGCCTTTTTGTAGTGTCTAAAGGAGAATGATGTCTCAACACAGGGATTTGGATATGGTGCCTGCATTCCCCACCCCTCCCCACCCTTTTCTAGGCTTTGGAACAAATCTTAAATGCTCGTCAAGCATTTCAAGACAACAAATTAAGTAGGTCACGTCATGACTTTGCCAGCTGATTTATTTTACAAGAGTAAACCAGCGATGAATTCCATAGAGTCTGGTGCCTCTTTCAGTAAAGGCACCATCTCCTGTTGGAAGGTAGGTATTTTTGTGGCACTCTTCTTCAACATAAAAGGAGATCTTTGTAAAGACACTTCAGTCACTTTCTTATTCTTCTATGTTTTTTTAAACAAATTAGGAAGGGTTTTTTTGTGTTCAAAGGCATCGCTTATGTTCTGGTTTGAAACTACTTTTTTTTCTTGCGAAGGATTTCAGCTGGATCAGCTTCCTGAATTGAATCGCTGATTTAACACCAGGGTGAATACGAGGGCTGGCAGGAGAGAGACAGTGAGCACATCTGGCTGGAGGCAGGGGGTAAGGAAAAGAGACAGTCTGGGTGAGGAGAACAAAGTGGATCCCACCCCTGGTTGCTTTTCCAAGGGTCTACCTACACCACCAAAGGAGCTCACAGCCATGGGGTGGAAACTTGTGAGTGATAGCAATGCAAAGGCACAGCTGTCCCCGAATCTGATTTCAAGCTGTAGCTTTTGTTTTCCTTCCAGACCCTGTGGGGATATGAGCTGGTCCCTCTCTGAGGTCGAGACATCTCTGCCACAGCAGCAGCGGCACCTGCAGGTATTTGCTCCCTTTTCCTCTCCACAGGTGCTGCTCTGCAGGCAGCCTTGTTTTTTCCAAGCAAAAGCCTCTTGAACAGGCCCAGTGCAAAGGAGAGGCAGGAGCCAGCCCTGGCAAAAGGCTGTCAGCCCTACTGTGACTCCTTGGTTGAGCAGGTGTTTGGCCCTGGCAAAGGGTTTGCATTCTGCTGAGCAGGGTGGAGGCAGGGGGGATCAGAAAAATGCTGCTCAGCTTGAGCTAGGACATGCTGCAGCTGTTGCTTCTGTATGTTTTGCATCCTGCAGTCAGTGCTGTTTGCAATCAGCTCACTGGTGAAGGTGTCCTGTGCTGGCAGCTTTTGCTGGGGGAGCTTTAGGGGTGCTTACCCCCCCTTCCCCTCTCTCCCATTTTTCCTGATTTATCTTTAAAAGGGGCTGGGGGACAGGGGCAGTGAGAAGGTGGGTTGGGGGGAGCTGATGTGGCCAGTGAGGCAGAGAGACAGCACCTTATGTAAGGAAGGTAGGCAAGACTCACAGTTCCCTTTTTTTTTGTTTGGGTTTTTTTTTTGTTGTTGTTGTTGTTGTTTTTGGCTAAATCCTGACTAGCAACAGAGTGCCCTTTATTGCTGATGTTACAGAGGAGGTTGTGTGCCAGTATGTCCCCACCACTGTGACCATACCTGCTGTTTGCTTTGTTGCTCTGGGGCTGGTTTGCGGCCAATACCTGCACAGGCCATCTGCCTGAGCCCTCACTGGCGTCAGGTGGGAGGTGATGGATGGGGGCTACGCCCCAACCACCCGCCTGTGCCCATCAGAAGGGCTTTGATAGACCCAGACTTCATGAAGAAAATGCATGTCCTCTGTGTTTTCATCATATGCATGCTTACACAACTGGCTTTGTGACTCATCCGTTTGGCTTCTGCAATTGCATTTAATAAACTGAAGGCTGAGGTTTCACCCCACAGAGAACAAAGCCCTCCTGGATGCAGGACGACATATCATTGAGCCACCCTGCAAGCAGCACATTCCTGAGAGTTGCTGAGAGCAAACGTCTGCACTGGCTGCATGCACCCGGTTTTGTACTCTTCGAGGTGTGGAGGATTTTTATGTGTGCTGCTTTGAGGTGAGGAGAGTGTTTTAATATGGGCATAGGCTTCTGCCTTGCACAAGCCAGTGACTGCTCTGTTTCTGTCTAAAGTAATGGTGGATATGAGACATAATCACTGAAATCTTAGGAAATATCAGCATTAAACCCACTTATGTTCCAGTGATCGCCCCTAGTAGGCCTTAAGAAACAAGATGGAGGTCTATGGGAAAAGTAATTTACAGTCAGATCCCAGTTTTGCCACAGCCCTTTCTCTCTGACTTTGGCCAGGTTAGTTCTCTTGACATCAGAAGTTTCCCTAAAAATCATGAGGCTCTTAATTTTCATGCTTTAAAGCTGTGGGGAAAATTAGCTCATGAATATTTGCAGTAGCTGAGACTCCTGAGAGGGACTTGGAGAGGTTTTGCATTGTGGCATAGAAATGTGCTGAGTATGGAGAGCATTGCAAACCGCGCTGGATATGGTTGTGGTCCTGCTGCCTAAGTCTGCTTGTCCCACCTAAAGGTGTGTAGTGGCTGACTATTGCTCATAAGAAGCAGATAATCAATTTTGTTTTTAATATAATGCTCATGTGAGAAAGGCTATATTAGTGGAAGGGCCCCAGCTCCTTCCCTGTTTTGTCTGGAAATTCTGCCCGTGGTGGAGGAATGCTCTCAGGAGGGGCTTATATGAGCTTTGCTATATGGGTATAGTTAAGCTAACAGCTCGTAGTCCCCTGAAGCCTTTCAGTTATGTGCCAGTAATCTAATGAAGTTTGCGTTACCATTGCCTATGGTTATAGGCAAGTTCCTTTGCATGGAAGTACTAAAAAGCCTCACCCATATGTGTTTGTGTGGGATCACCAAGAAGCAGCACAGCCTTTATGTTTGCTCAGGCTTTGAGCTCTTTGTCTAGCAGTGTCAGTTACATCTGGCTTTTGCAGAGGGGCTGCTTGTCTGTGAGAATTGAACTGGGACTGTCAAATGGTCCCAGTTAGCTATGGTCCAGTTAGCAATGGTGCCAAGATAGCTGATGCTGTTTCCTTCCTGGGGAGAGTCTGAAATAGTGCAAAATGTGCAGTGTTTCATTGGCTGTGTCCTACTTTTTCCTCCCTTGATGAAACCATCTCACCTTTCTGAATTTCTTTCATTGCTGGGGCACAGTGCAGCATGGGTGTGCAAGTGAGGAGCTCCAGCTCCAGGTGAAGGGAACCAGTGGATTGTCAACAGACTTCTGCCCAAGGAGGGAAAGAACCCGTGGTTCTGGCACAGGATCAGTGAGGCCAGATATTAGGACACTGCTTTGGTTTTGTTACAGGCTCCTCTGTGTCCACCAACAGCTCTGAAAACGGCCCTCTATTTCCAGTTCTCTGCTTCCTAAACCATTTGCTTTGCAGGAGTATTGCAGTTTGATTCACAAAAGTGCTCTGAGGCCTTGGGTGTGAAATATTATGACAAAAGAAGGCATTCCAGCTCTTTATTACATCGCACATTTTAAATCATGGAAAATTGGTCTAAAATACAATAAATTTAGCATAAAAAGGAATGTTTTCCAATTGCCTGTCAGGATCCCTTCAGTCTCATAACTGTTTTCGTGTGAAGCAATGAGTGTAATGCTTGTTGATAGTTGTTTGTTCCCTTGTTGTCTTGAAGTCGCTGGAAGCAATTTACAAGTTACTCTTGCTTAATGTCTAGGAAGAGAAGAGAACGGAAAATGTTTACTTGTTTCTTTTTGGTAAAGAGTTCATTCCCGAAACAAGGGACTGGGCTAAAGATGATTCGAGCCCTGCTGTTGACTTTGGAGGGTGAAGGATCTGGCTCTTTGTATCCCCACCGCTTGCCATAGGTGGTGCTGAGCAGAAACGTGGGTGTCAGGCCCATATGTCCATTGTTGTGCCTGTGTGTTTCAATGTCCATTTGTGTCGTTCCCCTTAAGGAGAAGGTTGTTACAGAAAGAGTCATTATAGGAAGGGCAGGATTATTTATTGTTTGATACTGTGTGTTGGTGCAGAGTATCCTTCTCTCCGGTGTGTGGTACCACTCTTGCGCTGGCTGTGCCACTGGCCATTTACGGCCGAACGCAGCATTTTGCCCATGTTGTTCAAATCTGAAGACAGTATTCAAACTCTTTTTGATTAGTCAGGGGTTGTTTTCACACATTATCTTCATGTATGCGTGTCTTTTCATTGAATGAGGGATGGCATTTGGAGCTGCAACGCAATGACAGAGTTTCTGAGGGCTCTTTAAACCACACTCACTCACAACCTGCCCAGGGACGCTGATCCAATGCTTTGGGGAAGAGACATGATCATCTCCTGGGGACTGCATGTCTCCCACAGCACTGAAAGTATCACAGTTTGTTCTTTTTGACTTCCTGCAGACGGTCTAATTATATGAAAGAGCATTGCTCTCCATTTGGTCAGAAGATGTATTCTTAGCTAAGTTTACCTAATGCTTTCCTGATTTGTGTGGTTTTTGCTCTTTTTTTCCCCCCCTTGAGCTGGACAACAATGTGATCTTAGTCCAGCAATCAAACATGAAAGAGAACCCATATGTATAAAGTACCCTCCTCATGCTGGAACTCATCCAGAAGAGACAAATTGTCTTCATGCAGGAGGTCTGGTTTTGCCTCTTCCCATTAAAAAAAGAAAAATTTGAGATGAGAAGTGTCTTGGGATAAGTCAGTGCAATGCAGTGGCCATTGCCAGTGGTGCTGAGCTGCACCATCAGACCAGAGGGCTCAGAGATACCTGTGCCACGTGCAACTAAGCTGACACAGGGAAAGTCAGCAGTAGGAGGGGTGCTGTCTCTTGTCCCCTGCACTGCAAGGTGAGCAGCAAATGTATTGGTGTGGTGTCTTTCAGAGGAGGCTTTCAAATGATCCTGGGTGGTTGCAATAGCGTTCACTGAAGTTCACACCTGGCTTTACCTGAAAAACTCAGCTAGTGGGTAGAAAAGCTGGAGTGCTGGTACAAAGAAGGGCCCGGCAGCTCTTGGCATTTTTGGGGGTGCAACAATGTGGTGGATGTTATTTAGCTGTGTGTGGGGTGATAGTGATGCTGTGTCCTTTCTTTGTTTTGCTGCTGGATGATGAACCTCCTTGGAGGGGTCTGGCTTTGAAGAGGTTGGAAAGCAGCTATATGCCTGCTGAAAGCTGTGGGAAATTTTGCAGAAGGCAATCCATGGCCTCCACCATGGAAACAGGTGGATATTTTTGGACGGAAAAGATTCGCAGTTTCTGTTCAATTTGCTTTTCGCTATCCAAGCTCTGCTTAAAGAGACTTTTGCAGCTCACAATATAATTGCCAGCTTGGAGATGTCAGATGGACCAGATAGTCCTGTGGGACTCTCTGGCCTTGCAGAATTCCTCTTCTACAGCCGGAGTTATCTGGTCTCATCTCCTTTCTAATGCAGCACAAACACCCCCTGACAGTGACTTATACATCAAATCTTGGCCTTCCTTCCGTGTGTCCCTTTGGTGTGGGTGAGGCCCAGCTCCCTGTGTGGCTGCCTGGGTGCTGTTTCAGTGCTGGGACTGAGGTTCCAGCTTGGCAGTGCTGGATCTTGTATGTAGCTGGATCTTGAAGTGTGCAGCTCTTGGGGCTTCCCACCTTCCTGCTCCCCATCAGTGCTGGGGATGGTCAGTCATGGAGCATGCTGCTGCTTTCCTTTTGGCTCACAGGCTGAATCCATGGGGCAGTCCTGCTGGCTGCAAAAACGCTGTATTTCTAACCAGGCCACCCAACCTAGCAATGATAGCTGCGGTTGTGTTTGAGGCTGAGGTTAGGGCAGTTTCTTCTCCCACCTCCAGCCTGTGCATCTCTGGTGGCTTCACGCCTCCTGTCTGTGTGCTGGGAAGATGGGGCCAGGTCTCCCTTTCCCTGTGGGCAAAGAGGCTAAGTTGCAAAGTAACCCAAGCCAATGCCCCTGGTCCGCTGTGCAGCCAGTGGTGCTGGGAGGGGGGAACCCACTGTCCTGGGTGGTTGATATGGGTGTGAAAGAAAGGGGGGTTGACCTTTCGAGCAAAAGCCACATTAAATTACAGGAATACTGACAGCCGTGCCACTATGGGCAAGGGCAAAACATAGTTATTTGTCAAGGTTAACCACTGCCATCGACCTCTCGCGGACAGCTGAAAGCTGTGGTGCAGCTACTACTGTGCTGTGGCCTCTGTGAGCATGAGGCTGTGTGGGCTGTTACTCAGGAAAAAAGGCTCAGTAAGTTTTCCTCCCCTTACACCTACTGGCTGTACCTTTTAATTTGGCTTTTCTGCTATTGTGTACCCAGTGGTGATTAAACACGTGGTGAAATAGTTCGGGAATGGGTCTGGCCAGGCAAGGGAAGCTCTCGGACTGCTGGGGACGTAGGCACTGCACAGCATTTCCTTTGCTAGGCTCCTTTTGAAGACTTGCTTTGTTCCTTCTGACTTTCCCCTCTGAGGCCAACCTTCTTCAGGATGTATTATCCACACGTTGTTTTAAATTTTGGTGACCCTTAATGTGGCCACTTTGTAAGTCAATGCACTGTTATTTCCTCTCCACACTGGCCAGAACTAATTTCCATTCTTGTTACTGGATCCGCTTTCTCAACCCAAAGAGGCTCCCTCTGTTTCTGCACTCCTTTTCTGTGTGTTTCCCAGGCAGGTTGTAAGATGAGGGTTGTGTAAGAGAACTGGTGCATTGAATTCAGATCACTCTTGCTTTTAGACCTGGTTAATGCTACAGCGGTGGTGGCAGACCTCGTGTCTCCAAGCCATCATGTGGTGGCATGCCTGGATGTGCTGGAATAACCAGGACATTTGCACATGGAATGAAGTTGTCCTTTTGCGTCCTGGTCGGGGCTGGCTTTGGACAGAGGTGTCATGCCAGGCTGGATCCTGATCTCTTTGGGGGTGATGGGGACTGTGGCAGTGCTGGTAAACTACTTGAGATTTGCCCTTATGCTTCTTTGGGTTAAGCCAGGCTGCGCTGTGGTTTGAAGGTACCTCCCCGTAACTTCCTGATGGTAAAAGCTGCCAAGGACAGTGGGACACAGGAATCCCTGTGTCTGCACGGTCAAGGACATTCAGCCCTTTCCTATTTTCTTACCTGACTTGGAGAGCCCTACTCAGCCAGACAGGGTTTTTTCCAAGGCCAGCTGTGCCCTGGCTCTTTTTGTGGCTGAGCAATGTCCCCTCAAGAGCTGCCCCTGGCAAGTGGGGAAGGGGGATGACTGCAGCTCGGCTTTGGGACAAACGAATGGGTTAAGCACAGGTGTGCAGAGGCAGGAGCCAGCCCGGAAGATGGTGCTTGGAGTGGGAGCTGGTTCCCAAGCCTCCTCTGCTCCCCAGAATTTCTGATGCACATCCTGCATCTACCACCATGGTGTGCAGGTGCTGACCCTTGCTTCAGGCATGTTTTGGAGTCATACCAGACCTCTCTTGAAATCCATAGAGTGAAGCACTGTTCCACTCTAAGCAAAGCATTGGTCAGGCCTGTAATAAACAGCAAATGCTGACATTTAACATATGTAATGATGTTTGCCTAGTTTTAAAAAGGAAATATTATCTAAGTGTGTCTTTGAAAACTAGAGCCACCCACACTTCGTTTTGTTAGGTTTGCCCAGTTTGACCTGTGTAATAGTACCAGCACTTCCAGAATATAACATTCTGAATCTCTTATAAATTGTGCATTTTAATGAATGAAAAGCTTCTATGTGTTTAGAAGTTACCCGCCCTCCCTGATCCTTCTTGTGATAGAGAATAAGGAAAAAAATTTATAACTCCCTAAACTGATAGAAAATTAGCACAGTCATAAAAGGCATGTGTGGCTTTAGCAATGCAGCTGAAAAGGAAAAATGAATAAACCTGCCACTCAGAAAGTAGAAGGCAGAGCCAAAGAATGACTGCTGCAGTTTCAGCTTCCCAGCCCTTTTCCTCCCCATGCAAGTGCAAAAATAGCTTCGTCCCCCTGTGGAGGCCAAAAGGAAGTGCTCTTCTGTAGCGCCGTTCCTGCAGACCCTACACTCGGCAATGTACTGCTATGAAGTGCACGACTAGAGGATATCCTAAATTAATTTACATAGATCTATAAATATATGCATGTGTGTGTATTTGGTATGAAATATGAAACCAGTCCTTTCTTAGCCAACCCCTTAATTTGTCTGAAGCAGTGCAGGCATAATGGAAACTGCCCACACATTTTTCCATTAAAAGTTACAAAGGCAAGGGTGGGGGGAACTGGTGACAGAAAAACACATGCGCTCTCAGCTGTCACATACATGCCAGGCAGCAACACACACTCACACGAGTTTGCTAGAAGAAGTGTCATCTTTACGCTGATGCTTATTGCCGGTCAACTTCCTGCTCATGCCCTCCCTCCTAAGCAGTCTGGGCTCAGTGTGTATGGAGAGGAGGGACATGGCCGTGCCTGCGCCTGTTCAGGTGCATGCAGTGAGCAGCGTGAGCGATGAGCTTGTCCATCTCTGTTTTGCAGGCTTCCTCTTCTGGATTAACAAGTGAGAGCCTTGCCATGCCATTGCCCCTCGTGTGGTGTCAGATGATTGTACAGGTGACTGTATGGAGCCTGCGGAGTAACTTTGTCTGCATGGGTTACAAACAGGCTCCCCACCCTGCCAGCTTCTTGACCCTGCTAGGAATGGCGCTCGCCAGGTTCCTGTGTAGCCTGCCCAGCCTGAACATGAGTAATTTTCTCCAGGGATGGATGGATGTGTGATTGTGCTGCTGAGCATGAGCCAAGGCAGTGCTGCAGCAGCAGGCACCCAGTGTGGCGAGCCATGCTGGCTGCTGGGCGACTCCAGGGGCCCCTTGATGGAGAGAGCAGGCAGGGGAGCACCGGTGCGTCCTCAGCCTCAGGCAGCTCCCCAGGCCACCACCAGGAAGTGCAGGTGCTCCCTCGCTGCCTTCCTGCTGCCAGCCAGGGAGACGGCCACAGGTAGGGGACAGCGGCATTAGGGCTCAGTGTGGTCTGGCAGGCATCCCCTTGCTAAATGGCTCATGTATATACTGCAAGCCCCTGCCACCAAGCAGCAGATTCTTCATCTGGGAAAGGTTACTACTTCCCCCCCCCCCATCTTCAACTCGCCTGACCCCACTGAATTGAAAGTGTCAGGTGCATCAGTTATTCATTGCAACCAACCCTACATCTCAGTGAAAATGCTATATATGGAAAAGGCAGTCCTATGAACTCACTAGCATTTTTTTAAAGAATGTGTTGTGTTGACAGTGCTAACCATTTTGCACAACGGGGGGTGGGGGTTGGGGGGTGGGGGGAATGCAGCTGGTAACTAATGCAGGACTGTGGGGATTCGTGAATATGTGTATGTTTTTGTTTTTCACTATATTGTCCTATAACCCATATGCATCACTGCGGGTTATGTTAGTGGAATTTTGCTGCTCAGCAGCTGTCCCGGCAATGTGAAGCCAGGCCCACTCATCCTTTTAACCATCAAAGGTACGCATTCAATCCATTTATGGATGCCTCAGGGCACTCTAGCAGTGCCAGCTTAAGGCGTTCTTGCCAACTCAACTCTAAATCCGTGCGGTAACCGGTATCTGTCGATTGATTGGAGTTAAAAACAACTTGGATGACTTGACTGGTTCCTTTTGCTGCACAAACAGCTGTGCTTGCCTAAAAGAAGGGTAGTGCAGAGGAACCGGAGGCCAGGAGATGAAAACATGCACTCTGGCTTTGCTGATGAGAAATAGGTACACGGAACTGCTCAGATACGAAGAGGGTGCTGTGAAGTCTGTTTCAAGTTTCCTTCTGGGAGGCAGGATGGCTACCAGTGAGGGACTCGCTGAGGATTGCTCAGTGTTGAGACCATGAGCCCTGTTTAGTTCTGCTTGTTTCAATGCCCCTCGTATCTTTGCTTGGGTCTTCCAATCTGCACAGTCTGTGGTAACTTAAAAATGTAGCAACAGCTTCTTCCACCTACCAACCTGTGCCTAGGAACCCAAGACTACAAACACTTCCTCGGGTCTTATTCTAATATAGAGAGCTCTGTATTTAGGAGACTGAGCCCAATTTGGCTGTGGCAAACTCCAGGACCTTGCTAAGGACTACTACACACAGTCATTCCAGGTACAATTTTAGTTGTTGTAAAGGAGATAAGGAAAACAGAATAGAAAAAAAGCAGACTGGCCCTGAATGGATCATAATTTATTTTAAAATAGGACTGACTTTGTTTTTAATAAGGACCGTTGCTTAAGATTGCAGAAGTGTGAATGCTGTCTTCATCTGTGCTCCAGGACTTGTCCTATGAAAAACCTGGTAGGTCCTCACCAGTGGTTATTACGCTGCCTCAGTTTCTAGCCTTGGCAAATTATGAGTGGTAAGACTTGAAACTTTGTGCATTATTTCATTTATTAGAATATTTTTTCTTCTTCCCTGACACTTTATTTCTCATGTTCAGTATTAATGGTGTAGTAGCATTTCTCGATAGCACCGTAATTTACTAATCCATAAACTGCAGGGATGTGTTTTATATTTCGGGAATTGTGACCGCCCTCTCATTGCCTTCCCAGAGAAACCTGAGACGGTTGTTCCCCCCACATTGCTAAGTGAAGTAAAAAGCAGAGCTTTCTCCACCACGTTGCAGAAAATACCTGTCTTCCCTATTAAGTGACTGATCCTGAAGTTGCTTATGCCTTTCATCCATCTGCTGTCAATTTAACTGGCTCGGCTAGCTAGTGGTTCCTTCTTATGACCCTGCAAGGATTTACAAAACCTGGTTTCTATAAAAATTAAGGGGCGATCCCCATGTTTACCCTCTTGCTCAACTAACCATGTTTTGTTACTACCAGCTAGTGCTAGGGTATATCCACGTCTCCCCCAACCCCTGGCTCAAGCCAGCATCTGGGAAAATCCGATGACATGGCCAAGATTTCCAGCTGCTGAAGTTACCTCAGTAGATCAGTTGCGGTTGCATACGTGCCCGGACTGCTGTATTTCTGGAAGCCCAGAGCAGAAGTACAGTGCTGAGCACTGCAGCCTGTCAGGCTAGGTCTGGCAGAGCCTGGGAGAGCCTTTGCAGCCTATGCACCACATCTGGCCAGCGTGGGTGTCCAAGGCCCACGCTGCTTATTAATCCCCTGATTTGCACCACCTGGGCAGACCAATGCAAGCCTGACACTTCGCAGATGCAGCGGACTTATTATGCATATGTTAATGCTGGGGACACCATGCACTCATCTGGCCAGTAAGTCGCAATCAACCAGCACCTGAAAGGCCAACAGAGCTAGAGAAGAAAAGATTTACAGTATATATGTGTGCCTGCGTACGGCAGAAGGAATTGTCTTTCATGGCTGTCTTGCATCTTTCAGCTAGGACTGACTGCAACACAAGATTGCTTTTACCACTGTGTGAGGTTCCACATGCAGTACACATATGTGTATCAGAAGACATCATCCAAAAATAGGCATTTCTCTAGTAACACTTAGCCTTGGTTTTCCAAATGAAGACATTGACTTGCAGCAAGACAGCCTTTTACAGGATGGAACTGTAAGTATTTATTTACCCATGGTGTAATTTTTATCTTTCATAGGAATGCAGGTATCAGCTGCTTAATTACAGGATTATGTATGTAAACTTGCACTTTATAAAAATTTGGAAGTAAAGCCTTTGCCTAACAACAGTCTTGTTCTTGGTAATCAAGTTCCATCTATAGGAGCCTTTCATGTTAGAGACACAGCCCACTTGTGAGTTATTGTTACAATTCAATAAATACTTTACAAAAATAATGCTAGCTTTTCAAAAAAATTAAGACAATTTTAACTCACCAATAGTTCCTCCCAGACAGCTTCCTTAAAGAATAGCTTCTTCTGTAGGACACTGTGTACTCAGCATATGATAAATGGGGGAAAAGGGCTGGTTGCATGCTTTATCTCAGGGAACTTGGAAATGTGTATTCCACTTTTCCTGTTCTTTCAAAAAAATAAACTTCTTTCTTTTCTTAAAAGAAAGAAACAAGCAGATCTAAACACTCTTCATATTAAAAATTAGGGGGTACCTGATTTTTGGTTTTTGGTTTTTTTTCCTTTGACATGGTTTCCTGCTCTGGCCTTGCTCCTCCAAAGACTTATGGCATACTTAGTTTACAGGTAGCTGCTCTGCAGATCTACCCCCCAGCATACGATGTGAGTCCTGACAGCTGTAGCTCCGTATCTGAGATGTTTCCAGGAGTCGGCTGTTTGTAACTCTTGCAGAACCACTGCATCGAGACTTTTCCTGGTCCACAGGAAAACCACGGCTAGTCTCCCTGCAAGCCTACCCCAGATGGACTGCAGAGACCTGAGCTAGAAGGTAACAGGAAGAATCCCAAGAAAAAAATTGCTAGTAACTGTTGATACTCACTTTTGAGTGTTACCGTTAAAAAAAAATATCTTTTCTTAGACATGACTAGTCATGAAATCAATTATAGAGAGAACTGGTGCTGTAGGTGCATTAATCTTGTAAACCATTCCCATATGGAAGAGTGCATTCTTCAATCCTATTGTTTATAACAACTTTTAAATATGTGCCCTCCTCAGCTGGGACCTTGGGCCTGATGGTGATGGCAGCTGCCCCACCCCCCCCCACCTCACACTTACGTTACAGTTGGGGAATAAAATGAAATGTGTATTATTAAACGATTGAAGTATAAAATCCTACCAGGACAAGTTTTATGTATGTCTGTATGTAGAAATAGGTGTGTGTGAGATAGAGAGATATGTGTTTATAAATTACACACACTATGAAAAATACTTATGTATTATATTACAACTATATACATTCATTAGAAAGGAACTGATCAACCCCTGTCAAGGAGACAATGCAGCAGCCATTACCAGTTCTTTGGCATCCAGGAAACAAATGCTATTTTGTGTCTGAAGAGGAGGAAAATCCTCTCAGTATTCCCTTGCTTCTTGAAATTGCTTGTAGTAGTCTTCGTCTGAAGGGTTTTCTGTACATTTCTGCCCATTGTTTGGAGGCCGTGCTTCATTGTATCGGCTCCAGTCACCTTTGCATATAATCCAAGGCAGAATGTCCACTTTGTAATGGAGTTCTGCTGAGAATTCAATGCTGATCAGGTTTGGTGTACCTGCCCCTTTCCCTCTGGTAATCAGCTGCATATTATCATCATAGCAGCAGTGCTGTGCTGCAAGCGTGGTGCTTTCCAAAGAGAGCATGGAGCGGATGCAGTATCGTGCGGTGGGCTTATAGATCTCCAGTTTCTCCTTTGGACCACTTGCATCTTTCCAGCGGAAGTTTTTCCTCTTAATTCGATCATAGATTTCAGCAGTGCTGTATGCGACTTCTCTGGGGTAGGAGCACGGGCAGCTGGGAAGATCATTGACCACTTTGTGCATGTATTTCTTCAAGAACTCACTTTTGCAGCTCATCCATCTTTCACAGCTATCGGTATCTGTTCAAGGGCAGGAAATGGAAGCTTAAGATACATTATGCAGCATCCCAGTTTGTATGATCAGTGATATCAAATGAGTAAAGCCTAACTGTTCAGCACCAGTGCTTTGCTTAAGAAAGAAAAAGCTTGCCTCCCTACCTGCAATGTGTTAATGTGCTGTCTTGTCAGATAATCACGTGTGACTGGCTTCAGGGCCTCAGGCAGTGCTAGTCTGAATTGTAGTGCAGCACCATGCCAGTAAGAATCATTTGGCATTTTCTTCTACCTGGCAAATTCCAGTTAAGCTGCCAGTATCCCCACGCAGCACAAGAGACACTGTCATGGGTTTACAGGTGACAGAACTGAACGGGGAAATCACAGTGATTTGATGACAGTCTCCAGTTAGTTTGAACCCCTTGTCTGCGCACTCACCTTGTAACAACAGCAGATTCAGATGTTGAAGGATTAAGTTTCTCATGATGCTAGAAATACAAAGATGGCAAGCAAGGCCTGGATTACTTTTCCTGAAGTTCATTATTAAGCCCTAATTCAGTCTTTCTTTCAACTAACAAATACCTTTTTCTGTTTGGTCTCCATCTTCCCAAAGGGGTATTTCAAGCAGCTGTAGTTCAAACAAGGAGACCGACATCTTAGCTGGCAAATGCAGCCAAAAGTGATTCAGATTCTAAAGGGGCATATGTGACATAATATCAGAGTGTCTGTACATTAGGAGGATTTAACAGCACCGGAGTCATGATTTATAGCTAGGATTAAAGAGATTTATAGACTAGTAGCGTATTTAATACTGGCACTTTATTATTTTGCGAGGGTCTTGGGAGAATCCAGTTAAACGTCTCCTTCCTAAAACATTATTTAAGGTGTCTGTATCATGCTACCAGCTTTCAAAAAAACCCCCCCAAAAACCCTGCACATCTTGCCCCACACTTACTTAACAGGACTCTGGAGTAAGGCAAAGACTGGGACCTAAAACTCTCACAGCAAACATTCGCGCAAAATATTTACTTAGTGATGTGTCCTGTTTTTCTATCTCCTTAAAGAGTCCTATCCCGGCTATCATTAACTGTTGTGCTCTACCACCATAGGCGGGGGGTGCTGGATTACTTGATTTATCCAATTAGTTCAGCACCCAGTGTCTAAGATAGGCCACGCTATGGTTTCATTGGAGGATTGAAATCAGAACATTATAGAGGTTGGGCTGAGTTTTAGCTAGGGCAGTCTTGAGTCATGCCCTGTAAAATCTCACTGACTAGCCCCACTGCAGCACACATAGTTGTAAAAGCCATGCATGCTTGTAAAAGTCATTGTCTTTTTATTTTTAACGTTACAGCTGTACCTAAAATGCTTTTACAGTATCTTCCATTTGAGGCTGTTTTAGCAAAATGCTGAACAGCATTTGATTTTTCCCTACTCTGCATTAATGTGGAGCCTTACAGCTCTTTTCTGAGCTAGGACAGAGAATCACCATTTTATAATGAAAGCAGCACAGAAATTTGCTAAGACTTAAGAGGAGAAAGATTCAGTGAGAGAAGCAAGCTAAGGTTCAGATCATAAACTTAAGCAAAATAATAAATGGCCATTATTACTGACATTTTTAATGGTAAACTCAAGATCTTGGACCTGCAGCAAGAGTTCAACCAGGAAAATCTAAGTAAGTCTCTTACCTGTTGCTGAAAGATTGACTAGGCTACTTACCAACTTCAAACAGTTTGGTAGCGTTGAAGTCTTCACTTCCTGCAAGTAAGCTCACTTCTGTGGCAGCTGTCCGGAAGGTATCTTCGATCCCTAAGACAAACACGTGTTAGTGGTGGTGGTGCTTTCCCATTAAAACACTGTGCAATCAACTGCTTCCCTGCCATTCCTTCCTTCCCCAGTTCTGCAAGGTGCTTTTGTTTGGCAGGGAAGCCACCTGAAGTTGCTGCTGGAGGGAATGTTCATTTAAAAGTATAATGACCAAGGAATCTGTGGTGTTAGGAAGATAAAGCAGTAGTTTAGCCCAAAGGTCTAAAGTTTTCAAGTTTTAGAGCTTAAATATAAGCAACAAACTGGTCAGTTATGAACCCAGTGCAGGGACAGCAGTGAGGGAACAGATTTAATTCCTCCTCTTTCGGATGCAAGGCTTGCCAGCATCTCCCAGTAATTCAGGTAGGAGCTTTGCAAAAACTTCACCAACAGCCACTTGGTCAGCTTTATGTGACCAGCATCTTCTCCAGAGCATGTATCACAAGGGACCGACAAGATAAAAACAAACGTCCTAATGGAAACTCTAAAGCCCTGGGTAAAATATCATGTCTAAAGGAGACAGCCTTTGTGCCACTTTCTCAAAAAGAGCAACATGCCTGAAGACAGGTGAATAAGTTCACATCTGCCTATGGAAAACCATTTTTCAGGAATTACGAGGAAGAATGATGCTGTTGCAAGAAGACTGGTGCTTGCTGGTCTCTGCCTGTGCTAGGGAGTTAAAAGGTGTGAGTAGGTGAGAGATAAATAACCTCTCCCATCAATCCCATCCCCCTGCAGCTACGGCAATCAAATAAAAATATCTGGATCTTCCAACAACCTGCAATTTAAGTGTTTGCTATCAGTAGAGAGAAACACAGATTGTCAGAAAATGTATTAATTGATCTTGCCAAAGTAAACATCCTTTCATTGCTGCTTTAGTTTGGCCTACCTACCAGCCTCATGTTTCCCTTATGTTGCTGTGCCATGTGGCCTTAAAACAAACATCTCTTCAAAGAAGCATTTAAACAGGTTTGAGGGTTTTTTCCCTCGCCATTGAATTAAAGACCTTCAAGAAAGAGCAGAAAGCTCTTTAATATGTGATAACTATATGGTTAATAATGAAGTCTGTTCACCATCCATCTTCTTGCCAGTGAACTTTCTCCTGATCTCCTGAACTGGGGCATAATAGTGGCTTGCAAGCTTCAAAACAGCCTCAGGCTGCTTTTCAATAAAATTATCATAGTTTTGCCTTAACTCCAGCAGTAGATGCAGAATAATAGATACCCAAGAACCCATTACGGGGCAGTAATTCACTGCCAGAATTATACACAGCAGAAGCTGAGCTTTGCCCTTGTAATTTTAAAAATGTCAGCACAGCCTCAAAGAGTGAATATGTTTTGCCTGCTGATCGCTGGGGGTCTGTTATATGATATATTCTTTCAAGTTTGCCACTGTTTGATGCTAGCCGGTAATAAATACTGGAGAATGTAACTGGGGGCTACATACTTTCATCTGGAATTAACCCTTTATTATTGACCATCCAGAAACACCTTCCCCCTGAACAGCCTAGCAGCCGTTACCTTGCAATGGATGCGCGCATCTATCTGTGAGTGAGTAATTTCTCTCCACCTCTCTCACTGAGACCCCAAAGCCTTCTCTGCAGTGCTGCTAACATTTCACTTCCCAACAAAAAAACCTGACCCCTAGTTTAAGCGTTTCTGCCTTTCTGAGTCATTAAGTAGACTCAGTGAAATGCGTACCACCATGGCATGTGTTTCTACTTCTCTCCAATCTTGGGAAGTACTGAAATGGCACATATCCCATGCATTGTGGCAACTACTGCATCACTGCATTACAAACTTGGCTAAATCCAAACACACAGCAGCATTTAAAGAACATCACGGGAAAGTTTTCCATAGCAGCTTTAAATTTTTACAATGTAGGTCTGAGTGCTCAGCCCTGCTGTCACCAAAGCAAAAATTGCCTGATAGTAAGGACACCTCTGTTACTGGCATTTAGATGTCAATGCCTGTAGATGAGTCAGAGCTAAGGTAAGGCTTCTTGGCCATATTTTCTGAATACATTCAAGCCAAAACTAGACACTCCCTCATCCCACTCTGCACAATTGCTGCAGAACCAGACTTGTTGGTTTATAATTCTCCAATTATCAAGCAGGGTGTAAACGAAACAGAGACGACATTTCCACCTTAACATTGACTTTCTAGGACAAGAAATATCCAATGAACCCAAAATCTCTGGAGTGAAATGCAAAGTAGGTATTTAAAGTATTTTTTTAATATTAGTACACATGGAGTCCTAAAGCAACTCTGTATACGTTAAGCACAAAACTTAAAAGCCATATAACTGGTATGGAGCCATTTGTTCACAGCACAGGCATGCCCATTCACTGCACAGCAAAATAGGAGCTCGCTGAGGTAAAAGTCAACACAGCTGTTTTGAAATTCTAAAATGAATACAGATTTGTTTCAAGAGAGTAGATTGCATCCTTTGGAATACAAAATGTACTGTCCACAAAAACGCCTGCTGTAACCTAAAAAACGCCCGTATTTGCCTTTTGAGTCCCTGGGAACAGTAGACTGCATCTATCAGCGTATTATTACGAGCAAAGAACCTGCTGTTTCATAAATGGCCTTGCAAACCAGCGTGCGCCTGCCCACCGGAGCCCTTCCCCAGTGAGGGGACAAACGGGCCCTGGGCTCTGTGCACAGGAGGGCTCTGCCCCCCATATCCCCCCCCCCCTGCCTGCAGTTCCCAGGAACATGCTCACACCTGGGCAGTTGGGCCTGTCGCAGGTCCGTGACTCGGTGGCAGTGCAGGCGTACCCACAGGACCTCGTCCGCTTCTGATTGCCACTCCCGCAGGTGACGCTACAAAGGGACCACGGGCTCCAATCTCCCTCACCGTCAATATAATCTGTGAAAGAACAAAGATGAGGAAGGAAATGAAGAAACAAAACTCCTACTACCCAAAACTACCGTGTAGTGTTTTTTATTAAGAAGGCAAAACAAGAATGGAATCCAGATGTCTCTACCTGAAGCTTGGGCTAAGTGCCAGGCATAAGCCTGCTGTTTAAATGGTATTCACACTTGATGCTCCTCAGGGAAACGCATGCAACATAATTTGAAAAAATATTTCCTTTCTCTTTTGACCTTTTGGCAGCTGAGAATCCTCAGCTGCAAAGCTGGGTCATGAACTAACAGTACACGTCTATCCACATAATTTCCCTGTATATAGGAATATGTTTTCTGACCACAGACTAATCAGGCACAGGATAAATTAAGTTTTCTTTTTCATCTTTTCAAAAGACACAGCAATTGCACAACAATACTCAACTAATTTTTAGGGCACAATGAATGTTGCACTATGGGAGGCTGAGGGTCATGCATGAAAATTGCGATTTTGTTTTTCGGTCCCTTGAACAGGAAACAGATATTACAGGAATACTGCCATGGATATAGGGAACCACATATGCATCTTGCACCCAGAACAACATGCAATTTGTAGCGTTTCATGTGAATTATTAAATAACATCAAACCTGACGGTTTACTAGCAGGAACTTCCTGAAAACAAAACACAACTTTATTCTCTTCTGGGACAAAGCCAAGGGCAAATGATGCCAAGTCTGCACCACCATGGCTCGGTACCACTCTAAGTATCTAATCCCTTTTAGAGCCAGTCTCCTTTGTTTGCTGTGTGAACATGGTGGCACATGCCACCTTCTGAAGGCCACCAAATGTCGTGCATGAACCAAACCCGTTTGCTCACCTTCCCAGCCGAGAGTTGGCTCTCGCTAGGGAACATCTGGCTTAATGGATTTCTCTGCAACCTACAGGAGATACTTAACTGACCCTGAGGTCACAGCTTGCAGCCTTTGCTCATTTGGGTTAAACCAGCACTGGCAGCAAAGCAAAATAGGGTTTAGCAACTCTGAGCCAGGCCTACTCTATAGCTATAGGCTGAATATGTATGTAATTGCAAGACACAGGGACAGATCCCTGCCTGCACTGGCCTCTGTGCTACATGCGATTCCCACTCCCCCGCCCACTGCCATGCTGTCTGTGGGCTTCCTGAGCTGGTTACTAGAACACGTAACTTGATTTGTACCATATGTAATGACTGACGACAACTCTGTGGGGTGCTATTAAACATTTATTGCCAGGAGTTATGGGAAGGTTATATATCTCACTCGTAGCAAGCTGCCTAGATGCGAGTTCCTCGTGGCAGGGACCTTATATGCTTTTCCTCCTTTTCATACACCGCTGCCAATGAGGAAGCCACCACACCCGAGTCAGGTGCCCATGGTGTGATGTGGGGGGCACATGGCTACCGCCTGTGTGCAAAGACCCACGATTCCAGGATTTGCCAACAGGTGGGCACTGCAGCAGTCTGAAGAGGCATAAGATGCCTTAAGAAAATGTGCTCTGCCCTTTCTGCCTGGCCCCGCTCTCCTTCCCGGCCCTTTTCCAACTCTGAATTTTTTTTCTCCACGTGGCTGGCAAGGAAGAGGGAGGGTGAGCAAGTGCAACGCTGTCAAAGGGCCCAGACTGGAAGGCCCAGGAAGGGCAGGCAAAGCCATGCGGTGCCTTTTGGCAGGGGCAGGAGGAGGGAGATAAGAGCCATGAGACATGAGACCAGGTCAGCGGGTGGAACTAGCACAAGAGCCCCATACAGGCAGGATCTGCAGCTACATCCCCCTGGCCAGGGGCACGGCATCCCAGGTTAGTCGTAAGGCCAGGAGCCTTTCCCAATCAGCAGGGTGCTCTGCTGCACAGCGGAGAGCTCTAGCATAATTTTCAGGCCTACCTACCTAGTGTTTATACCGCACTATGAAGCGCACAGTATCTACTATTAAATACACCATGCGTGTATTTTCAGCTGGAGCTTAACCTGTTCTTCCTATTTTTGCATTTGTAATTCTTCTTTTCTTTTTTTTTCTACCATGATTATTTGTGAACACGATTTTATTTTACCTAAATGAATAGCTACCTAATACGTGAATTCTTGGCAATAGTGCGTGTCCACAAATAAAGGCAGGTGCAAAAAGAAGGGATAGACTTCAATCTTCTGGCCACAAAATTTAATACATATGTATGTATTTAAATATTTAAATTCCACGAAAAGTCTCCCTCAATTGTTAAGGCTTTAGGACTCAAAGTTAACCAAAACGGGGAAAATAAGACTGAATCAGCGCATGACAGGCACTCTGCAGTATCTAGGGAATGCAATGGAAGTGCCAGGGTAAAAGCAGTGTGGCTTTGAGACCCTGCTGTAACCAAAAAATCTTCTGTATTTACACACAACTTAAATCCGAGAGGCTCTGAGCTATACCCATGAGCACATACTAGTTCACCTCCCTTGAGTCATGCCCATGTGGATAGTCACAGCCCGCTGGGGCAGTGAATAACTAGCTCCTCTGTTTCTGGTTTCTGCAACTGTTTCATACAAGCTGAAAACAATTGTTTTCGCCGTGACACATCTGGAAGAGAATTACACACGCAAATACACAATGTTCCTGCTGCACATGCCACTCCCCACACATGCACCAACATAATTGATCATATTTGTGTATCCACCAAATACTACCACGTTTTAGATCTTGCTTATTTATCCAATAATCATATTTTGGTTCCCAAACCACTGCACGTTTCTAAATTTGTACTTATCCTTACTCTAAAAATAAATATGAAACCTTGTTTCCTTTGTTTTTAAAAAAAGTACACTTAGGGCTAAAAAAAGGTCCTCTTATGGGCTAACTGGTATGATTTTCAAGATTATAGACTTACTAGTGGAATGCAGCTACCACAGTACAGCTTGTGCATCTGCACAGATTTGTATTTAAAAGCTGATGAACAAAAGCCACATGTTGAAAAATTCTATTTTGTTTGGCCTACTTTCAGCGATGCCTCACCATTCTCATTTCCCCCAAACTCATTTTTACAATCCCAAGATGCCCGTAAGAGGCCTGGAACGCAAGCTTACCATACTCTGGCTGCTCCTTGGATTCAAATCTCCGGTGACTGGGTGCATGGCTATCCCACCCACCGAGAGGGTTGAGGAAGTTGCTGTCCTCAGTGGTGCTGTCATACTTGTAGTCCTGGTCACCGCTGCTCATGCGAGTCAAGGTGGAGGACCTCTGCCACCAGTTTCTCCAGTCTGGTGACGGGACTGGCCAGCTAGGCTTGCCGCTCTCCTTCTGCAGATCCTTGTCTGTCTCGGTGTCGGGGCCATCCACCACTTCAATGGTAACCTATGGGAGGCAGAACAGAGCGGGCTGGCTGTCAGTGCCTCCTCCTCGTCCGTGGGAAACTTCCTACGCAGCGAAGACAAATGACTGGTGTTCCCTTGCGGAGGGGCTGTGTAATACTGTAGGGTTCGCATGGTGCAAGCCACATGCAGGTTACTGAGCCCAGAGATACGCAGCAGCTGAGTGATTCCTTCTGCTACCTTTGCTGAATCAGACCTTGGAACAAAGGCTAGGAAAAATCCCCCACAAAATAACAACCCATGCTGTGCCTAAAAGCTTTGCAGCAGAATTTTCTGCCTTGTGGGGAAAGATGTTTAAACCTGAACATACATGACCAGGAAAAAGAAAGCCAGATCTGTTACTCTAATTACACTGAGGCTGAATTTGAGGCAAGCATGGAGCACACCAACGCGCAGAGCCCGTTGCAAGGACTTGGACTGACTTGAGCCAGGGCCAAGTGAGTCTGTGAGTGGGAAGATGGAAGATGCAGAGGCCAGGGTCTCTGCCAGGTCTGCACCTGCCTTGCCCTCTGGCAACAGCTCAGCCCAGCCCCCGGCACAGCCCTCCCTGCAGCACCAGCACCTCCATCACACAGCGGCGTGGGCTGTCACCGCTATGTGAAACCGCACTCTGCTGTGGTGAGAGCCAGCAGTTCTTTCAACTGTTGCCGAGTAAGTCACTTGCTGCTAAGCCCTCTGAAGTAAGTCCTCTTTCTGTGCTGGAGGGTGGAATGATACACAACCCGTTCACGGTTTCTGCAGAAGCCCAGAGCCAAGATTCAAAGTTCGCTGCGGACATCATGAATGTAAATACAATTCTGCATAGGAACAGCCCTTGATTACTCCTTTTCTATGCTGAACAATGTGTAATTATGAAAACTTTGGACAAATACTGTGCGTGCATGTTGGAGGCTATTTAGAAATAGGAACTGGACATCAGAAACCCTGGCGCTATGAGTCATGCAAGCACAGCGTGGCCACAGGTAAAACATAAAATGCTCTGATGTTTCATGCTAATGTGGTTCAGTGATTACACTGGACTGGCTAAACAACTATGATACAGAAGGGACTATCAGATATATCTGAAAGGTTTAATAGGTACGGAGGTTTTCTTCATGTTTTATAGATTTACAAAGCTGTCTTTCAAGACAGCACCCCATGAAAATCGAGTTGTACAAACCCAGGAAAAACAGAATAATGTACTATTATGCTAAAAGGCTTTTACATGGCTCCATGGATTTGTACTTTGGATAAAAGGTTCAGTTTTATACGATGATCTTAATGGTCTTTTCTGTCCTAAATGATTCTATGATTCTACGATAATTGTTATGAGGAAAATCACAAGAGAAAGAAAGGAAAGAGTGTCTGTGTTTCTTCAGTTACCTGTGATCCAGAGAGTAGTGTGACATAGGAAGTGAAACAGAACTGCTGCCATAGCTTCGTAGCTGCGGACACAGCTGCACAGACAATGCCTACACATCGTTTTTTTGGAGAAAGGAGATTTTGCACCTATTGCATGCTTTGCATTTGACCAGAGACCAAACCATTGAAGTGAAACAACTTTGAGGCTACTAAGAAGTTCCACTGGGAGAAAGAACAAGAGTGAAAGAAAGTGCAGTTGTCAGCCTAATAGCATCTTTACACAAGAGATATTTTACTCCCAGGCTAAATATGGAATTGGAATGATTACTTCATTAAACCTCAGTTTCTACAGACCAAGAATTACAATGGATTTCATAAGTTTTAAAACATCAGGGTTAGTTCAGGGATTCAAAATTGTTACATCTATCCAAGCAAAACAGAGTTTTCACAATAAGTGAAAGGAAATAGTGTTACCGAGTGGCTAACACTGTGCACTGTTGGCCAGTTGCAGGCCTTTAGTACTGCCCATGTGAAAATTAGTATGACTTTAGTACTTCAGTAGCAAGTCTTTTTAAGACCACATTAACTCTATAAGCAATGACTCAGCAAAGTGAAAAAAACCCAAAACCTAAACCAAAACAAGCAAAGCAAACCAAACCCTCTCATAAAAAAAGGCAGGGGGCACTTGATAATGATTCTATCTGCTTTGGTAATGGTTGTTATATGACAGTCAATCAGCATGAACTCATTATTTCAGCCAGGTACAGTCTGAAGAACCATAGGGATTTGCTTTAAATTACTTTTTCAGGATGCCAAGTCACTTTGAGCAAAAGCGGGTTTGTAGGGACAGAAATTTCTGTTGAGCTATGTGCTGTGCTGGGGAAGACAGGCAGGTGTAATGCACAAGCTTCCAGCATCATAAGACCTCACCAGACTTCCAACGTGCCACTGACTTCCGTGACATGTCTGTGCAATAAGATATCCCTCTGCAGTCTGTTTTTACTATCAAGTAGGCTTATTAGAAAAGGTCTTTAAAATTAATTTTCCAACACACAGCCTATTTTAAAAAATGAACATACCAAAAGCAAAATCCAGTGTGGTACTGTGACACACAGCTATATTCCTCTCTCTGCTGCTTAAAGCTTTGATTACCGTGTTGTTTGTTTAACATGTGGCAAAAAACCCCACACAGAGTGAAAGAAATTCTATAAAGAATCCTGTGACTGTCTGAACTGCCACTCTTGGAAATTAAAAAAAAGAAGATAGCTTCAGTCGGCTCCAGTACTGTTTGTTTTCAGGGGCTCTGCTGTGCTCTACCCAGCCCCATTTAAATCTAATGGACCTTCCAGAGGCAGGGAGGAAATCAGTGAGTAAACCTAATAATTCCTCCATGGTATGACCCAAAAGTTAGGGCAGAGGTGTGAGAACAGGCTGCTGCTTCAGGCGACCGATTGCTTCCTTATCCCAGTGTAAAAATTTTGAAAAATCAGCATTCGCTGAGTTCTTCCCAGTACTTACAGATAGACTTAACATTAGCCCATGACTATGCATATACATGATACACAAAGACGTATCTTGTTTCATCAGTTTCTATACAGGAGGTTGTTTATAAAAGAAAAAAGAAATCAGATCTAGAATGAGAGTCATTAGAAATGGGCATTTAAAGTGGCTCTGAAAAAGCTTTCATGCTGTATAACTACTCCAACAAAAACATGTTCTCTCAAAAATTAAAAAAATAGACCCGGTTTAGTATTTCTGTCTTGGAGACTGTTTTAAAGACTTCATTTTCTCAGATTTCTTCTTCCAGAGATTATGAAAACTGTAAAGATTATTTATTTTTTTCTCAAGCTTTCTAAAATGTCTGTGGTAACATGGTTCTTATATAAATCCACAATCATGTCCAGAAGTATTCAAACCTAAAATGAAGCCACTTCTTTTATGGTTGTGTGAGCTACAAATAAGGATGTTCCTCTTAAACTTGTTAAAAACACTTGGCATAGGTACACTAAAACAACAGATTTGCAGTCGATTTCTAATGAAACAAAGGTATCGGGCACAGATGTTTCCAGACACCAACATCCAATTTTCTCCTGGCTAAAAATATACAGAAGATAAATATTATCCCCGCCTGTTGGAGTGCACAAAAAGTTCTGTGTACTTCATCCTGTTTACTGAAACAATGTTTCTGAATTCGCTTTAATCGTGTAAACAATGCCCTAAGCAAGGAGAAGATGGTTTCAGGAAGAGCTACATTTGCAACATTGTGCAAGCAGTGGATTCTAGCCATAGCTATCCTCTGTTCCCTTCCTGCAACTGATGCAAATTTCCAATGCAGAACTTGCCGCTCCCTGAAGTGGAGGATGAGCGCAAATCAGTGAGGTAACTAACAGCAGAACAGAAACGAGCTCATTGTAAGATACTGAAATGGGAAATTCTACCCCACGTAACAACTCCAGTTAAATGATACCAGCAGTGACACCGATTTACTTCTGGTTATGTCACGACAGCGCCTCAGAACAGTTTTCTGAACTTGATAAAAAGTGAAGGACCCTCAAAATTTGCTGGGAGCAAAGAAGACAGTGTGACTTGAAACCCGAAATTTGCATTTAATGTTGTCAATCCTATCTGCACTCTCTGACGGGCCCAACTGAGCCCCACAATTAGCAATCCACTCTAAAGCCCAAGTCCAATTTTTTCTCTCTGCAGTGAGCTCTTGTTACACCGTGACGTTAGGAAACCTGCACAGAGGCAGTAACAGCTCTGGTACTGGAAGTGGTTTAACCATGGCCCTCGGGCACCCGGCTCTGCCTAGACTAGTCACTCCAGCTTTGCTAAGAGGACTAGCTAGTTCCTGGGAAGGCTGCACCATGCTCCCAGTGCTGCAGCTAGGGACAACTGCTTTGCTGCTGCCTTAAACTATGAAGCCTTACAGTAATTACAAGAAACAAGCACTACTGGAGCCCTCCAGTTCTTACTGTGCTAGATCAGAGATGGGCCGTACTGGTCAGAGCTCAGTATTACAGATACCGCTGAGTCTTCTGTAACAACATCAAGGTGGTGTTGCTTTCCAACACAGTGAAACCAGCAGCTTCAGATGACAAATGTAAGTGATACCTAAAAAATCCATCTAATAAAATGTGTTAAAAGGGACATGTGATACAGACGGAGGTGAGGGAAATGGCCAGGGATGAACCCAGAGAAAAGCTGGTTGGAAGTCTGCAGTTCTTTTTAAAAAGATCATACAGCCTTGGTTTTCTGTAGCTGGGTATGTTCTTAGAGTGGGTGGTTCTTTGTAGATTTTTTTTAAATTGAAGGTAGAAACTGAATAGATATCAAAGAGAATAAATAAAAGTAACACAGAAGCACTGGAGTGGTGTGACTGGTGGATATGGCCTCACACAAAACGATAAAGACAATTGCCAAGCAGGCAGCATTACCTTCTCCTGGTTTAAAATCACTCCTATCAATTACTACCAATCCTGCAACTCAAAATGAGCATAATAATCACAACAGATTTGATCATACACTGATTTACTTCAGTTTTCCAGGGCAAATCAACATGTTTTTAGGACGGGAATCCTACCTAACTCTGCACAGTTTCTACTTGGAATCTGTCACCTGTTAATGCATCCATTGCAACTGGAACTCACCCACCTGTGTTTCAGGTATACTGCTTGTGAAGCCTGATCAAGATTCAAGCTCTCTGAAGAGCATTAGCATCAACAAAATGCCCTTGCCTGACAAACAGTAAGGAGTCTTCCCTTGTCTGCCGTGGTGTTGAGCACTGCTAGGAAAGCAGCAAAGCAGTGGGACAACAGAGAGCAGTGCACTACCTGTTATGGTACCCAAGCCTGGGAAACCAGCAGTAAAATGAAAAGGGGAGAGACAAGAGCAAGAGTTCAATTGCAAGTTGAAGCACCCGGCTGCAAACAGAGGATCAGCTGCAGAGGAGAGTGGAGAGGTTGTAGAAGGCTGGTTGGGACAGACAAGAAAAACCCATTGGAAATGGAAATAAGCAGGTTCCTCTGAAGTCATACCTCCTGTGTGACTTCATTCTGTTACTCGGGTAAGAACAATTCTGTCATACTGTCAATAATAACGCTGCCCAATTACAGCCCGCATTGGCATCCCTCGGCTAGCTCATCAAACGAGTGCAAACCTACACAAAAGGGATTTTCCACTTGTGAAAGGAAAACCAAAGATCAGGTTTTGTGATCAGTTTTTGCAATCATCCGGAAGTCTTCCAGGCATTGACAGAATTGTTAAAATGACAAAAAAAAAAAAAAAAAAAAGAAAACAAAACGCCCCAAACCAAACAGCCAGCCTTTGCTCCACAGCAGCTACTGCAGTTACTCTTAAACAACCAGCACGGAAGCAATGCTAAAGCATCAAAGGCCACTTGAAATGATGGGAGATTTTACAAGGCTAGAATGCCACAGAAAGAACAGTAAGCGTCACCCTGGTCTTGCATGCAAAGAGGCAAATTGCATTTGGATTACTGCAGCTCCAACTGTTGTTTCTGAGGTTTTTCTAGAAGACAGTCCAGTATAGTTATATTTGATTATCGCCTGATAAATACAGTTGTACCTGGGGACATGTTAATTTTCTGAACTCCTGTGATGGTGCCCTGACATCTACCACTTCCTCCCTGAAAGAGCACACAACCAGGGCATGATACAGCAACTGCCATCTCACAGGAAACCAGAGAAGGAATGGCTGTAAAGAGAACTCACTGGAGTATCTTTTCGACCTGCTTTTTCAGGCTGAGTTTTATGTCTGCTTATCAAGTTTTTAAAATTTCCAGGTATAATTTCCCTTTAAAATGTTATTTTTGCTCTGCAGCTTTGTACTAGTAGAAGGGAAAAGAAGTTGTGGGTCTCTGAGAAGTAAATGTGGCCATTGTGCTAGATTAATACACACAGGCTTTTTTTTCCCCTTTCCAACCTTGCTGTCCCAGGAGGATTTTTAAATTAACACCCCCAGGATTGTAACTTACAGAGCCCGAAGCCATGGTGTGAAAAGAAAAATGAGCATCGATTCTGCCAAACAGCCGATGAGAAATTTCCAAGTCAATTATTGCCATTCAGGTCAGTACAGTACTGCTTAATGAGCCAGAATTCACTATAATCCTGTTTTCCCCAAAAGAGTAGGCCACCTTTCACAACTTTGAACAAAGAAATAAACTTTCATTGACTCTGTAATGAATTAATGGGAGCTTTATCTCCAAGAGGCCTGACCTGCTGCAGGACTGTCAACCAGGAACTTAAAGCAGCTTTGTATATCCCTATTTACATGCCTAAGTAAGCAGAGTAAAGACAATGCAGAACTTAGGGAACCTGTTTCTGGAAGAGCTGATCCTTGTGCACAAGAGCACTGGGATTAATGTTGCCCAATGTTTTCTAGTTTACAGGACTAGGCTTCCCGGTTCTCAGAGTCCAGCAAAACTGCTGACATAGTTGGCCAACACGTTTCCAAGATCAGGTGGTGGAGAAACAGGTCAGAGCAGAAACAGTTACTATAAAGACAAGCCAGGAAAATGTTTCCATCTCATTTATCTAGTCCCTGAGTCTAAACATTAAATGCTGTTACCAATCAGAGAAGGTTTTTGTTGCCTCCTGTCCTCCTCTGCAGTTTACATACCGTTCAAACAATGACGTTACACGCTTTACCTCATGCCACAATCTGGGGCCCCTATAGCTTCCCTACCTTCCCTTCCTAAGGCTTTCTGGAAGGCTTCTCCTAGCATGAGGGATGTGTACAGTCACCACATGTTGAACATGTTTGCTGCCTTGGACTGTCAAATACTGGACCTGCACTTACTACAAATCTGTTAGGCTTCTTAACGTTGCGAGCCATCTAAGCTGTAATGGAGCGTCAACTTGGAGAAGGCTTGTTCTCGCCCGATCACAGACTCATAGAATGGTTTGCGTTGGAAGGGACCTTAAAGACCAACTGGTTCCAGCCCCCCTGCCACGGGCAGGGACACCCCCCACCAGCCCAGGCTGCTCCCAGCCCCATCCAGCCTGGCCTTGAACGCTGCCAGGGATGGGGCAGCCACAGCTTCTCTGGGCAGCCTGTGCCGGTGCCTCGCCACCCTCACAGTACAGAATTTCTTCCTAACATCTAATATAACCCTACCCTCTTTCAGCTTAAAGCCGTTCCCCCTTGTCCTATCGCTTACAGGCCCTTATAAAAAGTCCCTCTCCGCTTTCCTGCAGGCCCCTTCAGGTACTGGAAGCTGCTCTAAGGTCTGCGCGGAGCCTTCTCCAGGCTGAACCACCCCAGCTCTCCCAGCCTGTCTTCAGAGGAGAGGTGCTCCAGCCTGCTGATCATGTTGGTCTCTCACTATCAGAGCTCTTTTACCTTTACATACATACTTCTTAGACATATCAAAAGGATGGTAATTTTGTGGGCTGGAGGACTGTAAGAAGCCAGGAATTGATTTAACCAGAAAACCAGTTCTATTAGTGCATTGTTTTTATAAGCACATCTTAGGCAGAACGACATTTCACGTTATTGTTTTGGTTAAAAAAGACTGCTTATTAATGCCAATTTTGCTTTAAGGCTCTGAATTAAAAACAAATCACTCATTTTTTCCTCTTTCTAATTCATGAAGTTTCAAGATGCAAGCGGCTTGTAAGTGGCCATTCCAAACCCAAGAATAGTTTGAGGAATAATGTATAGAAAAGTTTCTTGCAGACAACATTTTTCACTCCAGGCAGCTGCTACAGAAATTAACTTTATGTCTTGTTTCCATACAGAGGACCACATTTTGAGCTGAAACTTAAAGACTCGTTCTCTTATAAGCTTTGGGGATGATTGCATTTTACAACAGCATACCGAAAGAGAACCGGTTCACAAACAAATTTTGCAACAGAGAATCGAAAAGAGAATTTTAAATACCCATTTAATATTCAGTGGATATATTATGTTCCAAAATGGCAATAGCAAAGATGGCTTTAGTATCATAAATAGGTCTGTACTGATACCCACATTTATGAAACTAACGCTATCCAAAGAGAAATGTAGAAAAAAGTTGAAATAGTGCATTCGCTTAAGACAAAAAGTATATTTTGTATTATATATGTATTTATATATATATAATATTACATTATATACATCCTCTTTTGGTGCTATTGGTAGAGACACTGTGTTCTAACTGCATGTCGTGGAAGCCAGGCTGAAAGTTGTCTTGGTTCAGTAAAATAATTTTGTGCAGCTCATAAAAAACTCACGTTAACATAAATTTGTACCTGAATGTTGGGATTCTGCCCATTGATATCTGCTTTTGACAGGTCAGGGAAGTTTGGAAGATCCAGGAGGAAAGATCTGGGTCCATCTCTTTGCAAGGACGTATGCCCGTTTTCCTGCCTGAATCGCTGCTTAGGGAACGGCCGGTGGGCAGCCTGGAGATCAGGGTATTCTCTTCTGTCCTCAGGGTTCAGGGTGAAGCCGTCTTCAGAACGGTCATCTGCAGTGAATGTGCTCTGGGGAAAAAAGCAACGCACTGTAACACCAACTGAGAGAGCGTGGAGTCCTGCCAGTGCGGGCCCGCAGAGCACGTACCCAAAGCCTTGCAGCACCCCCCCGCAGCTCGCTGCTGAAACACACAGCACCGATGAGGGGTATCTTCTAGGGTGCTCATGCGTTTGGCACCTGACTCTCGCTGAAATACACTTAGTTACAGTGGTGCAAATCTGTAACTATCTGACACAAGATAAAAGCGGGTCAGACTTAAGTGCTTAGCTCTTTCGGGTTCCTGTAACGTTCCAGCTTTGCAGTGGGCACCTACACATTGACACAAGCATCTAACTTAAAGCAGTTCTGGAATCATGAAGCTCTGAAGCAGCCCCTGGGAAATCAAATTCTATCACGTGAAATGTGTCCCTAAAATGGTAAAAGGTATCTTTATTATAAATAATTTTGGTTTGCTTTGCTCCAAAGCGGAGCAAAAACACTAACTGCTGAGTGCATGTTGAAATGTACGGTATTAAAAGATCCTACTGCTGAACTGGCAGCCTCTCTCCCCCCAGTCTGCAACAACTTCCATCTTGTTTCCTGTGCTCCTCACCCAATTTCTCTGGTCTTGAACATCTGAACCTTCCTTCCTCCGGGATCTCATTTTCATGTTTGCCTAATGGTGGGATTGAATTTCACCGAGCTGTGGGTCAGCAGTTAATGCTTTTGTTATTGTTGAGCGTACTTTCGGGTTTTGTAGTATATTACAGCAAGCTGCCTTCGAACCAGTAGCACTGCTGCCACTGCCTTTGACCTCACCAAGGAGATACATGTAGTATCAAAACACTGGCTGCCTGGGTTAGCACTGGCCTGGGGACTTGGGGGAAAAAAAACCAGCAGAGAAGTCCAGTCTTCTTATGGCTACAAAAAATGCATGGGGCAGATTCAGCACAGGTTTTGCTTTTGACTCAGCTGAAAAATTTTAGGCTTGAGGTCTTAGTATGACTGCCTGGGGAGCTTTTATTTTCAGTTCATAAAGAGACAGCAAGCATGGAGAGGGTAAACGTTAAAGACCTATCTTTTAAAACAAGCACAATTAAAGTGGAATGGCCACATGTGGTTCTGGCTCTACTGAAGCATATTTTTGCCAGCATTTCTGGTTAAATGCAATCTCCATCCAGCTCCCCTGGCTCAAATTAAGCTAACATACCTTTTGTTGAGCGCTCAGACAGATAACAGTTCCAATGCCTTTTCTTTTATTTCGTGTTTATTTGCTTAGAAGGTTCTAAATTGACCCTTGAAGAGATTTTACAATATAATCTGTCCACTTTACAGGAAAATACTCAGTGAGTTAAATAAACCAAGATTTAAGAGTTAATCTGGGACTAAGTGAAATTGTCTCAAGCAAAAAGTAACGTGGTTCTCCTCTCCCCTTCTCGCTGCACTGTACTTGCAAAGAGCAAAATCAGATTTAGCAGAATTAATGTTGTCTTGGTATTTTCATGATCAGAATGGGTACATGTCGGTAGTGCCAAAAGGGCACTGTCAGACATCTAACTAGAGCACAGACACAAGAAGTTCATTCTGAATTAGTGCACGTGCGTGTGCGCTCCTGACAGCCTGTATCGCTGGAAGGCTAAACCAAGAATGCTCCTCTTTGCTGAAGGCCAGGTAGGCTGTTCGGTTGCCTTCGGCAGGCCACCCATTAACACAGCCCTTATTTGATATAAAGCAGAAAGCAAATCACACAGCGGCAGGCTCTGGGAAACAAACCCGAGGGCCACTTAGCTAACTTTTAGGTTCCTTACCCATATGCTAATGCTTAAACGTCACACTTATCAAACAGAATTTAGCTGCAAACTTCTTGGGGCATGAGGATTAAATGGCTTCTCAGTTAGGTCTGAGTAACAACAAGGTGTAATTGTGCTGTTATTAAATTACTTCAGACAGGAACCAAAAAAAAAAACTGTGGTACTTAACTACTTTTTTCTGGGGTCTCATGCCTATAATCTTACCTTTATAAAAAGTAAAGTGAGATTTTATTAAAAAATAATAAAATTCTCACATACAATTTCATACCTTCCCTATCTGCTTGCCACTTCAGGAGCATCCTGATTCTCCACATTAACATACCATATAGCTAGAGCTGGCCAAGGACTTTAGAGACCTACATTTAATTCTCTGATAAGACTCCCTGTGTGATCTTGGCAGGTCATGGTCTGTCTGTGCCTTGGTGGGGATAACAGCACTTCCCTTCCTCACTGTGATGTTTGTGGGGAGCTCAGCAACTACAATAATAAGGGCTATATAAAAAGTTTTTAATAGTGTCAGACAGATGGAATATCACATGGAGTTAGTTAGAAAATTGTCATGGTGAAGTAATGACATCAGGCTGATCAGGCCCACTACCAAGCTGCTTGGGGCAGGGACTGTCATTAATTACAGGCTGAATGAGTTGGGGTTGTTTAACGTTAAAAACGAAAATGGAGAGGAGACATGACAACTGCCCTACGCCAAAGGCTGCTGCAGCGAGGAAGGGGATGGACCACTCTGCTTGCGCAGGGCGGACATGATCCGGAGAGCTGGGTTTAGCGGTTTAACGCTAGGTACGCGTTTCTAATGGCAGCGACAGCCAAGCTCGAGAGCAGACTTTGGAGGGGGTAACGTGGAGTTTGTCTTTAAGAGCAGGGTTGACTAATGCCTGGCAGGAACGACACAGGTTAAAGCGTGTGTCCTCTGCCTAAAAGCGGTGTTAACCCTGGCAGTCCCTTTCACCCTAGGAAAAGCCCATGCTGTGCCTCCTTGGGGCTGCCATGCCATACTGCCACACAAGCAAACAGAAATGCTCAACGGGCATGATCATTTAGTTACCTGCTACATAGTACCATGAGTATTATTAGAAATGTGTATTTCTGGTAAAAAGGTAAAAGAGGCTGCCATCAGAAAAAGTGAGCTCAAACTGCATGTGAAAAGAATATGGGCTCGCTCTGTTCTACTGCATTAACTCAGGCAAAGCCTCTTCCCAGGCCAATCTAGCAGGAAGAAGGGTCTGTACTGCAATGGCAGCACCCTTTCCAAAGAAAACAGGGTTTGTGTTCCAAAGCTAACAGATGAAATTGAATTTCTTTTTTTTTTTGCAGGGGGGAAATATTCTTCTTTTCTTATTTTTATGTTATTTCATATGTTTACACTTCGCACTGTCTAGCTTTAGGTGTACAAAATTTGTATTCCCAATTGCTTCTGGGAAAGCAGTGTTGCTTGTCTTCCTTTAAAAGCTGTGTCACTTCATTCTGAACTACTGACTCAGTTTCTTTGAAGTTACAACATTTCTACTTCAGGCACATTGGTTTCTTACTCAAATGATGCATCTGCTCTAAATATTTTAAGGTAAAACATTTTTCTTCCTTCATTTAACAACATTATTCACAACTTTTCAACTACCCATCACGATGATTTTAAGGGGTTACTCACGCCTGCTGTCAGCTACACTTCTGCTGCCCCATGGGATCAGATATTTATAGAAGTTCCCAATACAAAACCAGCTTAGGATTTCTGGGTCTTCTAAGCGTGGACAGTCTATCAGGGCAGGAACACATTGTTCATAGCTGTGAGTGCCTTGTCAGGCAACAAAATAAACCCTAGAGACTCTGCCATTCCGTTTGCATTACAGAGCAACACACCTCGCCACACCCAACACCGAAACAGGGAGAGCAACAGTTCTGTACATACCAATGGCTTTGCGTCCATCTATAAACCAGGGAAGAAGAGCAATCCACAGCGATTTGGTGAGGCTAACTTTAAATGTTGGTGATCCGGGCGGGACCTGCACCACCGCAGGGTTTAAGGCACCAAGAGACAGCCCTGCATGCAGGAAAAAATTCCTACCTCATACTGCAGCTTAACTTTTCAATACTCAAATGGGTATTTTAACTCCATCCATTTCCTTCCTATTTTGTTTCTCCCTCTGTCACGTTAGACATCAGCTCCAGGGACGCGTAGAGTTTCTCTTCCCCACAAAGAGGTCAAACAGAAATGGGAACTTGTAAAAATACCAAACTATGGAAAAAGGGAATTTCTTTGCATTTTTTTAGCAAGTGAGGAATCCATCTCCCTCCTCTCTTCCTTATTTTAATCCCATTTCCAGTTCTGGAAAAACAACCAAGACAGAGAATAAGTGAGGAATGACTGGAGCTACAGAAAACATTCTGGAGCAGCTGCTCTTTCTCTGTCTTTCGTATTTCTTACCTTCCTTCATTCCCTCTCCACTTGCCAAACTAAGGCCACATTTGCAAGCACTGCTAATTATGGAGTTGAAAGAATTGGGGAAAACTGATGCAACTTATATCCCTAACAGCTCCCAGACAGCAAGGGCATCTATTACTAAATACCTGCCACAGCTACATTGCTTTTTTATTTCTTGTATATTCCTTTGAAATATCTTGTAAAATGATCTTGACAAGAGGTCTTGAATTGAAAACCGACAGTCTGTCAATGCACTTTCATGATGCACCTGTACAGCATCTTCAACCACCAGGAACAAGGAACATTTATTTATTAGGAAACTTCACAGACGCTATAAAAGATTATATTGCTATCAGAGACAAAATGAGGCCTGGGGCCTTCACAGAAAACCATTATAGCCATTAGGACTGTTTTCATTTCCCACCTGCCTAAACAGATTGTTTTGATTTCGAAGGCTGTCATGTGTTTCCAGGTTAGTGCTAAATGATCACTTTAAAATTAACCGGTCTGGGGAGGCTGAGTAACACACCGGGATACTACATGAGACTTTCACCTCTGCAGATCCAAGATCTGTAATGAACTTGGGTGATCTAATTCCCAGGCTTTGTCATGAGTATAAGCAGCACAGGACCTAGCAGGAAGAGGTATGAGGACAGCGTTAGATAAGCAGACGGTGAGGTTGGCAGCTGAAAAGCATTATCAGAGATACAAGGAGAAAAATGTCTTTTATGATTAATGCCACACACAGTCCAGGCAGTCAGAAGACCTTTGTTCTGTTCTTAGCTCTGTCTTGGCTTTCTCATTTAACAGGCAAATCACTTGTGCTCATGCTTAATTTCTGTGTGAGTAGCTGAAAGCATGTGGTGGTACCGAGCCCCACAGCTCTGGTTCACTCTAAGGAGTCACTGACGGTTCCTGTCGCCACAAGAAATCAGACCAGAGGGGTGTCCTGTCAACCACTCAGCTACTGAGACACTCCATTTTTTCTTGAAATGTGCTTGTCCCTCACGTTCACATGTATCAATGAAGTGAAAGGCCTTACTTATCTTTAGAAAGCTGCACAAATTAATTGTTGCAATATCTAATAGCACGTTTTAGATAATCACTGTTTGTAAATCCTTTAAAATAGACTACATTGGCTCACATGTACACAATTGCTTTCACAAAGAGCTCCAAAATATAGCATCTCCCTTAAACACCGTGTAAATAGAAGCCGAATCGCTAATTACAGTGGGTAATAAAAAAAATAAAAAATTTCTGTTTATCAGGGTCTATTTTTTAATAATTCTCTATTTAGTCCAGCAAAATTAGTAAAATGACATTGTATTCAGCTCCTTCTAACTTGCAGTACATCTGCATATGTGACTAAGTGGCTATGCAAAGCCAGCCCAGCCACCCCACAGGGTACTGCTGCGGGACACGTTAGCTTCAGGGGCCATACAGCTCTCAAAGTGATTTTGTTTCTGTGGAGAATAGGATGGAGTTGCAAATACTGTCGCAATTGGGACAGCAGAAGTTCAGAGTAGCCACATCGATCCGCAGTCACTGCTGGAGCAGAGGGTCTCCCGTACGTCAGGTGCCAGTGGCAGCACAGTTGGGCGGTGAGGTGCTTCGGATGCCCAAGTATATACCCAGCCCCCCAGCTCAGTTTCTGCTGAATGCTGAAATAGCTCACAGAAGCTGCACACAGCAGAAGCAGAATCTCAAAGCATTTGGGCACATTTGTCTCAGAACCACAGCTTTTGAGTTTGAGGAATTAGATCACCCAAGTTCATTACAGATGTTGGATCTTTTTTTACGCTAAAATTTTCCAGCCCTGTTAGTTACACAGAACATCTTGAGAACTGAACACATAACCAGGACTTAAGTTACAACTGCAGAGATCCTAGGGCAGTAGTGCTGAGGTCCCCTTCATACCTAAGGCTAGTAATTCCCAAACTACCCTTTCAAGGCACATGGCCAGCACTACGACAGGACCCTCCACAGTGGAGGAAAAGGCTGTGGCCTTGTTGAACCGTCTGAACGTTCCCGAGTGCCAGAGCAGCGCTACCGCCATTCCTCCCCTATTGAGCCTGTTTATTTGCCTGCAGTCATCACGCTTTGGGTCCATCCTTCTTTCAGTCTCTGCCTGGGAGTTGCCCTCCCCAAGCTCCCCGTCTCTTCCGTGCTGTTAGTAAACAGCGGGTCCACATCTGAACTGCTCTGGCAGACAGAACTTAAGGAGAAAACCGACCATATCATACTCGGACCTGGCCACCTTTTGCTACATGTTGTGGACGCACATTTCACAGCACAGCTATGTTTTATGCTCTGTTGTTTGCTTGTATTTCATGTTTTTCTTCAGCTGGAAAACACAAACAGTATGGTTCAGCTTGGAGGTGAAGAACTGCCAGTTTGCATAAACACTTTGATAATAAAAAGGACTTGGCGGTGATTAAAGCTCAATGTCTGCTGGAAAAACAGAGGCCCTTAGCAAATTTTCTAGCATAGTATACACTGGTGCTTTGTTCTTCTGCAGATACTCAGCCACCCATGGGTCAGTCAAGCACACAGAATTAAAACTGGGCAGGGCTTTGACAGATGTTCACTGCCAAGTTTTGCTCGCAGTGCACAGATATTTTCAGTTGCCCAAGCTGGTGGTAAGCATTCAGTTGTTCTTCATGACTCAGAAGGCCTTCCCTGTAATCACTGCCCAGCTGGAGCTCTCCGCACAGGACACGTTGATCCAGTGGCTGAACAGGCAGAGGTACAACAGACAAGTAGCCCAGCCCAACTATTCCACTCCAATAACTTGTGGTGCCAAAATGCAAATTCTTGGAAAGTTCCAATTCTTCTTAGGCTTTATTAAATACCTGCATAAAATCAGTAGTATAATAAAGCTTTAAATAGAATCCATTTATACCATGGCTAAATTTAACTGAACGAGTCTAATCTCACCCACCATTTGAAATCTGCATCACAATTTACACCTCAAGTTCCAAGAGAATGGGAAAACCTGCCTTAAACTGCAATCAAAACCCCAAAAGTAAAGGAAATCCAGAATAGTAATACTTTTTGTACACACAAATTTTTGGTCAGGCTTTGCAGGCCAGCACACACAAAGTCAGTGTAAATGAAAGAGAACAAACTTACATCTGAAATTATTTTCATGGGTTTTAAACTAGGTCCTTTTGCAAGTTTATTCCACTAAATCACTACGGCTAGGATTTCACTAGGTGAGCCGACTTTAATAAACGAAGTTTTCATCTCTCCTCAGCCAGAAGAGTAACCTTACTTGAAACCTTTTCAATTTCCAAAGTTGCCTTCAGCTGTCAGTTTCCAAGAAACAGCTATTCCCAGCCTCTGTGTCTCCCTCTCATATGCCACTGCATATCCACCCTATGCTTTCAAAAGCATCTAGGGCTCTGGCTGCGTTAGCTGGCAGATGTTTTTAGAGACTAGAAAGTGTTTAGTCCCTGTGGACTAAAAGTTACATGATGACTTCATCACATAAGCAAAAGCTAATAACGGGAAAGCAAGAAAGCAGACAAGTGTTATATTCCAAAAACATGATGTTTCCTGTGCTTCTGGCAATACTACTTCTGCGCCTGAAAAAAGGCAAATCACTTGAGTCTTGATACTCAAAACATACACACCATCGAATTACTGCAAGTTAATTTACTCCACCCTCCCTTAGCTGCTTTCCCCACCAACACTGGTTTTTCTTTTGATGGAGGTTTGAGGGTGAAGGCAGAGGAAAGGCAGTGATTGTTTACATTCAGTATCTACGCACCAACTCCATCCCTCACAACACTCTCTGGTAAGGGGTTGTTACTACACCCAGGAGTTTACAGTAAAACAGCAGTGGAAAGCTGAGCGGCTGCCTCAGGACACGCACCTCTGCTCCTGCAGTGCGGTATTCTTTCAAGCCTGAGTGTATGGTTTTACCCTCGACATTTAGAAAACTTTGGAGACTGACACACGAGCAACTGGAAGTCATTAGCATAAATGGCATCTGTACACAGAGTGCAACAGCAGCCTTAGCTGTGTATGAAGACATCGGCAGTGGACATTATGCCCTCTCTCTACATCTCCGTGAAGTGCCCTAATGACAGAACAAGAGGAAGCAGATACACAAGAGAAAGGCCTCCCTCCAGTGACATTACCGGCAAGAAGAGGAAGCGAGTAGATGGCGCAGTACACCGTGACAAGACAGCGTGAAGACCCTTCTCTGTTTAAGAGGGGAGAGAGAGAAAGGATTTGCCCTGGAGAGCAGTGTGGGCTTTTTGTATTATGAATTCTATGCATGTATATATAAATTTTCTCAGAACAGTAAGGGAGGGGGGCTATTTCCTAGAGCTGATTAAAGAAGCATGACTCGATTTTCAATTTCAAACGACTCGGGGGGCATTCCAATCGACTGCAGACAGGAAATGAATACCATACAGGCACTGAACAAGGCAGATGCTTTTCAATCTGACACTTACGTGAAAAGAAAATATCTTCATTTCTGTCTCCCCTCCACCCCATGATCACTAGTTAGTTCTGAGCTATTTTTAGGATAAATGGTTTTATTTTTCAAACTTGTTATAATCTTAGCATGTGCCTGAAGCCACCCAGACGCCACTGACAATAAACTGTATGGAGCAGGCCAAATGCATCTTTAGATTAGCCCCAGCTGCCAGACGCAGCAGCAAGGTAGAAGAGGAAAGACAAGCAGTTCAGGTTTGAGATACCCTGATGTCCTCTGTTGAGGAACAGAGACGGGACCCTAGCTGATACACCAGATCCCATGGAGGGAGAGCTGCTTCCGTACAGAGAGATTCCAAAGCGTACACAGCAGGCACACTGCAGAGCAGGTTGGAAGAGCATTTCCTGGTAGGCTGTGGCACAGAACTCACTTCCAGCTACTTAACAGTGCTAAAGAGATAAATATACCTCTTTTCTCCTCATACACCTCTTACAAGTAAACTGCAACAACTGTCATGGGAGTATTATGGGGTTTATAACTGGACTGCAATGTAATTGTGGCTCCTTTTATCAATGGCAGCAGTGCGTATTGGGTAACTGGCATATACAGCTCTTAGTCCATATGTGTGCAAACACACGATTTCAGCTGCAAGCTCCTCTTGTGCTTTATTGTGGGAAGATTTAAATGGGATAAAGAAAAATAAATAATCAGAGAGGTGGTATTAATCTTGCTCTTACTTGACGTTATGCAAATAATCAGCTCATTTTATTTTAGTGTTAAGACTGCCATAGTGATATTCTTAAGAACACAAGAAAATGATCCTCTTAGGAGAGAGACAGGAGAAGAAGAAAGAGGGATGGGTAGGTGAGAAAGGCACCTCTGATTTACATTACTCGAAAAGCTGTGAATGCTAGATCAAAGAAGAGCAGGAATCAAATTCAGTACCACTAAGGATTTCAGCAGCTTTTTCAGAGCTATTGCTGCCTCAAGGGCAAACTCTTTCAAACACTAGGTGATGCCTCTAACCAGCCACAACTCCCACCTTATACCGCTAAGCCTCACATAGTTTCCTTTCATCAGCTGGCATACTGGGGAAAGCACAGACAGCTAAGACATTGCTGTATCTGGGCCCGATGAAGGAGACATACAGCAGAGCGCAGAAATAGCATGTGTGCATTTTCTGCACCAGATGTTGCCTTGTTAAAGGCCATCGTGGTAGATGTTAAATAATAGAACAGATTCTTCACTGAAGAGCTGTGTGTTTGGCGACTGCTGATACCGTGGAGCGCTCTGTCCAAGGACAGAATGCAGTCACCCTGGTGAGAGCCTTGGGCAGGGTTTGTTTGCTCAGCACTGACTTACTGATAAATATAAAACCACCTCATATTTTATTGTGGAATGAAGGCAGGATAAGACATTTAAGGAGCTACTGCAGCTCAGCTGGCAAGTGGTAACTTGTCCGTGAGTTTGGACTCACAGGTCTAATTCGAACACCTAGAAGGCACAGGATCCAACCCTAAATCAAATCCTGAACTGTCAAATGCACTTACAGATTGGCATCTTTCTGCCCCCTCCTGCCCTTCTTTGGGTCAGGTGTCCTTGGAGTCTGGTAGAGAAGCTTCCAGGTGTTCTGCTTTGTCAGGACACTTCAGGATCATGCCTCAAGCAAAAGCCACCGGAATTGGCTGCAGTAAAGCAATTCCACCTGGTGCATCCCCAGATGGTTTCCTAAGAACTGCCTTTGGGCTTCTGATACTGATCCACTTGCAGCAGGCTCATTGCTGCTGCCATCTTCATGTCCCTGGGAATGCTCCATTCATCCCGCCTTTCACATCTGCTATGTTACACACATGGCTACACCAGTGCATTACAGATTATTCAGCTCCTTCCAAGCTCTTTTTCAACATTTTAACAAGCATAATTCAACATTTACCTAGTTCCACCAGCACTTAGTGCAAACTGGTACCTTACACATTTTCATGAAACAGGCAACCCTTTTTCTTCTGTGTGTTTTGATCAAGAGCTAGCGCTACTACCATTTAAATGCATATCAAAAGCTCCAGGACTCTATCCAGCTAAGCAGTTCATTTGAAACCTTTGGCACTATTGTTCCAGTACGCCTGAAGACACAGGCATAGTGTGGCTGCCCTAGGTTCCCTTTTGATATATATTTTCACAAATGTTAGACATATACATATCAACCCCTCTATTCTTTCCTAATAAAAGCTTGGACTCTAAAGCACAAGATGAGGAATAGATACTCTACTGGCCAGCTGCAGCAAGCCTTTCATAAATAACACGACAGTCAACCTCTGTAAAGGAAAATGATACTCCAGAAGCTTGATCCTGACATACATCTGTTTTCCTATTGTAGGAAGGAATAAGAAGATAGAAAAAGTTAAATGCTGAACACCTAAACAAACTCTTGATTAAGAAGAGATGGTAGTAGTTATGACAGATGAATTGTAAACCACCTGCAAATGTTAAGATTGCTGCAGTCTTCTGCAGACCATTGAGTCTATACCGCAAACGCCCAATAGACAGGGACTGCGCTCTATAAAAATCACGATGAATGCAGGCTTGTTTTTATATTATGGAGGTCCTAATCCTCCTCCTCCTCTGCCTTTGCTCTATTGTTACAACATCAAAGACCAACTGCTGGCCGAGATACAGTCAATATGAAAAGGGCGACCAGCAAATTTACTGCTTGACTTCATTCCCTTTAAATGGAATAGGCACCATGGCCCTTTTTCAAAGTCCAGTCACAGACATATATCTTTTTTATTGGACATCATGTACAATAAAGTGAAGCTGTAAGTTGGAAAAAAAAATAGAACACCTTAAAAAATCCCATGAGGTGAACATTCCTTTATAAAAATATCACTGTGGTTACGTGTTTTGAAAAACTCTGGGCACTCTGCAGGGCAAAAGGCATGGGCTGGCTAGGTTATAGTTTAGCTAAGATGCATACCCATGCCTAATACCTAGTTGGTTTTAAAAAAAACACCACCACCACAAAACCAAAAAACCACCCCACTAATAAAAAGCCATATATTTAAGACAGAATGCCAGTGTCATTCAAATAAACTGAAATGGCAGCATTCATGTCACAAGAATCATTAACTGCTTTGTTATAGCCTGCTCTGTGCAGTGAACCTTTACAGACTTCTTGAGTCCAGAGAGCCTTAAAATCAGTCGCACGAAATGCCAATATATACACTGCATCTGAAACAACTCCCATCTGATTACTGAGGTAATTTCAAGAGACACTTTCAGAGGGAGTCGTGTCTGTAGACATTAAAGACAGGGACAGTTTTATTGTTGTTGTGTTGCTAAATAGAGGCTAAATAATTTCCTGCTATGAAATTATATAGCATATGAGCAACTTATATGATGTAAGTCAATATACCAGGGTGTTACAGAATCCACACTAGTTAGCTACCATTTTTACTTTTTAATATATGATATGCCAATATTGTGAGGAGTTTTTGTTTTCAACTATTTAAGCTATTAAACCTTTTTGTTTGTTTGGGTAACTGGTGCAAACAGACACTAAGTAGTACATATCTGATTACTAGTGTTCTATCTGGCTCAAGTCCATATTGATTTTAAAACCCTGTACTGACAAATGTGGCAGATAAAACCAAGCAAATTCTCGTTTTGTTACACCTATAGTAATCTTCGGCAGCTGCTTCCAGCAGAGTAATTATGGCCTCCTCACGGTAAAATCTGCTGCTGCTGCATTACTTCTACGGCAAGAAAGTACCAAAGCTACGCAACTAATGCATTTGAAGCACTAGCTTCAAAAAACAGCTGTCTCATTGCTAGGTCCTTTTCACCACTCTTTGAGTTACATTATGTTCTACTGTCAGTCGCCTCCTCTCTCCATTGCATCCCACAGCACAGTTCTTCCCGCGCAAGGACCTCATCTCCTACTCAGACTTCCTGGGCATGTACAAGACAAGCGGTTCCAATGACAGTGTTCTATCGTTCAATACCCGAATGCCCAACTCAATGGGAATGCAAAGGCAAGACACCTGAAGGAAGCTTTCTGGAAGTCAAAACCTGGCCCACGGACAACACTGACTCAGTAAACTGTTCCTTAGAAGGGGAGGAATCCACTTTTTTTTAGAGCAGTCCTGTAAACAGTGGCAGAAAAAGATGGGGCACATTATTTGGGTGGTTTTTACAGATACTTCCACTATACTCACAACGGTATTGTCACAAGTACTGATCTCAACAGCCATGCAGGCAAAGAGGAAATTTTGATCTTCCCGAGGAAGAAGAGCTACTGTGGAACAAAACAGTCCAGGATTTTTCAGCATGTACGAAACTAACAATGAAACACAACGGATGGAAATGATTGTCATGCAACCTGCAGAAAGCCACATGCCAGAGTCCAGTTTGTCTTCATAGACGGAAGCTCAGATTATGTATTTATATGCATATCAGTTCAAATCAGTAGAAAAACTGGGCTGTGAAAGATTCAAATCCAAGATGAGCTTCAGTGGGGTCTGCAGTTGACATAAGTCATTGGCTCGTCTTGCTTTGTGAAAGTCAGTAGAGCAAGGTCAATTTAAACACACTGAGAATGCAGGTCTAGCATGGGGGCGTAAAAGCCAAGGTATAGTTTGAACATCTGCCTTTCAACATGGACTGACTCCACCAAGAGTAGTGAGAGAAAGATTTCATCTCAGATTTTCCTCTCTCACATTTGTGAGCACCTCCGTAACATTAAAAGCACCCAGATAGCCATCAGTCTACAAGAGCTTAGAGGTGAACAACTCCAGGCCTGCTTTCACCCTGCTGACTGCTAAAAGGGAGGAATAAAAAAAATATGACCCACTGCCATGAGTTCTCGAAGCACTGAAAAACAAGGGCAAAAGGATAAAGGAACTGCTTACCAGTACCGCCCACACCAGCTCCTCTGACCAAGTATTATACTGCCACACAACTGACCGCTGTGGCAAGCCATTACTTATTACAATAATAAGTTACATTTTACTTTGTTTTCTTTCTTTTTCTGGTATTTCAAATCAAAAGTACATGGAAATACCAACACTGGAAACATTCTGCTCTTACTGATGTATCAATGAGCTCACTATTTCTTGGAAATGTTATTTGTCTCTGTGCTTTGGACTATGAATTTAGCCTGGCATTTTCTGCCTTCAAAACTTGTAAAATCGGTATCCTGCAGGCACAATGGCATTAAAGTGCAACAGTAACCACTGTATCATTTAATGCTTCCTTTTGCAACTTACTAAAGCACTTTGTATTTTTCTGCTCTAAGTTACCACCTCATTATTCATTTGTGCCACTGCTTACAGCCTCCATTCAGGCCGGGAGACCTATTACACTACACACTGTACACAAGCAACACTACAACAATGGAATCTCAACCTCAAGGAGCTTGGGTTGAGATGTAAAAAATAACAATATGCATCAGTGACCTAGCTCTGCTACCACTGAAAAATAATGCTTTAAACAAGTCATCTTTTATGGAGAACATTATTCAGTCAATTCAAAGAGCTTCTCGTTAACATAGTCTTAAAGCAGACAACAAGATAAGAATCGTAACAAAAAGGCCAAACAAGCACTAAAATACCACCGCGAACAGAACAAGTGAGGCACAACTGGGTGCTACCACATCTGTTTTCTGTGTGCCTGCCAGTCTTCCTTGCAGAGCATAAAGCAACAGACTCCCACAGTTAAACCTGCCAGAGCTGCTCTATCTTGTCTATTGCTACACTTTCAGGATATAAGCACAAAGAAAAATTACATTGCTTCCATTTTTTAGTCAATGTTTGTGTAAGGAAACATCTAAACTATCTGCATGTATATTTGAAGTTGAGTGCATTGCAAGATATTTTAAAAATTATCACTTGGAAGAATGTTAAGTGTAAAAAAAGTATGGCAAAATAATTTCCTATGATTACTTGCATTCTGCACACTTACGTAGTGAAGGAAAAAAAAAAAGATACATTCTCAAGCATGAATATCTACAAATCTGTGCATCAGTCATTATTGTTCTGGAACAATAAGCATTGATTATCAATATACAGATGTATGAGATACGAGTAGAGACAAAAGGACAACTGCTGAATTCAAAACATGGTTCCAGGTCGACATTTAACATAACCTGGATTGGTTAAACAGGTGTCTCCCCAGCAAACGAATGCCACAGCAGAGCAAGGTGTCGAAAAGCTTAGTACGCTGAAGCTTTAGGCACTAGGGCTTGGTTACCTATTACCAGGTCATAACATGTATGTTAAAAGTCACAAGGGAGTACACAGTGACCAGCTCCAGACAGTAAAATGATGATAAAATTGTTGGGGTCACAAAGATCAACAGCAGAGCTTCAGCTCTAGGCCTCCTATTTTTGTGGACAGCTAGCAGTAAGAAGGACAGGGCAGGGCAACGGGACAAAACCTAAGGGCTGACAAGTGAAGGTGGAGGGGCGAAGGAGAGGTTTTGGTGCTGGGTAACAGCGAAAGGTGAGTAGCAGCACAGTTGTGCCGTGATGGACCAGCTGTGTTCTTCCTGTGAGAAAAAACTTCTCTACACAATCAGCGAAGACTACAAAATAAAAGCTACACCAGAACTAGTGCTGATTGTCCAAGTTAGATGAACCAACATGAAAAATACCAAGCCAGCCCCTTCCAAAACCTCTGTGCACACCCATGCCTTTTCTCTCTACTCTCATTGTCACCAAGGGTGACCATTACAGCTTCCCAGGAACCAGACTCAAACCTACCGCTCCTTTCAGTGCCACGGGTCAGCCAGCATACCACCACGGGGCTCAGAACCCCATGTTAGCAGGCTTCCCTTTAACCACTCTCCCCCAACACACAGCCCCAGAGCACAGGTAAGGATGGACTGGCAGAAGAGAAAGCCAAAACCAGGAATATCTGTGGGACCCCTGTCCCGTCATAGTCACTGTGGTTTGTGTCCATTCTGTATGGGAATGGACATAAAGACACCATGATGGCCCAGAATAAATGTAGAACTACATACACTCTGTTTTTTTCATACAAATACCCCAATGCTATAAAGAGCTGGGAAATGATCCTAAATCTTGCTCAAAACAGAAATAAAAGAACTCCAACAGACTCTTCTGTATAAAGCACTAGGAAAATGATATTCCAAGCAATAGCTACAGAGACAAAATTGAGAGGAAGCCTGGGATTTAACGCCAAGTATTTATCAGTGGTGATTCAAGATGAGCAGTACTGTAATTGTTAGCTGTTGGGCTGCAAAGAAGTTCAACAAAATATGTCGCATCCAAACATCTTGGTCAGAACTAATGCAGGAAGTTACATTCGTACCTGCCATGCAGTACATACCGTACCTCCTTGCAGCCGTAACCAAATACAGCACTCCTGGATTCCTGTTCTAAATTACTGCAGTAGTCCTAGATACGAAAAAGCTTGCCGCATCCTACCCTGAAGGTGTGGTTGTTCTTTTCCACTGGGGATGCTTCAGTTTGCTAGGAAATTAAGTGATAGGTAAAAGAAAAGCTTAACTAATGCTTTCTGGAGTTTTCCTGGAGCCAGGTTTGGAAGGTGGAAGAATGCCTCCTGGGAGCTGCAGACAACAGCAAACGGTCCTCCACCCAGAGCAATAGTCTCAGTCCTTCACCCTCGTTTCCCATTTATCCCTTGCTTCCATGCACACAGCGGCAGCACACGTAAAGCTAATCACCCTTCCTTCCCTCTAGATCCTGGAACAAGCCACAGCCCACTAGCAAAACCACTAAAGAGCATACATAATTCTCTCCCCTGGGAGATGAGAGAATGAACTGCACATGGTCTAAGTCATTCATAAAGCTCAGTGCATAACTGGAAGAACATATGCTAATGGTAAGGGTGAGCTTTAGCTAAGAATCTATACAGCAAAGCCTGCTAAGAACAGGAAGGTTTTACTATCACTGTCAAAAAGCACGAAACAACATCCTCTGTGATGAGTAACAAGTGCACCAAAAGAGATTTTGGTTTTCAGAGAATCAGCCTGCTTCAGTCAGAAGCCACCTGCTCTGAAAGTTATTTGTATAATGTATAAACTGCTCTTAAGGCAGAGAAGGATTTAGTGCTCGTATTAAACATAAGATGTACATCTACTTAGTGGTGTCTTACACAGGCTAAGGACAGTCTGGAAAACATGAACACAAAACATTGAACCAACAGTTTTTCAAAGATTATTTATACGATCGGTTCCTATTAGAACTAACCAAATGTAGAGCTCCAGAGCTCAAGTAAGCTCTAAAAAAACTCAGTCTAAAACTCTCCCACAAAGTAAACAGCTTGCGTCCTACTTAAACTGAGAAAGCCAGAAAGCCGATACATGCCACTGTTATCAGCCTGGAGATCATTTTGCAACTTGCTTGAATCCAGTATAAGGGGCAGCAGGAAAACACAAACCTTAAAAATGCTGAAAAGCACCCCAGCAAAGGTAACAGACAGCACACTGTTTCCAAACTGCTCCTCGTGTTGAGCTGTGGGCCTCAGGAGAAAGTTCAGAGCTGAGCCCTGTAAAGGACTCCTCACGCGGCTTGGAGAGCAACTCTTGTGCAACTGTTTATAAGCAGAATGTGTTTCTTCTGCTAGGGCTCAGAGAACATTTCTGACACACTCTAATTGCTTGCATGCTTATTGAGGAGGGGGGCAAGGACAGGAGCAAGGAGATTAAAAGTAAAAAGCTGTTTACAGCATTGTGCTTCTTTTCGAATTACGTTCTCTTATATGGCTCCAGCTCTACGCACAACTACTGAGTTTCATGCTAATGTAATACTGCTGCAAGTACCGCAGTGGAGAATCTGACTTCATGTGCTATGGCATATATTGTTGGTGGCTCTGTTACTACATTTTACAAGGTCATTTTTCTTGGTGTCGGAGCACTGTTTTTCTTGGTGTGCAAGGCCTGCTATGGAAAAATTAGAAGTGATGGGAATAAACTTCTTGATGAAATATTTTCTCTCGGAATCAAAACACAGATTTTAGAGCATCGTAAAGTATTATAAACATCTTTCAAAATTTATGTTCAAGCCTTCCCTTCATTTTAGAACTATGTAAAATGACAAAAACGTACCCAAGGAGCACTTTTCCATCTCTGAGTATAGCTTCATTGGCTTTTATTCAGAAGCAAACGTTTTTTTCCTAAGTATACTCCACAATAGTTTCTGGATGTTAATTAAATTATACCTAATAAAGTTCTCACCAGAACAAAACAAAAATCTTCCCCCTCCTCAAGTCTCCTTTTTTTTTTTTTTCTTTTTTTTTTTTTAAGGGATGGAAAAAGGGAATAAAATCCGATTGAGAAACAAACGACCAATTCCCTCCTATAACTCAAAACTGCAAGGTATTTTACAACTCCAATCTGGACTTCCCACTTTGCGTTAAGTTTACACTACTGCAAACCAGTCGTAACAGCAGCATGAAGCTGCAGCAATGCAGCGCTCCAGTGCCTATTTCTGCAGCAGTGAACCAAGGAAGTTGTGCCTGTATTTCACCCATCCCGAAGAGGACCAGCCAAGTACCTCAGGATTTTCCCCTCACTGCTGCTCCACTACTGCCAGTCACAGCGGCACAACACAATCACAGACATCTGGGAACTCTAGCGACGTGCACAGTACGGGGAAGCGCACCAAAAGTAAACTTAAGAGGGAGGAAGAAATAACTTGTTTGAGGACTGAAGCTTTTTCTGGATTTTTCTCCATCTATCAGCCTTACTAATTGCAGGGTTAACATACTGAAAGACCAAAAGAAATCAAAACCTATCATCCCAAATCCTTCCTCCATTTGAAGGACCAAGGGGTGGGAGAAAGAGAAGCTCTTCCTCCCTTAATCGGACTTCAAATAAAATACAAGTCACTATTTTAGACTGTTTAAGTCTCCAACAACATTTTAAGATCCCTAAGGATTCCTCCTGGATCGTTTTATGTAAAAAGGCTCAAGGATGTGCTAAGTTTTTGGGGTTTGGATTTTGTTTTAACTAAGATTAACACTTCAGATTTTCTTTCAGTCACACAAGACCAAATTCTGATTACTTTATTTGTGCAAACAGACCACCTAAGTCCTAAAATACCACACCCTACATTTCATAGTAGGCAGTTTGTTTTTATACAAATTTGCCTTGTCAAAATACATCTACAAACAGATGCTGCAAAGATTACTCTGTCCTGGATTTGCCACAATGATAGACTTTGTCAAATGAAATTTCATCAGATGAAACGCTGACCTAATCACTTCTCAATCTTTTCTCTCCATAGCCCTATGAAGACGGGGGGGGGGGGGGGGGGGGGGGGGGGGGGGGAAGTTTGGGTTTTTTTCAGCATAAGTGATAGCAACACGAGAGATTTCTATTTACTTATACCAGCAAATCTCGGTTTGTGCAGTTTTGCTTTCCACATTGATTCTTTACCTGGGAATGCAATGCACTAGGATTTTGCATTTCACTTCAGTATGTGACACGATAACAGCCCAAGAAATGCCAAAATCTGGAGTGCAAACTTGCCATCATGATCTATATTGTGATGCTCTGAATGGAAGCATCTGCCTGCCAGAGTACAATTTTCTAAAGCAGGTTACAGTATTTTCCAGCTAGCAATAGAATCCATGAAAGTTATAAAACCAAAAAACTGATAGACTTCCATCTGTTTAACTGATTGCTCTAATCAATATACTTTCCTCCCATAATGTCTTGTACAGACACGCTCTGTCAAATACATAACTGCAGAATCAATTCAGTTGGGAAGTATATAAAAACTTCAATTCTACAAATGGCAAAACACGATGAAAACACGAACTGCAAAAGCTATCATGATGCTTAAAGGCACAAAGTTTTATTAAGTTATCTGCAAAAAAAAACACCGGACAGAAAAAAATTCTTGAAGTCAACAATCAACAGATTTTCACCAGACAGCCAAGTACAATGATAATGCTCTGAGATAATTATCTGAAGATGATTTTCCTCTTGTTTCACCCTAACCTTACAACAGTCCTCTAAAAAGAGTGCCTCTGGGAAATGGCATCACCCAGAGTTCCCACTTACCCAGATGTTTCCCTCATTATGTTATAAGCCTGTCAGGAAAAGGCAAATTCAGGGTTATTCTAATGATAGCAAACACCTCATAAAAAACCTCTCCAAATTTACTTTTCCAAGGAACATCATTTTTAAAGGCATTTCAAGTGCCCATGAGGAAAGAAAGCATCATTTATAAAACATTATTACCAGAAATCTTGAAGATATTAAAGAAAACATCCTGGAATGTCAAGCCAGTGATAAAACTGCAGCTCAAAGACAGACAGCATCACGGGGCCTTACCCAAAGCACGCGGCCGAGCACTGCCAAGCAGGACTCCCACCAAGTTCAACAGGAGGTTTTCCGAGTTAAGAGGACCCGATTCCAGTCTGTGCCCGGGCTGTGGAGCCTGCGGATCCGGGACCCCTCCTGCAGCCAGTGGTTTCGCTTTGTGGGCCACCGGCTGGGGATCCCGGGCCGACAGCGATCCTCACAGCCTGCGCTCTCCTTATTTTTCCTCACGCTTTATAGAAGGGTGCTCTGCAGGTGCTACGGGGTCTTTCTGAGACGGTAAAGGGGTTTACATAAATTTACGGCGATAATAATTATACACTTTCTGTCAGTTCTTTGTAAGATCTGGTGGTTGATTTTTCTTTAATACTTGGCTACGGGGAAACAGGTTGGTCAGGGCACATGCGGCTGCCCTGAGATTCACAACCCTTGCCTGGGGATTCTGATGATCCTGCAGCTTTTACCACTGTCTCCAGCCATTTTACACTAATGGCAAGATGTGATACTGAACGAAAAAGAAACACCTGCGAAAATAAGGCAGCGGAACAAGAAAGTCCTTTACCTCTGCCGGAGAGAATTCACTGATGGTTTCATGGCACTGGAACGGCCTGGCCGGGCCACAAGCACCTGCCACCCCACGGTTCCGGGCTGTTTCGGGAGCGCGCGTCCCCACCTCCCGGCCCTTTCCCAGGCAAGCCAGGCGTTCGGCTCCCCCGCGCCCCGACACCGCTCCGCCCGCCGGTGCCCGGGCCGCGCCGCCAGGTGCGAGCGGGACCAGGGGCGATGGCGGCCGCCACCTGCGCGCGGCGCCTCCCAGCGCGGCCCCTCAGCGGGGGGCAGGGCCGCCCCCGCGCGCAGGGAACCCCGCCAGCGGGGGAACCCCGGCGGCGGCGCCCGATGGTGCCTCGGGGCCGGCGGCAGGTGCGGGGCGCCGGCTCCCGGCAGCGCGGCCAGCCCCGTCCCCCCGGTGCCGGTGCCGGGCCGCCCCCGCCCGCCGCGCCGGCCCGGGGAGGGGGGGAACGCGGGCGGAGAGCGCCCGTCGGCCGCGCGCGAGGGAGCGGCCGTTGGTCGCGCGCGGGCGGGGGGGCGGGGCGGCACTCACCTGCCGCTGGCTGTGGTTGCCGGCGCCCGTGGGGGCGTGGGGCTCGCCGCCGCCGCGCAGCACGGTGATGTGCAAGGTGAGCAGGAGCAGCCCCAGCAGCAGCAGCAGCTCGGCCGCCAGCCGCACCATCCTCTTGAGCCGGGCGGCTTTAGGGCCCCGCGGCGGCGGCGGCCGTGGAGGAGGCGGAGGAGGAGGAGGAGCCGCGGCGGCCGCCGCCGCCGGGGCCGCCGCCGCCGCCGCCGCCGGGGCGGCCCCGGCCCCAGGGCCGGCTGCGGCAGCCGCGGGACGGGCGGCGGGGACCGCGCCGCTCTCGGCGTCGGCGGGGCGGGCGGCGGGCGCGGGGCAGCGGCGGCAGCAGCAGCAGCAGCAGCGGGGGCCGCCACACCACGGCGGAGCCACGTCGGGGCGGGACGCCGCGGCGGCGGCGAGAGTCCCGGCGCTGCCCGGCTGCGGCGGGGGGCGGCAGGTAGCCGCGACGGGGCCGCGGGCCGGCGGCGTCTCTGCGGGCAGCCCTGCAACCCAGAGGCACCGTGGGCCGTCGGAGGGAGGGAGGGAGGGAGCGGGCGGGCCGAGCCCCCGCCGCCTCGGGGAGCCGCGGGCCGGCGGAGAGCAGCGGGGCTCGGCTGCCGACGGGGAGACGCTGCGAGGACGGGGATAGCCGGGAGCGTGTGTGCGAGCGAGAGGGAGCAGGGCGGGAGAGGCGCGGGGGAGGCTGGGGACGACTCTCACATGGCGGGGAAGCCGGGACGCTCCGAGGGGAGGAGAGAGCTTGGGGCTATCGCCTCCCTCCTCGCGAGGGGATGGGGGTGGCCCCTGGACCAGCTCCCCCCCGTCCCCCCCCGCCGTGTCCTCGCCCGCCCCGCGGCTCCCCCCTCCCCTCAGGACGCCCGTCGAAGCGTCGCCCCGGCCGGCCTGCCCGGCCCCTCGCGGCGGGGACGTGCGGCGGCGGGGCCGCACCGCGACCCCCGCCGGCTCCCAGCCCTCGACGGGGCGGCTGCGAGTGCCTTTTGGGGGAAGAGGGGCAGATCGCTGCTTCCTCCCAACCCCCCTTCCTCCTCCTCCTCCTCCTCTCTATCCCCCGGCCCAGCCGTGGGAAATGGGGCGGGGGCGCGAGGGGCAGCAGAAAGCTTCAGCTGCCTGCCCTCCCTCGGGGCTGGATACCTGGCTCCATCTCTCCTCTCTCTTCCCTCCAGCGGCCCTAGGGCTGGCAGGGGCAGCGCCGCACTCTCTCCTGCCACCGTGCGTGCGTGTTTGCAAGCGGCGGGCTCTCCTCCCGGCTCCCGCTGCTGCTCCCACACTGACTTTCTCGCCCCCTCGCTCTGTGTCGGGAGAGGTGCGTGCCGGATGCTTTTATACCGCCCTGCCTCCCTCCTCTGCTGTCCTCCCCCCCCTCCTTTCCCTTCTCCCTCTTCGCAGCTCCTGCCGCAGCCTAGCGTTGCCCCCCTACCCCCGCTCCCCCCCTCCCTGTGCCGACCTGCCCCCCCGCTAGCCCCGGTTTGCCCGGGACCCTCCCGCGGCACCGCGCCCCGGCGCGCTCCCGGCTGCACCTTGCGTGAGGTTTGCGCCGCCGCTGCGCCGGGACGCGCTGAGCTGCCGTGGCCGTGTCCCCTGCGGCGGGGCTGTGCGGCACCGGCGGCTCGGGCCGCTGGGGTCTTACACTCCTCACCGCTGTTTCCCATCCTCCTGGTTGCTGGCTGCGTAAGTACGATGGAAAAAAACTTTCTCTCTCAGATGGAAGGCCTCCAAATTTCAAATTAACGTGATTTTGAAAATAATGAAAATGGGGACTGGATTCTCGCTTGCTGTAAATCGGTATCGTTGCATCCAGTCTGGTGGAGCCAAATGCTGAAGATGCAGCTCAGTGTAACAGCTCAAATAAACATAAATAAAATCACCTAACAAGAAACAGGAGTTTTGGAATCTTTGTCGTCGTTCTTCCACAATTGGGAACGTTATATGTAAAAATGAGGATACAAGCGATCAGGGCCTGTGCCGGTGTGTGCCAGCCAGGAGACTGAATTGGTATCAGAACGCCTAAATGGACAAACGGGGGGAAAAGTGTTTGCCAGCCAAAATGGTTTCAGTCTGAGGCCGACGTCCTCAGACGGGAAGGTGAGCTGGGGTGCCTTGTGGGAGCCTCTGCCCGTGGAAGCTGGCAGATACGGGGTGCGAGGAGAGTTGGAGCTTGTGGGAGGTTTCTCAGAGGGCTTGGTGTGCCTGAAGGCTGTGGTTACAAATGAGTCAAAATGATGCCTCGTACCCTTTCAGTCACATAGGTTTCCCTTCCAGCAATAACCACTGTACATTATTAACCATCAGGCAGGAATATGGGTAAAATAATTGCACTGGAGTATTGTCAAGATGTGACCAAAAGCCCCAAAACCAAAACCTTCAGATTTCAGGATTTTTAATCTGCAGACATGTTCCACGTTAGCACTGCAGTAGGAGCGATCGGTGCTGATGACCGGGCAGGACAGGGACTCTCATGGGCTGCCCCGAGCATGTTACAGCGAGGTACGACCCCTCTGCCTCGTGAAACCACTCATTGATAAATACACGGTATCACACCGATGCTCTCGGTTACGCGGCAAACCATACAGAGCTGTTCAATATTACATAAAACCGTAACTGCCTGTGAGACCATCACGTGGTTTTTAAAAAAATGTGTTGTTTTTTTTTTTAACCCAAACATCCCTTGGGCTAATCAAAATACTGAGAAGATAAAAACACTGATGTACTTCAGATGTCACTGCTCGGCCTGGGCTCTCCTCCTGCCGCCATTGCTGTGATCGGGGCGGCCGGCAGCTGCACCCCTGCGCAGGCACGCCAGCGGCAGAGGGCATGGCATGGAGCGGTTAGGGTGGCAGGCTTGTGGAGGTGGGCAGTGAAGAGGCAGGAGAACTGTCCTCCAGGTTTGCCAAAGTCTGACCCTACCTAGTGGCTGTCGGTGGATGCCAGCTGTTGAAGAAAAATGGAAACCTGGCACGTGAGTTCTGTATTTCAGAGCTTAATAGCACAAATCGACAGCCAGAGCGAGACTGAAGGCTTGTAATGCGAAACAGTCCAAGTGACAGCCTGGTGAAAAACACACACATGGATCTGCCGCCGAGCTCTGGGTAATGTAAGTTCTCCCTCGCCTTATGAAAGAGACTGAACCAAAAGACATCTTTAATCCAGATGAGATGGGCCCGTGCTGGTGCGTGTTTCCTTGTGGGACGTTAAGTTTTATGCGTTAAGCTGTTGTACGAAGATAGCGAGGGACAGAGCAATGCTACTATTAGCAGTGAGCGGATGGCGACAAGAAACCAAAGCCTCTTCCCACTTGAAAAAGTCAGCGTAAAAGCGGCACTTGGGTATGGTGATACTGCCTGCGTGGCTGCGCTGAGGGCGACTGGAGAGAAAAGTGTGCGCACGCGTGCGCTGTAGATGCCAATTTAAATTCACAAACACTGTTAAATCAGCAGATGACTTCACCGATGAATCCAGGCGGCTGAATCACAACTAGGGGAGATGGACTTAAAAGCAAAGGGAAAAGCTCTCTTTTCCTGGCTGGGTGAACACTTGCTCCAGCAGCTACCATCTGGTCCCTAGAAAATGAAGTCAGGGTTTGCCTGGGGCAGGAGACCCATCGGTAGCCTGGGGGGGGATGCTGCTCCTGGGCTGTGGTTATGGGCACCCAGCAGGGAGGTGAATCAGCAGCTGGGTCTGACGGTGGTGCTGGGGTAAGGGAGGTGTGTGCTCCTTTGATAGCTCCTTCCCTGTGAAGGTTCACAGCTCACACCTCACCCTTCTACCCCCAGCTTTCACCTTCCATTTCTCTTCCCTCCAGACTCGGCTCATGTGCACTCCCAGCCTCTTGCCAGTGCCAGGGGAAATGCGCCGCTCTTCAAAACAGGGTTAAATTCACACATTTGATGTGGCATTTGTGACACGACAAGTGCAGTACATGATCAGGTAGCGTAGCTCAGCTGATATGTGAGGAGTCAGTAAGCCATGGTAGCTCATCTCCTCATGTCCTGCCTCTTTCGAGCCCTGCAGATCCTATGTTCGTCATTGCAGTTTCAAAAGAGGGTTGTGGTATCCATGTTGCAGCCCCTACCACATGGTGAGGTGTTTCAGGGGTCTGTTGGTTCCAGTCATGGTGCTTCTAGATGAAGGGCTCCATGGTCTCCCTTACACTAGCCTGTCAACAAAACCACACATTTGTCCATGGCCACCGTGCCACCTTCAGTGCTCAAGGCCAAGAAACTGTGTCCAGGGCTGAATTTGCAATATCCTGGCTGGCAGGTCCTGCTGGTGGTGTTCCTGTCTCCTGCTGTGGCCATCATGGCTGAGCACACCACGTGCTGTCCATTGCACTGTCTAGGGCCAACCCCACTACATCAATGTGCAGGTACGTACACTTGGTATTATGAGACCTGAAAAACAAAATATTGCCTGAGACACAGCACTTTACAGATTCTGGGTGGTCCTAGTGACCGAAATGAGTAGCACATCAATCGTACCTGGTCAAGGGTGAAAAATCCTCATTTTGGATGAGGGCCACCAGGTGACATTCTTCAATGCCAGTGTGAAGAATTACTGGATAAGGAGAGGAGAGAGAAGAAAATAAAGAATGATATAACATAACGTAACGTAACGTAACATAACACGAGTCACTTTATATGCGTTATCTCAGAAATGAGGAGGATGTAGAGGTAGGAGGACCACTGGGTTTTATGTCAGAACATCATGGTTCACTTGGGTCCTGCACCCCAGTTGTCCCAGCAGTTAAAAGACGTGGTGCTTACCCCTTTATTGTCAGTCCTGGTATTGCTCCAGGACTGTGGAGACACCCCATCTGTAAGACCAGTAGCTTTTCAGAGGACCATAGCTGGCAGAGTCCCATCTGCCCTCAGCTCGCTCCTGCCTGCGCCCGCTCCCAGGATGCTGCTGTTTTATCTTTAAGCCTAGGGGTTGCTTTAAAATTATCTGAGATGAAAACCTGGCTCCACTGAAGTCGTTGGCAAAGCTCCCATTGACTTCAGAGGAGCCAGGATTTCACCCTAAGACGCTTTGTAGATTATTGGTGAATGGAAAGCATACGTCTGGCTTCTTGAGGGTTATTATTGTTGGTGGTGACCTCTGCTCTGACAAGCATTGAGCAAGACTGGGTTGAGACAGATGGCTAAAGCTTTCCCTGTCTCTTCCCCTGCTTCCTCACAGGGGCTTTGCTTTACGGCTCATCATCTTGGATGCTGCTTATCAAGGAATACCTTCCCGTCGCCTGCCGGTGGAATTTAATGCCTGTTTGCCCACATTCCCCTTCCCCCAACGCCAGCAGATCAGCAGATAGGAGACAGAATGGCTGATTAGCTTCTAGCTCCAACCTCTTAGCTATAAGCTGCAAATGCACACACAAGGGTCTTCTCTTAAAAAAAAAAAAAAAGAAAAAAAAAAGAATAACTTTCCCCTGCAGGCAACCTAAGTCTTTCTGTGATGCACGGTTCCTTTATCCCAATGAATTACAACTTGAATAGTAGCCACCCTCTTTTAAAAAGAACTGATTAGCTTAAAGTTCTCCATTTTCCTGCTTCTCCTAGACTGGTGCCTTCCTTCCCATCTACATGTTTTGCCACCAACTGGGCCTAAAGACTGGGTCAAGATTTCTGAATTCTGCAGCACCTTGTGTGACAGACTGGAAATGTAGCGGCCACTTTATTAAAACTTGAAGCAAAAGTGGAAACGTATAGTGAGTAGTCTATATTATGGAACATGGAAACAGAGAAAACAGTCCAGCCCAGTTTCCCGCCTGTTATTTGTTTCTTTTTAATACCGAATTCTGTTTATTTTACACTCCACCACATTTTCACTTGTCAATACACAGCACATTTTTGTACTGATGATGTGCATGCAACTGCACTGTAGCATTTGCCAAGATGTGGCAGTACGGGACTGTGGGCATCAGCACGCCGGGAAACATTTTTCAGAAGTGCCCAAAGAGCCTAAATTCTGCTGACTTTCATAAGAGCTTGCCACAAGGCAATTTTTGCCTCTTTAGAGAAATACAGTGAAACCAGCAACCCCCTTTCCTTGGAACACAGTTTTATCTCCGCAGAAGTGCCTGGGTTGGTTTAGCTGAGACAAGTACTACAAATGGAGTCAAGGCTCAGACACCTGATTGAGTTACCTTGGTTCAGTGTGTTGCAGCACATCAGCTGAGGCGAGTGCTTTCTTGGTGGTTTTTCTGGCTGCGGTGCCAGCCATGTGGCCGAGCTGGCCCCCTTGGCCTGGAGCAGGGAGGCAGCCCCACGTTTTGGCAGCAGTGAGCCATTAAATTGGCTCATCCCTAAAACTGGCTCAGCCAAATATATCATTAAATTTAAATTATTACATACAGTAATGAAAAATGTGGCAGCTCACCCTGTGTGTACCTACACAAGCCGTCTGTGCGGCGGTGGGTACTGCAGAGAAGGAGCTTTACACGAACATGTCTGGTAGGAGCTAGGAGCAGAATGAGGAGGTGGCCCTGGTCCAGCTGATGGGTCAAAAAGTTGTAAATCACCGTAAAGGGTTGTGTGACCTGAGGGTTGAGCTGGCTGATCATTCTAACAAATCTTATCCTATGTTCAGCAGCTCAGCAGATAAGCAGCCTTTCTGACTGTGAAAAAAATAAAGAAATAAACAGAGCAATTCACACCTTTCACACCTATGGTTTTCAACCCTTCACTTCTGCAGAGAAAATATCACATTACCAGCTTGCATTTGGCTTTTTTTTCTAAGAATCTTACACACACACACACACACCCCTCCCCCGACTCTGGAGATCATGAACTTAATTAAACAAAAAGAATCAGAAAGCCAGCTGAGTAGCTGAAGGACAGCTCTGCAGCATGGAAAGGAAAGGAGGATTTCACAGCAAATGCTGTGATGGCGAGTGAGATGATGGGCTGACTGTCTTCTAAAAAAAGAGCTTAGCTGTCTCTGTTGCAGGGAGGCTTTTGTTCCCACAGAGAAGGTAAAGAAAATATAGCTCATTTCTCGATGGCCTCAGATGATAAGTGTCACCTGGCTTCACTTAGGTGATTTAACGCTGGAGCACTGCCTGTGCAAGGTGACTCAGACTCCTGCTAGTGCGTGCTACCCTGGCACAGGTAAGGAACTCCGTAGTCTAGTTATGCCTTCTGGATAGGGGCTTTATTTTATTGTTCTTACTAAATCGGTTCCTCTATTTGATAGCCAATGCTCTGGATTTCCTAGCATCTTTGTGCAGTGCTTTGTCAAGTCAAAACAGTGCCGCATGAATAAACCATTTGTTTTGAAACCTGCATAAATGCCTGTAATACTAGAGTGCTGAATTTACACTGAGGTTTCTCAGCTCAGTTTTGAGCCAGTGCTTTAGGAGCTAGGTAGTATTAGTGATAAATGTCCTTTTATCTTGCATAACAGAATCTCCAGCGAATGCTTCCAGATAAATACGCCGCACCATGTACTGAAGCAAGTGGAAAAATGCCACAGTCCTGTCATTACAGAGGGGCTTTATTCCACAAAGGTGCAGAAACGTGGACAGCAAGGGCAGGTTTTTCCCTGCCATTCACCTCTTTCTCCGAAGCCCAGTGGTAACCCAAATCTGAGCACGATGACAAATGCTGTATTCCCTGCAGAGATGTCTGAAGGATCTCCAACAGTCTTTTAAAACATGTACATTTGCTGAGATGTAGGGAAAAAAAGCTCTTACAGGAAGTAAATCTTGCTTCTGTAGGGACTGTGACAACACGCTCAGTGAAGGCACCTCTGTTGCCCAGCCATTTGGCATGCTCTAAGGAAACAGCGAGAATAGGCTCATAGTTATTACTGCAGGTGAAGGAAATAACTTAAACTAGCACGTGTCCCTTTGCTCACTTTTTTTTTATTAAGTTGCTGAGGTCCCAGATTAATTTCTGCTGCACTAAGGGTGGGCAGTTGGATTAGATGCTCCTTCCACCAGTGCTGAAGTGTAGGCTGGTTTTTTGTGTCCTCCCTCGGTGCAGCTTTTAACATACCGGTGCCCACTTTTGCCATACCCTAGCACCTACAATGGTAGTCATAACACTCAATAGTGATAGACTCCCTGGGGAATGTCCCAGCTAGTAAAGGACAGGAATAATTTGAAATGTGCCTTTAAAGAGGATGATATTATGTCAAAGAAAGCATCAGAGAAAGAAAACAGAGTATCCGGGGCCTCTCATCTAAAGTATTTAATTCCAAGAAAAATGTTCTCTGCTACCCAAATTCAAGCACACTGTCTGGCAAACAAATGTGCACATTGCTGGTTCTCTCAAGCCCAGTTTGGACAGCAACAGCTTCACCTACTGTCCATGGTGGGATGGTAAAGTCCCAGTGGATCTGGATGGGATGGTCAGAGCACAGAGAGAAGCTGCAGAAAGGTGCCCAGAGAGCCTTTGCAGCAGACCTGATGCCTGGAGCATGCCAGCGAGTTCTGAGGAGAAAGCACAGCCACCAGGTTCTGGGGAAACCACACAAACATCTCTCCTGGTCCTGCCAGAGACAGAGGTTTTGGAGAAAGTGCTGTGACTGACCGGGTACACAGGGCTGGGCTGGCTGGATGCTCCTCTTCACCCGGCTGTGGTGGGTTTACAGCAGTGCTCAGCACTTGTGAGAAAGGGAGGGAGGGAGAAGAGTTTGAATGTGCAACACTTGGGTACACATGACAGAAAATCGCTAAAGATCAAAGCACGTGTTTATTCAAGGCAGCTGACCTGTCTGTAGAAGATTTTCACTCTTCTGGTACCCTGAAGACAACAGCAAATTTGAAACAAAACAGCATGGAAAAAGCACTACCTGGAGCTCCACATTGCTGCCTGAGGCAGTTATTTTCTGCTAATCAACAACTGGGATTTTTCTTCTCTATTTATTGATGACATCTTCATACAGTCAGAATTGGCTTCAGGAGGTGGTGCAACCTGACACAAATCCTATGGGAAGCTTTAGAAACACTGAAACAAAAGAGGGGCAAGTGCCACTGAGTAACAACACAGCCCCATCTGATCAAGCTCAGCCTTTATCTTTCCATCACACCGGCTATAATAATTAATTTTATGCACCTATATCACATAATCATTTATACCTTTCCTGTGCATCTTCTTATAGATAATATCATTCTTTTAAAACGTGGGGTGTGGGAGCTTGTTGTTGCTATTGAAGCTACTAGTGGTGTCTTTTTTTCTGGACAGTCCACCAGTCTGGTCAAATGGCAGGGTGTTTGGGCCAGCCTCTTGCCAGTTTAGTTCCAGAGTTGCCTCTTCACAAGGTTAAAAACAGCTGAGGTTGTCCCTAGCACTCATCAGCCTTAAAGCAGGCGGTTGATAAGATTATTGGCTCAAGAAAATAGGAAAATTGTGGCTGGGCCTACTGTAAAAAGAAATACTTTTCAATGATTTACAAATAAATGGACTTCAGTGCAAGCAGGATCAGACCCTTGCGTGTGAAGAGTGTTTTTACTGTATACGGAGACAATAGAGAGATCTTTTTTAAACAAGAAACAACTTGAAACAGAATGAGAAATGAAGGGGGGGTGGGGGGGCAAATTAACCCTTTTTTGACTTCTGGTACTTAACCTCAAGAACCTCAAGTAGCTTTTTAGTAGATCCCTGGGGGAGTTAGTCTGTAAAATGCTACAATTTACAAGTGGGTTTAACTACAACATGGTGCTTTTCAACCACAGACAGACAGGAAAAGATCCAATTGACACCTGCTTCAGACAACAAATGGGACACAAAAGATGAAACTCATTTCAAAGGGTCTATTTGTTTGTCCCTTGTCATGGATTAAACCAGGGGGCCACTATCTCAGAATGGATTTTGCTCCCATTTCAGTAAATGGAAAAAAAGCTTATTTGTGTGAGTAAAGCAGAAATGGTCCTTGGCGAGGAAAGGAGTTGGTTGTTGCTGAAGTTTTACTGACAATTCTGTAGTAAGTGAGGATATAGTACTTCTGAAATGCTCGATTTGCAAGCCAGATGTTTGAAATATGAATATTCACACTTGCAGAACTTTAAACAGACCGATGAAAGTTTACTGAAAAACAATTGGGAATACAAGAATTTTTTTAAGAATGCAAAGTACCACAGTGCTTTTTAAAAATAGGTTTTTCATTTACTTGATTCAAGTCTAACTCGATTTAGAAAATTCTTCCTGTCTAAAGCAATTTCTTCCTGTCTAAAGCAATTTCTGTGTGTGCGTGTAAGAACAGAGAAAAATTGCTGAAATTATGCTTTTTAGAAATTCAAACCAAACTGGGGGAAAAAAAAAAAGAAAAAAGAAGACTACCTCATTGCCAGTAGTTTCATTAAAGAACATAATGACACACTGAAGCGAAAACTCCAAATCGTCGATATGCTTAAAGAAACCCCCTGCACAAACTGTTAGAGGGCTCCCCTAAACATGTGCACGCCTTTGCACTTTCTGTTTTGGGCCCAGCAAGTTGCGTTCCCTGGGTGCGGGTGAGGCTGTGAGCAGCTCGGCTGCAACCCAGCTCTGCCTGCCCAAAGGAAAAGAAAAGAAAAAAAAAAAAAAAAAAAGCCTGACATGAACATTTTGGCAGCTCTTTGTTTCAAAAAGAACAGAACTTTGTCTCCTGCTTGCTGTCCTTTGATTTTTCGTGGATGTGGTGGTGGATGGGGTTTCCAAATCCCTGTCCCAGCCAAACAGCAAGCCAGGTTTTGTCCTCAGATACCTGCCTTTAATCCCCTGGAGTTGCACTGAGTTTGCTCCACACATAAGCTTTTGCCTGTGTATTTAATCACTGGGCGGGGGGTGTGGTGGTTAAAGCCCGGACTGTTATCCGCTGTTCTGCTCTTATGATTAATCTCACAATCACTTCCTTTTTCTTGAAGCCTTCAAATTTCAAGCTCCATGAGAGCATTAAGTTAGCGGGATATTTTTTATACTTGCATTTCTGATGTTGACGTATATGGAGGAAATAACGATGGCAAAGAGGCTCCGAAGCAGAAGACCCTGGTAGCTGCAGATGTCAGCTGCCAGCTCCTTGGCTCTGAGCGCTTGCAGCCAGCAGTGCTGGCGAGCCTGTCTCAGAGAGGCCTAGAAGCTGCGTTTGGGAGTCTTGCCCACGGTGGTGTTTGCCACTGCAGAGTACCCATACTTTGGAGGCCACTACCATCAGATGGAAGTGTCAGAAGCTAGACTGCGTAGACAACTTATGAGCAGCCAAACCCACAACACGTTGTGTGTAACAGAGCACCAGTTCCAAGGCACACATGCAAAGGAGGTGATGGTGCACAGGGGAGTGCTAACTCCAGATTTCCTGCCTTTTGTAGCGAGTACCACGTCCCCTCCAACAATGCTAAAATTCCATTAACAAATAAATTTGTGTTAAATGCTAGTTTTTAGCATGCATTTACTGAAATGCTTTAAATTTGCTTTCTGCTCTTTTAGCTCCAGGTGGTTCCCTGAAGCTAAAGGATGCAGGGTTTTTGTATAAGTTTGACCCTTCTGATATACTTAAATACTGTGGTGCAACTGCCCCCCTCTCTGCAGGTAGACATGATGCAAACGTAGTGTGTTCCAATCTGCAGGAATAATATATATCAGAATAAAGCACCTTCTGCTATTAACCTCACCTTCATTAGGGCTTTCAGTAATTTGACAATTTCAATTAAAAAATCATAGCCCTTAAATGAAATAGATAAAAAAAATCTATGCGTAAACCAGATATAGGATACAAAAGGCATGGAAGGCATGACCGTTCCTGGCTAATAATACAATTTGAGATATTAGATCTGAAGAGATCAATTGGATGTGTGTGTAAAATAAAAGCTGCTCATTGTTGGTACATTAGATGACAAAAATGTTAGCAATGGTTAAGGGTGCTGAGCCTGAACTGTGCACCCCAGGAACCCCAAAAACACTCAGCTATGTTATACCATTGCCAGATAAACTAATTTAAACCAGACAGCATTTAGCATCTTGGGGAAAAACGAATGTGTAAACGTTTAAATTGCTCTGGTTTGTCTCCTTCTTGTGATCATAAAGGCTGCAATATCTTTTCAATTGAGGTAAGTATGGCAGTTTTAATTCTGTCTGTAGAAAACACGTAGAAATCCTTTTGGAAGGAGTTAGACTACAAACAGTTCTGGTTCATGTAGTGCAGTGGTTGTATCTATAATGGCATCTACTTATTGTAGAAATCAGTACCAAGCAAAATAGTTGATATGATTGTTAAAGAATTAGAGGACTTGCAAGCACAACATGAAAAGAGATATGATACCTCTCAAGTTCACTAGCATTCTTCGACTCTTTCAGCAAAATAACAGACAAAGCTTATGTGACCTTGCAGAAGGATTCTTACTAGAGATTATTAAATGAGCTGAACAATCATGGTTGAAAGGGCAAAATTCTACCACTGACTGAAAATTATTTAAACAGTAAAATTAAAAAATAGTAGAATAACACACACACACGTTTGTGTGTGTCTATACATACACATACAAAAAATGAGAAGTGAATTTCTCAATTTGGCAGATAAGACAAAACTGATAAAGCTAAACAAAGCTAAAGGAAAATAGGAACAAACTTCATTCCAAATAGACAATGCAACAATGAAGAAAGTCAGTAGAAAACTGTAGAGAAATGATGTTGCAGAAATGTTCCCATGCATTGCTTGATGATAAGGGAACCTTACTAACCTGGGTGCCTGTGTGGACGATCGATGGTTGCTTGGGCAGAAGTGTTCAGAAAAAAAGTCTGTGAAGGATAGGGAGAAAATAATGATGAAAATATCTTGCTGTCATTTCAGTTAGTGTTATAAGTGATAAAACTATACCAAAACTAGAAACCAATAGATGAAAAATTTCACAAAATTTGACAACCAGGGTCAAGGGAACTTTCCCATGTGAGAAGAGACCTAGAAGGACCAAAAGGAAGGAAAGGAGCAGGCGTACAAGTGGACAGAATAATGTCTAGTTAAAATAGCAACTAGTTTCCACAAAGGGAAATGTCCTGTTCTGTACTATTGGACAGAGATAATGCAGCATTATTAAATGACACGTCTTGAAAGCAAAAAGAAGTATGCTTTTTAATAAATTATGCCTAGCACCATAGAAATGAGAAGTGGGTTTCAGACAGAAAAGTGCTGAAACCAGAAGAGCAAAGAATTCCTCCACAAATCTAAGTATTTTTCTGAGACCAAAACCTTTCCCACAGATAGCCTAACATTAGCAATATCAGTGCCCTTCCATCTAGGTTTTGATGTGGACTGCTGCATTTTTTTCAGCAGACATATGTATCCCCGTGCAGTTCCTGAGCCTACTGACAATACATTTGCTTCCTGTTGCTGCCCCGCAGACTCATAAGCTACAGGCTGAAAATCTCCTTTTTAAAGGTTTTCAACCCTCAGAGCTCAGGACACAGTCATCTCAAGACCAATTAAAAAAAAACAACTAGTGATGGGAATGCAAAGATTGTCCATTGGACTTAATTATCTAGGGCAAGGAGAAAACATCCCTTTCATCCAGGGATTGCGTAATTATCTATTATGTGCTACAGTCTTGGCTTTAAAATGAGTGACAAAACTCATATTTAATTAAACGAAAAAAGGATTTGACCCATGAGAGTTCAGACATTTTGAAGCATCTTATTTGCTGATCACTGACAAAAAGAACCTGGGAGAAACAGTTCAGTCCTTAGACAACATAATTGAAATGTCTGATAAGATGGTCTCTCAAAAAACCACCAACCAAACCAAACAACAAACCCGGGCTGATGCTGCCTGTCTCCACAGTGTACACATGCATGTATGAGAGAAAGTAAGTTTACCTGGTGCCCAAAAGGCAGTCCAGGCCACACAGAGAAAATAAATTTTGTGTGTAATTTGGGGGTTTCCTTAGGCTCAGGAATACATATGCATGTGTGTGCATGTGTGATGTGTACGTATATATTTTAAGTAGAGTATAGGAAATACAGAAATAATCAACGCTAAAAGGACTGGTCATGGTTATTGTTACAAATAAAGAAACCAGGCTCAGAGATCAGTTATAGTCTGTGCTAGGCTGGCAAACTGGATTTTAAATTAAGTATTAGCTCGAATTAGTTTCTAAAGTTATTTTTAGCCTCAACCTTGTGAAAAGAGCATGGCTCCACAAATGCATTCCCCTCAAGAATAAGTTAATGAGGGTGGGGTGTGTGGGAGGGAACAACCTAACCAATTCATTTAATGTGTGGAAGGAAACAAACTAAACAATTAACTTGAAGTTAATAACTGAGGTAAATAATTTATAGCTTTGTTTTTGAAACATTTGTCATTAAAGTGTGATTTGCTTTTGCAATAACATGCATGCATACACCAACAGTGCATGGGATAGTAGCCTGACGGAAGGGTTCAAATGCCCGCAGCATTCCTGGGTCCAGCCTGGAGCTGAGCGAGAGAGGAATTATTCACGAGAGCATTTTGGTGCAGCTGTGGTAGGCTCTGGCTCTCAAATGCCCCACAAAGGAACCTGCCTTTTCCCCTGCTCATTCAGAGAGGGCTTTGGGAGAGTCAGCCTCTGTGAGACCCCCCTGGAATCATTTTGGAAAGCTGTGCACCAGAAAAAAAGTAAAGAAAAGAATAATGCTATATTATATCTCTCTATATAAGTAATAATTCAATAATGCTCATACATTTTCACCAAATATAAGGGGAGGGAACCACTGAATGTACTAAACTTATTTGGCCTTCTGGTAGAAAATGGACCTGAGAAAGCACTTGTGTGACAGAGCTCTAGTCTGTTTTCCCAGCTACATCAGCAGATCTTACAAAAAGGCAATAGTTCCTCTACAAACCTCCTGTCTCCTCTCTGTAGAGATAAAGATGACAAAAGGTTTGTGCAATTAAACATTATCACAATGTCCTTAGTCTGCAGTCGTTTCAGTTAGGAGATGCTCCTTAGCTTTAGGGAAAAAAAAAAAAAAGGAAAAAAAGGGAGGGGAAAAAAAAAACACCAGAAAAAAAGAGATAAGAAAAAAAAGAAGGGAAAAAAAGGAGGAGGGGAAGAGAGTGATAAATGGGCCTACAGGGCTTTTTTGTTCTGGTTCATTCCCTGGCTCAAGAGGTCGCAGGCCAGTCACCTGGGTGCTGCAGCTCCCTAGGTCTACAGGTTGACGAACAAATTCCATCCTGGTAGGAGAGCAGACACACAGCACTTTGCTGCTTCTGCAAGACAGAGGCATTTTGGTCATTTTGTAAAGCTGACATAGGCAACAAATTGCTGCTGTGATGGTGAATTTGGCTCCCAGTTTGGAGGGGGCCCTTTGAGGGGTCTCCAGGACCATCTGTGGCCAACAGGGCCATGGAGCAAGGGCAGCTGGATCTCCGTGCTGATAAAGGGCCTGGAGGACTTAGCTGGCCCTTCCAGTTTGGGAGCTTCATTATTTATTTTTGTCACGCTAGATGGGAGGTGTAAACATTTTTCCCTCGTTTTACATGATTTCTTTGTTACATTGGATTTCCTCTACAATCCACTTAAAGGTTAAAATAAATGCACTCACTATGAAATCCAGAAAAGGGACTTCGTTAGCTTAAATGCAATGAATTGTATTTTTTGGCATGCTGAAGTCTGGGTTTCACCTCCCCACTCTATTTGTCCATGTGTGTATCTCTGACTATGGACTTGATTTTCTTAAACTCGACAGAGAAGTTTATCTTTGGTTACTTCTACTGTGGACTACTGGCTTTGCCTCTTTTCAACCTACAGATCAAAGACGCTATGTAAAAACAGTGCAATTATGACTAAAATAAACATTTTAAACTCTGTTACTGTGATTTCGTCCAGATTTTTTTCTAGGTTTGTATTAACACTCATGTGACTCAATCAGCGTTGGTAGCAATAAAATACACATGATAATCCCCTGCTGATCCATCATTTGTACCCAGAAGACTTAAGCAGTGCAGCTTGTATTTTATTTCCTTTTTCTACTCTCTGTCAAAAGTACATGCCCTTACGAAATGTACATGTGATACTCAGAAATCAAAAGAACAGCTAATTAATTGCATCCCACCTCCTCATATGGAAAATGGATCTAAACTAGCATCTAAAACACAATGTGTTTGCTTTAAATAGCCAAATGCGGAGGGACTGGAGAGATCTGTGGGGAATTTTTGGCACCATATGAAGATTCTTTCAGCCCTCGAATCCCCCACCCTTGAATTCTGTGGTGGGTTAGTAGGGAAAGGATATAAAATTGTGGAATTTTTTTTAAAGGCTTTTCTCTTTGTTTTCTATTCTCTTTGGCTGAGCTCTTATATTTTAATACTGTATAATAGTAAGGAACAAGGAGGGTCATTCAAAAATATTTTTTAATCTTTATTAAAAACAGAACTGCCTTTTGCTGCCGCTGGACCACATTTACCTACAAAGTTCTGAAATGGCTGAAAGAACTGCAACCATAGCTTCTACTTAGGGGTTTTGAGGGGTGCCCACACAAGTCTGAACGACTGCTGGCAGTGGAGAATCCCAGTAACTCACTAAGTTTTTACATGGTGCTGACCACTTCAGTGTCAAGGCATTTCCCAGGGGTCCAAAATTAGATAGCAGCATTGCTCTTTTGCTTCTGAACAAAAAAGATGCTTTGCTTAGGCCTGACTTTTTCCACTTAGCCCTCCTTTCATTAAGGCATATTTAACTTTAATTCACCATGGTGGGACAGTAGGATGAATTTAAGGGTTTTGGTGAATGAGGGGGATTGCTCATGTATTAATAGCTATGAAGTGCCACAACAGCAAGAGACGGGATGAATGCTCGGTCTCAGCTGCGATGTGAGTCAGTTCTCTTGCTTTCAAGAGTACATGTACATTTGGGGCCTTTTATGGCTATATACATACTTGTACTTTCAGACTTAATTTTGCTGTCTGCACTAGAAAAAGGAACTCTAAAGGCCTGAATGAGGTTTCTGGAAGGAATGAGAGGGGCACAGGGAGTCTAAGTGTTTAGAACAGAAAGTTTAATAAATCAGAAGTATTAGGGCTGGCCCTGCCTGTTCCAGTATGGGGGATGGAATGCCTGTATTTACTTTTCCCTTCCTCCTGCATGCTGGACGATCCCAGCACCTATTGCCATTTGCACAAATCAACAATAATGTCCCAAATCACTGGAATTAGTGGATTTCTTCTACCTGTGGGAATTTCTATTTCTTGCCCAGTTTGTAAAGAACAATGTACCCCCTCAACTTCCATGCCATGGGCAAGATCTCAAATTTCTATATGAAAGAAGTCAAACTTACTGCTAATACTTACTGAGACTAATCAGGTGATCCAAGTGCCTTGCTTACTCACACAGGCACAGCTACTGAGAAATTGAATTGCTGACATAATCTCAGGTACTATGTGGAACATAACATGGAACCATTAGGAACACTAATGTCAATTAGCAGTCATATTTAAAACCAAGTAAACAACAACTGAATAAACATAAAAGTTAGAAATAGCTCATTTTCAAAGGAGAAGAATTAAAATGTTTACCTACAAAAAGAGAGCAATGTAAAAAGAATGACAGTTTGGCTTGTATAATGCAGGAAGATGTCTGGGCTTCTCCATTACTGTCTTTGATCTTGAAAAAAAAAACCACCTGTGAAGATTAGAGGAAAAAAAAATCATTAAAGAGGGTAAAACTCCATGTTAAAATCACACGAAACATTCTCATTAGAATATACACATCCTGCCTCACTCTCTATGATTGAGTTACAATGGAATATTTTCTTTTCTCATAAAGAAAGGAGAAAAAACAACTTCTGTGTACCTACCAAAAGAAATGGATCAACAACATGTCATCCTGAATTATCTTGGGAAAAAAATCCAGCAGAAATTACAGCAACATCACAGATATGCAGTCAAAGTATCTATTATTGCTTGTTTTTATCTTTCTCTAAAGGGAAGCTATGTTTGACCTCTAAGGAAGGTCAACAACTTAATTATTGTACTCAAGACAAAGCTACTCTGTGCACAGGAAATGAAAGCTAAAGAGAAGCACTTTGAAAAGAAAGATGTTTTACTCTCCTAAATAAATGAGACCTGCAAAATTCAATATTGTTTTCATCCTGACCAAGCCTTCTGGCTGGATGCTAAGTGATGTTCATTGGGGAAAGACAGGAAATTCAGGAGCCTTCCTGCCTTTGCAACACAAGAGTTGTAGCAGGGCAAAGCAGCTTGGAAGACAGTAAAAGAAAAAAGTCTGTACAGGGAGGGCTCTCGCAGCCATACTTTGTTAGAAAGTCAAATCCACTTGCTTGAGAAAATGAGCACTGTGAAGCACTGTGATTAAAAAAACCCCATACACTTCTTAGGCTAGGACACTACTTAGAAGAGGATGGCTCAGATCTTCTAGAAAGTTGCAGTTTGAAGAACAAGGAAAAGGCAAGAGCAGTTAGGCTCTGTAACATGCCATCTTCTGAGAGAACACCTAACATTACAGTTCATCCAAAAAGTCCAAAACACAAAAAAAAAAGAAAAAAGAATGCGTCACCATCATAAAATACAAGCGCTGTGCTCTCATGCTGAGCTTTTACACTAATACTGCTCTGCTAGTTTGTACCTCAGTTTTTACTTTACTGCCATACGTAGGAGCTATGAGAGTTTTGATCTGTCTTTGAGATCCTTTCAGTAAAAACGCTGTGCTGTTATTCCGGTTTGAGCTAACTGGTGCTAATCAGGCCAGCAGGAAGGACAGGCTGTAGCTCTGGCAGAGCAAGGAAGGACACAGCTGGAATGTGGAGCATTAGGGTTACAGAGGGAATCCAGCTTCACAAAAAGCACAGAGAAGGGATGCTGTTCACCAGTGTTGGAAAGGCATAAATATTTAACTGGGGTCGTCTGGCAAAGGGTGTAAATCACCAGCCATAAGCCTTTTCCAGAGAGGAAAATATGCAGCTTCCAGGGAATAATGCAAAAACCGCAGCACTGCTCTGGGCAAGGGGGTGAGTGACCACTTTACCTTCGATCAGACAAATGTCCAGATTACATGAGCTTGGAGCATTCCTAGTCAGATGAACAAGGGCAAGCGTGTATGTGTGCCCTACCTCTTTCTAGAGCTTAACAATACATTTTTCAAATATTTGTACCAAAGTTTGTGCCCACAGGCCCCAAGTAAACACCTCCATGGAAACAGTCCCGATTGTAACCAGTGCAGAGCATGGTTAATGGGAACTGTTAGCAAAGTGCACTGGAACAGCCAGACTGCTTCTGCTGAGCCCTCTGCTTATGGACTGGAGACCAAACCTCCCACTGCCCATGATCGTGGTGGCCTGTCCCCACCCTGCAGCACAGCCGAGAAGCTCTGCTCATTATCACTCCTAGTCCTCTGTCTCCCCACTCCATCCTACTTCAGCTTTGAAATACCACCCTGATGGTACGTGGAGGGGGTGGGAAGTCCAAGAGAGTAAGGAAATCCATTCTGGTTCCCTGCCTGTGGTATTTGCCACCCTGTGGGGCTGGCTGGTACTCATTTTTGTCAGCTTACCTGGTCAGTGATGACTCAAAGGTTTGATGTTTTCCAAGAGCACCCCAGGGATTTACAGCTCATGTTGCATTTTCAGAAGTCACATAGAACTTAGGAGCCTGTATTAAAAATAATGCAAACGACAAATCAACAAGGTAAGGGACCTGTGGAAAAATCAACAGCAGTCTTGCAATGAGAAACTATACTAACCCGCGCTCACAAGGAAAATTACTTTAGTTTGCACAGATAACCTTAATCCTGGCTTTTCTTACCATTTGGATACCTGAGACATTCTTTCTTATGTGAAAGGGAGAACAATCTGAACGGCTCAATCTTGAAAAGTTTATGGGCTTCAAGAATGCACGAGTGATCTTTCCAATCCAACATCACCATCTATCCAATAGATCTTAAGCGATGTTTTGAACTGCCCGATTCCCACAGGGCCTTGTTTCTTCACTTACAAGTGGCAGAACTGCCCTAAAATGAGATCCCTAGTTAGGTAACTGGTGTGGTAACTGACAGTGTTCACAAATGCAGGAGATTCACTGCAAGATGATAAGGCATTTCAGAGGGAGAAGAACCAACTAAGTTTCAAGTTCAAACTCAGGTACTTTCTGACTTTTTACAGCTAGTGGGAATATAGGGAAAAACTGTCCCAAGCAGGCAAGCTTTCGCTGAAAGTCTGCACAGTGACTGAGAACTGAATGCTCTGGCTAATGAGAACGACTGATTATATGGATTTAACACAAACAGATTTTAGAATGGCTGGGATTGGATTTAATCTGTCTGCATGTATGTATTGACAAAGCCCACCACCCGTATCTGGGCCAAGGCTTTTACAGTTGCTGCTTGCAGGATGTAAACTGTCATCTGTAGTCTTTGTTCTCAAATGTATGACCTTGCATTTTGCTGTTTTAAAACACATGTTCAGAGGAGTCTAGTTTACCAAGTGTTGCAGTTTGCCTCACAGACTTGACCCGTCTTGTTTATTTACCACTATGGCATATCTGCAACTTTTCCAGCAGCTCATTTATTTATTTTTTCTTTCAAATCCTTGATAACAATAAGGAATAGCCTGGGGACAAGAACAAATCATCGCAGAGTCTTGATAAAAGTACCCTCCTGATACCTTTCTGCTATATCAGTTTACTCATTTAATGTGCTACATTTTGGGTAGTGACAATTTAAAACTATTTTGTACTGTTATTTTTATTATCAAAAATAATGGCAATGACTGGTCACATTCTCTTTAACTAGATGTTGATTATTTTGTGCATCTGTTTCTTGCAGTTGCCTCAGAACTGACAAGTTAACTGGCCTATATTTACATGGGGAAGATGGGAAAACATTCTAAAATAGATGGCTCTTTTCTTCTGGCTCTCAGGGATTTCCCTAGTACCTTATGCAGGAAGTGGGTTTACAAGAATTGTTAATATAAAGTACAGGCTGTTATAAGCAAGAGAAAAAAAAAATCATCCTTGAGGCTTGGAAACAGCATTGTTAACACTTGGTTTCAACCACATCAGTATAGAAATGGATAATACTTGTTTCTGTGGATGAGTAACTTGTCCTGGTTTTGATTCTGATGCGTTCCACTCCCTTAGAACTACATTCAATTTCTGTAATTTACGTCCATCTGAAATCTCCAATGTCAAATGACTGAGTTGTGCTGACTCCAGCAGCAGCACGACGTGGCATTACCAAGCACTGCCTGGTTTCCACCTGTTACAGTAAATTTCCTGCGTTTGCACTGAACTGCGCCCCAGCTTGCAAATAGCAGCACAATTGGCCTGAATTGCAGGATTTTATTAGACCTCCTGAAGAAGGCCGTTTTACCTGGTTTCAAAGTTTCATTAGGAAAGCTTTGCTCCAGCTTCAACTATTAAGGGTAACAGGGCACCGCCACACTTATTAAAACTTAGACAACTGTTAGTCCTTCAGGAGAACATCACTGCATGGAGCATCACTAGGAGATGGTCTATAACAGCAGACATGTTTTTCTAATTTTTTTCTTAACCTAATTTTAAAGGCTCAAAGAGACTTGGCCTTTAGCTTTTCCCTACCGCAATAAATTAATTGTCTCCTCCTTCACACTTCTGTATTTAAGGCTGCGCATACATGGAGCCATTTTAATAGGACAGGAGAGTTGCACTGAAGTCACAGAGTACTCTCTGAAGGCCTGACAGATAAACAGATGGCAAAGAAAGGGAGTTCCTAGACACCAAGGTGCAGTAGTCAGTAGATACAGCTCTGAGGAACAGCATGAAATATGCCCTGAAGTACATGCAACTATGTCCAGTTGATGTTTCTCCTATACACACTGGAGAGAAGTTTATTCTGGTGAAAATTCTGACTTTGATGCTAAACGCACCTGAAATCAGATCCTTAACTCTGGAGGAAAAGGGTACTTAAACATTGATATCAAATTAAGAGAATTCCAGCAAGAGAGACCTCTTTGGTTAATGATCTGTCTTAAAGAGACTGACCATAGATTTCCAGAAAATATACAGTAAATTCAGCTGCTTTCCCTTATTCATGTGAAAAAAGATGTTGCTAGAGATCCCTCTTGCCTTTTTTGTTAGGGGTACATCATATCTGTTTTCTTAGGACATTATTTTCTTTTCATCAAGAAGTATGGTTTTCACAGATACACTGTTTACATGGGCACAGAGTCAATCTCTGTGTTTTCTTCCACCCCTACTCACAACAGAAAGAAAAGAAAATTGCATATTAACAGAACAGCTTTCACCACTACTTTTAGGGCTGATCCAATGTCAGCATTTCTCTTTCAAGAATAACTCCTATTCTCAACACCACAGAGGTAGAACTAGCCTTTATTCTTCATTAAACATCCAGAGGGCCAGATACCCTGCTGGAGTGCATTAGGGCAGCAGCCACTGAGGTCAGATAGAAAGAACTCATTCTGCACCATGGTTTCTTTCAGTTCTTGTGGACTGTGAAGGTTTCCCCAAGATGAAGCCTCAAATGCACCTGCAGAGACAGATTCCTAAGCTTGAGAAGCAGTGTCAGCTCCACATCCTCAATTTTCACACCTATTTCTTTTTTAAACTCTTACTCAGGAGGTCAAATTCCTAAACTATTTGATGTCTTTTTGTAAACCAGAACACTTCTGTTTGGTGACTATTCCGTGACAATATAAAATTGACTAAAAGATTTGGTCAACAAGAACATGTGAGGAGTCCCAATGGTTTAGAGTGGGATGGAGAACTCCAGCTGTAGACTTTGTGCCTTAAGTTTTGCTATAAATACATTCACGCCCTGTAAAGTTCCTTCTACTCCTTATATGGCATTTCAGGCCATGTCCTGTATCAACTTAAGCTTTTTTTATTGATGTTCCTCAATTTTGTAATGGAAAAATTATGCTGAACAGTGTCACAATAGCTCAAGCAGACCCTTCTGGTTCTTCATGTTTCTGCAAAGACTTCACTCGACACAAATCTGGGAAAACTAGCTGTGATAGACAGCAGGCGCAGTCCACCAGAGGCCAGGCAGAGATAGCCATTCCCTCTCTCCCAAATGACAGCTGTGGAGTCCCAACTGCAATTTCCCAGGGGTGTTATTGGGATCGGGAGTAGGAACCACCTGTAATAACTGCCTGGTTCAGCTAATTTTACTGTAATTGCATCCCACATCTTTCCTGACATAACTGGGTGCAAGCTGTCAGCAAAAATATGCTGGCTCCCTCTTGCAGTATTAATTCTGCAAGTCTTAGAGATATTATTTCAAAAAAAAGGAAGCCTTTTAAATAGAACAAGTCTTTTGTCTCCATTAATAACAAGGTGGAATTTAATGCTATCTTGATGCATTTGTTGCCAAAAGAGTTTCTTTCTAAAGTATAAAAAGCCACTAAGCATCAATGTGTTTCACTGATACAGCACTGATACTAAAGAACTTTGAAATCCTTTGCCGTGCTGCTTCCCACGTGGAGAAAGTGGCTAATCCTGCCTGTACACACATGGGAAAATGCATCAATTTTTGTCCGTAGCTTGTGTCTTGGGCTGCAGCAAACAAGCACTGCAATTTATACCAGACACTGGAGAATATGAATATTTTCTTTACTACTCAGCTCCAGGAAAGGATAATTACTATAAGCAAAACCAGATGAAAATCTGAGAATATTTTATGATCCACTTTCATTAAAAAAAAAAATCTCTATTAGCCTTAGAACAATGGGGCCAAATTCACACTTGGGGTAACATCACTGACATCAGTAGAATACTACAATTAATTTGGCCCATGGGATCTACTTGAAAATATAACGTACTGTCACAAGGATGACAGCCAAATTCTGTGGAGAAACTCCTTCTATACTGACTAATTTGGCTTTAAAAAGACAGCACAGCTGTACAAGCAGTAATCCAGTGGGCTGGATCTTCAAGTGCAACTCTGCTTACATCTGTACAATAAAGCTCAGTTATAACTACCTGAGAATCTGGCCAAGTGCCTTTTTCCAGACCAAATGAGAGATCACAGTATAAATATTATTCAGCACCAGAATTATGCTTATGTGACGTTCAGAAAAACAAAGAGAAAGATACTGGGAGGTAGAATTTAAGAGCAACCAGGTAGTCAAAGATCGAAATGAAATGCTGATACCCCTTGCTAATCCTTTCTTATCCCGTCTCCTCCCTCGCCCACCAAGCAGTCTCCTGAACCATATTAAGCTGCAGGGAGAATCAACAAGAAAAGCAGAAGGCTCTATGCCGTTTCTGTCGTCATTTATTTATTTTTAAACAGAAAATTTTTGTCTCAGTGATGACGTTTTAATGAATCCATCAATCACTGCAAACTCCAAACTAGAATCCTACATAAAAGAGACCTATTTGTAATACGTGACCTAAGCCCATACCTAACGAAATTAGTTCTCAGGGAAGACAATGCAGGTCTTTCACTGCTGTCTCCATGGAATCGTAGATGATTAAGCTGGACAGGGCCTTGCGGGTCCTCAAATCCAATCCCCTACACCTAGCATCACTTTATCCCTGTGTTGCTCCCTTGAGTGCATTATCTAATCCTTTGCTGACTGATTGTGACCCACCTTACAACTTCTCTTCCATGGGCAAGTTTTCATTGTACCTTGACTAAGCAAGCTCTTGATCACCCTTATAGGTCTTCAGTTCCCCTGTATCAATGATCTTTAGGGTGTTTGGATCCACACTACCTCCTCTTCCCTTAATTACTTTAAGTCTTTCCAACATTGCCTTTTGCTTTTCTTAATCTCTTTTTTTTTTTTTTTTTTCTTTTGATTTCCTTGATTTCTCACTCATTTGCTCTGTACTTCTCAGTACAGAGCAAGTTCTATTTTGAGGGCAGCCCAGCCAATGCTGCATCACACCTCTGCCACCATGGTGGGCTCCTCATGGCACATTCACAGCCAGATCTTTGACTTTTTTTTGCTGCTTCCATATGCAGTAAATTCCCCAGCTTCACTACATTATGACTTAGTTCTTTGCTTCCCTTTCTACGGCTAACAGATACATTATGATTTGCTTTCATTACCTTTACACCATTTCTCTTAGGCTGAAATTTCATAGTTCTCACTTTATGCCTCTGCTTTCTTACCACAGCACTGCTTTTTTTTTGCCACTTGTCCTGTACCTACAAGATCTGAGCTTACTTCTTATACCCAGATTAAGAGGATTACTTAACCAGTCGGGTTGAGAGCATTCTCCCTACCAGCTCCTCTTCCCCAAGACTCCCTCTAGTGATGCCAGTGAGATGCAAATCTCTAAGACAATTTTTAAAATAAAATTTGACTTACAGAAGATCCTAACTCCACATTCAAAAACTTCTGAGCTCTCCACTCTTCACTGAATGTTATTTTGACTGCTGGTGATGTAAAATTATGTATGTAGATGACTTAATGTGTTCAGTGTGCTGCATCCATGGACAAATATCCCTGCTGTTCTCACAAGTATCAAAGAAAGCAGTTGCTCCCTTGTGATCATCATCACCATCATCCCTGTTCTGAAAGTTACCGTTGCTTAAACTTTGCTTCTATTTACAATCTTCTGTCTACTGTCTGTGTACAGAGGTGCTTTTGTCTTGGTTAAGTCACAGTGAACCAAGGTAATGAAGACTTACTACTGAAACAGCTTAAATCAAGCCATGTCTGCAGCCTCATGTGATGACTCAACAAGGCTTGGATCAGGAGATTGTTACAAACAGCAGTTTCTAAAGCAACTGAGCAATCCTGAACTCAAAGATTTTTCTCCATCCTTTTCCACTTGCTTCTATACCACCCTGTAAAGTGTTTTCACTGACTGCATCTCCTGTCAGTACTGTCTGGCATAACTATGAAGCTGTTTTAAAACTTAGGTGGCCTCTTGATTTTCAAAGAACAGAAAGAGACCAGAACACTTAAATTGTATACAATACAGAAATCAAAGCTTAGATGTTATCACACAGCTGACCTCCTTCTGTGCTCACCATGGATGGCATCACACAGTAAATCTGCAATTGTGAAGCGAATGGCAATTTCAAAACCTTTAGAAAAAAATATCTTCATATATTGGGACCAGCACAGAATGAATACTTTGCTGTCAGTGTGTCTTTATTCTTTCAAGGCCCATTGTCCCCTACTATATTCACTACCAAGATATTTCTTTTCCCATCTGTTAAAACTCAGCATGAAAATCAGACAGGGCTCTTGTGCCCGTTTCTCCCTGTTTTACACTTGAAAGCTGGCTTTACTCACTGTTGCCAATTTTAGTCCTGGAAGGCTAGTATCACAAGTGGAGACCACACTCAGAGAAGAATATGCTTTAGTTCTTTGCCTCTCAGTATCAAACATGCCCAAATTTCCTTCACAGAGCTAGATCTGAGGAAATACATAACTTTTTATTACCTTATCATTTTCCACTGGGACTGGAAGAGTTCTGTGGAAAAACTACCAGAACATCTGTATCGCAAGACATTGTCCTCTCTCTGTTGGAGTTGTTCTTGACCTGTTTCCAGAGTATCACTTGTCCTGAATAGAAGATAATCCTTGTTTCCATCAGCTTTCCTTATTTCTTTGCCACTGATCCACATCTAGTTATGGAAGAACAAGGCATCTCTCTACTCTTTGGCTCCACATTATTCCTCTCTTGTTCTAAACAATCAAGGGACCTGTCTGGTGTCATGGACACCCATCTCATACTGGTGTGGTGGGATCTCCTCTTCTCTCCAGCTTGTCTGAAAATCAGCCTGTCTTTTCATTCCCCTTCATTCTACCCTGTGGAGTCTTAGTCCTGGCGGTCTCCACTGTCTTGTCATTTTGTCTCTGGGGGGTAGTTTCCCTTCCTTTCTTCTTTGCCTCTGAATTGTTTTCCTTCTCCAGTTGAACAAATTCATTGCTCAGCTTCATCTCTCCTGCACTAGCTAATTTCATCCTTTCTTTTGCACTTGGGTAGGGTTCTCCCATGGACATCCCTTCCCACCTTTCCGTCCTCCAGGCCTCCTTCTTCTGAAGGTGTTGTGCTCTAGTGTTGCTTAGGCTGCCTCCTCAGGATATTCATCAATCACGTATTTGAATTCCTGTCTGAATTTCAAATTACCTCCACTTGTCTCTTCAGCCACTTGCATTGTTTCCTCCATGACTGTGGTCAAATTACGTTTCATACTTGTGTACCTTCCATTATGTGCCACACCACACTGATGTGCAGCTGGGAGATTCTGTAACCATCCATCATCTTTGTGAACCCTTTCTTCTTTTGTCCATTCAAAATTATTCTTAAAAAAAGCCTAGCAGAGTTAGGTACCAAAATTCCACTGACACTTACTAGGTGCTAGGTGCGTTGGTTTGTGTTAGAGAAATAAGAGACTATCATAAGCTGTTAAGCAATAAAAATCCCTGCAACATGATCTGTTGTGGTTGGACATTTTATTGAAATCCTGGATAGTCATTTGCAAAAAAGCTGACACGCAGGGTTTGGATTTAATCTTCACATTTCCACTCAAACTGTGGCATTGTTTGAACGCAACAGCTTTGGGATCCTGGCAAAAGAGTAAAACTGTCCGAGCTGTTCCACTCTGGTTTGAATTATCTCTTTTTATTTATTTATTTTTAGCTTTGAAGTCTGTGTACTTTAAAAATCAATGAACATCATATTAACAAGCAGACACTAATTACATTTTAACAAACTGGAAAGGCTTGGCTACAAATCTTTGAAAAGATAAATTCACATTTTAAAAAGCTTCCTAATCCAACTGGCATCATTGTAGTAAGACACTGACAAAGTCTGCACAGAATAGAAATGTTAAAAGAATCTGTTAAAATTTTCCAGAAATTTTTTCTATGATTTGTAATTAGTCTTCATCATCATACTGTCTCATATATTAGGTCTGGTGAACAGGGTACTCGTGACTTGTACAGGATTAATGGAGAAGTTTTGAGATGTAGAAGTTAAAAGATCACTCGGATAATAACAACACTTAGCTCTTTTGTATCTCTTCTCATCAGTTCAACTTAGTGTTTTACAAATAAATCAGGATCACTATCACAGTTTGACAGAGGGATAAAAATAAGGCAAGGAATGCTAATGTGTCTCATCTGCAATTACTTAGCAGAGCACAGACAGATCAGAACTGGGTCTCTTGCTTCCAATTTAGAGCTCTCGTCCATAGGTTACAGTGGTTTGCTGAGCAATTTTTAAAATATGGGTATTGGAGTGTGCGGTGAGAGTCAGAGAGTTTGTATCAGGATGTTCTGCACACTGGGAAATGCCAAAAGTGTAATAGATGGTCCAGAAACTATGAAAAATATCATGCCTCTTCTGACCACTCTGGCTGAGAGAAGCTGCATCCTTGGTGTTAGGGTTTTTGGAAAAGCATCTCCCACATGAAAGTAGGATCCCCAGCAATGCACAAAACTGTTTCTGTACAGTGCAGAGAGCCAAGTCATCACGAGGTTTGTGTGGTAACAACAAGGGGAGAGAGTAGGACACACACAGGATACTTGTGTCAGAGCAAGCTCCAGGAAACACACAGGGGAAGCTATGCTTTTGAAATGTCCCCACTGATTTCATCACTTCTGTGCTATTCCAAAACAGCTGCTGGAGAGGTTAACAGATGAGGAACCTGCTTCAGACAAGAGGCTATCTGCAGCACAGCAAGAAGACAGGCACTATCTGCAGATTGTGTCAAGAAATACTTGCTGCAGTGCCATGGACCGTGTAAGTTTTGCACTCCTATTGCACTCCAACAGGCTTAGCTGTCCAGTTTATGCTGTGCTCTGAAACAGTAAGATAGACCTGCTGCTTGCTGTGCTGGGGGTGAAAATGGAGCTACTGAAGATAAGGGCAACAAATATAATGGTACTTCATACTTTATGGCATGAGAGATCAGTTCTGTGCTCCAGGAACTGGAGAGTACATAAACCTTGGCCCATTCACAGGGTACTAGACAGCTCATGTTCATAGCAAATTCTCTGAGACAATTTTAACAAAGGTGATAGAAAAACAAGCTTCACCCATAACATCTGGCACTCACTTCATGTCACACACATCAAAATTTCTCTGTCTATTACTGCAAGTACTTGACTTACTTGAGAATCGATTTCTGATTTTCTAGACTTCCTAGTGTCCTGCTTTCATGGCTACACCTTATGGTTGAGCTGATTTACCAGAAACAAACTTATCTGCTGGAATGACCTACAGGCCATGTCCTTCTGTATCTGCAAAAAAGGTGACAGACTGTCATGCCTCTCCTGGAGCCACATCATTTATACCTGGCAGAGCAGCACAGGTAATTGTCACCATAGCACAGCCACTTCCAGCAGTGGCATCCCACCAACAATGCCCAGCAAGGGCATCGCAATCATCAGTGATGCAGTGCATGGTTGTCACTAGAATGACCTCTGAACAATTTTCAGCATCACCACTGTTTACAGATGGTGACTCAAGCATTACTGCAAACCTGGTTACACCTGCATCACAAGCTGTTGAACTCGGGTATATTGATAATGATTGATACATGTTGGCCTTGGCACAGCACCTGGCAAAAGTGACTCTCCAAAAAGGATCTATGAAATGTCATCTCAGAGTACTAAGTATCAGGAACATCTGCTATGGCACCCTATCTACCTTGTCTTCTCTTCGTAAACAAACTGGAGTAACACATGGGGTGCAGTATCTCTGTCCGCCTGCTTTGCAGTCACTATTTTGGTATTAGAGACCAAGTTTTCCACCTAGCTGGTTAAAAAGATTTAACAACTCCTTTAACAGTTACACAAAAAAATTCTTCGCACACAACTGCATCTAGTCTAAGACTCCAGGTCCACGGTGTCTCTCCAGATCCTGTGCCTCTACATTACCTTTTCCATTTGATTAGCATGTGATATAAATGGATTTATCATTGCTCCCTTATGTCACTTGCCAGTGACATACTACATTCACCTCTTAGGTCACTGCTGAGCAACCAGTCTGATTCAGACCCCAGACTCCTATTCTGATGGTGCTGAATTATTACTTTCTGTGGTCTCTTGGGTGGTGGTTTTGGAACCAGCTTGACAGGTATGAAACTCTGTCTCAGTAATGGATAGAGTAAGAGTCTCATTATCTTGTGACTGGTCTGCAGTGAGCACGAACAACACTGAATGTGTGAGTAAATGAGGGAAATACCTAGATACTTTTTCTGAAGGCATCTGGAGGCTCGAATGTTCAGCTGCCAATATTGGAATGACATCTGCCATTTCTCAGCTGGTGGTGTGGTTTCTTTAAAATTTGCTCTCGATCTGTGTTTTAATTTGAAGAACAATTAAACTTTATGCACAAATAAAAAGCAGATCATATATCAGAGATTCTCTATTGGATTCTAAGCAGGCTAGAAAGTACATAAACACCTGTGTAGATTGCTTTTCGTACATCATTATTTTGTTCCCTGTCTCACAGGGAAACATGTGATTTACCTTCAACCAAACACATTTTTGGACAAAAAGAAAGAAAAAAAAAAAAAAGATTGCAATCCTACCTTTAAATAAATCCACTCCCATATCTTGGTCCCCTGTGAAGAGCGGTGGCTGTGAAATAGTCCAGAGATGTCAGTATTCAAACTCCTCTGAAATAAACGCAGGCAGCTTACCTCACACTGACAGGTTGCTTTCATGGTTGCACTAGTTTTAAACCAACAATACTGACTTCAAAGCAAGGTTTAACCTGATCTCCACTTGCATGAGTGACAGATCAAGCCCATTCTTGGTTCAACAGCTTGGGCAGTTCAGATTCAGTTCAGCTTACAAATTTAGCACCATCAGAGGGAAACTTATATTTGAAAAGGAAAGATTAAAGTCTGCGGGAGCTGATGATACCAGGAAAAGCAGGCAGAGTGAGGCAATGCCCAAAAAGACAACTATAACGCTTCAGGTCCTCTGCAGCTGCCAGCGTGCTTTCCCCTAGACCCAGAGGACAGAAACCAGCAGCACAGAGAGAACAGTATGAAGAGGCAGGAGAAGTGGATGGGGCAACAACCTTCACAAGTTTGGTAAGCTCAGGAAACGGAGGCTTTCTAAAAGGTGAGGTAAAGGAAGGGCTAAACAATTCAGATAACTCTGTCAATCAGACAAGTCTTGAGTCTTCCCATAGCATGAAGGTCAAGCAAGATTTTATGTAAGACAACAAGACGCTGGAATTGCAGCTTGCCAAAAAAAAAAGTTAGTATATACATACGTAGATTTCCATTGGATTAAAATATGACAACTTGAACAGTTTTTGTTTATTGAAGGCAGTTCTTTTTCAAAACCTTCGAAAACAATTACAGAGGACTATATCTCCTGAGAACACGCATGCCTGAAGATGGAGTATATTCTAGGAAATATGTGACCCTTAAGCTAGATGTGCTAATTCCCTTATAAGTACTCCATCGGTTTTTTTCTTATGCCAGTTAAAATAGAGTCTCCAAGTGCTGATCAACTCTAAATCTGTTAAAATTGATGTAAATCTGGAAAAAATCCACTGAAATTACACCGGCAGAAAAGCCAGTGCCAGACCATAACCAAGCCTCATGGGGAAAATCTAAAAGTCTGAGGTTCCTAGGAGTTTTATTATTGCACCAATGGAGCAGGGATTGCTCCCTAACTGCTCCCCAAGCCCAGGGATAGTCAGCCTGTGCTTTCTCTAATGTGTAAGGGATGGAAGAAATCAGAAGAGAGCATATAATAAATCAGCTGACAGTCTCTGAAAAATAGCTGTCCTGTCTCCTTAATATGAGAGAGAGTAATGTTCTGAGGGCAGGAAGAATTCGGCTTTAGACAGAAAACATTCCCCTATAGGGGGACAAAAAGCGATCATTCTGTAGTTTAATCAATCTCAGGCCTCTCTTTGAGGGAAATAGTGTGTTGCCTGCAACAGCACGTGTAAGAACATTTGCTGAAATATAAACTATGGCTGTATACCCCAAGATAGAAGGTCAGAAGTCAACCGAGGATCTGGCCACAGAAGTTCAACAACAGATCAAAACGCGATGTATCAAACTCAGTACTTTTCCTTGAGGAACAGGTTGCAGTAATTTCTCAACCCATCCCCTTCACAGTAAGTGCACTCACCCGACACAGAAGGAAGCTGTACATCCCAAATTGCCAGGTTACTCAAAGACAAAGTTCAAGTTTCTTAATTTCTCCTCATCCCGTGCTTGAGTATTTTAATATTTATACAGTGAGTTTGCTTTTATCCACAAACACAGCTTCCTTGAACCTCTGCAGTGTTTTTCAGGTCCGCCTACCAAAGTGAAGGATCATACGGCACCATTTAGTCCTCCCCCAGCCCTTGATATATGTTTCCTAAAGCCGACATTTGATATTATGGAATGTGTTGTAATCAATTCTTAAAGTTATAGCACCACTGGATTTTTATTAACTTGCACAACAACAACAAAAATCCAACAAAAAATGGGCCCTCATAACCAATCAGCCTTGTTATATCCTGAAAGCTGCTTTAACAAGCAGGGAGTAATATAGTGTAATTGGTACTCCACAATTTAATTGTTCTGTTCTTAAATCTAATATTGCAGCTGCGGGTTAAGTTTACACCACAGCTTTCAAGAGAACATGAAAGTGTGGTACATCTGTGCAACAGAAAGCTAAACATCTCTCATCTGATGTGTTTACAATGACATTTGATAGCGTGGAATTGTTTGGAGTTCATTCTTAAAGCTGCAGAACCACTTTTCAACACCGCAAAAAAGGGAAAAAGCCTCCAAATCTCCTTCAAGCAGCTCAGCCCACATAAGCCTGACAATAATGCTGCTGCAGGCGTTGCAGGGAAACTGCCAGCTGTAACAATTCTTCCAAGTATCTTTGAGCGTTTGTCACCCTGACAGTGGAAAAGGGGAGAAGGACATCTTCCTCCTCAGATGACATAATCAGTTATTTGAAAAACAAACCACTCAAAAAAACCTGCAACTAGACAAGTAAACCAACCCCGGACGTTCATAAAACAGACAAACATATTTCAAGAAATGTTATTAGGTGGATGACTTTAGCACATTTAGAAATGGCAGAGTTTTCAATTTAACAGGTGGCAGAACTGCTTATGGTATCCTGAACTTCACATTCTGTATAACTAACAACTTCAGCATTATGTACTTGTTAGTGAATTTATTAAGCCCATAAGGAGTTCAAGAAACTTAGGAATGGGCCCATAAATGTCATCTGTAGTTTGTGAACTGCAAGTATCTGACTGTTTTGATCAAGATTTTTACGGGAATGTTAAATGGTTATTAAAATTATTTACTACTGCTACACGAAAAGGGAGCAAGCCTGCTGAAGAACTTACGTTGTGGTAAGATGTGCTAGGCTGTAGGTCAAACGCATTAGCAGAAAAGCATTTCTGTTTATGTCTAAGCCCAAATTTTTGTACATTACAAAGCTTATAGTGTATTTAAGTAGCAGAGAAAGAGCCTGTGGGTTGGAGGAGGCATTTTCCCTTTCCATAATCTACTGTCAGAAATACATGATCTGGTCAGGCTACTTTTCTTGTTCTCAGCATTAGCCAATTTTTAACATTTTCTGTCCTTGGAGAAATGTGTGATAGGGCAACTCAGAGAAGCTACTTTCTGCTCATTCCTCTGTAGCAGTCCACGCCGATGTCTTGATATATGCTTTTCAACAGATAAAAGTCCATCTCACTGATGAAGCTCAGCTATATCACCATACTGCACTGGAATCCATTCCATTTTTAAACTTTATTATTTCAGTCACAATTAAGACTATCTGTAGCCTTTTCATAAAAAGGGGCCATAACAAAAGCTGTATGTTAGCAACTTGATCAATGGATGCATTCATTCTGCATCAAAAATACCGTAAGAAGGACAGATCTCCTGGGAGGCAAATCTGTATCAATATTTCAGTCTCTTGAATACAGAAATCTGATACAATAAAATGCAACACCTGAGCTTCCCCTCCTTTCAATTAACCAAGAAACAAAAATTGTCCTTAGAAGGAAAGAAATGCATTCATATTTTTTAGTTTTCAGGTTTTCCCCCCTTTCATAGCATCATAATGTTCTCTTCATGGGTGGAAAACTTAATCTTCAAGTTCAAGCCTAGTTTCTTCATACAGTTCGGGATGAGATGACTTGGAATACCGTGAATATTTCAGATGTAGAAAATCACCCAATTCATCCAGAGCATTCAAAACCTGTAAGACCATCATACTGTGTCAGTTCTCTGGGAAGAGAAATGAAGTTCTAGTAAACTCTACTTTACAGCAGAACAGGAAGATTATAAAAGCATCAATTAAAGAAAATGTAAAGGGCAAATGGGCATATTTTGTTTTCATTCTCCTGTAGTGAATGTTAATGGAGTCATAGATGTACAAAGCATCTACAAGAATAGAGTTCACTCTTTCAGTAGGTTAGAGCTTATTAGTAAGTATATTAAATGAGCACAGATGAAAAAGAAATGACCTTTTTCTAAAAGCACAGGGAGATAATAGTCCAGATAAAGTCATCTTTGCTTGTACAAAAAGTATGTGTAAGGCAATACTTCAATATTTCCCTGTAGAACCCAAAGGTTGGAGTTGCCACTGCATATTCTTAGATGAACTCAGCCCACAGTGCTGATCCAAGTCATCATAGTCTGAATAATGTAAGATATTTTTAGTGCATTCAATTATCTTCCTGTATTAATATCACAAGCATAATTAATAATGCATTAATATTGTAATGCAATTTGCTGAGCTGCGTCCCTATCTTTCAGTAGATTCAAAAAGTAGCCAGGGAACTCTATACCGTAAAGAAGCAGCTCGGTGTTTTGCATCATCTGATCCACATTCAAGAGCAGCCAACCTTTTGGCATCAAAGAAGGAAACAGCAATTTTGATTTTGAGCCTGTTTCTGTTAAGCCTATAAAACAAGCTCAAAACCAAAAAGAAGTAATTTAGTAATGGTTTATGCAGAGAGATAGCTTCAAGGTCATTAAGGAAGTTATTCTTGGGAGCTTGCCCTTTCATGGATCTTTCCTCTTTTTAGTTCCAGGCTGAGATTCAAATCAAGTTTTGCCAAAGGGAAAAGCTTTCGTTGTGCTTGTTACCTGTTGTTACCATGGGTTTAGGCATAGTCACAAAGTGTTTGTCCTAAAACACTTTCCACCTGCAAGTAATTAAACTCAGGGTATTTCCATTCCCCCATACTGTAAGGACACGTAAAGAATGCCACAAGTGCCACAGCAATGATCCCACTTTCAAAGGCACGTTCAAGAATGATGCCTGGGGAGTGTTTCAGACCTTCACTGCTATCAGGAAGCAGCAAGGAGTGAATATGCAACGATAGCCCAAAACTGTGATGGGCTTGATATTTGGGGGTGGGGGAAGAGGAAGAAAATTAAAGCAGCAACCTCAAGAGATTAGTCATCAGATCAACTTCACCACCTATTACTAGTTACATAAGCCAAAATCTACACAGTCAAACCGCAGAAGCTGACAATGACCAACACAAGTACGTAGCTATGCCTTCTTCTATGCAATATATCATCATGGTATTATACTTTGTTAATAAGTATTGCATCTTTAAGAGCAGCAGGAATTTTACAGTGCACACATGCAAGGCAGATTTTTTGATGTTTGGAGAGTGTCTACACAGGCATGGGAGCTGGTCAGCTGGGCACAGCTCTGGCCTCAAGCTTCACATGAATCTCAGAATGCAAAGAGTGAGCCAGGGGCTCTCTGCAAGCACAGGTGCCTGCCTGCATGAAGGAGTGGCATCTTTCACTCAAATGCCTTCCGTGTTCATGATGCTTTGGTTTGCCCATCATACGTGTGCAAAGAGGAAAAAGGAAGCCTGAAATTTACTGTTAAGCCTCTGTGTTTCATGCCTCTAAGTCAGCTTATTCTGAGAATGAAAGAACGTATATCAAGCCAGGCCAAAACCACCTTTGGCAAGAAAGGGAGATGGAAAATTTCAAAGAATTTATTTTAAACACATTTCTGACTGCATTGGAATGGAGGTTTATGATGGAAGTCTCAACATACTCTGAACAGTATTTCTGATATCAGAGAAAGATACGGAACTTGAGACAGGCCAGACAGCACCAATTAAACTTCATTAGGTTCAAACAGTTCCAAATACTGCTTGCAATTTCCACCTGTACCCCCAAGGCTGTCCCATATACTTCTGCAATTCAAGAAACACGTGGAAATATGGAATGAAAATAAGGGTAAGGGAATCTTGATTTTCAATTATTTTCATATCGTTTCAGGTTTCCTACTCTGATAGTTTTGACCTAGCATTTAACTTTTGTCTTGCTGTGCTCTTCATGTAGCTCTTTATTAGTGATGACGGATTTGTTCACTATTAGAAATAGAAGAACATAACAAGTTAACTGTCCTGTAATCTATTTTAAAAAATAAAATATATAAGGCTAAATTGCCTTTAAAGATCAAGTGACAAGGCCAGAAAAACAAATGTAAAAATGAATTATTGAGATTCAAAGTAACACACAGAGAGCTTCTCCTAACCTCCTTTGCATCTGAAGTTAATTTCAGCGGCACATCTGCTGTGCTTACCGTGTTTAACATCTCCCGTGTATGTGCAGCTGATACACAAAACCGAGCCCTGGATTCTGTGATAGGAGTAGCTGGAAACCCAACCACAACCACCCCGATATTTTTTTCTAACATGCGTCTTGCAAAAGCCCTAAGGAGAGAAGAAGAAGAAAAAAACCAAAAGCAAATTATCTTCAATAAACCGACCACAGAGAGAAAACATTCAAGTATAATAAAACAATGGGTAAAATCCTGTCTTCAATTGAAGTGGATGGTAATATTCCCATTGAATTCAATAACAGCCAGAATTTTACCAGTAGGACTGAGATTCTTTGCTGCTTAACAGCTCGTGAAGCCAAGTGTGTGTCAAATACTAGAAGTGTGATGGCAGAGAGCACTGTAGAACAGACAGGATTCATTGATGTCAGTGAAAGGCTCTGAGTGCAAATCAAATCGTGTGGGCATTCACAGTCCCTAAGCATGAAGAGGTTGGGCTTTTGGAAGGTGTAAGAGCTGAGTTCCTGCACAACAACAGGAATAAAACAATCTACCTGATGGTGTCTTTGTGCTCACAATTACTCTGCCAGTTTAAGAACCTTTTGTGTGGTATGTACTAGACCTAGAGCATACCGACAGCCTAAGCCACTTGCAAATATTCCCTTACAGCACAACCCTTACATTATGCTGTTACCGACTTTTGGTCTGCATGTCCGAGTCAGTGCACAAGTGCTGCTTGATAGGTACCAAATGGTAAAAAATGCAAAGACTGTTCAAAGGTCAGATGGGGGAAAATAACATCCATCCAAAAAAATTCATACATCAAAGGCAATACGTCTCTTGTAATGATTACAAATTAAAAAAAACCCCAAACAATCCAACAAATTCAAAATGGTGTCAAAAAAGTATTATTCCAGAGCAAATTAAAAAGGATAAGAGAAATTTTAAAACTTCTGAATACTGAAACAGCTCAAAATCAATCCTAGGGCCAAATCTAAAATAGAACATAATTAAGTGATGAATTCACCTAACAGCATATGTTTCTCCCAAGAAGCATCTAACACACATAATTAGATTTTTCGGAGTGTATACCAAACAACCTATGAACTTGACCAGTGTTTGTTTTGACAACAAGGTTTTTTTGGTACTTACCCTATCTTACCAGGCATATAAAGGAGTAAAGGAACAACAGGAGAATCATCATTGCCATAAATGATGAAACCCATTTCATGCAGTCTTCGTCTGAAGTATCTTGTGTTTTTCCCCAGCTGGCGCACTCTTTGGAGTCCTGAAATGAGTCAGTCAGGAGAACAGTCAGTGCAAAGATCATAACTGGAATCTAGTAACAGGCAAGAAACAGCTGTGGGTAACAGTTAAGAAGTTTAGCTGAAACACGTATGTTGCTGTCTGAATCAGAAAAAAACCATGGAAAGAGCTAAATGCAATGACATTGATTATTATGGCATTGTAGGAGAGGTAACTGCTATTGCTGTACTTGTGAGGTGCTTCCCCACCGGCAGAACCAGTATGCCTGCAGGGGATAGGCAGGTGACCAATTCCCTTTGCTGTATTGCATTGAATAAAGCCTACTAAATGACACACACTATAGAGAAGTAGTTATATGCTTCTGTGGATACAATACATGTAGTGTGTGTTCCTCCTCAACATAATTCACTCTAAAGGGAAACAATCAATGTCTACAGATGTTGATACAGATGTCAGTATATGCATATCTTTTCTCATTTACAGTATTACATAGGGGTCCTCATATTTTAGTTGGTTCTGTGCATACACTTTTTTTTTTTTTTAATTCTGTGACTGTAATAAAGCTTAAAGGAGAAAATACCGAATTTTGGGTCAGCTCATACTGATGCTTTTGCTGCAACTTTTTAGACAGAGGAAAAGCATCCAATGGTTACCAACATTCAGCATAACTCCAGTTACTCTAACACGTATCTACAGATGTAATCCCTTGCTGACTTCTGCTCAGTTTCTCTGTACTCTTATCTTGCTATTATTATCTCAATATCATCATCTGACAAGAGACTAGTCATTCAAGACTTTCAGACACAAGTTTTGTTCTCTGCATTGTCCCTGGCCTCATTCAGTCATGAATCCACTGATGTGTCCCCCAGCAAAACTGACAGGAGGGTTGAAAACAATTATATTTAACGAAGGAAAAAGGCAAAAACCAGCAGAGAAAAGATGTGCTTGAAAAGTCATCTCAGTCTTTTCTTTTGCAGTGTCACCAAGGAGGTGGTTTCTGACAAGTGCAGTTTCTTCCCCACCCATTGCATACAAAAGGGAAGAGCCATACTCAGCATTACTGTAGGCAGGAGATAGAGTATGTCCATTCCCTACTCCACCTGCATTGTATTTCATCAGAGAGCTGATATATGCACTGCTCTTCCAATGCTGGAAGGTGCTGACAGGGATGGTGCCACCTACCCCATACCCACATGCTGCTCTTTCCCACCAGTACCAGTCCTAGGTTCACCTAGCCACACAATGAATCAAGTCAGGTCTGTCATCTGCCTGACCCCGCCAGAAAGAAAACTGCCAAACCAATGTCAAACAGATGGATTCTCTAAACCTAATCGCTGTGCAGCTGCTTGTGCCTGCCCAGCAGAGGTGGTGGGAACATGTGGTAAGGCTGGGATTTAGCAGGACACATCTCAGCTACGCTCTTAACTTTCATTTTCCTGCCGTTCATCAGCCCATACTTTCAATATCACTTACATTATGTCACCAGACATGAACACTGAAGCCTTCAGTACAACTCATTTCCTCTTTTTCCCTTTGCTTTTAAGGTGCCTTTGCACAGATGTATTACGTTTTCACTCTCCATTTATTTTTTCATTTTACTTTACTTTTCATTCGCTTCATTCTTCATTTACTGCTTTCTGCTGTCAGCCTCCTCTGACTGGATGCCTGTTTCCTAATTTCCCATCTTCCTCCTTGTAACCACAGTGGTCAGTTAGGCAGTTGTAACTGCTACCTACCACCTTCAGCAGATTTGTCCTCAGACCGCATTCTGCCCCACCACCTGCTGTGGCTTTTCTTCCTATTCCCTCTTGACTAAGATGGGGATTACCACACCTACACAAACCTCTTTTCCATTAATCATTTCTGAGTGCACGTAGGTTTGAACAAGATCTACGGCTTCATCTGTTCTGTATCTTCCCAAATCAAGGTTCTGTCAATGTTCTGACTGGGAAATTTATAGGGAAACTGGGACTTGCTTCACAGTGATCAGTGTTTTGCTGAACAAATTAAAAGATCTCATAAAACCAGTGTATTTGTAACTTCATGCACAAAACTGCCCACACAGACAACCTGTTAGTTACAGTTTCAGTCATTCAGTTTAAAGCATTCAGTGGAAGAGATCTGCTGGGTTAGAAAGGGCCACAAATAGTTTAACCATCTCTCCAATGCTGCTAAAACAAAAACAGCTGTGCCAGAGCAAGGAAAACAAATGAAACACAAAAGCATCCTACTACAAAGCTTTCCAGTCACTAATAAAAACAATAGTCTGTGGTATTTCCAAAAATATTTTTGGTGTAGTAGATCTCAAAGAACCAGGAGGAAATATTGAGGAGGAGGAGAAATGGGGGCAGGGGAGATGGCAAGGAAAGGGAGTTAGAGAAGAACTGCAGGATAATGTGTCTGAAGTCTAAGAGAGTTTTTCCCTTGTTAGAATTTGTCAAGATGTTATTAGCACCTCCTGAATGCCCAATTACAAGGAGGGTGGAGGAGTAACCTGAACTGGGGTCTCAAAACCACTGCTGCTTCTTGCTATCTCAGCAGCCTCTGAACTACTTTCCAAACTCTCAGTCTACAGCATTTGAAACTACTAGATTTTCAATTAGGGAAAGTTTTCACAAATGCAGATGTTCTTGGCGAGTGCAGTCTAAGACTCACTGCCTTCTCCTTTCTATTCAGCTGTTTACCACAAAGCTGGAAACAAAGTGTCAGCCATGCAGGATTCCAGGCCCTTTGCTGTTTATCAAACCATACGCGCATGGCCCCAGTTATCAGTTTGTCCCTACTTATTTTAGGTACTGGAAATTTGGACTCCAAAGCAAGAGGGGAATCCAGTGAAGGAAACATCAGAGCTGAAAGGGAGTTTCAGGCAACCCCCTAAAAGTCAAACACCTCTTCCTTTTCCAATCTTCCCTCACTAAATCTATATCCTCAACCAGTTTGTGATGGGATGGATCCCCTTTGGAGACTCCCTATGAGGCTCATTTCAAGCCAGCCAGTGCTGATGCAAAAGAGCCACTTTAATGTTTTAGCAACAACCCAGAATAGTAATTTCATTTGCAGGGATGTATTAAAGAGCCAAATAAAAGATCAGAGCTCTCACATATATCTGGAGAGAAAAAAAGCACATTAGGAGACGATTGCTACAACACTGCATTTGTGGGTGGGTGCCTGGGAGGAACCTTTTTCTTTACCAAATGTCAACACTTTCCTTTCTCATGTTAAGTTTTGTGGTCAAAGACTACTTGCACACATCATATACACACCCATCTTATATGCTGTCCTGATAAAAGCAATAAAAAAACCTTGAAGTTTGTAACTGTATTTCAATGCTTTTTCGTTCCTTTATGGGACCCTCCGATGTCAGATAAGGAGGCAGATCTGAGCAAAATGTTTATTTTGGTCTCATTGGCCCAGTTTTTCCCCCATGCTGTAGATTAAATCAGTATAAGAGTGATGAGTTCAGTTTAGAATTAGATCTTAGTCTAAATTCACTGGGGTATGTTTAACTAAAGGCACTGCATTTAAAAACTATTTTCTTTGATTCTTGAAGCTGTGATCTTGCATCCTTTATTTTTATGGGGTCAAAATCTGCCGAGTCAGACCCTTGAGCTAAAATGATATAGCTGCTTATATTTGACTGTAAGAATTTACCTGTAGGCAGTAATTAGAGAATCAGGTCCTTAAACATTAAATATATTCGTTCAAAAATTCTTAATTTGCAAAAACTTTGAGGATTTACAGTCTATGCAAATAGCTTACAGCACACATGCAGGATATCCAGTTATATTCTATAAAACATGTGAACCACAACATAGCATATGTTCAGAGAAAACAGCCTGGACAGGGAAAACTGACCTTTAGCTAATTAAAACTAAGCCCACTAATGCTCCGGAGTTTTCAGCTAAGGTTAAGCATGACCTCATATTAAGAGCTGTACATGTTTTTATGAGCTGAATTAAGAAGGAATAGAAAGAGGGAAGACCAAATGAATGATCAAGGATTCTAAATTTTGCAAGTTATTTTCACACTGCTTGGAGCATAGCCCATGATTATTCCAGCCTATACCCGAATTTTGTTGAAATACAGTATTAATTACCTGAATGGTACAACAAAAACAGATTTACTGCATCTGCAGTCCACCTACTGCTGGCAAATTTAGCATTTACATTCATTGCACTGCTTTAAAAGTATTCGGTTTAATGCAAAGTTCTAAGGTGTTTGCAAGTCTGGGGAAAATGCTGATTATATTTTTATTTCACATGCATTATTGCATATTGCCGTTTTTAGCTCCTTAATTTCTGCAGCCTTTTAGAAGGCTTTATAGCTCTAAATTAATATGGTTTAGTGTAAGGAAAAATACAAAGAGAAGGCAAGAGAGGGAGAAATGATAAAAGATAGTGGCTTGCTCATAATTTCTTTGAAGCAACAAGCTTTTTAAGGGAGCCACTTGGAGTAAAATTTGGTAGATATTTTGTCACATGCCAGCCTATGGCTTGAGACCTGCTTTCAGTGAGGAGCTGCTCTGGAGTTGGACAGCAGGAAGGCATCCTGACTACACATCTGAGGGCCTGATCTCAGGCCCGTGCTACCTGGCACAGCTCCACGCACTTCAATAGAGCTCTGCTATTTATGCCAGCTGGGGACCTTATCCTGGCAGTGAAAGAGGTAGTAAACCTATCAGCTCTCTGAAACAAAAGTTTGTTTTCCTCTTCCAGAGATGTCTGCTTTTCACTCCTGCAAGATTTTAATAAGCAGAGAAGCTGGCTGTGTTCAATTCCTGCACAAACATTCTACCTTTGAACTCTTCCTGTAGGCTTGTACCCTTGGAAATTCTGACTCAGTATATTGAAAACAGGAATAAGCAACCTGTAGCCTTTCATAATCAAGATCTCAGGTGTATTTTAATTGAAGGAGAGCTATTTTTCCTGAACCCATTCCAGGAAAGATAATTCCACGCCATACTTTTTTTTGGCATGCTGTGGACTCTTCAAGGCACAAATCCACCTGCTTTAATCTTCTCCAGCTGTTGTTTCATGGAGTCTTTCTAGATAACTAGTTACACAATCAAACTTTTACATACTGGTGTCAGTGTGTCTCTTCAATCTGTGTCCCTTGGATGGAGAACTCCCTTCCCTGCCCTGCTCTACTAACTAGATAGTAAAAAGCAAACTTTCATAGGCTGAAAAAAATTTGGAAAACAATAGCTCTTCCCCTCTAAACTGTTGCAGATGGACAGATTTTCTTTTTTTTCTCTGGTTCCATTGTAAGAGTAACACACATGTACCTCCATGTGCATTAAATCACAAATAGAATGCTATAAAACTGGGGTGCCTAAAGGAAATATGTTCTCAGATAAAAAATCTTTATAGAAAAATAACTTTGCTATGAATTGGGGAGAAGTGAAGACATTTTCTTCTACAATCTAATGCCAACTAGAAACCTAGTAATTTCAACTTAATTCGGCTGCTAAATAAGCCCTTAAGGACTTCTTTAGTCAGTCCAATTTTAACTGTGAACTGCTGAAACGCTTTCCAGAGCAGATTAAGGGAAGAAAAAGTCACAATTTCAGCTGAAGCAGAAAGGAGAAAGATTGTACAGATTCTGTCGTTTTTACCTTATTTCTCAAATGAGTCAGCTGTGCCTACCCAGCACCTTCATTCAGATATATAATGTAAGCATTCAGTGTCCTGCACAAAAGTGGGGACAGAGCAGCCAGCCTTGGCTGAGCCTTATTTACTCCCAGCACAGGTGATTAATCACAAAGCACGTCAGTCCCCCTGCTGAAAGCCAGCCAGTGCACAACACGCTCCATCTGTATCACATTAGGTGTTTCTGAAATGCCAGTGATCTAAACGCTGTTAGAAAAGGCACTTCTCTCCTTTGTGCTTCTCAGGCTGATAACAGTGCTGGATTCCTTGGGCATGGGCAAGCAGCATCTGGAACAGAGGAGGGATCCTCACGCTCTGTCCCAGCAGCAAAGGCACCCTTAAAAGGCGACTGTGCCCTGGAGCTGCGTGTTGCTGTCCCTGGGGCTACGAGTCACATCCAAGTATGATCACATCCCTCCTCTGCCTGCAGTTAATACTGATTTGAGAATACAGGGGACACCTATCCATGGGTGGAGTCTGCTGGAGGACTGCAGCACTGATTTAAATTTGAATATGGAGAAAGTGACTTCAAACGAGGTAGAATTTGCTCAAGCCTCAGAGCTCTTGCAAATCACTGTGAACACTACTACTCCAAAGCCCCTGCTCGTTCAGATCAACTGACCTTTCATGGGTACATTTGGCTTCTTTTAGGAGGTGGACCATGTAGCAGGTGGCTCCACTGGACAGTGCTGCTCACTCATTTTGGGTAAAGATAGCAGAATTTAGCTCTGTTTCATCATCCACTGCTAAGAGAGCATCTGTGGTGTTCAGCTTAGACGAGTAATAATCACAACGACATAGTGTCATCATTAGCATCTTCACTGTCATAGTGACTCGGAGCCCTGGTCATGGAGCCAATGCTTGCAAAAAGGAATAAATTTGCTTATGCGCTTTAAATGTAAGTGCACGGTTATAGGGAATATTAACTTAAAATTAAGCCAGGGTTCAAGCATTCTACTTGATGAGGACCCAAGAGAAGCAAACATCTCAGAATGAAGCAGCAAAATGAGAATTTGAGAGGGAACAGTAAAAAGATATATTTTAGTATTACTGATTCTGCAAGCTGTTTTGAGCAGGTTCAAGGGCTTCGTCACCAAGTAGCTTGAGGTATTAAAGCTTACAGCTGCACTTTCATGATCAGTTCAGTGTGGCACAGATTTTCCTAGCTGCAAAAGGGATTGCTCCTTTCAGCTCCAGCTGCGCAAGTGCTGGCACTGTAGCCATATGGTAGATTGGCTCAGCAAACCGGTTTGGCTGTAGGCTAACCATTTGTGGGAGGGCTGGTTATTTTTCAGCTGGATCAGTTCTCTGATTCAGTTCATTGCATGACTGCATGAACACTAATGCTGGTGTTAGGAAAAGGGGCATGAATAAGGGGATAGGCATGGGGGAAAGGAAAAAAGGACAGCAAGACTGCCCTTCCTTGCGCCAGCGCTGGTTTATGGCAGGTTGTAGTGATGTTAAACTAAGGTTTTTGAATTTACAGAGGACCCTGACAGGCAAAGCTAATATTTTCAAAGGATCGCTGAGCACAGGTAACAGTGGAAAATGCTGGAAACTGAGCATTTTAAGAAGCTGGTCGTCCAGTTATACAAAAATCTAAGGCAGACAGAAACGTTTTAAAAAGGAACCTTTAAAAACAGATCTTTTTAATGCCAAGCCCAAACAGAAAGTGTTCTGTTGCTTCTCACAATCTGAATGAGCTCAAACGCAAGAACGCAGTCTACCTAAAACAAAGATGAAAGTCTGCCTAAAACAAAGATGAAAACTAGTAGTTGCAAAAAGACAATCAGTAAAAATGACAGCATAAATTAACATTTTAAAGAAACATTTTCTATCTAAACAGCCTTAGGAATTATCTTTTAACATAACAATGGCAGTAGATTCCCGAGGATAGGGTTTTAAATTTTTCAGCATCCCATAAAAACTTACGAAAAATACCTGTTGCTGTTGGTGAATTGTTGTTTGCCATGCATTAAACAGAAAAAAATGATGCCTTTGCAATGCTGTGATTTGTTTTTTACACCACTATAATATATTATTAGTTATCAAGAAAATTACTTTAGATTTTTTAGCAGTCTTAACCCCGTCTGCCTAGTAGTTCTATTTTTTACCTGTCATATTTAAGTGTAAAAATATGCTTTTAGCATTGTCAGGCAGAAAAGGAAAAAGAAAGGTCTGAGGTCACAGCTGGAGGGGCTGTGTTGCATGCAAGTATGTGTACTTGAAAATCTGTGCAGGGTCCAAACACTGAGTCAACTACAGTCTTATCATGGGGATAAAACCACTAAGGCAGCTGCTGAGTTTCCTGAGGTATCTCCAGTGGTGTAATGAGAAGCTATGAGGAGAACATATAAAGAATATCTATATTATGAATTATAAAGAGTAAAGGCCATGGGAACTTCTGCTTCTCCTATCTTCTAATAAATGAGGAGAGACACATTTGAGATGAAAAGGCCACAAAGGCTTAAGAGGGATAAAATGATATTTTTTTTTAATAGAGTCTATGAACTGAACCGTGGAACTTGCTGCCTTATGACATTACTAAAGGAAATACAGCTGCCAGAAGTTCATACACTTTTGAACAACTCTATTATAGGCACTATGATAGTATCTATGACATTATGGTACCAAGAATGAATGCGCCTTGTTCTACAAGCCATCAATTTTCAGAGTTGTGTGAAACATGGCATTGAAAAACATCAAGCCTCGAACTCAACTAAAAACCTGATTTCACATAAAAATGGAAATACATTTGCAATTTTGCTTGTCAATTTCTGACTCTTCCGTCAGTCCCTCAAGAAACAAAGGACTCTGTCATAGTGACCCCAATGTACTCCTCCTTCCCAGGCAGGAACAACTGTGCATATCAGTTTTGAGGGAACTACTACTATCTTCTCCTAATTCAGCATTTCTTGTGCTTCATTTTCTCAAGTCACTGTGGGCTGAGGGTTGGCTGCAGGCTCTGCAGTATCCTCCCAGTCACGTTGTCATGACATTAGTGTCTCACAGCTATCACAAATATTAATATGGGACATACCCATCCATTTATAGATGGTTTCTCTGGGAGTTACTATGTCTTCTCTGTATCTTTTCACTTATGTCGGTGCAAGGCTTTTAAAATGAGAACTTGCCCATCCAAACTGGAGTCTCCTACTGCAAAGGAAGGTAAACAGACATCTTGCTAGCCTACCTCCACAACAGTTTGTTGGCCAGACAAGGCAAAGGAGTGTTTGAGGTACCAGCACCAGTTTGGAGGGTTCTGTGTTTGCTATAGTTTCGTGCAGACACATTTGTCCCTCCTCCTCTCCTTTCCCATACTAGGCCCTTTTTGTTCACTGCCTTTCCAGCCCATCTCCTCAGCACCTCATTTTATCCTGGTCTCCATCCTTATCCCTACGTGCTATCTGTTCCATGTTGTGCCTCCTTTGCTTGTCAGTCTCTCCTCTCTTTAATCTTCCTGCTTCACCTCCCTAAGTGCCTCACAGTGCAGGATGGATGCAGGTGCTCAGGCCCATCCCAGTCGTCTGTTCAGGCTTCAGATGAGGCAAATTCTTTTCAAGCCCCCCCAGCTGAGCTGGAAGTTGCTTCCTCACTCAGTGGATCTTGGCATTTGTCTGTGTTCTAAGTAGAGATTTTTTAGAGATTTGCAACATCCCAAAATTCAGATGGTATTCCACAGACATGGCAAAATTTATAAACTTGGCTATCAAAATCAAAATCTTCATCCCAAAGCCTGGAGAAACTGAAGTTCTTCAGGACAAAAAGGATTTTCTAAAATCTGGGTTTTTTTCCCCTTTTTTGTTTTTCCTAGATTATCAAACCCCCATATGTATGTCTAGCCTTCTCCTGAGGAAGGACTGAACCTTTTTGTTGATATGAAAAAATTGTAGCCTGAAACAGACACCTGCTGTAGAATATTTCCAGCTAAACAGTTTACGTTTCATAGAATTATTTTTAAAGTGCTAACCTGTTCCTTCCTTGTAATGAAGCTGCTGTGCCCCCTATGTCCATAAACATCTATTCATATCCTGCAGTCATGTGTCTGGTATACCAACCCTGTCCTGGAAATGCACTTCCTTTCCAAACGACCATATTCTTACTAATTGAAAAGAAGGGAAGAAAATGTGGGAGATCAATCGGCTGGATATACACCAGGATAAATGCAAGCAGTATTGCTGCCTTTTGGGCCTCTGGCAGCACCACTATATAATTCCACCTATGTTACTCTTTTCTAGATCAGCTGCTTAACAAATCAGTGGAGAATAGCAAGAAATTGAAAGGAATGTAAAAGCTTGATAGCTGGGAAAAATCAGAAGAAGATGGCTTGAAGTGCTAAAAAATATAAAGAGTTTTCAGAGCAGCAATTTAAATTATCAAATCAGCCTTCTTTCTCTTAGATTTCTATTAATCTACCGAGGCATCAGTCATGAAGTTCAGATGTAAGAACATGCTGGATTAACACATTTGCCATCCCATTATTTCATACTCTTTTCAAGAAGTACCCTCCAGTTAACATGGAACTTTCTAGCAAACTCTAATTACACTCTTTCCCAAAACATTCCCAGTATTTTTTGCAAGGCTCCCTCCCCCACAGAAATGCTCGCTAGAGGACAAACCATCAGTGGACATCTCCTTATAAAGGATTCCTCAAATCATCCTGTGGGAAGAGAATGCCATTTGAAATAAATTACAAAATAAACTCCTTTTATCGATTCAACAGGTTTCCAGAGAACAAAGGTTCCATACCACCCTGTGGCAACTCTGGCTCACTTAAAACTTCTCTGCCAGGTATCTCTGCTACACAGTGGCTCATGCTCTCACAAGGACGGCTCACATGCAGGATTCACCATTTTCTATGATAGCAGACCAAAAAAAAAAAACCTCAACCAAAGCCACTGTTGCACTTAGAAACAAAAATATCTAAGAAAAGACAGTGCTTTCTCCCTTCTGTTCCCCCCTCTTTTCTAAGCCACCACCTTCCTCTCTCTGATGCCAAAGCAGCATTGTAGTATAGTCCAGCATAACATTTTTTCCTGTGTTTTGGGTTGTGGGTTTTTTTGTAGTCCACAAGACAGCCTAATGAAGGGAGGCCCACATGAAAGAAAAACCAATAGACTAAAATAATGAGTCTGGCTCAGAAGGACAAGAAGCATTTTTACACATCATAGCCAGTTTGCTAGCCTTTGTGCAATACTTTAAGTTGAGATATATGATTTATTTATTTGTTTTTCTATTCTTTTGCATTTCAGATTACAAGACACATTTGAAAAAAAATGACACAATTCTAATTTATTTCATAAAGGATTTACAGAAGACTTAATAAGCACTTATTTTGTGCAGAAGTACAAACATTGTGTCATTAAGCAACCACTGCTTCTGGAAGAGAAAATACTGCAAACTCTTAGCCCTAAGACAGTCAGACACACGCATCTTAAAAGACCGTCTTGAACCAAATTCTCCTATTAGCCGGCACTGAACTGCGTGCAGAATCACGCTAGCTGAAGAGCACTTTTAAAAGGCTTTGAAGGTTTGGAAACGCTCTGCATGTTTAATACTTTACACGCGGCATCTAGGGGAGCCTGGTAGGCAGCCCTGGGGACGCTCGGTGTAAGGCCGCCCTCTGACGGCAAGCGCTTCCCCCGGCCCGCGCAGGGAGCCCCCGGCAGCGCGGGCGGCACCTGGTCCCCAACGTCAGGGAAACGTCACAGCTGGTCCCTTCCACGGAACAGCACGTAGGCATCTGCACACGCAACCTCGACCTTTCGAATTTCAAGCTGGAAACAGTTGTTACGCTCTGACTTCTCTGCCAAAACGACAAAAGCATCGTTTCCTCACTGTCTACACGTCGCACTGGAGTTCTGCTGCGCGTTGTTACTGCACTCAGCAGTTTGGCGCTAGGACCAGATTCTCTGTCCCTCCTTTTGTACACTGGGGTCTTGTAAATTCTGGCCTCATTGAAGGGCTGCAATAAACGTCTTAACAGCCTCGTGCCTATCACGGTTTGAAACTGCCCTCTAGGGCACTGCAAAGAATAGTGCAGAGCACTATCTTACCTGCTCTCATACGTTCTTTTTCCTTTCCGTTCCCACCTAACCCTGGTCCTATCTATCAGGGAGGACTAGTAAAGAATTGCTCCATTAGTCCTACACAAGGTAGGAGAAAACAGCACAGCACAGTGCTGCTGGACCAGTATAAAAGAGATTGCAATTCAGAGCAGAGCCTGTATCTTTAGGTTCATGTTGCAAAATAATATGATTCTTAGGCATTCCTGACAAACAATATACAAATTCAAAACCCACCAGCTTTCCTCTGAGTTTAGATTTAAGACCTAGAACACTGGATACATATCAGTACTACTTTGAGACAGTAACAGATAGATAGGTCACACGATTGTTTTGTTGCTTGCTGCATAGAAAGCATGTTAAATGGAGGAATGAATGGTAGCTGCATCTGAAACTTGAGGAATTTATATTCCTAATATACCTAAATAAACTTATTTTTTTCATACAGATACCCAGTAGTCAATTCTTTTGGCACAAAGTGTACTTCAAAACTAGCTTCAGGACAGCATAATCAATGCCTGAGAAAGATAGGAATTATCACAATCATCTTCTCACACCATTATTTAACATACAATACCTGTTTTGAAATTCTGCACCATGCTTGAGTTGCTTGCCATTTTGAAGGTTCACACTTACAAAGAAGTTAAACTGACAGCATCTAGCCCATAAACAAAGGCATGTTGTTACGAACCCCTCCTACAAAGTCAGAAAATCTACTCAAGGGCAATTCACATACTCCTAATTTGTTGCTGTAAATCAGATTGGGCTGGCAACCATAGATCCAGAATTCCAGAATGTTTCCATCCCCGCTGCACGGGAATGAGTGTGGAAAAATAAATAGAGTTGATAGGACTTATAAGCATGATGATTTTTATATTAATTTTACAGTAAGAATTATTTCCTTTGTGTTACGTTACCATACTATTTTGCTGCTGGATGACATTTTGCATGTGCCTGTAAACAGTAGATGGTCTGGTAGTAATTGAAATAAGTGGTTAAAGAAGGTGGCTTACCTTGTGTTGTCCCGTCTAGTCCCATGAGACATTTCATTGCCCTGATGATTTGCTCTGCTACAGGTGGACACATAGATGTGGCGTACACAGCACTGTGAGAATGAGTTCGTAAAAAGTCCACAAGGTCCTTACACAAGCAAAACAAAGCATGAATGAGCTTTGAGCTTGCCAAACAGCAGATTTCCCTCTTAACTACTGCAGGAGTGAGAACACGCAAAAGGAAGATGATGTTGCACCAGTTATTGGTTTGCTTTCTTGGCTGCTACTGTTAATACATGGCCTGAAGAAACATCAGGCAGGTGCAAACACTTTACCGTTTAAGTGGGGCAATTACAGCTGAAACAGAAGTCTGGAACAGAATAATATTTACTTCTGCGCTAAGATCTATTATAAAGGAGCCAAAATAATTTAAAGACCAATGAACAGCTGAACTTAAAATACTGTCGGTTCCTCTCTGTGAATGAAACAAAGCCTACATGACATCAGTGTAGTTTCTCTGCCACAAGACCTAATGCAGGAAAAGCAAGCTTATTGCAATCTGTTTTTGGCTATTTAGCGTATAAGTTTCTTCCATCTGATACTTTCCATCAGTGCGGCAGGGGCAGTCATGTTAGAGCCGGTATAGTTGCTTTAACATTTCCTTGTGTAACTAAGAGCACAATCTGCATTGATGCACTGTTGGCACGTGTAAAGCACCAATAACTCTCCTGAATCCAAGGATACTGTTGGAATTTGGCCCTTGATTGAGATCATCATTGTTATGACAGCTGATACCTCCCACTGCAAAGTATCAGAGTAACAGTTACCAACTAAAAGCTAAGCGCATGTTAGTGAGAAAGGGGTGCGGCCTGCTTGAAAACTGGCTTTGATAAAAAATACCACCAGAAAAAAAAAGCCAAAAAGAGTAACACAAATTATTGCCAAAAAAGCTGTATGAGTCTATGCTCCAGTGTTCTAGTCTAGTAACTTCAACGCTAAGGATAAAGATTACCTAACCTTATACAGGTTATGCATTGCTATAATGCAATTGTAATCCTAAGGGTTTGATTGAATAGCTGAGAAGGCTTCTGTGCTCTAACTGACACAGAATAAAAATGCCACGGTGAACTTTTGGCTACAGAAATGAATGTAGGTATGCTAGGTGTGTTGGGTGGGCAGCTGCCACCAAGGCCCTGAGACAAAATTTAGTGATACATGCAGCGAGGAAAAGAGTGACCCACTTTCATTTCAGAAGACTTCCAAGGATTAGGTAATGAATTAGTTCAGAGTGCTTTTCACAGGTCTAGGCTTACTATAATTTCTAGTACATTAGCCACATTGTCTTTGATAAGAGTTAAACCTTCAGATACAAATTCAGGAAGCAAAGGAAACAAAAAAAAAATGATTCTTGATGTATTATGATAGCCTGCTTTAAGATCTCCAGGGGCAAAACCAAAAAAGACAGTAAGAAATATACACTTTATACTTTCTTATAGCCCTTTTATTCTACTCAAGTGCTACCCTTATTAATGTTATCCTGACAGCAACCATACGGGCTGTCTAACCAGACTTCCTACTCATTCAACAAACTACTTCAGAAATACATTCAGCAGGATATGAAAAGGGTAAATAAACAGCAACCACTTGATATCTCTGTCAAGCAGCAAAACGGATGACATTTCACAATGGAGATGATTATGCTTTCTCTTCTTCTACACCCCCAGTTAAAGCAAGCTCAGCTCTACTTTTTGTTGACATCTGTTGTTGGCAAGAGGTTGTTTTGTTAATAGACATAGAGCAACCAAGGACATGGATTTTACTATTGCAAAAGGCCCTGAGTAACCCTCTTTCTTCATCCTCCTAAAAATGCAACTATGAAAATTCACAGCTGCTTAGGAATTTTATTATCAGTGGACGAAACTGTGGCTTTAATCTCTCAATATTGCTCCACACACTGTTTACAAATGTGAAATAAAGTAATGAGCAATCTGCATGCAAATTAATGTAGTGAAGTATGTTTAGCCAACCACAACGTGTCTAAACATTTCCAAGACAAACAACAATCATCAGGGTGGCACAGAAATACCCAAAACAAGCAAATTACATAATATGAACATGAGACAAAAATAAGAAAGTCTGACTGTTTGATGTGCATTTGGGATCCAGACATAAATGGTACTAACTTTGGAATAGTGCTCCTGTGAAGCAGTCAATGCAATAAGATAATTAAATATATAACATATTAACATAATAGGAAGGTACTCCCCACCATGTTAAAACATTTGTGTTTTTCTTTTACCTTTCTGCCAGCTATGTATCCTCCAGCTGCGCCAAAGCTCTTTGTGAATGTTCCCATTAACACGTCAACATCATCAGGACTCATACCGAAGTACTCCACAACTCCTCGGCCCGTTGCTCCCACTGCACCAATGCTGTGAGCTTCGTCCAAGTAGAGGTAGGCTTTGTATTTCTTCTTCAAGGAGACTATCTCTGGCAGACGCACAATGGATCCTTCCATGCTGCAGATAGAGAGAATCATGGATGAACAGCAAATCCTGTACTCTCTTTAAGATACTGCCAGAAAACATAGTCATTAATTGCTTTATTCCATGAAAGATCTTCTGGAACCTCGATTTGTATTTACAGTTCAAAGAAAAATTGCAACCCTTTCCCACCCGTAGGTGAATATAAAACAGTCAAACAGTTCTAGCCTTCAAACAATCCAAACCAGTCAAAAGTCTTTGAACATTTAAAAATTTTCAACACGCCAGAAAAGGAAGGAAAGGTATAAAGCAAGACGGAGATACCCAAAGCAGCACATTGCAATTTACTACAAAACGAATATTGTAATGAATTCTAAGGAATTTCTATAATTCAGTCTGGTCCCTGCTTACTTCATTGTCAGCTACTGTGGCAACAATTGGAGGTAACAGCTCTACAGTTACGGGCGCAGAGGAGCTCGGTCTGACATGCACAGGAGATGGGCCCCATGAAACTCACAGATGGTGCTGTGCATAACTCTAAGCAGCCCCAGTCTTCAGAGCGGACAGAATTGGTGATTAGAAAAGGGAGCTTAAATCCACTCTTGCCAATAGTTGCTCCTAACATGTACTTCTTGGGAAACGTAGCCTGCTACCTAGTACTCAAAAGGGAAAAAAAATAAAAATCCACTTTTTCTTTTTAATTTCTTACAGCCATGCAGGAAAAAGAAATATTCTGAACTTGCACTAATGGTGTACTGAGATTTGTAGAAATGAGAAAAGATGATAAATCTTTTGTATTGTTGGTAATCACATCAGTATGTTAGAAGGCACAGAGGAGTTGTATAGCAAAATGAAAGCCCAGGGAGATGAATAAGAAATGCACTCTAATCCCATTAAGATAAGTATCAATAATATTGCTGTGAAGACTATTATGTCTTGAAAGCCTTTGTGAGATGACTATAGCTATGCTTGGATGTGCTCTGATGCGCTCAGTGTCTGTTTCATAATGAGTTAAACATATTCTCTTCCGCTAGCTGTAGTGAGCAGGGCCTGAAATGCTAACCCACTTCCTACCAAACACAAAGGGAGTACGCTGTGTGCCAGGAAAACCAGCGCTCCCTGGCTAAGGTGTGCAGCTAAGGGGTATCCCCTTGCAAGTGCTACAAGAGTTTCAGGTAAGCAGAAACATTGTTCACAAATAGCATGTACAAAAGGGCACTACAATCACCACAACTTCTTAGCAAGTTTTAGGTCCTGGATCACTGGCTTTCACAGAGTTTTTTATTGCCACTCTAGCTGCACTATGCAGCTGGCAGTTTGGTAACACAAAAGGAGCAGGATGTGCTTTTAGAACTTGGGAAATTTCTGACAATTTTAGTCGTCCTTCATCCTTTGGTCTCCTGACTAAGCTTGGAAACATCTTGGTCTCCAGCTTTGAAGGAGACCTGCCCATAGGCAAGTCTCCATTAGTTTGAATGAACAGCATGGGGGAGCAGCCCTGGACAAGGGTTGCCTGGGCTGTTTGTACTGGGAGGTTCAGAAAGCCTGACTGTATGTGCCTGGAGGCATATTTTTGGCTGTCAGGTGACTGCTGGCAAATCTTGCCCTTCTCTCTTGCTCAGACATAGAAGGGGCAGCTGTGGGTCTGTATATCGGCACCATGGCCGCAGCAGTAAAAAAGGGTGGGTTTGTACTGCAAGCTCCTGAAGACTGGGCTTTCTCACTTTTCCCAAATGTCACTTGGCAGCTTGGGGAGTTGCAACTTGAACTACCACAGCTATTTTCCTAAGGAATACAAGGGCAGAGCCCACAGTCCTCACATAGCCCAGAGTCAAAGCATTAGTCAGCTAAAAATTATACGGAGCCACTGTGTGCGCTTGGGCACGCAGCACCATACGTGCTGGGGGTGGCAGCTTTGGGCTGCACCTGGTCAGCCTCCAGGTTGGCTATATGGTCAGCCCGCTATATGGCTATATCAGGTCCCTCTGCAGAGGGAGGTAAATAGACATCCCACCCTCCACCTTCCAGCAATACGTGGGCAGACCAGCTAGGCAGAGAAGGACAATAATACTTTTCCCCACATTTACGTGGATGTTATTAGGTTTAGTGGCTCATGGCAATTCAGATGGGAGAGACAGCATTTATCTTCAAAAAGAGAAGAGTAAGAACGTTAAATTAAAAATACAGAGCTTGATTAGCTGCTTATTTATGGAATGGAAGCAAGTTGTTGCTGAATCCCAGAACACATAGAGCTGGTACACGGCTGTTGTCAGATTTAATCATTAAAAGCATTCATGAAAACTTTTCTTACTTGTATGAGTAGATTTCTCTCTGAACTCTAGGCTGTTTAGCAAAACTAGGCACTTGTATTCAGTTCCAGTGTTGATTTACTGCTCTTGAAAGATGCTGTCTGACATAAACATTACAATAGTTAACAGCGATCCTAACATGGCCTTGAAGTGTCCATGAAGCAGATAAAGTGCTGCTGGTTTCGTGTACATTTTCTGTGCTGCCTTTCAAACAGGCCTCAGCCCTCCTGATGGCAGAGATGAGAGTTGTTTTGCTGCCTACTCTGTTCTTGGTCTCTCTTTTGACCCTGGGAGATGGTTTGTGATATGAACACATAAGCTCTGTTTAGAATTGCTCCAAGATAAAGCTCACTTCACATAACCCCTTGGATAGCCCAGATGGAAAGTTTACAGGATCCTTCAGTAAATATTGATGTCAACTGAGTTTAAGCCAGAGAGCCAGAAGTTCTGTCTCAGTCTGGTTGTGTCACTTTTACAAAGCTATTGATCTGTTTCCAGATCTGCTCAAGCGCGCAGGGCACATTGAAAAAGCTGTATGCAGATGAATATAAACCAACTCTGCCCAGGCCAGACGTTCTCATTACGTGGTATTACATCCTGTCTTGTAGCAAAAATTATTAGCTTGGTGACAGGGATGTAAAGCTGCTAGATTTCAGCTGATCCTCATCTCCCTTGTTCAGTGGGCAGGCACAAAAGCTTGCCTCAGTACACGCTTAGTTTAAATCTGCTTCCAGATGTGAGGAAATAATCCAAAATTTTGGGATCACTGAATTCTAAAGCTTGATTTAATCCCTACCAAATCACTGATATTCCTCCTGATGCAGCTAATGAATTGTGGAGCCAGGTGCTTTGAGAGGCAGGAGGTGTGCAGTTGTGCTGGTCACTTCACTTGGAACACAGGCTCGCGCTTGGTAAGTTTTTGTCCAGTTTATTTCAAAACTTCTCAGGAAAAGGGTTTTCTACATCCTACTATGGCACCACAGTTTCAATTTAATTTTTCTGTCAGGAAAGTTAATTTACCAATATTGAATCTGTTATCTTCTTCATAATTGTACCACTCAATGTCTTTAAACATGTCCTATAGTAGCACTATCCTTTCAATGTTTGCAAACTGTATCTGTTCCTCTTTCAGGCTAGTTTGTAATTGGGAATATCCCTCCTTTCCTGACCTGTTACTCCCAAGACTTATTCATTCCATTTTAATGTTTACTTTAGTTACTGTTTTCTTACATAAGCCTTGCACATTCATACAACAATCTGTTTTGCAGTTTAGAGCAATAGTTTTAAGGAAACTTTCTGACCCTGCTCTCAAACACAACTCCATACGCTGAAATGATAGAAATGTTAACCTTTAATGCTGGTCCCCAGCCAAAGACATTAAACGTTACCTGATTCTTTTCTGGAAGTCCAGTCACTTAATCCCAGGAAATAAAAAATAACCCTGATAAATTTCCTAAGGTATTGGCACTGAATCCCAAGGAACTTCTAATGTACATGAAAAGGCACTGGACAGTATCTAACTGATCAGAGAGCTATTTTCTTAGCTGGAAGGGAAAATACCCAAATTAAATTAGAAGCAGGGAAAAAACAAATGAAAAACAATCTGTTTTGAACAGTTTCTGGTGCCCCATAATTCCTGCCCTGGGCTTTGGCCTATCTGACTCCTAGGTAAGCATGTGTGCAAGACAGCAGAAGCCTACCACAAATCATGCAAGAACACAGTAACTGATTAATCCTGAACTGGAAATGGTAGAAGCCAAGGAAAACATTATCTGGAATTTAAATAATAGAAATATGATTTAGCAAGTCTGTTTAACCTGTGTCCTGGACACTGCCAAAACTTGTTCATGCTTTTTATACTGAAGATCAATGGTTAGATGGTCTCAGTTTGGAACACAAATGGAATATATTTGCTCCTAGGCTACCCAAGTTAAGCACCAACTTTCACTAGTAGTTACATTTACTTCTGATTTTTTTTCTTTTAAAGATAATAGAGACATTAAAAAGCAAAGAAACATATACTTATTGCTATTTATTTGACATGTTGCTTGAGTGCTTCCCAAGTCGAGGGGCCAATTCTGCTTTCAGTTGTAACCAAGAAAAATCTGCGGCTTATGGTTTCAAACACAACTGTGATTTCCAGAAATGCTCATGTTGGCTAACAATGACCCTTTTTAAATTCTGCCAACTGGTAAGTCCGGGCTCACGCACAGTGTAAACACTTTAACATACTCCTAATGGAAACAGAAAGCACATTTTTTTCCATACCATCAACTTGACCATACTAAGACTATGGTGTCCCATATAACAAGTTTTTTTAAAGAAGGAAAGCTTAGTGTTTCTTTTGCATCTCTGGAAAAAGCATTTCTGCAAAAATTTGCCAAGCCAAACTTGCAATTCAAGATATTTTAACATGAAGAAAGGCTCTAAGTTATTTAAATTCTGTATTAGTTGTCCCTGAAGCATAACTTAAGTCCTTTAAGGAGGAGTTAAAAAAAAAAAAAAAAAAAAAAAGGAAAAAAAGGCAGTATTAACTATTGTAAGAAGAATACTCTAACAACACTCTACCTCCTCTTAAACCCTTTAGATGAATGTTAATTTGGCATCTGGCAAGTATTCATAAAACCTAACATTAGCCAATATGGGGTCTGGAAAATTTTAGTCTCTCAAAAATCAAGGACCAAGAAAAGAACGAACATGCACACAAAAAAAAGTAAGACTATTTCTAATATCTTTCTCCGGCTTTTCTTTTGCACATGAAATGTTATTAGCTACTTACTGGATTAGACTATATGGCCTGCAAATCTGTCCCCAGCTGTGCTGTTAAGGACAGATCAGCTGTGTGTGTCTCGGGCTGGCAGTGGTGGCAGGGATACAACACGGTGGGGCATGGTGGTATTCTGCCTCAAGTCAGAGACTTGCTTTGCAAGCAAACCGTAATCTTGTACTATCAAAAACAACTAATCAACCAAACTAGCTACTGCTAGGGCTAGTTTCCAGTGAGAGACTATTAGAGACCTGAGTTTTGTTTTTCTTCAACATTATGCCTCGCACAACAATAGACACTGAGAGCACAAGTGGTGTCAGCGTTATTTAGCCCTTATGAGGCTGAAGGAACTTTACGGTTCCTTTTTTGTTGAAGTTCTCTGAGGTTTAACATGTTTTTATTTTGCATTCCAACAGAAGGTTTTTTGAAGTTTTGAGAACAAAATCTCCTTTGACAATGAACTGCAAAACTAGAGGAAAACTATATCAAATACACATCTGGAAATATAAATTGCAAATATCTTACAATGGGTTTGTCCCACTGCTTGGACCAAGCTGTGCTTCTGTGTCACCAGTCTACCTTCTTGCTCCTCAGAGATCAATATCCAGGGTAAAGGATTTAAAAGTGAACAAAGCTCAGCAGCCAGAGCATTTTCTGCAGGCCATGTGACTGATGGGAATATTTGTCAGTAAAATGTTGGTGGTCTACTTAATTTCTGCATGATCAAAGTCCTTAAATCTGAACTTTCTTTTAGTAGTGCCAAGCTATGTTTATTTGCAGATTTGCTCTGTTTATTCTGGTTGAAAGGAGACATTCAGCCTGCTTTGGATCAGCTGATCTGCTGTCGACCCGTTTCAGCTCTGAGTAACAGGTGTTTAGATAAGGGCTGATTCGTTCTCTACGCAGATGGAAAGCGTTAGGTAAAAAGAAAACACTGAAAGCTATGAAGTTGTGATGACATGAGACCGTAAAAGATTCCTTAGGAAAAAAGCTAATCAGCTCATCTGTGCTAGCATTTCTTGATAAAATGGTGTAAATGACTGCCCATTCAGAGTGTTTATATTTCAGCAACACATGATATGATCCCTACATAGAAAGTTTAATGTTGCTTTCATAAACCATGTCACATCCTGTGAATGACTGGTTCTGGTTCCCTTCTCTCTGGTACAGGTGGTGCTACTCCCCAAACTATCCTTCTCTTACTCCCTTCCCTCTCTCATCATCACCACAGTAGCTTTGCCTAGATCCCTGCAAACCCTCTTACTGTCCAGATCCCTGCTTCTTCAGCCCTTCCCTCCTCTTCACGGTCTCAACCTCTCCCTGCTACAACTCCTTGCCCACCAGTGGCTCCCCCTTCCATGCCACCCACCAGCCCCATGGCTGCCTCCTCAGCAACCTTCTCCTGACTTGAGTGGTTGCCAGGATGATGCTTAGGACAGTGAGCGTGGCTGGTGCCTCTGCTTTGCTGCCAAATTCTAGTGAAGGTATGTCTTTCTGATTGGGTGTAAGATGCACCACACTAGTGAACTGTAGCTATCTGATTAGGATGCTGTACAATTACATGACATAATTGATGCTGAATTTGATGGATTATCAAAGGCACTTCTCTCATTCAGATTCCTACAGGGACTGGGGCTACATGAAAGACCACTATATAATTCTTTGAAAGCCAATCTTTTGGTGGTTTTTCCTGTTAAAATGTGAGTCCATTAGACCCACCACTGGTTACTAGAAAGGTGCTGATATCACTTGGCCTATATTTATCTTGAGTTTTTAGATTCCAACAGCCGGGTAAGAACTGGGTATGCAAAACTTAATTAGTTCTGCATAGTTAGTTGTCTTGTGATCTGTCCATGCACAGCAAACAACTCTAGAAAACTCAGCTTACTCCATAAGTAAAACTCCACCCCTACTATAGTTCCACAGATTTTATCACATCTGTGACAACATACAACAGCTGATGACCTATCTTGCTCTTAAAGTACATTTCCCACTTCACTGTGATTTGCTACATCAACTTTCAGAACACCACAGAGGATCTAACTGGAGCAAATTACACCAGGACTCAGATTGATGTAATGGAAATCAACACATTTATAAGATCACAGAATGTTATTATAGCCTCCACTCTCATTAAGATTTCTCTCAGATACCTAGAGTCAATGTTCGCTTCACTCAATATATAATTTTGTCCTCAGAAATGATAAAGGTTACTCACGTTTCTAGAACACAAACATACCTGTAAATGCCCTCCACAAGGATGATAATTTTCCTCCATGCTCTGCGGCTTCGAGGCTGCCCATATATTATTGCATCTCTCAGCAACTTCTCAAGGCTCTGCATATCTTTAGTTAAAAATAAGAAAAAGGAGGAATAAAAAACATTAACAATGATTTTTCTAAAGAACTTTCAATTTTCTCCTGACACTATTTTTCCTATACAGAAAAGAGAACATTAAAAAAAATGTGTCCTGAAGACAAACTCATTTTATTAGTAGGCAAGACCCAATGATTAATTTAATTTGCCTGCCTGCAATCTAGCGACAAGACGACTTACAAAACCCTTCCAGTTATGCACCTTATCTGGTAAACTTTTAGAAATTCTAAACGTAAATTTTTATTTAAAGACAAAAGGGAAGTGCTTTGCTTAAGTACTGAGGCTAAGTGCCAGCAGTTCTCTGTATGCATTGCTGACATTCATAATGTCTCAGTGTTTCCGGATAGTAAGTTTTTGGTTGCTTTCCAACATCACCATGGGCTCATGAATAACATCCATTCCTTCAGCAAAGGCTTAGATCAAGCTGCATGAATCATGTCAGGATGGCAGCAAGAGAAATCTTGTCCTCAAGAAGGAAAATGAGTGAAAGATTGCTGATGAGAGAGGGAGAGACAACTGGATACAAGCACATGGCATAGATGCATTGATTTGGCACCAAAATGCTTGGCGCTGGTGGGACTTTAATATAAGGAGCCTGGAACAATGCTAGAAATTTAGCTTCTTTCTCAAGGGCTGAGTGTGGGTAACCTAACAAAATTCTAGAAGGAAAGTCACCAAAGTTTTGAAAAACATGGAAGAATAGAAGAAGTAAGAAAAAATATGACAGGAACAAGGGTCAGACTAAAGTGACTCTCAAGGCAGAGCTGAAATCTAACCAGCATTCTGGGTTTCTACGTGAGTGAACGCTCCAAACCGAATTATTCTGGTACTTTTCAGGAATCTAGATTGACATTTCAAAATGTTTCAAAGAACATCTTACAGAGACTTGTAATGCCCCAAGGAACCCCACAGATTAACTCAAACTGTGGGTTGGGAAAATCAGTGGCATTTTTTCACAATATAACCACACTGTTTCAGCAACACATTTTAACGTAGTTATTAGAACCTTTGAAAATAGTACAAAGCTAATCTGTAAAATCCAATTGTCCAAGTGAAGAAAATACACCTTAAATATATTTATACTGATGTATAGTTTGGTTTCTTGCCTGAGTGGAACCCGTCCATTTGCATATGAATGTCCATCACGAATAACCCATGACCTGAGGGATGGCTGGGTTATGACCTGAACCCTTCCATCCTGATACCTCACCTCTTGCTCGTACCTTTTACTGATGTCGGTAAAAGATAAATTTCTCAGAAACACCTCTGCCACTCTGCACCTTAATGCGTAATCTCTTGACCTAACAAGACCTTGCTATAATTTCCAAAGCACAAAACATGCACGATAAGTTGCCCCTTATTTCAATGGTGCAATCATTTGCACAGCTCAAGGAACTCCGAGATGGAAATGCATTATGAATAATGCAATGCAGACAGCACAGTTTCCACTAGATGGCAATCAAAGAAATAAAAGTTCCTTGGTGCTTTAAAAGGGGAATTCATTAGCCAGCTGACCATTTGCAGCATGTAAATATTTCATGGAAAAGAGCTGCTCACCTTCTCTTTTGTTTTGAGTAGATAACGTTCAGAAATCCTTCTGAGTTCTGAGCAGCAAAGGACAGTCCAGGATGACAGAAAGCTCACTCAGACACTCAAAAGCAAAATTTTTGTGTCCCCCTTATTTCCACTGATTTTTTTCTCTACTGATGTCATTGTCATCCACATTCTTTTGGGACCTTTGAAACCCTCTGTCTACACGTCAGTCCAGATCATATCCAGCCTTCAAGAAAGTCGGTTCGCCCAGCCCTCTGAACTAAAAGCATAGCTTTGAAGATTCAGGTGTTTCAATGTACTTCCATGTGAAACAGAGAAAGAGGATAGGATAGAGAGAAGTGAAATGCATACAACTGTTTAATAGAGCTGCTGAAAAAATCCATGGATGTGAGGAGCTCCCCTGTCCAAACTAGTGTGGGACATGAGACCGCAGATAGGGAAGAACTGCTCTGAGGGATGAGCTTGCCTGACTTTACACGTGACATAGCCCTGCTGGAGTACAGGCTAAGGACTTGTTTGTTTGCAAGATCAGGGTTATCTCACTTTGATTTTGCCGTCTCATTCTGAAAAATTTACGTGTGACCATTTCTTAGGCCTGTAACTGTCAATGCATGATTTGTTTAGGTGCAAATGAATTTTACTGACCTTTTTACTCTATGCTTGTAGTGCCTTATCTGGAAAGGGGAAATTGGGAGGAAGAGAAAATCTGTTACCTTTAATCTTCCCCCCAAAAGGCTGTTTCTGTTATTCCAAGTGAAGATGCAGTGCTCTCTCTGTGCTCGTGCTCAGACTTTCCAGAAAGTGGGATATACTGAACCTCAGGAAAAATAACAGTGCAACTCCAAGTGACTTTCAGATATCAAATTATTTGCCCATTAAATAGAGTTACACTGTGAAACACTGGAACATTGAGATGATGAGTTGCACAAGTCCATCTTGAATAACCAGTTATGGGGAAAATAACTGTCCTTCTTGTTTGACCATCACAAGCCCAGGCTTTTCAGCGGTAATGGCTAACAACTGTGCACCAGCCCAGGAGGTGGTAAGAATTTCACTTGATTAATTAGTCAAAGCACAACCAAATGTATCCTTGCCTTACTTCCCACCTTCTCCCTATGACATATTGTCTAGATGTGGAGGGTAAAGTTTCCTAAGCAGGGACAAGGAATCTCTTAGGGTTTTTAGAATTTAATACAGACTTGCATAATCCTTGTTTGGGATCCTTCAAAATTACTTCAACAGAAATACCAACACCACAAACTGCCAGTGGGTGTAAGCAAGCCTGGACCTGGGCAGGCAGCCGTGTGTCATGTTGCCTCCAGTGCAGGTGGGACTCCAGACTCCTGGAGGGGCACCTGCCCTCTCCCAGGCACACTCACTGCCTCCTCGCAGGGAGACACAGCGTCTCCACCCCTCATCCTTACACTGCAATGCTGGCGATGTCATCACCATTCCTCTGCATGGACTGGAAATCTCCTGTGTGATGTGAGCTAAAGCCTTTTTAATTAAAATAACAGGCTACTACTACCCTTATCACATTCTTCTTTCCTTTGCCTTGTGTTTGCCACTGTCGTTTTCAGTTTCTCCTCTTATGCAGATTCATGCAGACTCTGTGGCTACCTGGCCCTTCTCAGCCTCCCATGCAACCACCTCTCCCCTGCTACAGTGCATCTGCTGCAGCACCTGCCTCCTCCTCTCTTGCTTTCCCCCTGCTGGTACCTTTTCCTGGTCACTGTCCTTTCGCGAGTGACTTCAGTGGTTAGTTCCAATGCTGTCCCCTCTTGATCCCTAAAGCAACGAAGGGAAACCACCACAAGGGTTTTGTTGATGTAAACAGTAGCTGTATGACAGTAGAAGGTGGTTTTCGTTCTAGTGAAAATTAGCCTTTGAAAAGTCCCTGAGTGCTGGCACAGCGCTGAACAGCAAAAACATTTTTAGATCCATTTCCCTGAAATCACAGCTTTGAATATCTTTGGAATAGGGTGGTGGGAGTGGTGGTTACTGCAGCCACAGTAACAGTCTGAGACTCCCTTCCCTGCCCCTCAGTGAATATATATCTCTGGGAAAGTAAAGGGCACTGGCTCAGGAAAGCTTCCTATTCACACTTGGCAATCAGACATGGCTTTCTCAAATCAGAGAGGGCAAATGCAGACACAGCATACTAGGAGCAGGATATACCAGTCTCCTCTCTGTGGCAGCGTCTGTATGTGTCACAGGGAAATACAAGCCAAACTGGATTAGGCTGTGGTCCACCTATCTGGTGCAGTAATCTTGTCTCTGAGAGTGGCCAGAGGCTTGAAGGAGGACAAAACCTAAGTGGGTAATGTGCCTCTCATCCTGCTCTGTAGTAGCTTAACACTGCCCTCCCTTCTGAAGTTCAAGGGCCACATACACCTTTGGGGAAAAAAATAAATATTAAGAAACTGTCTTGTACCAAGCCACTGCAAGCTCTTTGGGTTTTTTGACTGACAAGGTTTTTCACTAGTTTTTACCTGCTTCTTTATCTCTTTTGTTTCCCCCCTGTTTTGTTTGCTTGTTCACTTAAAGGCATGCACTTATAGTTTTCCACTTCTTTTTTCTCTCCTTTCCTTCTTTTTTGCTAGATAATATATTTGCACTGAAAGATGAGGACATTCTGCTGCCTAAAAGTTCTTTCACTGTTAATTACAACTCCTCCTGTGTTTTCCTCCTGTGTTGCTGTGTTTTTGCTTTAAGGTGTCCTCGTGGCACACATATCTGAACTCCAAAACATTAATCTGAGTGAGTAGACTCAGAAATGTCAGAGTTGGATTAACATAAATTCACAACTGTTGTCCAAGCAGGAAACTATATTTTGTATGGAAACCTGAACAGCTCATACCTGCATGACACACTTCTGTCATCAACCACCTGATTTGTGAGAACTTAAAAAAACCCGTACTACTTCCACGACACACTGGAAAGGTGAGTAAGGAGGAGCTAGGAATGTACTGCTGTGATTCCCATTTCAGATGTAGATTCAAGCGCCAGATTAGAGGCCAGGTTTTCACCTAACCAAGGTGCTTGGTTGTGCCTTGCAATTGCCCGCCTTCCTGGTAGCATTTGTTCTGATTCCATGTTGAAGTGTCCTTGCAGTGAAGAGAATTAGATGATTTTTTTTTTCCACATAGCCTGATTTCTGTGTGTAGTCAGGACATTCCCACACGCTGCTCACACAATTGCAAATCTAAACCTGAAAATGTGACTGCAATTGATTTGCTTGATGTTATATGGGAGAAATATAGTAGAATTAGAAAGAATAAACAAATCCTAAGCCTTGTACAGCACCTTCTTATACAGGCTGATAGGAACAGAATTCACTTGGGTGTAGTTAGTCAGTGGCACACTCATCTGTCCACTGAATGAACAAAGACATTCTTTCACCTGACACCAGTACAAGACCCAGAACTGCTGCACCTGATACCAGTATAAAACCTGTAATTGCTGTGACACAAAATCCTTGATAAAATCACAAACCAATTAATGGCTAGCTATTTGGTTTTGCTTTTTCAAGTTTTATTGGACGGGTCAAAGGATTTTGGCTAATATTTAACCAAGATCAAGATTAGAGGTTCTGAAAAAGAGCTTTTAAATATATGACATTAATGAAAGATTGTCTTAGAAATAGAAATAGTTTCTCCTGGGACCAGGAAATAAAAAAATCCAAAAGTGTAGCACCCATATAGCTAAGGGACGCCCATTCCAGTCCCTTGGGGAGGGTGGGAGAGGCTCCCTGGAGTCCAGGCCTGGTGAGGGTAATATCAGACACCTTCTGACATAAAACTAACCAAGACCGGGCTACTACTGCCAAAGAGCCTCCCACCTTCCTCCCACTGCATACTAGTTGTTGGAAGGTGCAAGTGTAGAAATGCAGCCTTTTTCTAGTGTCCTAAATGAAACACTGCCTGGGAAATGGTGACTTGAATGGTGCCCACACTACAGCAAGGGAGACAAAAGGCAGATGCTTTATGGGTGCAGGTCAGAACAATTCTAGCCCTAAAATCACTACTACATAAATTTAGGACTGCTCAGGTCTTAAAATAAAATGAAACCCCACCAATTAAAAATCCCCCTCCACCCATTCCTCAGAGCAGGGGCTCCAGGGAGCTGAGCTTTGCTGCTAACATCCACAAAAACTCACAATTACCTGAAACAGAAAAAGTCCAGTACAGGCCAAATACCCTGTGGCATACTGGTGTGACCTTGGCAGGGGGGAGACTAGGAAATGAAAGCCCACAGGAAGGGAATTCCCTGTTCAGTAGTTTTTAGTTATAGGGCTGAAATATTCTCCTAAATTTCTCTCACATAGATCATCTGTAGGTGTGTGCCTGTGCATTCTCTCAGCCCAGACCTGTAAATTCCTATCTGATCACAAGGAATGAATTGTTCACTGGCAGGCAGGATGTAGGGCACATTCCTAAGTCCAAATAAAAATGGACTTATAGGTCCACAGCACATTTTTGTTCTGTTACTCACCTTAAGGCTTGAAGACTTTCTCATGCACCTGTGCAATATTTTTGTTAAAAAAAAGAAACACCCAGATGCCTTTTATTTTACTTAGGAGAAGCATTAGAGGGCTAATAATTTTGTCTCTTCTAGAAAAGCTGTTCAGATTTTGTGAAAACTGTAATGCCTAGAACAGATACCCACTTATAGAATTAGAATTTTGTTAACTTTTGTAAGAATAAGTATTATACATAATAAAGGTAATAAGCAGAGATTACTTGTTAGCTTACTAATGAAATAAAAATAATCATTTGCTTTTGAGCAATGAGAAATAGATCCAGTATTACAGATTATATGCTCTGAAATGAAATGAGTTCTACAAAATTAGGTACAGCATAGCCTTTGAAAGATGAATGTGCTTCAGTAGCAAGTTTTAAATATCTGGGTTTAATTTGTTTTCTGTGAAATATTTTTCTCATAGGACAAAGTTTCCTGCATTTTTTTTTTCTTGTAAAAATACTTTTTCCATAACAGGTGGGAAAAAGAGAGCAGGGAGAGATTTACAACGCCAATCTTGTTAGAAAGAGAGGTTACTAGCACACACCTGTGTATGTTTTTAGTATAACATTCCGGAAGTAGCTGGTTGAGAAAATATATCACTACTTCACTAAATTGTTACTTGGTTATTCCTCCTCATTTTGATAGCCATTTATAGTAACTGCAAACATTCACACCTCACCTGTCTCCCAGTGTCTCTTCTACACATGTGCAACCAAGGAAGTTGGAGCTGAAGTAAATATGTTCTAGGCAGTTTTAACAGGGCATTTATCACAGCATTTTAAAAGAGGCTGATGTAAGCAACAAGGAACATGGAAAAAAGTCTGCTTTCTCAAGCTGCATTGTAATAGCAAGAAGCTAACTTTGAAATCTACTGCCTGATTTGAATTTATTTTGATTCTCCTGCACAAAAAGCGTGTCTCAGGCACTAGTGGTGGTGCCGCCTGGCATCTCTTCCATTTTCTTTACTATAGGGCAATACTTGGTCAAACAGTATATGTGTGTAAGTTGGCAGAGCTCCAAAGGAGATCGGCCAACTCACGCCAGCACACAACTTGGCTTTGTACATACAAGTAAGAATGAAATGCACATTAAGCCCTAATCCGATTGGTGCCCAGGGCCAGGATCTTTAAAGGGTCATTGATTTCCTTCTATGAAATGACATACATCAATCCCCTGACCTTGGAAAGAAGAGGTGGAGGGTATTACCTTTTTTGACTAGAATACAGAGGATTTTCAAAAGTAAGATGAAACACATTACTACCTGATGCTGAAATTAATGATCTTTAAAGATCTTCAAGTGGTAACTCAAGGGGCAAAGTTTTCTATTCATCCACAGGGCCAATACAGCATAAGGAATCTTTCTTTTACATCAAGCAGTATGACATGGATAATGGCTTAATTCCCCTGTTCATAAGCATGACAATAACAGCACAAACATACTCTGACAATTCAGGCAAGAGTGTGCATGTCTGTATATATGCTATATATCCACATATTAGCAAGAAAGATAATCTGGAAGCATAAGCCACACAGCTCTGATCTAACAAAACAAACAAGCACCTGCCTTGCTGAAAAGAACCTTCCCAACACAAGGTGGAGGTTTTGGTTATGCGCCCTTAATTAATTTGCTGTACTGTCTTTATCACACATCTCCCTGGCAAATCCATATAGAACAAGGCTGTCTAATTCATTTTGGGTGAAAGTATGCAAGTTACAGAGGCAGTTCTGCTGGATTATGCTTTTCATTGCTGTCCTCCCCGCATACACATCCTATTTTCTCCAAAGCAAGAAGCATATCCATACATTTCTGCACATGTGATTTTAAAAGCTGTTGGTGATGTGTAACTTACAGGTATGATGAAGGAAATATTTAAAAGAAATAACTTTCTAAACATGGAACAAAGGTACTGAGAGATAGTAGGCTAAGAGAGAGAACATGAACATGTGAATTTTCTTCCCATGAAATGCTCTCTAAATGCAACTTAGGTTAAAACTCAAGGCCTTTTTGTAATTTTGTAAGATTGTGATGACAAAAGCTGGCATTTAGATTCCAAACAGCACTTGCATAAGCTCCCAGTTTCATTTTGAAAATAAGTTAGGATGATGTCTCAGAAACAGTATACAAGACTGACTTTGTCAAATCAGATCTCTAATCTAGAAGGCAATGAGTTTTTCAAAGCAATCTGAATAGGCTTCTACTGATATTTGCTAAAACCCTTGAAGGGACTGTCTAAGTTTTCAGGTGCTGCTTTAGTGCTTTTGGGACAGGCCACTATTATTTTTAGGTTCACACATTATTTGGAAGAACATCAGCTTTAATTTATCGTGAGTGCAAGCAAAGGCTGGTTAGGTATCAGGTGCTTGGGAGCAGAATGAAATATTGGGAGGTGGTTAGAGACTGATTTCCTTAGAGAGAGAATGAAGCTCCCAGTGATGTCTTCACTGCTTCCCTAGCAGTTGAGACTAATACACTCCTCAAAGTGGAATGTTTGAAATGCTATGGGAAGCAACACAAGCCAGCTGGGCTGCACACAGCGTAGATGGGTGGAGAAGCTGCGAAAACTTGAATTTGGGTAGCGAGAGGTCATCCTGCAAGATGTGATGCAAACCTAAGTTTGAATGGGATAAGGCACTGAACAAACTAAGGAAGCGTTGAGAAAAGCCTGGTGTAGCAACCATGATAAGCATATCCAGATTTGCGGAAGTGAATCAAACTGGGCTACACTACAGTCTAATCTATGAATAATTACTTCTGTAAAAATATTCAGGTTCAGATGAACTTTAATTCTTCTATGATCTTCAGAAATTGCTTCTTGCCCAAATTATGAATAGATATTAATTATAACAACACCTTATATTATAATTATAGTGTGCTTTTCATTCCAACAGATCCTTGGGCCTTTTACAGCATATGCATAAATCATTTTTGCTCACCTCAGGGCTGAACAGAACACTTAATAAAGAGAAGGGACTGTATTAGCTATTAACAGAAGTGATCAGACCTCTTTTCTGATTCCTTACCATTTCTCTAGCTTCATAACTTGTGTGGCAATCACTGCCTGGTGGCAGCAATGGGGATGGAAAAGGGAACTGCAATGGGGAATAAGGGAAAAGAACAAGCTCTTGTCATCAAAGCCAGTCACAATGTCTCTGACAGTAACCACAGCATCATTAGCTAAAGAGAAGCTAAAAAGCATTTTAGAAGTATTTTAGAAGATAGTTATATGATTGCAAAGTTAATGTGTGATTTCTACACTAAAATTATACTTCAAAAAATACTGGGGATGATGCTTTTGATATAACGATCTGCATCTTTGGTATAGTCCCCTAGGAATTTGAGGTAACTGTTTTAAAGTAATGCCACATTAATGTAACTCTGGTTGCATTAAACCTGCTAGAAACAGGCAGGAAATACGGAGTATGTTTCCATAAGTATGTTTGTACTATTTTGGCTATAGTGACAATAACAATAAAAACTTTATCACAGCACACAGTCATTCAGCCTGTCAAAAAGACAGCAATGAAATTAAGACTCTGGATTTGGAAATTAAGATCCAACCTGATGACCCAAATCATGTGCAATAGCAATTACAGTATTACACTATTAATTTTTCCCCAACAAAAATCACTCATAATGTTTAATAGTTAATCCTTCTATCTGGACAAAAGTATTATCTGGGATTGACAGCAAAGCAAGCATTGAAAGGAAGCATTCTTGCCTTTGAGGTGTGAACAACTCTGTCTCTAAATATTTCCAACTTCAATACTCACTATTATGCTTGAAGATTCTAATAGTAGCACCTGAAAGCCTCGCACCAAGAACGAGAGAAGTGTGGTTCAACTCATCACTTAAAATGAGGCAGCCCTGTGGAGAAGGAGTACAATAAGCATCTGCATGAGTTGGGAGGCTGTTGACATGTGCATGTGTGTGCCAGCATACATGTGTGTCTATGATATAGCATTGCACCAATGAAGCTGTAGGTATTACGCATGAACTGGATTTTCTGCCACTTTTCTGAAGGTGCCAAGGACCCACTGCAAAGGCAGGCAGAAAGTGGGGTATCAGATTCTCAGACATTCCCAGGTGGTGCAAAAGAGCCAAATATTTCCTGTAACTGGAAAGTAGTGAATAACACTAGTAAAGATTGACTGCTTTAAAGTAAAACCAAGTGATGTTGCTTCCTCTACCATCTTTCTACAGTCTATTTGTGTTGCAGGGAAAATGCAGTCACCACTCCATTTATTCACCACTCCATTTATAAAGACGGCATGACAATAGTGGAAGGAGGCTGGAATGACATCTGATCTTGTTTCTGCAACCCAAAGTGCTGAACAGATCAGTGTCTCATAAATCCCACCTCTATTAAAATGTGAGGTGGGGCCTAGGCACCAGACAGAGTTGTTCTCTGGTAAATGCATATACAGTTCACCTGTAGTATAATTTTTCATCAATTAACTCTGTTGAAAATTCATTTTGTTTTTGGAAACTAAAATAGAAATGCAGAATAAATAAATTTGTATATTATATTGACAGGAGCCAGGTTTCATGGTAGAAATTCACACTGGAACCCTAATTTAGCTCTGCTTTCTGTTACACAATTACACATCTTGGCTGTGGTTTCATTACTCAAAAGGCAACACAACATTAAGTAATTTTTTATTTTGGAAACACAGATTATACCTATGAGAGATACACAAACCTGCCTAAAATCTGGTATGCAGAACTAACATACTGCAAGAGTATGTGCATCTTGACAAGGAAATGTAGCTGCTAGGCTTAATTATAGAGGAAAATTTAGGAATAAATTAATCTCCTCAACATAGGGCAATTATATAATATCTGTAATATATATATAATATATACTAAATTGTTATAGTTATAATGTATATAGTAATATCTTTATCTGTGGCACTTATACCTAAATATCCCACCTCTGACAGAGGCCTAAGTCTCCACATAAGGCCAGCTAAGTGGGGGGAAATTATTTTGTAGGTAAGCAAGGGACAAGCATTTTATGCTGTTATGTATGTCTGCAATTTCATAAATTTATCTTTATTAATTCTCTGTATCTATTCCTTATGAAATTGTTGGACAACTTCTCCAGCACCATTGCAGACTGAAGTTCATGTTCTGGGCAGCTGAAGCAATTGTCCCTGCCCAACCCTTGTACACATGTAGTATTTTAGAAATTTCTTGCAAAAGCTGGATTCATCCTCAATAGTGAGTAAAGAAGTAGCTGCACCCCTATGCCGGTACTTCAGAAGAAATCTTAATTACACACCACACAGTGAGCTCTTTCTGTTTCCATCAAGAAGAAAATACTGTCTCCCACTTGCATGACACACTTCTGTTTCACACTTGCATGAACTAAAGAGGAGCTATGCACTTTCCCAGCTAACGGCACAGTTTATCTGCTTGTTATGTCAGGAGCTGTGACTGACAGGATGACGAATTTTTAGGCCTTTGTGTTAGGTACCTCAAATTGGAGATGAAGTCCCTTCAGCACTAAATAAAACCCCAACTTTTGGTCACACGGTCACAACTTTAGACTTGCATTTGCTGCCTGCTTTCTTTGCAGGGCTGGCTGGAGATCTGTTCATCAGGAATGCTAAACACTGTGCTTTCTTTATTCTGAAAGTGTTGTAAAAAAATATTTTAATCATCACCTTTCATCACAGGCAACTGGACAATATCTCTGCAAGTAGCCTGAATACTTCATCCCACAACACCTGAGACACGGGATGCAACATTTGCTTACTTTTTAAGGAGAAGCAACTTTGTTAAGAGAAGCTAAACAACCATATTGCTGATCCTTAAACAGACGCTAGGTATGTGTGAAAGCAACACCCAGAGCTAGAAAAAATGATGAAGGAGCATATAGTGAAGGTCATAACGTCATCAGCCTTATGACTCATGCATTCCTGGTATCTAGCTTTGTTCCTTAATCAAGCCTTTGCACTTAACACATGCCCAGAATACTGGAAGAGTTCTTAAAACAGTTAACAAATGATTGTTCTGTATATTCCTTAAGGAAGTACTCACCTTTCCAACAAGGGCTGGAATATTCATCGAGTTAGTTGCAAAGCCCATACCAAACACCATAGCATCTTCCACACCAAGGAAATTGGCCACAAGTTTCTCTAGTTCTATATGTTTGTCTAGGGTGCCTGCAGAAATAAGCACAGGGAATCTTAAATCTCATTAAACTGTGGAAATTATTTATTCTAAGGACATAAAACATACAAAAGGAACAGGCCAGAAATGTGTCATTAAGCTATATGACATTAAGTTCTAATGAAGGTTTTCCATTTATATCTTCTGCATGTGGGATAAAGCAAGAAAAAGCAAGGATGCAAACCAACTATAACTAATGCTAACAAATACAAGTGCTGTTAAGGCAGCAAAACAGTTGCTTTGGGAAGAACTTTCCTTTTCCCATAACAACAACTTTGACATAGTTTATTCTGAAGAGTAATTTTTTGCCATTTCCGCCCCCTGCAACACCTCCTTTTCATAGGAAACGTGGGACAAACATCTTGGGCATTCTTTGAGTTCTCTCTGGATGTGAAAATAAAAACAAATGACAACAAAATTCTTCCATTTTTTTCTTGAGTGCCTAGGTATGTGTACAAAATCCTTAATTATGATTTTGTATGGACAGAAAACCAAAAGTGTTCTTCATCTTTTTCTGTTTTAGAAGGTGAAAGCCACACCACTCTCCATAACTGATGATAATTCTCCTTTTTCCTCCCTCTCAACAGTCAAACATAAATGATAAGGCAACACTGGAGAGCCTTCTTTATCACACGTTACTGATCTAATATTAGTGCCTGCAGTCTCCAAACAAATGAGGTGTTCCAGCTATCCAACAAAAACTGTATCTTTCCCACCCAACTCACAATGAAGGGTGACAAAATAAAAAAGGCAACAAATGAAAGAGTGGTGTTAAGAGATTCAGATAACAAGTAACTTTGAACAGTAATGAATCATCTCAACTTGCCAGCTCTCTAGTCTTTGATTGCCTGGCTGTGCATTGCAGGTACCAAGGCAGAAGGAACTCTTACAGGACGATCTGTAGGGAAAAAAAGAAAGTGGCCTGTGGATTCTGACAGAGCATTTCCCCTATGAATAAGGCTGTAAGCAGGGAACAGAAGAAAAAATTAGGGAAGTGAATATCTCACCTCACTTGCACTGCCTAAATTGATCTCACAATAATATAAGGAAAGTGAATTACAGCTGATGGAAATAGGAAATCTGTGTTCACTGTGATGGACCACGGGCAGAAGAATGGAGGAAAGCAGAAGTTTGGCTAGAGTGTCTTGACAAGAATGGTGAGTCACAAAGATAATCTTACCTTCACCATGGAGGAAAGCTCATAAAAAAAACACCAACCAAATAAGAATGGCAGCATTACAGTTTCAGCAACAGCACTAACTCAGCTTGTTACAGTGAGGTAGTGTTTTTGTTATTTTTTCTTGTTAAATATCCAAAGTAAGACTGGCATTCACTTGGAAACAGAATGTGAAAAATATCATGCAGGCAGGTAACTCTCCCATACCCAGGGAGATAAGGAGCAAGGATCATGTGGCTTCTGGAAAAACCTGTATTACATGGACAACAAAGAACAGTGGCGCCATGATTTTGCACAGAGCCTGCCTGGGCTCTGCTAGACCTGAGCCAACTCTGGCAGAGCGTCAAGAGCACCTCTGCACTAGTATCACATTGGGTGTACATTGATCTGGGTTGTCTCTGGCTTTGTGCTCTGATAAGTTAGGTAACATGATGCAGAAAATTTGGCTCTGCAGAACCTCCATTAGATGTGAGCTGACTCAGCATAAAGTTTTTTGAGGATTTCTACTTTTTGAATTTGTAGATCCCAAGATATACAAGGATACGTGCTGGCTTTGCACACAGCTACTGCTTAGTAGCCAAACTCCTTTAGCCATACAAAACCACACAGTGTTTCATAGTTGAGCTGCTCACTAAAGATGTGTGTGAGAATCTACATCTTAACTTGTAAGCCCAGTAAGTCCCAGGGTGTATTTGCATGGTTAGTTCTGTATTTTTTGCATTTTGGGCCCAGTTAGGTTTCAACCTGGTTGCAGCACTCATTGACAACTGGAGGTTCCAGCATAATCACCTGCCCTAGTGTTCCCTGCAGATGTTATTTTGTCACTTGAGGGTTATTGGCACACAAAGAGAAGACGAAGTCTGAAATGGAAGCTTGAAGTCAACCACACTATGGTCACAGCTTGAATTAGGAGGAGGTTTGTGCAAGCATGAGAAACAAGTAGTATGTGCTTTGCAAGACAGGCATCTTAAGGCATGACAGAATTGTTGCTGACTCTCCCAGGGATAAATCCAACACTACTGGGGTGGAGTTAAATTGCTTTTTGGGGTTACATCATATGTTTTCTGTTTTTACAAACAAGAAAAGCCTGACTCACTACAGACTATTCTGGTCAAGCATATATTAGATGAACCAGAAAGGAACAGCACATTTTTGACCTATTTTTATTGATTTTGTGACGGTGAAGAATGAGACATTCTGAAATTGACTGATTCCTACTTATTACTTACTAATCCTAGCAGAGAATGCAGATGATATTGTGTATTGTTATTGCCTACAAATCCTGGAATACAAATTGGAATCAATGAGGGTTTGGTTTGCAAAACTAAAACCTGAATGACAACTATTTGCAAAATAACTCCTTCTTTTGAATTACTTTAATTATAATGGCAATAATGTATGTGGTAGGTGAGGTGTGGTAGAAGCAATACAATACACATCAGTACTGACAGTGGGAGGTTTGTGACAGCAATATACATTGAATAGAGCTGATAAAGCACACCAGCTTGCATTTTCCCAGGTTTAAAGTAAAAGGGGAATTTATTGAATAAATTATGCAATTATTTAACCATATCATAAGATTTCTCCGGTATTGGTCAGTCCCTGGACACCATGTAAACTGCACCAGTTATATCACTTCTCTCCAGTGGACCAGTGGCGGAAACAAGGAGTCAAATATGCTCTGCTGGAACGAAGGTTATCTACTAGCATTCTCAGCTGGTTACAGCAACCACCCCAACAAGTAAAAACAGCACTACCAGACACATGCAAATTTGATCCAAAGGAACTTCCACTGGCACAGGCTGCTAACATCTCAAGCTACATAAGAAAGGCAGGAATTACACTGGTCTTCATTGAATACAACCTTAGCAGCCTCAAGTCAGGTTATCATCGCCCTTAAAATATCTTGTTATTTCTCCCTGCTGAACAGCAGGTGTTACTGTGTTCTGGGATTGTACAGGTGTTATGGAGAGTAAAATTGAAGATCTTATAAAAAATGGACTTTTGCGATGTTAACCACCTCCACAAATTTCCACACTTTTCAAAGCAAATGCCCTCCTTTTCAAAATCTGATGACCTAGTTCCCTCCATTAACTTGCCACTGCACTCTGGGGACAGGGAACATGAAATACACTGTGCTTTGGCAGGCTTTCATAGTTTTAACCATGCTTTTGGGTTGAAAGTCACTGTCATTCTACTAGACAGATAAAGCCTGAAAACGCACTTCCCATGATCTATACAGTTCATTATTTAGATTTGACACTTTCAGCTTGGACAAGGTGGTTTATGCCACTGGTTAGTCTGCCCAATACAGTCTTTCAGGTTCTTATGTGCTAATGACATGTACTAGTTAAACTGCCAACACTGGCAACAGTATGTAATAGAATTTCTTGTTTGGAATTCTAAGACCCAAAGAAGACAGGAAAATACCTTCAAGTTAAACAAAAGCTGGAGAAGTAAGCTGATATAAGCAACAAGTCAACGAAAGAAAAATAACAGATTCCCATAAAAGCTACTTCCACATAAGGACAGCGACTGGAAATCCTATGGATCACTGATGTGACTTACTAAGATGAATAAGTACCATTACTGTATGAAAATTATGGTTTGTCAGAGGTATTCTTAGGAGGGTGGGGAACAGAATAAAATACCTAAACCTTCCTGCCACATTTGAAACTTAAGGTCACAAACTCACTCTGGTAAGATCTTTGTTAGAGATGAAAAATAACATTACTGAAACACCTACATACTTTTAAAAAAGCAAGATTGAGTGAGGTTTTATTAGAAGGATGAAGAAACAGAGATGCAGAAAATGTTTTATTTACACCATTCTACAAGAGTGGATGATGCCGATAGCACCACTACCATACAGAGCCCACTCCAAGAGCAAAGCCTAAACTTGTAGAATGATATATACTGGCAAGACAGAGGGAGGGAAGGACACAGGAATGTTATGTAGTTGCTCATTTAACACTGCATGTGCATAAAAGAGCCCCAAAAGAAATGGGTTTTGAGGAAGCATTTGAAAGAAATTAAGTGCTCAAGCTTTCTTAATGTTCTTACTAGTCAACAGGGCTTTCATACCACAAAGATGCTGCAGGTGTCATAGATATAATAATGTACCTGTGTAATTTACTGATTCTCAGAAAAGAAAAGGTTCATTTTAACAAAACTTATAATTTAATTTAGATCTTCCTGTTTTGTTTCCTTTTTTTCCTTTATAAAAAACCAAGCTAAAAGTAACAATTTAAGTCCAGCCTCTTCATGACAAAGCCTGGATGGCAGTATCTTAAGTATCTAAATATTTGTATGTACATAAATAACATCATATATTGGAGACATTTGAACAGGTTTACACAACCCTTAGGTACTCCTGATGCCTTCAATTCCACCTGCCAGAAGACGGACTATCCAGAGCTTAATCATGTTTTGTAAGGCATACTTTTGCAATGGTGAAATACCAGGAACAAACTTGACTCTTTGATTATAAGTTGGACCAGTTATTTATGCAAGGGTAGGCGCAAAAAGGAGAATTATGTTAGCAGGAGATGACAAAGAAGGAAAATTCCTCTTGTGAACTGTTTCCTAATTTATACCATACCTTATCAGAAAGTAGCCAAGATGACAAAACACAGATATATATATACACACACACACACAAATTCTCATTAACATGGTTCTATTGCTCCTTAAGCTCCTCTTTGGAAACTGTAAGTTATGGGAAGTTTAGTTCTTTATGTTTTTCTCCTAACTGGAAAATGGACCATTTATTTCTGTGCTTGTACAGAACTGAGTTTAAAATGAGCCCTGGTCCTAATTAATGCATTGAAGTGGTATAAAAAACCCAATGACTGAATAACTATTTTTACCATCTTGAAATGCTGCTAGAAATTCATATTAGGCCTTAAAACCTAATAGAAGGAAGTAGATGGAGCTACTTTTGTAGTTTTAATGTTGGCACAGGTTTTCAGATCCGCTTTTTAGAAATCAGATCACAATCAAGTATTAAAAAGTCTTCAAACAAAAAGCCCTACAGCTGAGTGCAAGCCAGGCGCTCAAAGGTGATCTCCTAACCATGCCCTCCACAATGAATCACCCCTGCAAGCCTTCTGTGCAGGCTCCGTCTTGTCTTTCGGTCCAAGGCATAATCACTGGAGAAGGATTTCAAAAGGCAGGAATCCTGCTGGGCGGCTTAAGCAGTGCTAATGATACATTTGCTCCTGTTACTCACGTATATAATCTCCATAAGGAATAATAGTGAGTTAGATAAACAGAGCATTGGAACTACCAGCTGCTCACGTGACCAGCCCCGCCACCACCCTGGTGCTAAGCCTAGAAGTGTGTTCAGGGCATGATAATCTGCTTTATTTTAAAAATGTGTAACATTACTGATTTTATTATCACCTGCAATCAGCAAGCAGGAAACAGTGTTAAATAATAATTTGCATGTTTCTCCCTTAATAATTTTAGGTTACGTTGCTTAGGAAAGGCTCACTGTAAACATAAGAATGACACGATGGGCTCAGACAAAAGGCTCGTAAGCTTGCCTCCAATAGTAGCCAACTCTCACTCCAGCCATTAAATAAATTGATTTGCATGGGAAAGAAGGACTTTACATTCAAGTTGTCATTCTTTTCACTATATAGAAGGAATACATACTATTTCAAATTTATTTAGATACCCATTAATCAGCATTTTCATTAAGCTGAAAACAATACTTCTGATAGGAAGATTAAAATACATAAAATACAACCAAAACATAAATAAAACATAACATAGAGAAATTTTGGAAGTAGTTTACATGAAATACCCTAAAGTTCCAAATGCTCCCGTTACTTTAATAGCTGGTTTCCAGTTACATAAATCCTTTAATATTTAAGAACTATTGACAGACCCAGTATTTATCCCTGGAAAATGAAATTGCCTGCATTGTGATGCCCTGATTGGTTTCTTGGCTTATAATAAACTAGCCAAAGAAACAAAAAAATTTACTTTTTCTTCACCTGCAGGAGAGACTGCTGTTGGACAAAAGCTGTTTTAATTTAGATTACAGCCATGGTCAGTTTTGTTAGATATGGTAGGTGCAGATCTCTATCCTCTCTTGACATCTCACATTGTTTATGCAGCATCTTTCCCCCTGGCTTTGGTAAGTTTACCCTTGGTGTTCTCAGATGTGCTCAAAATACTCTTACCGTTCTAGGTGAACAGCTCTATCTTTCCTCCCAGCCTGTCCCTCTGACCAAGAGGATCCTCATTCTACATATCCAGCTTCTCTGAGATTTTCTGAAGGGTCTTACTTATGCCTACATTTTTGCTGCCAAGATCCTTCCATCCCATGCACCACACAGAACTGAAAAGTCTTTCCTCTCTAAGAGACCATGATATCAGCATTTTTTGCCTTTTGTCTACCATCTGCAAACAACCACTTTCCCACATTCATCCAAGCTACTGCTCTTAGAAGACATGCCCCAAGCATATGTGCAACTCTCTTGTTGCTCTTTGTGTTGATCTCTTACAAGTGTCTTCCCTTAATGCCTTTTTGATCTTAGTGTCCTCAGAAATACTGAAAACATCCATGTTACTGCTTTATTATTTCCTTACATGCTACCTCTATAGCAAATACTGCTCAACTTTACAGAAAATATAAGTATGTGCACGTTCCTGATTGAAGCCAAATTTGGACAATGATTTGCTAGTCCACAGGTCTGGTATTAATGATTGCACAGTAATGGCCATAGGCACATAAGTAATAATATAAATTAATACTAAACAATTAATTACAGAAAATAATGCTAAACAGCTAGTATTAGATGCACTGTGCCACACAAAAGGTCCCTTTTGCCCATAATACTTCATCTGACAGTGGTCTTGTATTGATGAGTGGGGAATAATGAAAGCAGGACGAACATGTATATATAGTAGCATCCCAGCTTCTAACTAATTTCAGCATAATGATATCCTGAATCAGAAAACAGTTTTTTGGTATTTCTAGTAACTGTCGATGATCTGTCCTCTGTATGTGACCAGTGTCCCCTGGAATGCAATGGACTGTAAAGTTTTAGGATCTGCAGACTTCTTTGCAATGAGTTCCTTGGGTCTGCCAGCCTCCAGTGTGAAGAGCTGCCTCCTGTATTTAGATGGAAACCTTCTACCAACTTCATATGATGGCCTGTAGAATATTGTAGTGGAAGAGACAATGAACAGCCAACCCTGACCACTCTTTCCAAGCCACACATAATTTTGAAGATTTCCGTGATGTCCTCCTTTGGGCTCTGATAGGCATTTCTGACAGCTGAAGACAGCTAGCTCAATAGCTTTTTACCCAAAGCTGTTTGAGGCCTTTGATGATCCTTGTTGCCCTTCTCTGACACTTCCCAGTTGTGCTAAATGTTTTTGACCAGAACTGCACAGAGTACTTGAGACGACAGCCAACCACAGCTTTATGCAGTAGCATACTGAGGTTCTGTGGTTGGCTTCTGTTCACTTCCTAATGATTTCTAGTATTTGATTTGCTTTCTGACCACTGAACAATAAGCTAATGCTTTCATGGAACTACCACTTATAACCCAAAGATCTTGCTCCTAAGGGATAGTAGTTAGCTTGGTCTTAAAAAAAAGGAAAATATTTTTTTTTCAGACTGAAAGTCCCACAAAAGCCCCAGGAATGTGTCTTAAATGTAACTGTGATGCTAAGAAAGTTGTTTATTATTATTTTAAAAGAGCATGGAATTAAAAATGGAGTGAAAAGCCTTATATCTTTTTACGGAGGACAAATCTCAGAAGAGCAGCCACTGTTTTTATCAGTTTCCTAGCCATCCCTGTTCAACCACAAAAGCATGTTCAAGTGGTGTGTGCATTATTATTTTACAGAAAGCACGAGCAGGGCGTCACAGTTCTCACTGAAGTTGGTTTCCAAACTGTGTTTACACACAGTCTTAAGTTACTGTTCTGGGAATGTAGAATAACTATTTTACATTTAGCAAGATTTAGCTTCACTAAGTTTCCTTACTGAAACACAGTTTTGTCAAAATATAAACCACCATGTTAAAACGTCCGTACTAACTTATTTTGAGAGCAGCAGCATTCTCATATGACAGTATTTCATAGACACTCCATAGCCTGCATAGTTTTAAAAAGAGAAGTTTAGGCAGGAGACCACAAAAGACAGTTTTACTATCATTTAGTCTTTCAAACAACACTTGCATTACTTTTATTTGTTTCTTCTTTGTCTTCCCCTCTCTGAAATCTTCCTAAAGTAGTGGAATGATCCTTCTCAAGAGAGACCTATCACAGCTTTGAGAGAGATCTTGGTAACCCCCCAAACATGCCAGACACTTAAATGCACGTAAGCAGAACAGTACTTTCAAAATCAATTAGCTTGAAATTATAAATACATACAAGTGCTCTCTCGGATTGAGACTTCACAAGCAATTTATAGCCTTGCCTCCTATAGCTCACTTCATTTTTACTTCAAATCCCTTTAGCTCAGCCACACAATAATGACAGAAGTTTTGAAATGTTATCTGCCCAGGAACAAAACCATTCGGTTCTATTTTTCTAAGATGAAGATAGCAAATGATAATTACAAAACATGAGACATTTCATATAGACCCTTCCTTACCTATCTTTTGAAAGTATATATGTATATATAGATTTAACTCCGATAGGATTTCTCAAATCTGCTCAACTGTGAACCAGAATAGAGCTGAAGCAGCACAAGAGGGTAAAGCAAAAAGAAAAGAGGGTACCCACACTACTAATAAGAAGGTAATTTCCTTAGGTTGTTTATACAGCTTTTGGTGGTAGACAGGCTCCAACACAGCCAGGGACAGTGAAGTAAGAATTGCTCGGAATTGCTCTGTGGAGCAACCTCTCTCCACTGACTATACAAGCACAGGGTCTCTGCTAGCTGCCTAGGACAAAACGCTATGACTGCGCATCTACACCATCTAACCCAGGTCTTAACACCCTGCTTCCCTATTTTAATGTCTTGTTGTCCAAGCTGCTCTCTGAAATTCACTCCCTAAAAGACTGATACTGACAAGACTTATACAGTGTTCTTTATCTGTAGCGCATTCTTGCATTGTGAATAGCCTGAGTGGGATTATTTGTTGTGAAAGCAATTAGAATTAATCTAAAGCTTTGCTCAATCTATCAAGATAACTTTAAGTACTGCACAGGAGTTCAGATGAAGAGAAGGTCCTAGAAATCAATATACATTGGCTGTCAACAGACCAAATGAAGTTAACTAATAAGATTTTTAACATTTGAAGACAGAATCAAATCTTTGCATAAGGTTTTTGAGAACAAGTCACACCAGGCATATTCTTTGACATACTGAAAACAACTTGAAATGTTCTCAGACAAAACAGAATCCAAGAGAAAAAGACAGAGAAAAATGTTCCTTTAATACCTTAGATGACTAGTAATGGTGACCACTGTCAAGCATATAATCAGGTTAAACAATATATTGCAGTCCCCAGATAGGTTGCCTACAAAAGGAAAGTAGGGTCAACCTGTAAACCCTCTCTGAATGGAATGGTGACACTGACATATTTGTTACTGGAAATCAAACCATGATGACAAGAAGCAGATGACAAGGTTTGCATTATGTTTTTGTCTGGAAATGAGACTTTAAATAAAAACCTAAATGAAATACAATACTTTTTCCATGAGATATCTGGAGGAAAATAGTTTGCTTTGAGAGATACAAAGTGACATTTTTTCAGGTTCCTAGACTGGGGTGGCATGAAGTATATAAAAGACTTCTCCATGCTGAGAAGCCTACCTTTTTCTTTTACTTTTTTTTTTCTTTTCTTTTTTTTCCTCTTTTGATAGCTCCCAAGAAAGACAAAGACTGAAGAATAATCTCCCCTTGCATTTCTACAGCTCAAAACAGTTTTCTCTGAAATGCAGGCTGATTGCATCATTAGGAATGCACAGCTTTGTGTAAAAATATACAACTGTAGATAATACTACACACAGCCTACAAACCAAAAAACCAAATCATAAAGGACATATAAACCTAAAACATCAGATGGAGCCTTCCTGAATTTATTCATTGGAGGCACACTAGAAATGTCTACATTGTGTCCATTAATGTCACACAAAACTTTACAATGTGGTCTTAGAACATTAAAAAAAAAAAATATGTAAAAGCTCATTTTAGTAATCAAAACACTCTGTATGTGTTAACTGATATAAATCTGTGATGCAATTAAATTTGCCCTAGGATAATTCTTGAAGTCTCAATCTTTATTTTACTTTTTTAAAAAAGCAAGCCTGCTACTTCTATCATTAAAAGTCCCAGGCCATTAGATGACAAATTAGCTTTTGCTTTTCCAAAACCCAATAACATTTTTTTCTTTTTAAAAAAATCCTCATGTGATAACGAATAAAACACAGCATCATTTTTAACAGTGAAACAAGTAATTGTTGATGTGACTAAAATTCTCTAAGTATCCAATTTCTTCAAGATATCTGTAATAAAAAGCATGTAGTTACAGAAACATTGGTGGCCATCTAGCTGTTTACTCACCCATTTCCTGTCTGGTACTGCAGATTCCTGTCCCATATTTTTGTAACTCTATGGTCACAGTTTTCAAAGCGTTAACATCCGTTTCTGCAAAGCCGAGGTAGTTATAAGAACCCATATTGATTACATTCTTGATAGTCCTTCCTGTAAACCTATAATTAAAGAAAATCTTAAATAGTGCAACTTTCCCTCCAACCCCAAACTAAAAGAAAAAACCCCAAAATTTTCCCACCAAATTTTATTCCACTGCCTAATTCCTATTTGGGAATTCACAATCTTCATACTTTAATGTTCCAAATGTTTTTCTAGCCTTTCTGTTTTCCTGACTAAATACCGCTTCTTCATCAGAATGTTTTCCAGATTCCAAGCTGTAAATGGCAATATACTGGTATTAGGTGAAAGGGTGCTTCTATGGATTTAAATAAATAAATGAACCTAGGACTGTATTTCAGGAACAACTTACAGACCTATTTTTTCAAGCAAATTGTCAACAGCTTCCACAAAGTCATCAGTGTTCATGTACACACAGAAATTAAACATGAGGAAAATATTGCAGGAAACACTATGATACATTCTCAATAAGCTGAAATATAGTCAACCTACACATTGTCTATGTGGTGAATTTCCATATTTATTTAATTCAGTAACAGTTGCGATACACTGCAATCAATCTTCAAAGCTGTGAACTGCTTAAAACTCACTGCCAAACCCTCACTACGTAAGTAGGAAGCCACATTTATGCAATGCAAGAAATTATGATTTAAATCGTAATCAATGGATACAATTTTTTGTTGTAATATTGACTAAATATCTGCTGTTCTAAATGAAGCGTACATAGTCTTACTTGTGCTGACACACCAAATATCCATATTGATAGCATTCTGTCCCTTCCATACTGCATTTCCAAACAATATTCAGAAGAAAGGGAGAGATTACCAGCACAGCACTGATTTCAGAAAAGCATATGCTGATGTATATTAGTTGGGCATCTAGGTATGAGGGGCTAGGTGCAACTTTCTGTGCTTTGCAGATGTATTGGAAGTACTCTTACGAAGCTGACAGCTGCAGAGTGTAAGCTGACTCACCTAAATGTCCAGTTGTAATCATCTGTAACTCGTTCCATGAGGTCAAACTGTGGCCCTGGGACACTGCAAATTGGACGATTCCAGTTATCCCGTATTCTCATATAGAGGTTTCTGGTGTAAAAGTTCTCAAAATCTTGATAAAGTGGCACAAAGTCCTGGTTTGAAAACATGCACAGGGTTATGTTGCTAGGGAAATGTCTGCTTTGTACCCAAGTCAGTCCCATTAAAAAGGAAAAATTGATTCATTAGCAACCAGAGAGCTCTAACAGCCACGTGTTCCTATGTTACAAACAACTCCAACCAACAAATATCTTACTTCAATTCCCTGGAAGTACAGTGTTGGCTTTTTTAGGAGGTGGGGTTTTGTTGTTGTGAGTTTTTTGTTTCTCTTTAACAAACAACAAGTTGGCCTAATTCTCCAGTCTAATATTTGGAAAGTTGGAAACGACTCATGATTCTTTCACTCGGAGAAACAAAATGTTTCAGCTTGGGCATTTTGCTATGTGTGGAGCAGATTGCAGAACTAGGATAAACAACTCGTTAGATTTCATGAAATGCTGGATACATAAGATTAAAGATAGTCCAATGTATCTGATCTGGGCATTATTCACCGAGACTGGACATGCAAACAGCCAGTGAAGACAACTAGTTTGGTTGACAACTGATTTCTATCTATGGATTTTGCTTGGAAATTAAATTAAAAGAATGGTGTAGAATCTCAACAAAGTTTTATGTGAAAAACCAATATAGCCATATTAGACATTGGTTACAATAAAATGAAAAAAATAACATGGCATGTAGTTACATATGTGGGAGACCGGAGAATTAAATGAGCTTGTAACCCACGGTGGATGGCAAAAAGATTTAGCTGGCATGTCTGCAATCAAAATAGCTCAACAAATGGCCAAATCATGAAGCAAATTGAAAAGGGTATTCCATGAGAACACTTATAGAAAGACTATACTATGATATTTCATTAAGTTGTGCCTGCACCTTTGAAAAGCAAAAACAAGAAAAAAATTGGGGAATTTTATTTGTAAGTGGAACAGTAACACTATTGGCATTTTCCCTCCATTATGTCAGGTGCTACTTACTGTAAATGATGGCTCAAACTGCACAGAGAAAGAGGAGCAAAAAAAAAAAAAAATTAAAAAAAAATTCTAAACAAAGTTGGAAGGCAATTGAGCTTGCCGAGGTGCAAGTTTCACTTAGAAGAATGCGGGATGAAAAAATTTCCAAGTTAGGACTCAAAAGAATTCAGGCTACATTAACTTTGTGCTGGTACAATGATTCCTGAATACTCTGTGTCCAGTAGTTCAGCAACTTAAGTCAGCAGTTACAAAGATGTTAGCTTTGCCTTTAGTTATGGACAAAGCAAGACCGCCGGATGGGACAAAGAAAAATTTGGGTTTAAGAGATCTGGAGAGATAATATGTTTAACAATAAGGCATTTCTGAGTTTTCTTTTTCTGTGGATTGACCTAGTACACTGAGATTCTATTTTGCTTAGAGTATTCTGACACACTTAGAACAAGGTGAACATCTCTTTGGCTGAAAATTACGATTTTACATATGTATAGGTACATATTCATACACACAAGTTTAACTATACTGCAGTGTGTGTCATTCCTCTCATCCCTATGGAATGTTCTTCTCTAAGGTGAAAGTTGTCTGCCTTGTTACTTTGGCAGGTTATTCTACACAACTTGAAAGGAGGGGAAAACTCAGCTGTGGATACATAATGTCTTTTTCATACATACTTTTTGTTGTTCTCTCTCAGTAGCAACGTTACGTTTTTCTAGTCCCCAGGCTCTCATAAAATCTCGCAGGTAGCCAAATACTGTTCCCACTCCAAAACCCAGGAAAGTAAGAACAGCAACATACATTGGTGCCTGTTCAAAGTGCTCAATAAATGTTTTTTTGTAGAGAGTTCCATTTGATATGCCATTCTTCTGAAAATATAGAACAGAAACTTGTGATTAATACATTTAATCTCATCAAAGATTACATGTTAGATCTTGAGGCAAATATTTTTCTGCAATATGCTACAGATTAGGAGAGACATTTAGAACTGACACCGTATCAGGTGGTTCAACCTATACCTTAAGAGCATAAATTGAACATATATATATATATACACCTTCAAGTTTCAATGCTGCGGTTGTTACTGACCACTATAAGTATCTTCCATTTTCTTTCCTCTCCACCAATGTTCTCAATTGCATCTGTCTTCAACACCACTCCCTTGTCTATTTTGAAATGTGAAACTTATAAAAGATTGGCAACATATTATTGTGTAATTGGACAATTATTTCAGAGGTGATTAAATAGAAACCACAATACTCTGTTCTTGCAAGACAGAGCTATAAAAAGGGAAGGGCAGCATTAAAAACTCACCTACACTGCACCTGACTCTGCTTCTGGAAGTCTTGTGTAATACATTGCAGCAACTAACCGATACACAACAAATCCCATCTGAAATAGGGCAGCTTTACCATGGTACTCCTCAGATCTGAGGAAGTATCCAAAACACCTATGATCTTGGCCTTCTATTTCTGTTCTGCTTTTACAAATGCTTTTAATCATATTTTCAGTGACCTTTTCCATACTTCTAAGGGAACTTAAAAAAAAGGGGGGGGGGAGGGAGTGGGGGTAAGGAAAAAAAAAAAAGAAGATAAGAGAGACACAGACATCCTGCTTGGTGGAATTAGTGACCCTGTTGTGAGGAGCTTCTAGAAATTTACAACCATGTGGGGACAAAATGTTTTGTCTTGAAGATAGTCTAAAATTTCCATTTTAAAATTAAAGTTTTTTAGTTTCAATCTTCTCAAACCAACTTTTATTCAGTAGCTAATCAGATTATTCTTTGGAAGAGAGGTAATTCCTTTATTTCTGCAAAATATGATGGCATTTAGAGATACTGGCTAGTAATAACCAACCTGCCAATTCAAATATAACAAAATTTAATCCAGAAAAAAAAGTGTCCTTTGTTAAAAAAAAAAAAAAAAAGACACACAAGACATTTTTGCACACATTATAAAGCAAGACTTCCAACATATAAATCCCATTAATACATTGCTGCCTATGGGATGGATGAACTACAAAAAGTAGATTATCTATTTATGTAATGCAGCAAGCTGAAATAGAATCATTATATTAAGAACAACTGCAAGTTCATGGTACTTGTCAGACCTAAAGTATTACTGATCTTCATACTGCATTAAAACACCTTTATCCTTAAAACATTTTGAGTTCAGTAGCAACTGGCTGTTCAATCCTGGATTCACAAAGTTTTCTGGGGGGTGTGTGTGTGTGTGAAGACAAAAAGGTTTTGCCCACAAGACAGAATATAAAGATTTTGAAGGAAACCAAAAAAAAAAAAAAAAAAAAGGAGAAAATTGTTAGCAGGGTTGAACAGAAACCATTTAGGCTTTGGAAAGACTTACTGCCCTGTGAGGGAGAAGGAATGCAGGGCTGCCTCTCAACATGTGAGTGTAGGCAGGCCTTGGGAAAAATGCTATACATGCACTCCTACCTCAAGCTAATTGCTCTTTTAGGGTAAACTATTTACCATGAAAAACATTTTATGAGCATGAGTTAAATACATGGTCAAGTCATATTTCACATGAGTCACAACAGCTGTGTGCATACAGCGTGAAGATAAATTCAAGGATTAAGCTCAGTCATCTTACCTTACATGTGCCATGGGCTAAGAGCATACTTATGGTCATCTGTGGCAATTCAATTGACATTGTAGCTTGTCAAGCTGTGACGATGTGGTAATGCACTTGAGCCCGGAGGAGAAAATTAGCATGGTGATTCTGTTTATAAATTTTATTAAGAAACACTTTGTTGTCACTTCTCTTATGGATGAGGGAACAGCGAAGTTCATATCCTGCACTGAAAAATCCTTCCAAAATAAAACTCTTCTGTGTGGAACTGTCATTTCAGCTGCTGCTGCTTTATGCAGTATGACATGCATTTAAACAGGTAACCACTGTCACCTGCTACCCTTAATACAAACAACTAGTAGTAAAAGGCATCAATAGTAGTAAAGCACTAAAGAATGAGGAATCAGAATGCAACCCATATTCTCCAGTTTATGAATGACTAAAATGAGGGGTCTTCAAATAGCTCAAGGTTAGTATAAGGCTGGGAGAATAAATTCAAAAGAACACAGTGACGTCTCATCTGAAAACTAAAATGAGGAGAGTAAAGAACGTTTGATCCAACCCTAGAGTCCCACAAAGTAGAGAAAGGGTCTCAGCATTGAAATAACTAAAACAAGTGGATTTGCTGCTTCTGGAGAGCAGTAATAATGATGCTTTTGTGCAGCACTTCAAATCCAGACTTTGGGATATAGGTCATTGACTGAACATCATGAGGAAGTTCAATTTCAGCCAACTAAATGGTCAGTGGATGAATGGTTAATTGCCATTGTGCATTACTTTACTGTTGATTTTTTACATGTTATCATAAAGTTTAATCTGAGAAGAAAGAGGTGGGATTGGAGACCGTGCATTTAAAACACCTAGACAGTGAAGGTCGATGTAACTAAGCTGTTGCTGGCACCAAAATTAAATACAGCAAATCTCCTACAAATGCCTGAAATGATTCAGAGATCACTAGTTACACTAGTTACATACTGGGTGCTCTGCTGAATTGTACACTCACAAGTATATTATTATCTGTAATAACACCTGTAGTAGGCAGTAAATTTTCTAGCTCCATACCTCAACTCTAGCAATCCTAAGTAGCAGACTATTAAGCAAAGATTCTAAAAACTAAAATGATACTTTCTTCAGCATATTCTCCCAGGTTCCAGCAATGGTGGCTTTGAGACTGCATGAGTCTGATTGTGTTACCACATTTAATAGTAATCAGAGGATAACTATGAATTTGTTCATAATTGCTGAACCCATAGACTGTGGAAAGGAATTATGAACTCTGATGATTGATTTAAACTGTAAAAACAGTATTTATTTTGTTCTACTATAAAATTGCCTAATAATTTCATTTGACAATTTACTTTGCCGTTGTTGTCTGTTAAGCTTTTCTACTCAATTACACAACTCATAATTTTCTGTTCTTCAATGACGTCTGCCTCTCCACTTGTCTCTTCCCAAGCTGAAGAATCTTGATCTATTTAATTCTAATCTAGTCTAGTGTTGTTGTACTTGCACAGATTTAAAAGATAAAAAAAATGATAAAAATCCATATTTTAATGCTCAACTTTCTCTTCACTATACCAAGTTCAGTAATACTTTTTTGAGATGCAGAGGAAGGGAATTAAAATTGCATACAACACTTGAGGGCACAGTATGGATTTATAAATCCGTAAATGACACTTTGTCTTGTTTTCTGTTGCTTTTCTAAAGTTTGTTAACATTTTATTTGCCTTTTCTGCCACAGTTCACCGTTTCAGAAATATCTCTTATGATTACAATATATCCTTCCTTAGACCACACTGTTGCTTGTGCATTTTTAGGATCATTTCCCCCTCCAATTAATTAATTGGTTTTTACTTAGTGACCTGCAGTTCTGTCTGGTTTTTTTTTAACAGCAATACACACTACCAAAGAGTATTTTCTGCAATGTTTGTTGCCCAGAGCTAATATTTCACTACCCTGAAGAATTTGGTCTTGTCAAATCATATTGTCACCTATTTCTCTCTCCCCCTTTTCCAGACCATTGGTAAAAATGTAAGAGAGTACAGGCTGAATTAGAGATTCCCGTGGGACTCCATTCCCTCTATCTCCCTTGTTGCCTTTTCAAAAATTGTCTCTTATATGTAATCTCCCATTTCTCTGGCAAAAATGTCAACTTAATCAGCAGCCCAGAGTTACTCAGCAATTTTATGTTTGTCTTCCTCTAAAAACCTTGAGTAAACACCCTTTGTCATATCGTAATCTGCATTTTATTGGCTTGTTTTAAAAATTCTGCTGGCATTCCAAATCAGAATGGTTTCTCAGTAGTCTGACACAGAGTTAAGCACACTGTCCAGGCACAAATGCAAGGAATCTACTGATACAATGTAAAAAGACACCCAATCCAAAAAGGTTACAGATGAAATTCAAAACCAATGGATGTTTTGCCATGGATTCTGAAAAATCTAGGATTTCATTGACTTCTTGGAAACCAAAAACACAATCAGGATATGCAATTTCTCTGTGTTGAATATTTGCTTAGCTTATTAGATCATTCTAACTTTTTGATACCAAAGGCCGCACTGGCATATCAGCCTTATAACTCTGAGCGCATTATAACTCTGTAGCACATAGCTATAGAGAACACGTCAGCAGATTTGGCAGCTGCCTTAAACCACAGCTGCAAATTGGTTTCCAGTAAGGCACATAAAGAAAAATAATTCCTAGGGAAGATTATGATGACAAGGAAGTCAACAAGAGTGATGCCAGTGCAGTAAAGTCGGCTTTAAGAGCAGTACCTCTTAGATCCTCATATCCTGCAGTTACCCAAAGTATTCTGAAACTCTTCCCTAATGAAGAATTCCCTTCCTAAATCCCTTCAGTTTTAAAATGGAGAAATTAACGCTAACAAAAAATCTGAGTGCTATTAGAATGGATATCAGTATAAAACACTGAATATAACAGACACATAATCTTAATCAAAATATCTTGCTCCAATAATAACATAAACTTATCTCTAAGCCTATTAAACACACTCCTGGCAACACCTTTATAAGGAATAACTATAAAACATGATATTTGTATTAGCAAAGAAAATTAAAAGATAGCTATGCAATAGCATGAATAATACTTGAATATACTACCCTTAAAGTTAGAAAATTTTTCATTGCATTTAGGTCCTGCAGCCTCTGGGATAGTGCTAGTTGGCATGGGCCAGATTTTGTATCAAGGGGAAACCTAAAAACTGAACAGCATAGACATAGTGTCACAGTACTAAATCTGTGTGTTGGCCCTGATTAATTTACTGGCAAAAAGGTAACCACCTATGCTGGCATAAGTTAGGAGTAAATCTGTGTGACTGGAGCTGCATCAAGGGAACTGAGACCCAAGAATTCATGTATTCATGCAAGTCTGTTCTGTAGAGACAACATAAACTCTAAAGAAATCCAGAAATCCCAATCTGCTTTTGAAACCCTCCTTGAGTAAATATTTTTTGAGCTCTTATGGCCACTTCCAATACAGCAGCAGTAGGTGCAGAAAGCTATATCCTTGAAATAAAACTACTGGGAGAATAATAAAGCATTTATCTTTAAATATATGTTCTCCTCTAGGAATAAAATCTGATCCAGAAATGGATGAAATTTTATAATTTACTCTCACTCAGTTTCAGAAGAATGTTTCTTCTGTTTCTTGATTACAACCTATTAAAAAAGCAATGCAAGGTGACTGATCTACATAAAGCTTCCGAGACAGATATGTATATTAAGAGATAGGTGTTGAGAACTATGAACCAACTGATAGCCATATTTGCTCAATATCTGCACATTTCAAGATGAAATTGAAATCTTGAGCAAATTAGGACAGCGTGTTGCTTCAGCTAAATACTGATGGGAGAACAGACTGATAATCACTGATGCAAGATCTGGTTGCTTGCAGATGGTTTGGTTCAAAACAGATGTTTCCTCCCCAACATTAGAAGAAAAGCATATGGGACAAGATCCTAAATGTGGGTGATTTTAGATGTCCTAGGATGTGTGAGACAGCCACATGGGTGTGACAGGACCTGTAGAGGCCCGTACCCTTCTGGTGCAGAAGCTGAAGACGGGGTACTGCAGTTCCATTTTATCTGTGAGAAGAGTATGGACTAGATGAATGTCACTGAGAGCTTGCCACTGGATAGTCATAATTTGAAGTGGCTGATGTGCAATTCTGTTCCCTATGGATCATTGTCACCAGAAGGCTGGATCTCAAAAAATAAAACTGTCAGGTTCTATGCAAATCCACCAGTGGACTGCAATAATTAAAAAGTTTTCATAAAACCACCATACATAGGCATCCATAAGACATTGGGGGATTCTTAATGATTGTATGCAGTTCCCCAGGAACAGAAAAAAGGAAACCGAAACTATGAAAAACAAAAGTTTCCTATAATGAATGTACTATTGACACAAATTGAGATTACTTCACAAATCTCTTCAGTTACTGGCAATGATAACTTTTACTTTAAGTATGTGGTTTCTTTTCTGTTACAACACATTTCAGATCTTACAGGCTCAAGTTTCTAAAACACAAACCAAAAATCAATACATGGGGAACTCGTACATATACAGACAAAACTTAAATTACAAATAGTTGTGAAACTTCTATGTCTAGAGGGTGCTAAAATGAAGGTCACAGCCTCTTGCAATGTGACAAAGCCACAGGAAAATATAATCTTCACACAAGACAGACCATAAATAGGAACCAAGCCAAAAAACCTTTAGTTCTTATTACTGCATGTCTGCAGAATCCTTGTTTAGACTGATTATTGATTTCTGCTGAACCTTCAAGAAAAAAATATATGCGTGATAATAAGTCAATCAATAAGGACTAAGAGTAAAATTTCCAAGACTGTCCAGAAGGTTTAGGAAATATAGAACACCTTTAGAATAACTTGGGAATCCATGTGCAATTGAACTCATCAGAGGTTTAGAATTTAACAACTCAGGAACTCTGAAAAGTTTGTTCCCTGTAACGGTATTAGCTGCTGCTTGTTCTGTTCTGCTGCTTGAGTTTTGTATGAAGATTGGGTCCTTTCACCATACTTTTCACAAGCACCAGTAAAAAGGTTTTCATTTTTTAATCAACTGTCATCTAATTACTGTCTAGAAACTTGCAGCCTCTCTACAAATTCATGACAGCATACTATAGGCCAATACCCACAAAGGTATGCAAAGACAGGACCTTCACCTTCCAGACTTGCATAATTTTTTCAGTTGAGCACAAGTGAAACTCCAAAATATTCACCTTGTAATAAATTCTTTCAGCACCAAATAGTCAAGTCCTGCAATGCTATGACAATAATGCTATAAAAATACAGATCTGAATGATAAGCACATTAGAAATATACAGTTAAAAAGAAAACATCATATAATAATTAGGAAAACAATACCCTTACTATATAATTTTCAGACTGACAGTGTACTCTGATGCTAAAATGATACTTTTGAGTGCAACACGGGAGGTTGAAAGGATGCAGAAGACATTATAAATAACATTCAGGAAGAAAAGAAGTTGGTAAAAGCCTAGAGACAGAAGTGGCAAGAGGTCCAAACAAGAACAAAGATGATCTTGGAAGGTACATATTTTGTTATCTTAATTTTTTAAGTTTTAATGCAGATATTTATATTCATTCATGAAGTCTCTTAGCCCGATACATCAGGATATGAATTTCTAGCCCTGCACAAAGCACAAGCAACATGCATTCCGGCATCAGTGAATGATTATTTGCAACTATTAAGTTAACTGTCTACTGTGTGCAATTTTCGTAAAACCTATAGATCAGCGCTTTTCATCTGGTATGAATTTGGTCCAGCAAGTAGAACTGCATGTTGCAGAATGGTCATACTACAGTGTTTGTCAAAAGAAAGGTTGCACACATCTCTCTACAGTACCAAAGCTTAAAGTCATACACACTGACTTTAGAAAAAATACCACTAAGAAACCATAAAAACGTAATGTGATGATGGAGACAAAAATCTAAGGAAGCACTACTTTGAACTGTAGGTTTCAGAAATTGCAATATAAACCATGACAGATACTATCCAATACCAACCAAGGCACTTACATCAGACAGTACATGGGAGATAAAAAAAATCCTGCATAGTAAACTCTTCTCCCAATGGCTTTACATCTGTACATTGCAAGTAATAGCAAGAAACTGCTCTGCTTGCCATTACCCCCTGAAATTCAAAACAGACTCAACTCCATATAACTAGGGATGCACAAGGGCAAAGATGGAGTTTAGTAATTTCAGATTACTAGAGACAAAACAGTGAAGTTCACTACTCGGAGAGATACTTAAAAACAGCAGAAGGTATTTCCTAACCTTACAGCAATCATGGAGTAGAAAGCCAGGCATGTTGAATCAGACAAAAGAACTGGATGAAACACCTAGGTTACAGCAATCCTGACATAGTTCGGGGCATCAAGTTGCAACAAGTGTTCGCTATTATTGCCAAAGCTTATAGTAAGCTACAAGATTTGCACTGCCTGGCCACATCAGAATATCTCCTGATCACTCAAATCCCATAGCTTTGGCTTTAAGAATAAACAAACAAACTAACAAGACGATAATTAAGTGGTATCACTTCAAAGGCTGTTGGTTTCTGCACATCACTGGTGATGATCTGCTAATACAGGAAATTTCTCCCAGAAATGATATAGCATTTAGAAATTAATTCTGTGCACCTCATATACCTTTTTGATAAGAAACTTATATTCGTTGGGATCAAGACTAGCTGAATGGAAGGATACTTGAGATGATCCAACCAGAGTGTTAATGATTCTGCCCAGTGTGGATTCTGAACTAAAATCTCCTTGAAACAATCCACCAACTCATTTGCCCCGCTAGTGACTTTGCAAAGAACACCAGAAAACGTTTTAGCTAGCATCACATTGCCCTCCCAGCAAAATTATTTTGTGAAGAAAATGCTGTAGGTGAACAGACAGATCTTATGCATGAACTTGCATAACTGAATCATCATTGGATCCCAGAGCTTTTCCCATTATATAGTACAACAGCTTCAAACAGGGCCAGGCATTTGCACGGGTGACCAATGGAAACAGTTTAATAATGAGACACACATCCCTGATCAGAATGGATGTGTGTCTGGACTTCCCTGGATCACACCAAATACAAGCTTCAGTCTTAATTATGTTAAAACTTCAGAAACAGATGACAGTACCAACTTTGATGAGGATTTCTGGAAGGTATAAATACATCAGGTCCTTTGTTAAAGGACCACAAATGTAACTTACAGCATTCACACTTCCTACCTGAAAGTTGCACCTCATTAGAATAATTTGCATATTATTCTAATTATTCTGAGAGTTATGCATAGGTTAAGTTGAAACACAGCACATTCCTATTATCGCAAGGAGTAACATATCTTATTTCAGAACTGTGACAACAGAAAAAATCATTGCCTATTTTGTTAATGCAATCAGTGTCTTAGCTGGATTTATGCTATATCTTCCAAGGTAATTAACTCATTTTAAATGCTATTTTAAAGCAGATCTCTTGGCATACCATGGATGGAGAGAATGTGAAATACTGTAATCAAAAAATTACCGATTTAATGATGGGGAAAGCAGAATTCCTCAAGAACAGTTGAGAAAGAGGCAATCAGGATTTGCATTGCTAGTTTTACAGGTAGGGGAATTAAAATCTCAGTAGGAAGACCACCACCAGGGTAGACAAGGTCCTTTTCTGAGCCCTAGTGAAAAAAAAGCATTCAGAATAAACCCACTTATTGTATAGCACATGAGTTTTTAGGACAGAAGAATTCAAGGAAGATGAAGGAGAAAGCCATCTTATAAATGTGCCAGCAGTCTCACAGCACATCACAGTGGGAATAAAGTTGAGAAAACGGATAGCTTGACACCTTCAAACACAGGAGAAGCTGTCTTAAGCAAGAAGACAGGAATCCATTTAAGCAATAGTTAGGCAACTTGGCAGCAGTGACCATGGCATAATTAACGTCAAACAGACTATACCAAAGCCAGCATCAGAACTGGGATACGTGATCAAATCAGTGCACAATTTAGTTTCACAACATGGCAAGAACTGCAACCGACCTATTGTCAAATTATCTTACAAGAACCCCAGAAAGTTTACAGAGTAACCTGGATCCACCAATTTCTGCCTTAATGCAGAAAAGCTATAAATTTTAACAGATGACAACCAATTACTTTATGTTTTTGCTTTTCCACCTGAAACTCTACAAAAACAGTAATATCTCTCTCTAGCTATTTTTTGTTTGGAAAATATAAGGAAAGGGTGCTTTCGATCTGCTATGATTAAGTCATGTCCACCTCTACGCCTATGAGGATCTCACAGGTGGGCTCTTCCAGGATCCCAGAGGTGGTACAACAGTTCTGCAAGAGGCTATGTCTTCCCATGGATCTCAATTTCTGCCTTGTACAATTGGAAAAGATGATCTGGGCCTTGATGACTTCTTAATGTCTATTTAATTGTAATGATATTCATTGATCATTATTAAAGCGGCTAATTCAATCCCAGAGCTCAAAAGAAAATAACTATATGCTACCTCAATTATTTAAAGATTAACAAATAAGAATCTAGAAATAAATTGTTACATGATTTTTTCTGTTAGTACATCATACATTACAATAGTCTTTACAAGCTGTTCCAGTAATTATGTAAGTCATAACACTGAAGATGAGAATGGCTGGCTGGCTTTCATCTGAACCTTCTGTAACTATCAGGTTTGCAGAAATCACCCTTAAGTAAATGCTTTCCTCAGGTTTTATATCAGTCTAGATATAGACAAAAAGGAAAGTCCTCACCCACCATGTACTAACTTTCATCAGTAAATCCACATGTACCTAGAGGCAAACACCTAGATAGAGGCTGTGGTTCTTGGCTGAAAAGACAAGGATTAGGGAAAAAAAACCCCACACCAGAAATTCAATAGACAGAAAGCAGGTTCAAGAATTCTGAGGGAAAAGGGCAACTGAAGCATGTTTTGTTGGTTCGGCAAAGGAAGACAACTTTCAAATACATAGTAAGAAGCAAAATGTTAGTTGAATTAGCCTTTGGATTTGAAAAATTGTAACCTGTATTTTAAGCAAGCAATGGCTTATGTCTTTATGTATACTCCTCAGTCTGCAAGTACCCCTCTAGTAGATTTTGAGATCATAGATCAATTTCAGTCAAATCTGATGGAAGTCTTCAGGATATGAACTTTCCTGAAAGCTTCAGGAAAATCTGAACCTGATAGTGCAAAGAGATCCAAATCCATGTGGTGAAGGAGAGACAGCAATAACTTGGCTCTTTAGCCATTCTTGGAGCAAATTACACGAGCCCAAGTGTAATGATCCATGAGCCAGCACCTACGTATCTCTAAACAAGGTTCAGCACACTCTACCTCTTGTGCATCTGGAAAGAGAGGACATGGTAGGTAAGCTGGGATGTTCTGGGGTGGTAGAAGATGCTGGACAAAACCCAAGATGCAATCAAGCTTCATTAGAAAAAAATGAAAAAAACCCAGTTGTGGACATTTCACAAGCCTTTGTCTTACCTCCAATATTATTTCTTCCCATACTGATGTAGGGCAAATTAAAAAACAATGCTCAAAACATTACTCCACCTTGGAATTAGTTTAAGCAGACATTAGGGTATCTTAACTCAAAGTTTTCATTTATACTGATCGTAAAAAGGTAGAAATCAAGGGACTTAGGAAAAGCAGGAAATGGAACAGCAGAATAACAGATTTCTACTCAGAAATAGCAGGCAACTCTACAGGAAGCAATATTAAAGGTAAAAGGAGTTAGGACAAAAAACCCCACAACAGCCGTCTTTTAAGAAAATAAAGTTTAGGGCAAAAGGACAAACCACTCTAGTGCTACTAAGCAGTAAGCAGGTCTCGGGTGAAGTACTCCATCCAGCTTTGGGCAATGGTTTTTGAGAAACAAGAAGTGAACCAAATGGAGAGAGCTAGGAAGAGAAGCATAAAGCCTGGTCAAGTAATTTGTGAGGAAAGAATGAATGAATTTGAATTGTCTGTCTAAAAAGAAAACACTAATGGCTGGCATGCCAGGAGTCCTAATATGTAAAAGGTAACTTGCAAGAGAAAGAGAATAATCTATGCATCGACATTCGTAATTCACAGCCAAGGTGATTTAAATCAGACATTAGAAATAACTTTCTACTGATAAAAGCAGTTAAACATGAAGTTATAGCAATGGAAGTGTTTAAGACTGGTACAAACAAACCTCTGTCAGAGGTTAATTAAAATTGAAGTTTGGACCAGATGATCTTTCAAGATCTTTCCAGGTCTCCCAACCTGGGCTGTTCTATGGTCCTATGTTTTTATGAAAATAAAGTAAAAAAAAGAAAATTATTCTTTTAAATGATACTGGTCAGGAAAAAAAAGGGGAGGAGGGAAGATCAAACTACTTATTGTGCTCTTGTGCTTATTATGTAAAGTCAAAGCTAATAATGTCTAGCAAAAGATATTAGAAAGCCATGCTGTCAGTCTCTTAACAATCCCAGAACAGAATGGCACAGATTATAGGCTAAGAGGCTCCAAAACAGCCTTAAAGATATTCTAGCATGAAACTAGCCCTGGATAAAACTGAATCTGCCTAGTATAAAAATGGTCTACATGATACCTCAAAATACTTTTAAGCCCTATTACCTGTTTTTCCCCATTTACCTTATGTTCAGAAACCTCACCATGACGCGGAATGTGGAACAGGAAAGACCAACACTCTGAAAACAGCTGATATATGTTTTGCACAAAGTGAAATGCAAGCAGATAGAGAGAACCTCTAAACCATGGCTGCTGGAAGAAAGAAGTAGTTTGTTTAGAATTAAAATAAGCTTATCTTGACTCTGGCTTTTGTCTGGATTTGGAGAACTTAAATCTGTTCAGCACACAACTCAGTGAAAAATGTTCTGACTAACAAAGACTGTATAGACTACTTTTTTTTTCTTTTGTGGCCATACAAAAACCTCTGTTATCTCTACGTCATTAACATCTTTGTGTAGCACCATCATAGTATACCAGTCCTCTGAAAGATATGATGTTTCTCTGACTTCTCCATTAAAATAACACTTCACACATCTGTGCCTGTTTTCTTAAATTTGAGAAGTACCAAGATAGACCAACAGTAGTCAGCAAAGCAAAGGCTAGACAGGACCATCTAGAAGGGATGTGCTGAAGTTCTGAGCAACCACTCTCCTGAGCCACTCAACACATTTCAAGAGTGACAGAAGATGGCCATACACCAATCTTATTTCTAAAATATGACTATCATCAACTAAACCCAAAAGGAAGGTGCGTGCTCTCTCAGAAAGGAACGTAGTTTTAAACCCTATTAAAATGCAAAGGTTTTAAAGTACTAGTAAAAGAAATAGTCTCATATTTCTGAAAAAAACCCCACAGATATTGCTTGAAGTTATACATGATAAGCAAGTCACAGTAAAACTTCACATAGAAGATAAATAAACCTTTTTCAGAAGACCTCATGTTTCACCTCTACACTTCCACAAAAATAAATAAATAAATGAATAAATAAATATACATACATACAAACATAAGATTAATGTTGTGCCCTTCCAATGCTACAAATACATTTGTGCAGTGGGGCAAATAATAAGCAATGACAAAAGGTGCAGGTGCCTCTCTCAACTGCAGCAGAGAGGTGTTAAATTTGACAACTTTAAATTTGTGATAACTTTAGTTCATCTAGTAACTACTCTGAGAGGATGAACTACATACCTACATCCTACCATCTAGCAGAGACAAATATCATTTACTTTTGAGGAGTGTCCATGTGTGCAAAGTAATATGATCTCACTAGCACATCCCACAGTACAAATGGGTTGATGAAGAATTAATGAAGTTTAGTTACAGTGGGGAAAAAAAAAAAAATGAACTACCTGAGGTCTCATAAACATCATCAGGCACATAAACACCTCACAAAATCTGTCTAAGGAGACACTCCTTTAGGTAAGATGTTTCAGACATAATGCTTCACAGGGAATGCTGAAACAATACTAGTATACTTTGGCAACTCCTTATTTTACATTCTTTCCCATTCCACAGGGACGGAAGCTGTGCACTCCACTCATTCTCATATAGGAAATTAATCATCCTAAACTGAATTAAGAAATTTTATGTGTCCATTCTGACAGCTCCCTTAAAGACTAATGGAATAACTTAAGCCTGTGTAAAAAATCAGTTGATACAAACCCAAGAGGGACATGCAGAATAACTACCATAATTCAAGAATATCCCCTTTTGGGGACAAATTAATACCAGATAGTATGGTTGTCTCTTCCCCCATTTTTTTTTTCTTCATTTTCATGGATGAAATTAATCTCTTAGAGCATAGCAGTGCTGGATGATAAAAGGGTTTCTGCATGTTAGTATTTTTTCTGCATTCTGCTCATGAGGAAGAAAGTGGAACTCCTAGAATAAAACTCAGGTAGAGCTGCCCAACAGCAGGGACTCATGAGGCAGAATCCAGGGTATCAGTGTGCGAATATGGTTAAGGCACTGTGAGCTCCAAAGAAAGCACAACTTGGGAAACACAGCTATGAGTGCTAGCACAAGGCCCTAGAGAAACTTCTAAAAAAGATAAATCTTGTTTCATCAGAAATGTAACTGTCAGCTGCAAAGGCTAAACTATGTAATTAGCTTGAGTTACCTGTTTAAATAATTGCTTGAACTATGGGAGGAGCTGATGTTTCCAAAGATGTCTCTTCCTCTTCTCTTTAACCAGTGGTGCTTCCACGCCAGGCTGGCAGATCACACAGCATGTCCTTCGCTGCCAAGCTACACTCCTTATTTTGCAGTAAGTCAGTCCATGTGGCAGGTGGTTTCTGCAATGCCTGAAGGCATGGTCTTGCCTTGGTGACATGCAGGGGCTCCTGGCTCACAGCTTGTACAGGAGCTGGCAGGCTTGCCAACTGCTTTCTGATGCTGAGTTTTACAAAAGCAAGATACCTTGGCAGTACCTTCCCTCTGCAAAAGGTAGTGGCTCTGGAATTGGACTCAGCTCAGAGCAGTGGTCTGGTTTGAGTCTTGCCTACATCCACACAGAAAGAGATGGCAGTTCACATCCCTATCCAGTTCTAGAGGCTAATCCCAGAAGTGTACTATGTGCTCTAGCTTTAAGTCAAATTAAAATAGAAATAAATGAGAGGTTTCTCCTTTTGGATGAAAGGAGGGTTAAGGCAGTTCAGACTAAGCTAAGTGCTCAGTATTGCTATACCCTTTGGAGCTGTTGTGTGGAAATGATCTAGAAATGCACAGTGAACGACATTGGCTTCCCTGAGGTACCAACCAAAAGTTATGACCATTTCAGAAGACCTGGAGAAAAGCATGTAGAGACATGATATCACTTCATGTCAAATACTCCAAAACATAAAAATCTATGTTCACATAGTTTATTTACGGGTTTGCTTTACCAAATGCATTGCTGCTTCATTTTCACAGAATCACTGTAAGCCAAGGCATAGGGGTAAAATCCACTATCTTCTGTTATTTGTTAAAGAAAAAAAAAAACCAGATTAGAAGTTCTTCTGGAAAGAAAAAAACCTTGAACAATGGAAAAATGTCCCAACTGGGATTCTACTATAGACACATTACCCCAAAAGGTAGGCTTGGCCAGTTCTATCCACTATATGCCAAAAATGCTTGAGGACAGCCAAACAGCAAGATTGGGTCCTACACCATGCCTAGAAAACTGAAAATGCAACTGTCAGAGAGTGTAGTGGTAAGTGAAGATATACAGGAAGGTTTAGAAACAAAAAATGTAATTATGCTTAAGGTTCAGGTTATTGCTTATGTTTTTGACTGGAATAAAATGTCACATCTTTAAAGTACACTCATTCAAGTGTGTCACACCATGTAGATTATTTGCATTAAAACGGAACCCTATCTCGGGGGGAGTAAATTCATGTCAAGAATGGAAAATATTTAACAATGGCATTCCTGTGCTACCAGGAGAAAGGATCACAGACCACAGAATTTTGAAAGATTTTTATTTTCTGTGGGAGCTCTTCCAAAAATCTGACCACTTAGTTTGCAAAGCTGAGCTGAATTATTTTGAAATTCCATGTATGTCCATGTCTTTAGTGAACAAGAGCTAAGTGTTACCAACTTTTTCCTGTGTTACAAATCTCAATAGAATAATGTGGAAGGCTTGCATTCCTACACAGTAAACTGCGTTTCTATCCTCGTTTCCTAAGATCCATCTCAGCCCTACACAACCCTCAGATCTGGTATCTTAAGAGACATACTGCAGAGGAAACCACATTTCCCCAGAAATACTACAGCCCAATTTTGGATTTAGAAATAAAATTGTAAAATTTAAGTATATTTTTGAAGAATGTAGGACAAAAGAGATTAAAGCATGCTTACTAGCCCAGATGAACAGAACACGGGTGTCGTAAAAAATTATAAAAAATATTATGCTAGAATTCTCCTAATAGGACTATGGTAAAAAGCTGGCAGTAACAGCCATGGCCAGCACAGCTGCTTTTGTTTTAACAAAATGTTCAGTCAACACCAAAGTATTTAATTTCAGAGTGCTATGTGTTAGTCAATACACTGTGAAATAATTCATGTTTCTGTGGCTACCCACCTGCCAGTCCTACTTCTTTGCTATTTCCAAAAAATAGGAAGGAAAAAACCACACCCCAGCAACTCCCTTTCAGCTTGCAGCTGCTTACAGATCTGCATCTTCCTCTCCTTGTGCCATTCCTTCCCCTCAGTTCCTTGCCTTCACCCTGGCTGAGATCACCTGCCACAGACTCAACCCATCCACCTTTCACCTCCTCTTGGCTTTCCCTCTCTAGCCTCTGGCTACTCTGGCAGCCCCAGCGAGCTGGGCACTCCCCTGACCTAGTTCTCACAGTGCATTTTGCTCCCTCGGGCAGCTCCACCTCGCTCCACCCGAGCACTACCACACTGCTGAACACAGCTTGCTCCTTGGGACAACCAAGCAAGCCAGACTCTCCAGTTCAACCACTGCTTTATCTCACTCCCACATTTCCACCCTGCCTGGCCAACTGTCACTTGTGAGAGAGGTCTGTGTCCCTTCCATTGACTAATACGGATTTTACTGACCTTGACTTGAAAGTGAGAAGTTACAAAGTTCAACAGTGATTTCTTGTCCCTGGTATTGCCACTTGAATAATTAGAAGTTGTTCCAGGTAGATATGTCTTTTTTCTCACTACAGATGTGAAAGTGGGGCCTAAATGAAACTATTTATAATTGTAACCTGCTTGGCTTATAACATACATGGCTTTGTATCTACCTAATGAGTAACCTGAATATGAGAAACTAACCAATATTAGATAAATTAGATATTATGCATCTCAAGAATTAATTTTCCTATTCCAAAAGTGATCAGTATCCATACATAAGGACCTATTTCTGACAGCTTTAGGGATATCCTTCCCTTCCAATGTCTCACATGTGTGTGCAGATTTGATTGTGTTGGGTTTTTTTTTTTCCAATTCAATTCTCTTTTCTAATTACAGAATGTCTCAAAGTCCTGGCAATGTCCTTACCTACTCAACTGTTAAAAGAGTGTTATTTATGAGCTCTGCTAAATCTTACATGGTAAAAATATGGGTTGAAAGAAACCCCCAAAATCACACACTCCTGTTTAGCTTTTCAGTCATCTGTCAGAACATGTGACTAGATAAAACGCAGGTGTGTCTGCTTGTTTTAACCAGGGCTAAAGGAGGCTAATTAAGAAACAAAGACTCTAGCAATTGTTTCAAGTTAAGAAAAAAGTTCTTTGTCCAATAGCATAGAAAGTATATTGGTTCATTTGCCTCTACCATGAGTTTCAAGAAATTGTGCCAGAAGTTTTCTCATCAGACTTGGTAACTCTGTCTGTTGTCATGATCTCGTAGTAAAGCTGTTTCTTATTCCAAGAAGGTATAGTTGGCAAATCTGATTGCCAACATGTTTGTAATCAAACATGATTGATGCCCATCTTTCCTGAAATACTATGTTTCAAACCCTGCACGAGTCATGTGGGAAATGGCTGGTTTTTAGGGCCACACACCAAGTGAGCCTGTAGCACAGCCACTAATGGAACACACTGTGCAACAGTGGCTAAACGCGCCTTGAAATGTTAGCCATAAGCCAGGAACATGCGGGGGGTTGGAAGAAAAAAAGATAAGAATAAGCAGCAAACAGTGAAATCCGTAAACAAATTCTTGTCTGTGAAGCACGGTGCTTACTTACTGAGAAGCGTAAGGGTGTGGAGACATTTTGATTAGCTTTCCCAGCAAAACATGACTCAAAATAATAAGAAAAATACACCCCCCCCCTCAAATCGTCCTCTGCCAGTATTTTAGACTACATGTTTAAAGCAGAAGCTTCCCTTGGATATGTGGTTATAAGCTCTTTAACAAGCTTTCCACACTATTCAAGTTATTCTATGGGTAGCCCTGAAAAACAAAATATTCTAACTGTGATCACCTAAATCTCAAGGAAGAAGTAGTGAAAGCTCTCTAAAATGCCTACCCACTAATGTTCAGCCCAAGCTTACAGAAACTACCTGTCATTGAGAGGTTTGCATCCGTTCCATTTCTGTCTTTATGCTGGTGCTCCAAAATACAGCTCCCACTGGAATACCATTGCTGAGTAGGTGAAATACTTGATCAAAAGTAGGTGAACTGAAATCATGCAGCCTTTGTGGAACAGGTAAACACCAGCCAGATGACAACAATGAGTTTGAATCTGCTCACCTTTGAACCAGTGTCATCTAAAGATGAAGAACTGATGCATGACTGAATTAGAATTGAATTACTGCAAACCCACAAGTATAACAATTAACTTGAATTCAGGCTTAATCTGTAGATAGACTGGTAGAAATGTCCCATGAGAAATGAGACCAAGATACACTTTTCTATCTTGACTTACTATCTGCAACTAGAACAAGAGACAGGTCAACTGCTTTACACAATACTGATAAAAAAATCACTGATATTTGACAAAGTGGGAAGACATTGATGAAAACCCCTGTGAATGAAGGTACACTTAATAGATAGATACCTCTCCTACGTGTACCAAGTATTTTACAAGAGGAGGACAGAATAATAATAAAATCTTTATCTCAGGAAGTTTACAGACTAAATAAATTCCAGAGAAATGCAATTGCAGGATATGCACCGTGCAGAAATGAGTTAGAGCAGAAGTAAACAGAGTACTGTGAACTCTGGGAATAATAAATTATGGGCTTCTACATGTGTTTCATGTTGACTGCCTTTGGTGTCAAATAAAGCAACACACTGACAAAAACTTCCTTCTTATTTGGAATGCAGACCAAACCTTTCTACTGCAGATTCTCCAGCGTACTGGAGGAATGGGTTCCTGCACACTGCAGGAACACACACTGCAGCTTCTCTTTCAACAGTGAATGTGCAGAACCTGTTTCCTGTTCCCAGCTGCTTACTTTAAGGAAAGAGTGGATGATATGCCTTTGTCAAGTCTGACTGAAAATGGCTTACTAGCTCACAAGCTGTTAAGGATCTGACAGAGAGTATCACTAAATAAGTCTTGTTGTTATAGGAAATGAGGCCAAAACCAACCAAGATAGCAGAATGCTACTATGCTGAAAGAACAAACTATATAAGTGGTTTTTGTTTTCCCCTCATACAATACTCCCTGAACTACACACATTTTTGACACCTGTAAAATTTTCAGCAGGGAATAAAAATAAGCATGCCTACCTGATGTTTTAAGAATCTGCATAACTTGTCATTGAATTAATTTTTATTTCCTGTAAATGTTAACGTCTTTATAACAAAATCACAGGATTACAATGCCTTGTTTCTCATCAAGTACATACTTAAACAGTCAAAAAAGCCTAAGTCTCTGATAATAATACTGACAAAATTGAATAAAGATATGCTTCGCTTCACTTATATGAACCCATGTAATTCTCAGCCCACATACGAGATAAGTTTTCAAAAGTTCTCCAGATACCTCCACTGAATCACAGGTATAAAAAACTACTAATAGTACCTTATCTCTGCTAGTTTTAAAATATTTTCCATCTATTGATGGAAAAATCTGATTCTTACCTTCTGATTTGCTTGATTTGATTATGCCATGCTGAAAGCATAAAGAAGTTCATATTAACATTTTCAAAAGCATCAATTAATTGATACTTTGGGTTAGGGGTAAGATGGAAGCAGACAGAGCTCCATTTCTGATCTGTTATGCTTGGTAATGCTGTCTTGTTCATTATTAGCAGAGAGTCTGTTGACTTTCACTCTTGCATACCAGTCCAGAGGTGGATCTCTAATGCAAAGCCACAGTGATTTCTTTACCAAATCAAAGAGGTGATGACAGGACTTCCTTTATGTAAGTAAGACAATAAAGGCAAGAGATTCTCATTACAACAGAAACTGAGGAAGAACCAAGACATTAATGAACTGCAGAGAAAAGCTTGTTGGAAATGGACAGGTGAACCTGTGTACTTGGGAGACATTTGTACATGGAGGAAGATGGAAGGCTCTTGTAGACATCACGTTAGGCTGAGAACTGCTGCTGTAACAAGTCCTCTGCTAGGCTTCTATACTGAGCACCAGTGCCCAAGGGCCAGGATTTTGGGGCCAGCTTGCTCAGCTATCCATCCTTACAACAGACATACAAAAAAAGCAGTTTCCTTGCAGCCCTTCTTGATCCTATATATCTCTGGTTAACAAGTCACCTTTTTGATTTCTTTGCCTTTAACTGATGAGCAAGAGGTGTGAAGGGGCCAATTAATTCCTTTTCAGGGATGCAATAAATTACACCTTTCCTGTGACAAAAGGTTTAAGCAAAGATGAAACTGGATTTTATTAAAGCTATTCTACAGTTCCCCAAGTACATCTGTCTCAGGACACAAAAATTACTCATAATTTTTTTGCAAGCACATAGCATATCCAACATTTCACACAACTGCATGTCAATATATCAATTCTAATAATATACATCTGAAAATAAAGATGGAATACAAAATTAATAAGCTTTCTATCCCTTGAAAATGTGTAGATTTTATGAACAAGCAATTAGACAGCATATTCAACAGCATACTGTCACAGAATGAAAACCAAAAATACTACCATTTTTCTTTACAAAGGTGTAGATTTTGGCAAAACACTTATTTTTGTCCTTGGAATCTATATTTGTTGCTGCTTAGTTATGGGTAAGAATAGGTTTTGGATAACAAAGGTTGTGAGTTCAACTGAACGACACTTGTTAAGAAATGTATTGAAAGCCAAAAATCTACATAGACAAGTTCAACCCCAGTGGTTTCTTCCTAGATATTATGCGATAAAGCACTTTGTATTTCTCAACCTGGGATGAAACTGGAATACACACACACACAGCAGAATCTACTTTGTAAAACACCCCTTATAATATTCACCCACGGATACACCATCCTATACTTAAAGGCTTATAAAAATTCACTATTGGTTCTCTTATAACCTAAAGCAAGTGAAAAGAAACAGAGGATGCTGGCCTATGGGTAAAGAACGATTGTGATTAGAAGAAAAAGGTGGGGAGAGTGCATCAAAAAGTCTTGAACAGGGTTTGTTCCTTTGTGATCAAACAAAACCACAAAAAATGAAGAAGATTTCTGCCTTCAGGATTAACACACCCTGGTACCTGCTAGAACCTCCCAAACAATCTTACCGCCCACATATGCAAACAAAAAAGCTGTTTATGTAACAATGATGCAAGGAAAAAATTGTACAGGAAAGCAATGCCTTACATAAAGAAAACAGGACTGCAAGAGACATGCAGACACACATTTTTGTGCCCAAGACAAAGCAAAATGTTGCCTTTGAGCATGCCTGATATCAAGATTTGCTGGAAGTTCAAAAGCTCAAACTCATGAACTTACATGACTATGATCTTAAAAAGATGGGAAAATATATTGATTTTTCAAATGCTTTCTTAGACCATGAATTACCTTCAACAAAGGTCTATTTGCTTTGAATAGTTTCATTGTTTGGTGTTGATATCTGTGTAATACCTGAAACTTTGAGGCTGATCAGCAGGTGACCTGAATAGGAGATATATTTGATCAGATCACAGGGCTGGGATTCTTTCAGCTGACAATGAGGTATGATGTGACAAGCACGGGTGATTTAAATGATTTCTCAAGTTATATTCCCTGGCCTCCAAGCTTCCCATATAAATCACTACAGTCACTGACCCATGGCTGCTAGGACTGGGTGGAAACATCCGTAACCTGCCCTCTTCAGGCAGTGGCTTGAGTGATATTACAGATGTCCTCTACAACAGTGTGCACAAATGCCTGATGGCAGCTACCTTTACCTTCAAGAAGTGCAACCTGGGGGGCACAGTGGAAGAAATGGTCTTTTAGCAACGAACACAAAGTTTTGTGGAGACACCAAGGAATGGACAGAACCGAAGTACAAGGACAGGCTGAGGCACTCTCCTGAAGGCTAGCCTCACGGAAGCTCAAGAAGATTAGCCAAGCTGAAGTCTCAGATAGCTGCAAGTGAGTCACAGAGAGGGATGTATGGCAGCCACTTCAGACCATATGAATCATCAGCAGCATCAGGACAGAAGAAACTCAATGGAAGTTCATGGAGGAAGCAGAGTGCAGCATGATGTCAGCTGAAATGGTTACGAGTCTCAGCTCCTTGACACAAATATGACACTCCATATTCCTGTCGCTAAGTGAATAAATCCTCACTTCTTGGTAGGTTGAGTAGGAAAACCACATTTTTCGGAAGAGAGAGAAATGACAGAGCACATGCCAAAGCCTGTGCTTGGCCAAGTAAATGAAGGAAAGGATACAGCTGAATAATTTCCAAAAAGACTGAGATGATCAGAAGAACAGACAAGGCTTTGCTGTGTTACACCTACACTGGAGGTTCTCACAGAAATTCAGAATACTCCAGGATGGAGAAAGTCACTTGGCCACAACAGGAAAAATGTTACTTTGTGCTGAAGACATGGGTGTGCATAGATGGTATCTGCCCTGGAAATTCAGGTCTTCACCTCACAGTTTTATACCAAAGGTATCTCATCGAAGGCTCTAGCTATCTGACTGAATCAATGCACCCTAAAACATGAAATGCTCCAGATCCTCCTCAGTTTGGCTCACAATACTGCTGGTTCCTGCTGCCTGCTCTTTTTCTAAATGGCACTTTTCTTCCCAATTCAGCATCCATCCCATAATGACAACTCTCTCAGACCATAGTCTCACAAAACCTCTGGCTTGGTTGCTTTCTGAAAGTGTTTTCTGTGGAAAAATTAGCTGCCAGGAAGAGCAGAAGTTCTCTGGCTGAGCCACTGGTTGTTGTAGGGAAATTTAATTTCCTGTTTTGCTGGTTAATCCCACAGTCCTAGCCGTAACAAGAGTTAATGTTCTTTAAAAAGAAATTAAAAACAATAATCCATGAGAGAGTTCATACAGCAGAAACAGACCTGCATATTGTGATAAATTAAGGGATCTTTATGGTTGTCTAGTAGCCTGTAAAACAGTATTTGAATTGCCACTGCACATTTGCAAACAGCAGACTGTGAGAGGCAGCATGATGTTAACCATTATTCTGGCAAAAAGTCACGTTTTACAGAGACTGTGGGAAAATAACGGACGTTTGGTAAAGAGAATTATAAACATCCTCAAGTGACCTGCAGCTGAGGTGTAGAAAAACACCTATATCTTACTAATTGTTGTTTAGCTTTGTGTGTTGGACAAGTAGAACATCTGTGCTTCAATAACACAGGCCTGCGATAGACTTAGAGGCATCCTATCAAACATGCTTGAGATTCCTGCCCTGCTGTGGGAAAGATCAAAGCACAGTGGCAAACTGCACCTGCACAAATCCCTGAAATACTATTAAAAACAGCAGGTCTGGTGATCAACTAACATGGACCAAGCCCCATGGTGCCTGTGTCCCCACTTGTGTGCGCCTCTGCCCGGGTGCTGCTTTGGGGATGCCCCAGTGAGGTAATGAAAATAAAATTACTCTCTGCCCCTCATCCATGGTTTTGTGGTTGTTCTTGTATCAGCTCACATGTCTGGCAGGATCCAGGAACAGCCATGACATAGCTGGCAAAAAAACTGGGGACTGGGGAGGCCACAACAGTGACCCCCTGTATTCCGAGATGGCCCAGTACTGAGCGCTGGACCCCTGTGGCTACTTCTCTAGCTACATGGGTTCTTCTGGAAGCATGCCTGAAATAGATAACAGGGCAGTGATCACCTCCCAGACAACTGAAATGGCCAAAGTTAGCACCTACGCAAAAATGCCAACTGACCCTGGCCCCACTGCCAACTCTGCACCCACCGTCCACCCCCACCTACCTGGGGTATAGGCTAGACAAGGTACTACCTGGCAAATACCAAAACAGCAGAAATGAAGGTTTGGCAGGTCCCCCAAAATTGCTACCACTGTAGCCTCTTACTGTGAGGGGGATCTACGTCCCTGTGTTCCTTTAACTCTAAAGTAGTGGTCTGCGGGGATTTAATATGTTTTACCTCTGGTGGGTACTGAAGCTGAGGTTACTGTATTGCACAGTAATATTAAGAATCCACATCACAGATCTGTGGATTGGGGGAAAATCTGACATCTGCCCTCTGAACACTAAGGTTATCTTAACAATAGGAAATGCCACTCCATTTACTGTGACAGTGTTAATTGTCCCAATTAAAGAATATATCTTGGGTATATATATGTTGGCAGGAGAAGCAGTAGAAACTTTAAATGGTTGCTTCTGCTTAAGACTTCACAAGTGGGATTTGCTATTCCATCTATAACCATTTTGTGTGGATTCCCAAAGTGGGATCCTGTTGTGCTGCCTCTGCCTGCCAAGGTGATAACTGTAAAACAATACCATAGTCCAGGAGGTGAGGGGGAAGGAAATTACTCAAACCATTCAGGCACTTCAGCAAATGGGAATCATTAAGGAAACCATGACTGCTTTTAATAATCCTATTTGGCCTGTTCAAAGACCAGATGGCACATGGAGAACAACTATAGATTATACGTTGAATAAAGTTACTCCCCCACTTGCAGTTATGGTTCCAGACATAGTTACTCTTATAGAAAAAAAAAAATCAGCAAAAAATTACAGCCCTGGAAGGTGGTGATAGATCTTGCTAATGCTTTCTTTTTGATAGTCATTATATATTTACAAAGCATGTGCACCTAATTGTATTATTTGTACACAGCTTTATTTAAGGGCATTACATAGGCCATGGGAAAAGATAAAACAGTGTCAGTGGGCCTTGAATACCTGGCATGTTGATTACATCATCCCCCGGCCCCTGTTGAGGGGGTGGCAATATATATTCACTGCTTTGAATATACTGTCAGGACTGTTTATTGCTAACCTCACCAAATATGCTAATTAACATAACACTATTGAAGCATTAGAACAACTCATTCATCAGTATAGACCTCCTCACCAAGTACAGTGACCAAGGAACACATTTTATTGGACATAATGTTGAAGATTGCGCTCACGGGCTAGGAATAGGTTAGACATTCCACACTGACTGCCATCTCCAACCTAATGGCTTGATTAAAAGCATGAATGGGATGTTGAAGGAACAATTTAAAAAGTTAACCAGTACTAAAATTTATAACATGAGTTCATGTCTTACTGAAACAGGTTTTTTGTTAAACAGCTGGAATATCCATAATCAAACACCCTATGATCATATTACAACACTTCCCTTACAAAACATGGTGAGGGCTGAAATTCTTCCAGATGGTCTCTCTCCCAAAATATTAACTAAAGGGGAAATGGAATTATTTACACCAACAGATTACATGGTGGGACCATGACCTATTAGTCTAGATGTGAAGATTCATATAATAAGCCCTGAGAATGCTGTATGTTCTGTACCCCAGTTTCTCTTATTTTACATCCTCTATCGATATCAGATGCTCGGGAGGGATTTCGCGTATCTTCAATGCATACCTATGCCTATATATCTAGAGGGGATAGCACTGGAACGGTGTTACTGGTGTCACAAACCCTACATCAAATTGAAGTTTAATCTAAAAAAGTGCAAGCCATAGCTCTTCAATACGTGTGGGCAATTACCCCACATCAGGTTATCAAATCCAGAGTGATATTAGCTGAAGGAGTATTACTGAGCTGAAATACGTATTATTGGAAGAAGATGACATTCCTGTTTTCCTCCCTTATCACAGATCGGCTCATCATGCTTTGTAGTCTTACACTACAGGCACATGCTCTGGAAGCATTTCTGCGAGATCAACATGTAAATGGTTGTGGTTGGCCTCTACTGTAACTAAGTCATCCGCCTTTAGTATTGAGAGGATTTACAGCTGCAGATCTTTTGACAATGTGTTTCATTGGCATGCCAATCCCAGTAGCTGTATTACAGAATTATGCTATGCCAAGTGCTTTTCATATTGATGTTCCTTGTTGTTATTTTTTCTGAGTAGGTAATGGCTGTACACCAAGAAACATTACAAAATTGGTTGGTGGTGAACTATCTCCTTCTTTGACATCACTACCCCAATTTTAAAGGCACATGTTGCTTCAACACAACTGATGAATCAGTCAGTGTAGAGGATGACATTCAACATCTCCAGGACTTAATGCATCAAATGAAACAATCTACTGGTGGTGCCTGGCTGGCTGGGTGGGTTAATTCCCTGACAGGACAAGTGGAACACCTGATTCAAAGCATTATTGTACAGATATGTTCCTTCCTTTTTCTACATGTATTTATTACTTGCCTCTAAATTACTCTGCCTTATACCCCAGAGGAACAAACAAACACCTCCAACTTTGCCAGCATCAGCAGAAGTGGTCCGTTGAGTGACGGGGTGGAATGTGGGAAAGTAACAGAAGTTTGATAAGGAGGATTATAAACGTCCTCAAGTGACCTGCAGCTGAGGTGTAGAAAAACACCTATATCTTACTAATTGTTGTTTAGCTTTGTGTGTTGGACAAGTAGAACATCTGTGCTTCAATAACACAGGCCTGCGATAGACTTAGAGGCATCCTATCAAACATGCTTGAGATTCCTGCCCTGCTGTGGGAAAGATCAAAGCACAGTGGCAAACTGCGCCTGCACGAATCCCTGAAATACCAGTGAAAACAGCAGGTCTGGTGATCATCTAACATGGACCAAGCCCCATGGTGCCTGTGTCCCCACTTGTGTGCACCTCTGCCCGGGTGCTGCTTTGGGGATGCCCCAGTGAGGTAATGAAAATAAAATTACTCTCTGCCCCTCATCCATGGTTTTGTGGTTGTAACTGCATTCTGCCTGCACTAGCTCACACGGAGACCCAGACAGTCCCTAAACAGCCGTTATCTTACCATTCTGCCCATTATATTAATGAACTTGCTTCTGCAATGGAACACAGCCAGCTATGTCCTTCGCTGACAGAGCAGGCAGAAAATACATATTACCTTATTTGTTTCTGAAAGCTAGACTTCCACTTACATCTTAGAAAGGTAATTAATTCTCATGCTGTAGGGACATAAGTAGACAGACAATGGAACTAGTCACTTCATCGGCTTTCTTTTACTGGTTACTTCTGTTGAGCAAGAATAAGCTGCTTGCCAGGTACTTGCCCACAGAAGCCCTTCTGCAGTTCTGCATCAATTTTGTCCATTTTTAGATCACTGCAGCGGACTCTCGCCAGAGAAATGCTGCCTCCTTACACTAAAGGGTCACAGACTCACTTCAATGTCTGAGTTTACACAATGACCGGATGGACCCTCAGCTGGCCTCTGGTTCATCCTCACATTCAAAGGCAAGTCAACACCAAATTCCCAGCAGGGTGCTTGGGGTTTTGTCCTGAAAGCCTGCATGATGGAGACTCCAGAGCAACATGTCCCAGTGCTGTTATCTGCATCTTCCTTTTCTGCTCCCCCCATACATGAAACCTCTCCAGCCTCCAGGAAAAGTATGAACCATTAACCACTACCTTTTGAGCCCAATGATCTAGCCAGTTATTAGCCCATATAGTAGTCTACCCATTGAGAGAGACCCTAATGTCCCAAGTAGCATATGAGGATAGTATGGCTAAAGCTGAGGTAGATGACATCTATCACTCTCCCCTCCTTCACAAATCTAGTCACTTCATCATAGAAGACAATCAGTCAGTCAAACATAGTTTATCTTTGGTACATCCCTGTTTGCTATTTCAAATCACTTTCCTCTCTGTGCCCCAAGAAACAACCTTTGCTAGAAATGATCTTTTAAAAACAGGCGGAACGTTTGCCTATCTTAAGTTATCAGGGATCTTCTTTGAATATCCATGACCTTTCAAAGATGATAGTGTGTGATGTCACTGTGACACCAGCCAGCACACTTGGGTGCCTCCCTTGTCATCCCATGCATTTGTATGGGCTGAGATTTCTCAAGAGCTCCACGACTCAGTCCTCTTCCCCTACCGGCAGCCTGATGACACAGAGGCTTGAAAGATACTGTTGGTGAAAACGGAGGCAAAGAAAGTACGGAATACCTCAGCTTTACCCATGTCTGCAGTCACTAGGTCACCTATTCCCTTCAGCAATGGGCCGCATTTTCCATGTTTATTAGTTTACTGCTAATGCAGCAGTAAAAGCTCTTTTTGCTTCTCTTGATGTCCCTTGCAAACGTCTACTGCAAATGAGCTTTGGCTTTCCTAATACCATCCATACATGCCCCTGCAATGTTTCAAAACTCCTCTTTCTTAGCCCATTCCTGCTTCTACCTCTTGTATACTGCTTTTTTTGCACTAGAGTTCAACCGTGGGTTATCTGGTTAGCTAAGCCAGTGTCCTGATACATTTACTTGTTTTCACATGTACAGGAATGAGCTGTTCTTGTGCTAAGAGGACCTGACATGCTAGGTTTTTCAAACCAAACCAAATTAATACATGCCATTTTTGTCAGGGCTTAAACTCCCAAAATTTAATTATATGAATTCAAGGATTTCCAGGTGTTAACAGGGTAGTGACTCCAGCCTTGCTGGAAACTTTTTGTGCTATGTGAAAAATCTCTAACCTTGCATGTAAAGTCTCGTGCAACACACTTAAAGAATTGCTATGAGAGTCATTGACTGTTAACATGTGCCTACACACTGGTCACATCTCAGTTTGCAGAAAGAAGTCTTCAACATTTCCTGCTTCCAATGCATTGAGCTCATCACATAGCAGGGTAGATGACAGAAACAAGGGTGTGGATCTAAGACCTGTGATTATTAGCTGAGACTGCTGGTGCAAAGCAACGAATTTCTGGGGCTCGAAACCAAGGAGAAGAGAAGGCAGGAACCGAGGATGAGGAGGTCATGTTTGTGGTACAACTGAAAACACGGTGCCGTAATTGGTAAAGAACTCTGACTGGAAACCAATTCTCAGTATCTTCCTTTTGTCACTACAGCTATGAAACCCAGAGGGCTTAGGGGGATTGCACCTTCCACTAGTATGTGCACAATAGAACAGGTCCAAAAGGCTTAGTGCTGCAGGTGAAAAAGGCTGGGCCAACAAAACCTCCTTTCAGTTTGTTTTTACCCAAAGCAACATCAAAAAAGGAAGATAATTCAGAAAAAAAGACCCTATTACGTTGATAGATCATTATGGTTGCACAGCTGAGGCTGCAAGCATTTGGAAAGGTAGTAGTCTGATCAGCGTTAACAGTCACTCCTTGCTCTTCTCTTATCAATAAACCTTATCGCACAACTCTAATTGTAGGAATTAGCTTACTATATTTCCCCACAGGACTCATTAACATTTATATTGAGTTAGTATAAATAGGACATTTTGGATGCAAACTACTGTAAAAGCACATGAAGAAGTGCTGTGTATATATATATATATGTGAGAGGACAGAGCACAAAGAAATTCCAGGGGGCGTTTACAACATAGAAGATTCCTACAAGAACAGTTGCATGGCAAACTCCTTTCATGACTCTTTTTAAACAGTCAATGTTTTTCGTTAAGATCTTCACTGAGGAGTAAGTGACATTGTAGAGCAGAACGGAGAGGAAGAAAAGCAGGGGAGCCAAAAGCATGGAAGGGACTGAAACTGACTGCTGGAGTATTGAATAAATAGTGCAGTAGAACAGTTAGGATAAGGTTCAGATGTCCCAGGACAAAGGGTAAATATAATCAGCTTCTGAATGTAGAGACCCCAAATGCTGGAGGCTATCATACTTCTGGGCTATCAAATAAGAGGGGCAGGTGTTACTGGGTTTGATCTCATTCTGGGCTCTTTTTTGCTTTCTGAAAGGAGCTTGAAAGCCCTGCAAAAGGCTGAAGTCTTGTTCACTGCAAGTTTCTTCCAAGCTACTGCCATTCTTAGTGCAGGATAGAAAAAAAAAAAAAAAAAAAAAAAAAAAAGAAATTGCAGGTAGCTTTATACTGCCTTGCAGGCTCACTAACGCACTCAAAGAAATGATCTAAGAAATAAAACTGTTACATGTGTACTGTAGGAAAAACATATTTCCACTGGAGAGACATATTTATTGTTTTAAAACTTAAATGTACCCTACGATTAACACACAATCAACAGCAGTATAACAGCAAAAGTAACCATCACTAGGAAAATAACCTTCTCCTGGCTACTACTGTCACATAAATAAATAGGTTAGCTCATGAATTGTGCTTTGGATAAAGGCAAGTCCAGGCTACAGGTTCAGGAGGAACACCCAGCATGTGCCTGTGTTATAAGCACTAACGAAGTGGAAGACATGGCCCACAACCCACCTTCCAAAGCTTAGGTCTTACTTTGGCCCAACTTCCAATGAATGCAAGGATGCAGCATGGTTGTGGAGACATGGTTAGGCCTGGTGTTCATTATTACATGGGAGTCTGTGCTATCAGCTAGAGTTAAGTCAGACTTAAAATAATCACAGAAGCTATTCAAACATGTAGTCCCACTCAAAAGTAATATAACTTTTTCCCCAAAGCAACAGCTTCTTTTCTGGTAGGATGCTTCACTGCTTCTTTATCACTTAACTATCCCCTTTCCTGGTATACCACAGATTGCTAGAAGTAAAGAAGACCTCACTACTCCCCCACATTTGATCATCCAACCCATTAAAGAAAATCCTTTCTTCAGAAACCTGGATTTTTTGCTATATCAGAATCACTTCTCTATTTCTGCCATGCACATACAGACACACAAAATGTTCTTACATCATTAAGATGCAAAACACATTATTCCTGAGCCCGTGTTTTCAAAAGCACTGTTTCCAAAGCCAGCATTTCCTGAAGCTAGTGCTTCCTGTGGGCTCTCAAGAAAAAAAAAAAAAAAAAAAAAAAGGTTTATAAAGCAGATTTCTGCAAAGCCTGATGTTCCAGTCAGTCAGTTGTGTGCAACTATTGCTACATATTCCTGGCTTAGAAGCCTTCACTGTGCCATGCCCTCGCTGTAACCTCTGCACCACCAGTTGCCTTTCTCAAATCAGAACACATCTCCCTCCTTGCAAAGTAACACAGTTGTAACTAACCCCAAGAGTTTCAGAACTGCCACAAGTCTCAGGTGCTAGAACCAGCCTCATCAGGCACATCCCCTGAATATTCAAGCACTATATTTCCCCTCCTACTTAAGGTCTTTAATGGCGATTTACTAAATAGGCAGTGAAATACATGCATGTGTGTCCGTGTCCCAGTGTCCTTGTGCGTGTGTCAGAGTGTTAGGGGAAACCAGGGCAACATGGAGAATGTGCAGAAGAGGAGGAAGGGAGGAAGATTACTAGAATCGTGACAAACATGGGTATCATTTCTGCACAAGCTTCCTTGAGCACCCAGCTGCCATATTCCCTGCTCCTCACATCCCTGCTATAAAGTGAGAAGCACACATCAGTGAGGTGTTGCAAATATAAACACACTGGAAGACTGTGGGAGTTTGCACACCTACAAGCAGTAAGCCGTGTAAACAGAGCAGGTAGGAAGGGACAGTATCTGTTCCTGTAAAATAGGATAAAGCATAAGTACTGAACAGGGTGAGGCAGCTGAGGCGGGGAAACAGACCAGACAGGATTGGGAAGATTCCTACCAGGGATGAGATTCCTGGTTCATACAGGACTCTAGTCTGTTATTGTTTCCTTCTTTTCCAATCTGTGTTTGAAACAGGAAGACAGGGGAACTGGTATGTAATTCGGAACACAGTACTAGACCCGGATTTACCAAATCTGCCTTTGATAAGCTTCATGAACTTTCTAAGGCTTTACTTCCTCAGCCATGGATGATATTTACCAGTGGTTCAGTGCCTCTTTCACACATCACATGGCAGGGTAAAACTCCCTCTCCAGCCATACAGTGCTTGTAAGACTTTACTAATCTAGCAGGTATATCTGCTAACATTTCCTTCATTTCTTTCTCACCCTTTTCAGGTTAATATTTATTTCCTCTTTGCTCACCCCTCAGCAGTATTCTACTTTATGTTTCTAGCCATGTCTTTCCTATTAAGGAAGAAAACCTAATTAATCCCCTCCTGGGAGTCTACTGCTTTCAAAACTGCTCATTTGCAGCAGCTTAACAATAACTGAATGGCAAGGTTTAGCCCTTGAAATTTGCCACTTAAGCTGAAAGCAAAGATTTCAGACATCATTGTGGCAAATAGCTAATATATAAAATGGTGAGAAGACATATGTGATACGTAAAAGGATGCTAGATTAGGTTCCTGGAAGCAAATACCAGGAAAGGCCTTTTCAATCATTGCACAAGCTTTTTTGCTTTCCTCATCCTACACAAGCCAATGATTGGGAAACACCATACCAAGGGAGACACCTAAAGCCAGACAATCATCAAGCATGACACTGGGCGTGCCTTCATTAGTGTGTTAGGTGTGTAAGAGCTCCATTTAGAGAAAGATAGAAGATAGCAGTTTATTTGTAAAACAGTGGAGCTCTCTCCATCTAAAGCTTTTAACAAGGATGGTCAGGTGAGTGCTCAGGCTCCAAAAGCAACTTCCTCCATCCCCCTCTCACCATCACATTGTGCTGTAAAGCCAGCCTTTTTCTAGTCACTACAAGATTTTTATTAGTGACCACATCAACATCTAGAATTAGGACACTTCAAGACAGACAGTATGTTCCCAGTCAGGACAGGTATCACAGACAGACCACATTTAAGATTTGGGCTTTTTTTGGCAAAAGCATACCTTCGGTTTTGTGGTTCATTCTTTAGGATGCTACATGCCAACTGTTCCACAAAACATTCACATAAATGAGAAGTGCTGGTTTCAAAGAGAACAGCTTGAGAAAATAGTAAGTAAACTGACTTGTATTTTCAGAAGTACAAGGCTGGAGAGTAGACATCAGTAAAGTGCAGGCATCAGTTAAACCAACCTTGCAGTAATGTAAACATCAAGAAAAGACAGCTTCCCTGCCTAAATGTTTTTTGGGTTATACTTGTACGGCAATAAATCACACTTTAAAAACCACTCCACACATGCTTTAAGTTGATAAAACAGCTTTCCACTAGTGATTAATACATCACAAAGTTGACTTCACCATCAGTTAATCTTTAGAAGGAAACAATTACATTTCAGTGTGCATGTGTTTGTTGTGTTTGATATGAACTAGAAGCCAGTTAGTCCACAGGACCGACATTCACAACGCTCACAACAGTTCAGGATGATAGAGAAAAAGCAGCGACAGGTCCTAAGACCACAAAATCTGACACACAAGCCTAATCCATACAACCTATTCAATGGAGACTAAGACCGCCATAAAACTAGCTTAATAAGTAATGTTGCAACTACCTATTTGTTTTCAATATTGAGGCAATTAAGGTAAACTATTACACCTTACCTTCATTCCTTTTGTAATTCCATTTTTCTTATAGATTCCACTTTTTAAGAGGTTATTCTGTTTCTGATGATGATGTAGATGTCCATTGCAGACTGCACTGGGATTAGCCATCTGTTTAAATTAGTCAGATTCTCAGTTCTTAAGGGTGTCTTGGGTCTTTCAACTGTAAAAAAGACAGTGGGATGAGCAGATAAAGTTCTTGGTTAAGGCCTGAAAGGTATCCAACTGGTCTGTCAGGATTTTCCAGGATGAGAGGAGGAACTATCTTTTGCAATATCTTAGAAACTTAAAACTTTTTCTTTCATACACCTTCAGCCCCAGCAAGCTAGAACGTGAAATACATAGCAGGAGGTGTGCTATTAAAATCTCTGAAAAATACTGCTCGTTGCCGACTATTGTATGAATGCAGCTTCTATGAGTCAACAAGGCTGCTGCAGCTATCAAGAAGTGGGTGGATTCAGAGGCGGGGACACTTAAAGACATATTACCTCTTAAACATCTCCCAGTGAGGAACATCACATTTTTTTTCTCCTTATTACACTCAACATAGAGCTACGTTACTCCATTTAGAGTAGAATAATAAAATGTTTTGAAAATTTAAACAGAGTAATCTTTTAAATTACATGGTTCATCTTGCTAAGAGTATACTGGTTGAAAAAAGTATTTTGCTGAGTAGAACAGAACTTTTTTTTTCTTCTTTTTTTTTAATAAATATTTTCTTATATAGGTAACAGACATGACAGACATGATATTAACCAGGAAATGGAAAGCATTTTAGTATTAGAATGAAATTTTATCTAGAGGTAGAAATAATATATTTGTCCCTATCCTACAGGTGTGTGCACAGGTGTTTACTAGTGTGAACTGTCCCTTTAAACTCAGTTTAGCCAGTAATAGGATAAATGGCATGCTATTACAATTAATGAGAAACAGATTTTTATAAAGTTGATTAATTTAGTTTTAAAACAAAACAGGTTTTAGTCACATGTGAAAGTATTAGGCAGGACTAACATACAACCTTGCCTTTAAGACAAGAGTTTTTTGACTGTGGAAGTACTCATATATATTGTCTTTCCTGAACCAAATTCTCATGTTTCAGATTTCAGTGGCAAAACATAAAAGTATAAGCATCTCTGGCAGCATTTCATAGAATCTCTTCCTCCCCAAAAAATTAAAATTAATGTGGAGACAGATTAAAGGAAAACTGAATTATAATATCCATTTTGAAAAACAGTAAGGACGAAAGGCAGGGAGAAAAAAGATACTCGGACTGTTTTAATTAGAAAAAAATTCTGTGTCATCCTGGCAAGGAAATGCAAGTGATACAGAAAAAGCAGCCTAGAACTTGAATATGTGGAATGCAGGAGATGTTAAATGAACCACTGCAAAAATATACTGGGAAACACATTGCATTTGTTTTGAAAAATTGTTTTAGACATGTATAGAACTGCTAAAATGTATTTTGTCCTTTGAAGTGATTTGGAAAGTAGAATATCTTCAACACGTTGGAAAACTTTCAGTCTCTACCCTAAGAGAGACCTGAACTGAACTGTGTTTAAAACAAACATCCGTGCCTCTCTCCTTTTGCATTTCACCTCATTTCATACCACCCAGTGGTCTGCAGACCCCCATTAAGATCTGTAAAAAACCACCATGATAGACTATAGAGTAGCACAACTGGAAAAGCAGTCCACCTCTAACTAGGTTTGAGTTCTATATCCTTGGAAAGAAGCCTTTTACTTGCATATTTCAATTAATAAGACAGTAGTCATTTTGGTCAAGAAAATATCTCCTTAAACAACTAAAATGACACAGAAACATTAAAACACCTCTTCACAGTTACACCAGATTCACTATCAGAACTCAGATTTCGTAGGTTTTTTCTTTGTTGTGTTTTTCCTAGGCAAGAATGCCTCATTTCTATATGACTTGGTCTTCTTTAGGTTTCATTAAGCCATCTGTAGGGATAACTCAATTACAGACTAATTGTGAATATGTAAGGATAAGACAAATTGTTGGTCATGATAAGTGGCTTGGAGTTCATATTCACAAGGAGAACACTGAGATGAGGACAAGCCATAAGCATGCAGTAAAAATGGTCAGTAATACTTCCCTGCATATCTACCACCTATGGTACCGTGATAAATGGAACAAGATAATGTAGAGCTTGCTCTCTGCATCTAGCAACCCCCTTTCACCAAGAAGCATTCTTCATTTGGGAATTATTTCTTTGATTGTCACAGCATATCAAACATCTGTAAAATATATCATCTGCTCAGTCAGTTACTGATCACCTTGACCCTGTTGTGATAAAAGACAAGAAGACTTACCAGAGTAGTGTTCTTCCCCTTAACAGCTTCCAGTGTCTCAGCCAGCACTTCAGCCAGGTTCCTGTCAATAGACTCAGCACCTTCCAGGGCACAATATGATATAATTACCATCTCACGTGTGCCTTATTCTTTTATTTTCAATCATGTTTATGAAAGAGTGGAATCTCTGATTAGATAACATTTCAGATGATGAAACTTCTGTCTCTAGCCCCTGGCTGTAAGCCTAAACTTGTTATTGATTTCAAGGCCCATGAAACACTGGTGCCCTTACATCAGTAAAATAGTGAATTAAATAGGCTATATTAATTTTAGTTTTCAATGTCTCTAACATTTAAGATCAGAAACAAGCAGCACTTAAAGAGACTACATTTAAACATGAATTTAAATCAGCAATTTTAAAAACCTTAGAGAACAGCTGTCCTTTTGGATTGCTTTTAACCATGCTTTAAAAGCCATAGCCCACAAAACAAATACCACTAGGAGCTGAGTAAAATCCCTGCTCCGATTCCATTCAGAGCAAATGATTCATAGAATGGCTAAGTCTGGCCAAATACACACAGATGATCTGTAAACAGGATGTGGTATTTCTCCTGCAGAAGAAAAAGAAGGTTGAATTGTGCCTTTCAGAACTCCATCTTACTCAAAGCCATCTGTTATTCAGGCTTCGATATCCATTATCTATCATGCTACCAATTAGCTGCATCTAGATCTATTACTCAAAAATAAGAGAATCTATGCTGCCTGGACACTGGAGGAAGGACTCAATAACTGTGTCCTTTGCAACACCAAAACTGCAAACAGCAATACCCTGTCTCTTTTTACCATTCTGGGAAATGGGAGGAGAAATTTTACTATGCTAACCGTACAAGAACTGTGTGTATTTAACTGCAGGGGACTCCAATCCTACAAAGGTCATATGTGTTTCACTTTTAGTGGCTTGAGTACTGGTCAGAAGTAACACTGTTAACCATCATACACTGGCAAGAAGTCAGTGAATTTCTAAGTTTACTAGCAGACCACACATTGTGTTCTACATAGATGCTAGTAAAGTTTTTAAGACTTGGCTGCATTTACTATAAATTTGTAAGAAAACAACCAATGAATTCTCAGGAACTAGGTTTTATTCCTTGCTTTGTCATTATCATGTTAACACCATTGGGTGTTTGCTGACTCACCCCTTCAAATCAGGATAAAGTGTTTAAATCCTTTGTAAATGCTCTGAGACAAATCGCTGAGGAGCGTGGTACAGAAATGAAGTAAAATATATACAGTTAATTAGATGAAGTTTAACAACACAGTGAAGACAATAGGAAGGGGTAGGGTTCTGACTAAGCAGTCTCTCAGTATTTGAAGAAAATTTTCTGCTGTGCACTACCATTCTTACACAGGATAGGTTAAAAGCTTGACCTCTTCAGATGCACTCAAGAAACGGGGACAAAACCATCTAACCTACCATTAGAATTTTGGCTCATTCACACCATATAGTGTCATTATAGTGGCCACAGGGTTCCCATTTATAATAGCACTACTGGATTACCTATCAATAAAAAAAGTATGTGTTGCAAGAAGGTGTGAGAGTTGACCCCCAGAAAACCGTAATGTCATTAGCCAGAAGGATTTTTCACAGGATTCCTGCTAATCCCAGAGAACGGTTAGTTATGGCATCATTGTGAAATGGTCTTGCAATCCGGTTGCAAGATCTTGATAATTACAGTTCACAACAGATGCAAATTTACATGCCACATGAAACAATAAGGATCTACACAAAGACACCTGCTAGTTTTATGCTTATTTTCGCTGGACAGACACCAATGTCAAATAGGAACTGAAAAAAACTGGGAGCCTAACTATTACTTCATTAAAAGTCAGGGTTCTACTAATATTTAAATCAGCTGCAGAGCATGTCCCAAGTAGTGGAGTACACAGTTAAAAAGCCTTCTTGCTCTCCCAATCACTTCTCTTACAATGTAAGTCCACCTTTATAAATTCTATGTACTACTGATGACCTATTCTCTGATTAGGATCCCAGTATTATGTTTGGTACCTGTGGACACATGGATATTGGAGAGAATTCCTACTTCAGATCTGTAAATGACTTACAATATATAGCAACACCAATGAGGCTAAAATAAATAAAAAAATAGGGAGACACCATAACAACAAAGCAACAGCAAGTATCAGGTATCAGCTGGCCAGTCATCTCCCTGGGTATCTTTCCGGACTCCTCCAGACTTCACCAGCACTGGCTGTAGGCTAAACTTCCCAAACACTCACATGGAAGAACCCCTAATCCACGTTTGCTGCTTTAAAACCTATCTAGCCATACTATATGTGAGAATGAGTAGGGATAACAGCCTACACCTGGGCGTAAACCTGCACACCAATGTTGATGGATCCCCTCAAGTGCCCTTGCACAACTGCTCCTTGAAGGATATACAAACTGCTTTGAAATTGGTCAGGAACTGATCCTAGAGCATCTCAGAACCAAGACCTATGGCACAGGCAGACACATGCAACCAGCATTGCAACAGAGAGACAAGGTACAACAGGCAGCGCTCCTCCAGCTCTGGCGGGTCCATGTGACATTTGCAAAGCCCTGGGTTGGCATGGCTGCCTTTCTCCACCTCTGCATTTTGGGAGCTGGGGGGGAGAGAAGGGCACAAAGAAGCTCCCCAGGGGTGAGTTAGAGGGGACTATGTACTCTGAGTTACGTCTGATATTAATAGCTGGGAAGATCAGCCATAGCAAAAATTTGCACATTTTAGAGCTTTGCTGGATCGTATGAAATTCTAGAACAGAAGCTGTAAGACCTCCAGAATAGGAGGGTCCTGACAACAAGGTAATCTTGCCCCACTTGTAAAAAATAAATTTCCTTGAATCGACTGCAAAATGCTCACACTCAGGCAGGAAAAGCACAGCCAGAGGTGTGGGCACAAGTGCAAGAAGACATGTCTAGCTGTGAAAGCTGAGCTAGCCCTAGGAACCAAGGGCCAGCGGAGCAGGCAAGGACTTGGAGGGTGCACTTTGACATGTTTCAAGCTGTTGCACCACAGCCTGTTTTTGGACCCAATTCTTGAACAGACAGATTAGACTTATACAGTCATTTCATCGCTTGCTATGAAAATCTTTCTGGGTGAAGCAAGAATAGCAGTTTGGCAATTTCATCCTGTCAGCATATACAAATGACTACTGTGTGCTAGAAAGCAACAGTATTTTTCCCCTACTTGAGAAAACTTATTTAACTTCTGCTCTACAAGTCATCATGAGCTTTCCTCAACATTGCTTCTGTTCTAAGGGACATGGAGGTTGCCATTCTGCTGGCAGAGATCCTTCCTTTACACCTCAGACTGCGACTAAATCTTAAAAGGGATGGAGGCCTCTTTAAGGGCCAGTGGATGGAGAAGTGTTGCTTCATAGCTTGAAATGTGACTCCAGGCTTCTGAGCTGCATTGGTTTTCCCTAAGAGACTGTTTTAGACAATTCTCTCTGGCTTGTGAACTACCAGAGTGCAAGAACTTCTTAGGGATTATGGATGTAGGTACCCAAGGAAAAAAAGCCTGTTGTGCAATTTTTCAGTCTTTACACATGGATTCACACATTTGAGGGGTCTATAAAAAACTGAAAATTTCATTTGGTACACTATGTTGCATTCTATGCAACTGTCTTGCATCAAAAAAATGTCAACTGATTTCTTTTTTGTCCAAATGAATGGGCCTTGAAAATTTGTTATTTAGTTTAGTGATAGCCCAGATGGATTTGTTGATTTTTAATCACAGAGGTGGGAGATCACTGACCTACTTTCAGGCTCATACCTCAGAGTGGCACAATAACATGATTCTGTGGGAAGTCACACATTCACAGGTGCACAGAGAGCATGTCTACAAAAAAAAAATACATAATTCCACATTTTTTCAAGCGGTTAGCACGTTTGTCACCCTGCTGCCGCCACTTCCCCCCCCTTGCCCTGATTACCTGTCTCTAAAAGGAAAAAACCCAACCTGTAAGCCAGCCCCCCCCGAATCCAGCAATCCAGCTTTGGGCAGTTCAGAAGAGGTGTCACCTTTAAAACTTGATGCACCTCATTAACCCTCTCCAGCTCTTTCTTTGATGGGTGACCCAAGAGAAACTCTTGGGAAACAGCATGAAGCAGGCAGAGTCTTGATCTTTTACATTTTCCATCTGAATTTCATCTGTATTGCTTTATCATCACAATCTATTGTTTCTCTTTCCTTCCTTTCAACAGATTTTTGTGGATAGGCTCTTGGTAATGCACAAAGAGCTTTTGGCCTTCATCCATTCTGCTTTCCCACAAAATTGTCAGTGGGCTTAGAAAAAAACCTCACAAACAAACAAAGAGCAGCCACTGAAAATTTTGAGAATTCATATTGGATGGCACTAATAAAAAAGTGTTTCCATGGGTATAAGGAAAGGGAAAGACTTTCATTTATGATCACACAGTAGCAGCAAAGCAGTGATGTATGTGCGTATTTATTGGGAATCAAAGTTTACTTTGATGTGAGTAAAGTTACGGTACTAGGCAGAGTGTGAAATCTACACAGCAGACAGCCATAAATCGATACACCCATTGAAAAGATGTGGATAACTAGACACCCTGCATGGACACTTGTTACACCACTCAGGCTGGCAGTTCCATATGCTGTCAAAAAATTTCCCTCAGGCTTATAACTCCTATGAAGACAGGGGTGAATTCAGTTTAACAACTTGATTACACTAACTATGTTCATGAAGGGATCAGAAAACATTTTAAAAACAAATGACTCTCTTATCTCAGAAACTGTTGGCTTAAGGGACAGAAAAGAATTGCCAGTGAAAGAAAAAAATTTTTGACAAAACTGTTACTTAGAGAGGGATGAAGTGCTAGTAATTTAAATGAAGATATGTTTCTAGTAATTGTTTTGAGGAGAAAGTAGAGAGTTTCCTCACACCTACATGACAGTATGTGTTTTCGAAGGGAAGCTTAAACGTTGCTGACTAGAGCAGATGGTCTATTTATACTAGTTGCACACCCCTGGCATAGAACACAGAATCATTTAGGTTGGAAAAGACCTTTGAGATCATCAAGTCCAACCGTTAACCCAGGACTTCCAAGCCCATCACTAAACCATGTCCCTAAGCACCATATCCACACATTTTTTTAAACACCTCCAGGGATGGTGATTGACCACCTCACTGGGCAGCCTGTTCCAATGCTTGACCACCCTTTCAGTGAATTTTTTTTTCCTAATATATTCCTACCAGCTTTATGTCTTTTGTTTCAGATTTCTCGTAGGTTTCTCAGAACATCTTTCTCATTTTACATATGAAACATAATGGAGCTCCAATTGTACCTCCAAGTGCTTTTAGAACACTGGAAATAAATTATATTTTCTTGAAAAGCAGAATAAACCACAGCAGAAAATTTTGCTCTTTGATATCAGTACACACAGTACTAGGTGTGTGCAGTAGTGGACAGCACTGCATGAATTGCCAGACCATCATTGATAACAAAGGCACCCTCAATCATAGTGGATGCATCTAAAAACCCTATACTGAACATGGTATGCATAAAATGTCTCATTTTAATGTTGCATTCTATTAAACACTCCTTGGATGCACTTAGTGTTAATGTTCCAGTGCTACAGGGAGATTTATTGAAACCTTAATGTACATTTCTCCGAGCAAAAAAAATGGCTAAAAGGAGATGCATGAACTAAGTGCAGCTGTTTTACTCATTTGAGTTACGCACACTATTGTATGTCTGAATGCCAGATCATCCTGTTGTTGGATAGGAAGATCTCTGCTTAGGTGTCAAATTCTTTCTGTCATTTTTGCTCTCACCGCTTTAATATGTAGTTAAAGACAAACACAACATATTTCTTGCTACTCACAGATGTTGTTCCCTCCTTGACTAGGGTTGAAGTCTTATTCTACTCTTGCACTATAATAATACAATATTTAAGTCAATACATGTCAGCAGAGTAATAGTAGTATGAATAAATTACCAGTTGACAGACATCTTCAATTTCTAATGATTTTTTAATCCTAACTTGTGTTGTGTCAGCAACTAGCATAAGTTTTGGTGGCCTTTTGAAAAATACTTTAGATTATTAAATCCACAGATAATTTATTATAGGCTAGTAAAAGATAACAGACTGGCATATTATAACCAGACCTAAGCTTAATGTATCAGCATGCACATGACTTTGGATGTCATTCTTGAAGTATATAAGGAAGCCACACATTTCAAATCTTCGGTTTATATTCCAGAGTCATTCATCATGAAAACTGCTATTCAGGCTAAGGTTTAGATAAAATTAATAAACCATTATCTGCTTTTTTCCTGTTTATAATCAGTAGTACACATATTAAATAACCTAAGTCTGCATTAGCTCAGCTATGTAAATAAAAGGGGCTATAAGCTTTGAGCTGATAAAAAACCCCACTAGGTTTTCAGGTAGCCAAGTTTCTACTAGTTAATCAGATGTATTATGTTATCAAGGAAAAGCATCATGGTTCAGGATAACTTGGTTACCATGATTAGTATTTTGGGGTGTCTTGGCATGTGATCGTCATCGATATTTTTGGAGATCAATTAATGTTGTAGGGCTGTGCTCCTTTTTAGATCTATTAAATCTTAGGCCAAGGTCTTCTGCTGTTTGGCTGTCACTACTGTTATTTTCATAGTCTTTTCTGTTTTTCTTTAGTGTCTATAAGCTGAAAATTAAATTGTAATACCCTTTGTATGGTCTAAAAAGTTTGCATATAACCGCTGATTTTGGATATCTCTATTGAGAAATGAGGCTTCTAAATTAGTTTCTATTTTCCTTTTGTTTATTCTGCCATAAAAAGAAAATCCTCAAACTACATGTACTCTGTATTAACAGTCTACCATCATCATAATGTGATCTACTGGAAATTCAATCACAGTTGCACTTTCCTCTGAAAATACTTAATTAGCTTTACCATTTTCAATTGTTATGTAGATTACAAAATTATTTTATCATTGTTTTCATGATTTACTGGATACAGTCAATATCAGGTATTGAAACACCATGAAATAAATTTAAAATAATAATGGTTTAAGACCTTCTCCTTTCTAAAACTTTTGGATGCATTTGAGTCATATTTTCAAATACTAATGCAAAATCTTTTGTTGTTATTGAAAGCTAGGAATCTCTCTTGACAGAAAGTTAAGTTTTAACAGCCCCAAATCACCATAGTTAGAAACACAGGCTTTGCTGCAATATTCTCAAAGCGTTTGCAGGGGAGAAGGAATTTTTCTGACTTCTTAATTTCAAAGAATTCTGCTAACTCCTGAGTGCAGAGAGTTGCTGGTACAAACATTTTTCTAAGAACTTTTCAGATGGACATATAGAACTCATGTCAGGTAATAAAAGGAAGCACAGAACAAGCTACTCTGCTTGTAAGGAAAAAGCATCAGAAACTACCTTGGCTTCAAATCCCTAAACTTTCATATTTTGGGAACTATTCATACTCTTAGCAAAAGAATCACAGGTTTACCTTTTTCCACTCACTGTACAGAATAGTCTTCTAGCAAATAGCCTCAACACTGCTAGAGCAGTCAAGAGTAAAACAGCTGAACAGTTTACCATTTGTAAAGGGGGTGGAGTTTATCCACATATCACTTTCCAATCTGGATAAAACAGTTAATTTTACTCACTTTTATTTACCAAGCAAGTAATTTTGCTGATTTTATTTTTAAATATACCACTGTGAATATTCCTACTCCCCCCAAACTATAAATATACCCCTGACCAAAACTATGTGTTCACCAAGGCACAGAAGAAACCTCATAAAGATTCATACTAATAAATATCTTATACTGAAAACTTGTATTTGGTGTTCTATAACAGCCTGTTCTGCAGGCCTGAGAAGAAAAAGTCCAGCAGGTTTCTACTTTCGTGGAACAAACAACAAAATCTGTTTTTCTTTAGTTACAAATCCTGCATCTCCTTGTTCTTTAATGATATACAATAAGACAACAGGAAAATGGTTGCAAGCCATGAGCATATAAATATACTGTCCCCCTGGTTTCCTGAGCAATATTACTGGAACTTGTTCTCTGACATCTCATCCAGATGTCAATCAGCTATGAGTACTCACAACATTAGGAATTTGTTGGGATTTTTGATACACAATACACGCATCATGTTAGGAATCTGTACCCAACCCCAGGACATCTGTGGTACCTGACCCTTCAATCTCCTTGCAAGGATTAAGACTATAAGTTGCACAGCTGATATGGTTCTGTGTCTAATTTATGATACAAAGATAAAAAAAATATCTGACTAGAATGTCATGGTCAAACAAAACCAACAGTAATACAGAAAATCAGATCTAGACAAAAAGAATAATGGTATAGTACCCAAGATCTCGGTGCAAAAACACAGCAGTAGGCATAAGTAAGCCTAGTATACCCTTTTACTCTAGTTTCTTCCACTTAAAAGTATCATGCCATTACCATATTCTTAACTAGGATGTGATCATAACGTCAAATCTACAATTCTTACTCCTTAAATGAAAACCTTCTTCATATAGCTAGACCCAGTGACGTCAATAGAACTACTTACTCATCCAAGCCAAAGGCTGAAAGAACTTTACAAGCACCAGGTAGAGAGAAAACCTCATTCTTGGGACATTTTTCTAGTGATCTCTTTCACCAGTGATGTGATCCATGATCACGTAACCTCTATAGCTGTCCAAGGCAGATTTCTGTGTACTTTTCAAGACCTCCTGCAAGTCAGGCTAATTTGTTTGCTGGGCTCCATAATTTGGAACAAGCCAGTGCGGTATTGTCACTGTTTCCAGTTGTTGACGTGATGAATGGAGCAGAGGCAGGTCTGTGCCATCTGTTGCTTCTCTGTGTCATCACCACATCAATTCAGACAAGTTTTTCTTAGCTACAAACATCTGGAACATTAAGACAATTGATATTTAACCAGGAAGACAAATCTCCTTAGTATTACTAATAAAAGGGAACCCAAACCCATAGGTTTAACCTATGTTTAATGATGAAATTTCAGTCTCTGAACAGGAAATTAAAGAAGTGATTTCACACAACACTTAAAGGTTATAAGAAGAATGAGCAATAATGTAATTGTTCAGTGCTTAAAGAAGCATAAGATTTATACAGGCCCAGATGACAATTAGTAATGCTACCCTGTTTTTAAAAAAATAATAAAATAGTATATTGCAAAATACTCAAATTGCATTTTTTAATCTAGGTACAAGTGGCTCCGTTTTGCAATTCTTACTCATTCAATGAAGCACTTCATGTGATTAGACCCAGTTAGGTCAATAGCCCTACTCATCCAAGTAGTAGTTATGCTTCAACACCTTTTTATTAGCAGTACTAAACATAGTGACATGATACAGTAGATTCCTTGCCTTCCACATTGCCAATAAACAAATCATTTCAAGATGTGACACAAAATTAGAGTATTGTCTTAAATGTGACTCCATACATGGGCTACCTATAGTCTCATTTCCTGTTGTCAATACCTATATTGTTGATATTCATCATTTCAGTTCTGTCCATACTATCTCTTAGGGAAATACAGGCTGAGAGAGAAAAAACAAATTAAAAAACCCCTGTGTTTATTGCCAGTTATTATGGTAAAGATCTGGTAGCTAGGTTGCCTTATAAAAAATAAATTTTTTTCATTTGGTTGACTCATGATACTTTACTATGGTTGACATTAATTATTGCTACCCCCCACTGTCAAACAGATGGAAGAAACCAAATTATTGTTCACTTTACCTACCTACTGTAAATTTTCAAAAAGTTTTCCAGATCCAGTTTTTTCTATTTTCCCTTGTGAATAAATTCTTTTGACTTTTGCTCCATCTATGGCTTTAAAGACTTAGTTGCAATTCTGTTTTAAGCAGACTTAGCTGCAATTCTTTCTAAATTTCATGCCTCGCTGAAGGTAATGAAGCTCTGAAGAGGTACCAAGGGTCAGATGGGAGGATGAAAGAGTAAGTGAGAATTTAAAAAATAATCCTAGAATTGGTCCCAAATGCCAGAAGGGCAACATTACAAGATCATCCCAAGAATTTTTAAAATCCCCAAAGTTCTGAGATAAACACTTTTTTTTAAGTTGGTTTAAGCCTTATATTTAATGGCACTATGTAATTTTGTCAAAAAATTAAAAATTATATTGTTCTTTACTTGGGGTTATTCATATTTAAGATTTAGTGTACAAGTCTGAAACACCCTGCATTTGTACAGAAGCTTTAGGAACACATTCTGGTATTCCAAAAACTCTGCCATGTTTCAGGATCTAAACTACAAGAGATCAGCTCAAAGCTGGTACATATACCAGAGAATAAAATAATCTTGAAGATTTTCCAGAGCAGCAGTTTCTATTTTGGTATATTAGTTTCAGACAAGAGTTTCATTAAACACACTTGTATTCTTAAAGGAGGCTAGCTTATGATTAGAGTCTTTTAACTGTCATGCCAAGACAATCGAAAACTAAAGCTTCTTTCCAATGTGTTCAATTGTTTTTGTATTCTACATAATCTCTAATTTTAATGTTATGCAAGATAAGTTTGACAGACCTCAGTAAAGAAATAGAATCAAGGGTTTCTTTCTCCCGGTCTCTATAAGGTCTTTTCAAACAAACTCTGATGTCAAACAAAGCAGCATATTTTTTATCACCAGAGAATACCAGGCAAGTTGAGCCTTAGAGTAATTTAGGCAGGCTTCATGCCACTGTCCAGCTACATGCGTTTATCCCCTAGTCTGGGAGGTGACTATTCCAGCTATATTTAGGAGGCTACTGCTTGCATGGATTTCAAAGTAACCTTTCCTATACATGAGACTGTAACCTAGGACAGAGGTCTTGTGCTGCTAAATTTCAATGCTAAAGTTTCAAGCTGTTAAGTGATTGTCTACAACTTACTCTGAGACTAGTGCATGCCCTTCAGTTCCAGTGCTTTCACTGTAGCTAACAGACATCTAAAACAGTCTTTTACCTTGAAAAATTCTTTTCCTCACCTGCTGGCAAACAGCAGCTGATGTCATAGATTTACTGCAGCATTAATGCACTTTCTTTGCATAAGGTTTCATTCTCTTCCTTTTCTTTGCTGGAGGAAAGCATGCTAAAAATAGAACAGAGGTGACTCAAGACTTCTGACTGGGCTAGGCAAAAACTGAATACTCAGCAGGGAAGGAGAAAACTGAGGGCTGGGGAAAGCTTAATAGACTTTTCATTGAAAGCAGGTGTATAGAAGAAAGAGGTGGAGCAGGGACTGAGAACTGTCAGGAGAAAATCTGGAGATTGAGGTTTGCTATTGTACTTGTGTGAAAGAAATAGGAAGAAAAAGGCCTTACTAATTTTTTCCTTCCCACAGCAATTGCCATGCTTCAAACTCCAACCTTTCCCTTGTCAGCTTTAGCAGTCTGTTTAGCTCCTAAGATTTCTAGTCCTGGTAATGGAGACAGCTGAACCACGGCCCTTCTACTGCCCCAGCTCCCTGCTGCCCTAAATGACTGCTGCTTTTACATTATACTTAAGATCTGGCAGAAGCACTTAGTTTTGGAGGTCATTTTCTATAGCCCTATACACCAACTGACTTATATCAACAGTATTAGCAAAATATGTGCTACTCCTTGTCATAAGAATTTCAGAATTCTGATATTATTTTTAACGTTTCAAAATGGTGTGAAGATTACATCTTTATCACTAGATTTTTGAGGCCAGGAGATACTAATCTTGAATCTAATTATTCAAGATTAGTGGTACAATTTTACTCAGACAGCCTGGTGCTCCATTAGTGATCTGGATTTGACTAAAAGAGCTCTCAAGAAAATTCTCTGATTTAACCATAATTCCTCAACAATGGAAAATATAATACTTTAGGAAAACATTCAGGATTACCCAGTCCAGACGTTGATGTCTAAGACAAAGACACAAATGCACACACAAAATCAGCAGTTCTGTGTAAAAACAAAATCTAGAAGGGGGGGGGGGGGGGGGAAGTAATTCTGTTATAACCCTGCGGTGAGTCATGGCCCTCTCCCTAAGAATACACATGTGCCTCTGCAGAGCTTTGTTGACTCTAGGCACTCTGTCCAGATTCAGATTTACTCCCAGACAGACCCAGACCAGTGTCTAGCTAGGCCTAGTTTAAGACTGCTTGTGTTCTTACTAGCATAATTCATCGTGTCTTACTGAAACTTGACAAGAAAGTTAGATATCCACCTTGACATTAAGCACAAAATGTTTCAGATCAAACCCACCTTCCACCTGATGCTTAGGGCAATACTTTAATTAACTTCAGGTAGCAGTATAATTAAAGATAAATCCCAGATTTCATACAATATTGAACAGCAAACAAATCATCCATATATTTCCTCTTTTCCATATATGCTTAATTAGAATTGCCAGTGGACTTTACAAGAACTGAAACCACTGTTCAATATCATGACCTTTTGATAACACAGAACACCTTTGAATTAAGTCTTTTTATCTAACTAGTCACTCCCAGAATACCAAAGCTTTTCTTGCAAACATCCCTGCCTTCTTACAGCTACACAGATCAAATATTTCTGGTTAAATTAATACAGCTGTTCACAGTGTAAAGGTAAGGCTGAGAATAATTGTTTATAAGATACAGCAAAATTCCTGACCATTCTTGTAACATTTCTCAAGTCATGATTATTAAATGTGGTTACAGTTTAGGTTCTAGTGAATCTTCTTTCCAGGGTTGTCACTGCCCTATAAAGACCTCATAATGTACCTCTGTCCCTCAGCATCACCTTTGATAAAATCCAATATTTTTTTTCCTATTTTGTGATGGAACAGGATAGCTAATTATTACTGAGTTAACACCAGTAAAAAGCAAAGACTTTTGGCTTAACACTAGTTGACGTGGCAAGAACAGTCAGAATACTGCCTTGTTTAGTCTTTGTTCAGACTTCAGGGGATATGTGATGATGTTTGGCCCTGATGGAGGTTTTATCAGATACTGGGATTTCCTCTATCATCCACCAGGACTATGAAGGTTTCCTAGTCAGTTCAATGCTAGTACTCTTAATATGTATTTACTGGACTCCTATTTGAGCTAGATACTATAAGAAGAATTTCTTTCCAAACTCAAAATTGCCAACTGTCACAGTTCTATCAATAGTCTAATGGCTTTTAATGTTTTCTCTTGCAGCCCTACCTTCTGGAGCAGTGGGACTCTGTGAGATTAGCTTTATATTTTTTTTTTCTTTCAATGACAGTAAAGGAACACTGGAGTTCATACTTTTTGTATTTTCATATGTTCCTTTACAGGCAAAAAGGAAACAACATGGTGTCTAAATGAAAGCTGAGATTTTCACATGATAAATGACTGTGGGAACTAGTCTTCAAGATAAACAACAAATATAGTGAGATCCAAGTCGAACCTGAAGCCTTGGCAATTCTGATTATGCAGCATTTTGTAATATTGTCCCCTGAGTCTGTGTTTCAGTGTTTCTTCCAATGAAACCAAGTTAATAAATTGCATTCTTAATTTTCAACTGACCTTCTACACTTAAATTTTATTTTCATAGTTTAGTTACAGATAAGCAGCAGTTCACATTACTATTTCTGCTGTCTAGGGAGCTAAAATTATACTTCTTAGAATTTTTCTGTTTCAATATTTCTTTTGTGTCAAAACCAAAATCGTTTAGAAAGGCTTTTCCTAAACAAACACTTAAACTCATGTTAGTTACCAATTTTTTGTTTACCTTTGACATTTGTCTGTAGAGGGAGAAGATCCCACAACAAAGACACGCTTTTAATAGTGGGAGAAGGTGGTCAAATTTGTTCTCTGCCGGCTTCCTAACGAAGGTTCTCAGACCTTTTCTGCAGCAGGGACTTAAACCACTAGATTCACTGTGTTTCTTTCACTCTCCCACACTACAGCCAAATAGTTTTATTCATGTTCCTCTAAGGAACATTTTTCAGTGAAATGCAGGTGGATACAGAAGTAAGTATTGGGTTGGGAAAATTAAGTTCAGAATTTCCTGAACCTTCTGTTCCTCAGTTTGCTAGACTTTCCATTTTTAGCAGTTTATAGCATGCTTTTTTGAAATAAACACGGCATATTTTAAAATCAGTTATAAATCCTCAAAACGTAGCCTTTAAACCTTCATTCTTTTTAACAGAAGACTATTCAGATTTATTTTTTAGAGGGCACTTCGCTGTGGCCCATTAATACTGGGCTTAGATGAGCCACTGGAATAACACATTGCAAGGTGTAGGCCCTTTACTGCAGCTGTCCTGGTGCTCAATCTTAGCAGCTTAAGCTTCATAAATGGTAGGACTAATGTCGAACATAAACATTAATGCACAAGCACTAACCAAAGTCTGGAAGAACACTTGGTATAGCTATTCCGCTCATTCCAGTCCTTTGGCAATTGCTGAATTACACTCCCAAAACTAGAACAAACATGAAGTTGAACTTTTCCTGGCACACTATATAGCGTCAAGATATTAGCATAAGCATATATTTTGTGTTCATTAGCTTTTTACAGTTCCCAAGAATCTTCTTATGTAGTAAGATGTCACAGACATGAAGGCTTATTCTCTTACTTATGAAAAAGTTGTTATACAAAACTGGAAGAATAAAGGACCTTAAAACTGCTCAGATTAGTGAACTTGTACTGACCTCTGATGGCTGTGAATGTGTATGAAACATGGTTCTGCAATTATTTGTGCTTCCTTAGGAGCTCCAGTGCTCTAATTAAAATAATGTTGACATGACAAGAAAAAACCTCTTTTGAGATGGAAATAAAATGATTTATAAGGGAGCCTTGGGATTATTTTTGCTTTGCATCATCATTTTCTTTTGAAAGCATATTTAAAATATATGCAAGCCAAGTATTTGCAGAAAAAATTATTACTAACAGATCATCTGTTTTTCTATCTTTCAGCTGTTTGGAAATTTCACAAGAAGGTTTTATTAAAACACCTGTCCACCTTATTCCTTCTTTATAAATGGATTTTTCTGATCATAGGGAGAAAACACATGAAGCTTGAAAAAAACCCCTGCTGTCACAATTTTCATGGCTGCTAAGTTCACAATATATTACGTAAGTCCCGATTCCTGGCACAGCTAAGTTGGGAGAAGCGCATGAACTTAAATCACTAAGTATGGTAGAAAATGTCTTTTGATCTTTGGAATGGGCCAACCAAAAAGGTTAATGAGGTGGGGCAGAGAGAAGCTGCCTTCATTCTATCAAGATTTTCTCCCAAGGTTTTGTCCCTGAGGCAAACTCTGACGCTTTCTAGAGCTTTATCTAGGAGCCTTATTAGTAGCAACTTTCAGCCTTTAAAGTAGAAATATCACTCTTTATTAACACAAAACCCCCACAAACCAACACATGGCTCTTGTGAAGATAGCCTAAACAAGCCCAAAAAGCAGGCTGATAAAAAGCTTTGGGAATGAAAGAAACAAGTGCCTAGGTTCCCTATCTGGAGGAAAATCATTTTTCAAGAAGGAAGTCTTCAAGGTGCAGAAGCAGACCATCCCCATGTACCCAAAGACAAGCTATTGGGGAAGAAGACTGGCCTGGCTGAAAAGAGAGCTTTGGCTGGGACTTGGGGGAAAAAAGGAGAGCTTGCCATCTTTGGAAGGAGGGACAGACAACTCTGGAAGACTATAAGGATGTCACAAGGTTATACAGAGCAAAGATTAGAGTGGGAAAGGCCGTGGATGTTGTCTACTTGGACCTTAGTAAAGCCTTTGACATGATCTCTCACAGCATTCTCCTGTACAGCTTGGATGGGTGAAACTGAGTTTCACGGGGAAACTGAGTTAGTCTATTTAAGTGCAGGAAAGTCAGAAAATTTCAGGCTGCCACTCTGGGGTGAAAAGACAAATTGTGCAGAGGTATCAAGTACTGTTCCTATGTTAATTACACCTGCTTCAGTGGAGAGCAGATGGCAGCAGCACAGGAAGCCCACAGCTGTCTAAGTACTTTAGAAGTAGCTAAATCTGAGCAGGAACATCTAGTAAGGAGAACAGCAGAATGCCACACGTGAGTGAATCAAATTGAAATATACAATTGAATAATGAACCAGGAGAAGGAGGAAGATTACTTGCCTATGGGAAAAGATAAATTACATCAGCAGTGTGATCTCCATACTAGCATAACCTAAGAATACTGCAGTTAAAACATTTCATTCATTGCTCAGGATGCACTGTGTTTTAGCTGGGGTAATTAGCACACACAAGGTTGTCAGAGGTTTAAAAAAAAAATGCAAAAAAGACAAAAAAAGAAGACAACACTGTCAAAGTGTTTCAGTTTTACTGCGAGATGAATTTAGCTAAGTCAGCCTTAGGCAGATGTATAGCACTGATCTTGTAAACCGAAGTGTCTCCTCTTCGCTATGTTTTACCTCAGGAAAGCTAAGGTATATTCGTTACCCTGAGGTTAAAAGGAAGAAAAAAAAAAAAAAAAAAGCTGCTTCAGCCATACCAAAGACAAGAAGTCAGTTTAATTTATTCTAAGGTAAGCAGAGAGGCTGAGCCTAGGTAAGAATATAGCACTAGCCTTACATACTTAGCCAGAGGCAAGCACATGAAGTGTCACCCTCTGCTGCAATATTTGCAGTGACATAATCCACATTTGTTATCTTGCTCTAAAAAACTCATCTGTCTTGAGCAATGAAGGCAAAAACTTCTATTTTGGTTTTGGGGTCAAAGGCAAAGCTTGGAGAAGGTTATTAGCAGAATCAAACTTATTCAGCATTGCTGGAAAACTGTTCTGTTCTATCAAAAAATTGGTTTGCTTTTGATCCCAAAGTTCTGAAGGCCTTTCTTTTGCTTTCAGTAAACATAATGTAGCTATTATCTTCTTCTATTGAAGCTGTTTTACCTTTCCCTTGTCTTAAACACAATCCCATATCCCAGCCCAGATTGCTTCTGAGAATGAAGTTATTTATGCAGGACAAAACTTCCTCTGAGGTTAGGGATCGGTCCCTCTTTCCCAGGAGCTTCTGGAAGTGAATACCCCCAAACAGCAGCAGTCAGCAATTTCAAAACTGGGTCATTTAAATTAAAGGGAAAAGTCCAGGCTTTATAGATTAAAATTTATGCAGAGTCATGAAATTTACATTAAATATAACATAAAATCAGAACCAGACTAGACCTTTTTTGTTATGATATGCTGACTAATCAAGAATAAAACCTTACACAGCAGAAAGGCCAGCTTCTCTTAAAAACAGCACACATTCTGTCAAACATCTCCCCAGAAACTGTATAACCTTTTTCTTCTGTCCTTTCTGCTTATGTAATTTTAAAACTCCCAGAAAGTTACAACCTGAGCAGCAGGTATTCAGCTCATAGTAAGATCTGTAGGAATGTTAACAAGCTGGCCTACCACAGCTGGTACCCTCGTCCTTCCAGCTGTACCGGTCTGGTATCAGCTGAACTTTATTTAGAACATATATTAATCTGATGATGATAGCACATGGGATGAATACATCACAACCAGAAGCAGTCATAGTCTAAGTCAAATTACTGGGAAAAATAACCAGCACAGGAATTCAGAGTATGAGAGTTATGATTATCACATTGAATGCAGTGGTCAAATCCTCAGTGTTTGCAAACAATTTGAGTATCTCTGCCAAAGCAATCACATCTGTCAAATATTCACAACAGATGCCTGCCACAAAATGCAGCAAACAAATCATCAGTGCAGATCAGTGAGTATAAACTTCTGCTCCATTATATAGCGTAACTGATTATTTGGATACCTTTCTTATGCTTCACACACCCTTGCTCCTCTCCCCTTTAGCTTTTACAGCTACTGGCTGTTATCCATTCTTGTGATTTCACTGACCTACAGAAAAGCATGTGACAGAATTTAAAGACAAAGAAAGAAACAAAATTAGTTTATGCCCATTTTGAATTACATTAGAATTAACAAGTGACCTTTTACTTAACTGTAATTTTTAATTGAAATCCAATCTGTTTGTACTCAGAGGAACATGTAGGGTGTGATTTTCAACACTGGTTCAATTTTTTCTAGCTTTACATTTAATTGGCCTCACCAAGGACAAAAAAAGGCAAGCCAGGGAGCTCTGAAAAATTGCGTGGGTTGTGGTAATATTTCCATTCACTTCACTGTGATTTGGAGCTTAGTCCTGAGTACTAGCATGCAGCTGTAATGCCTAGTGACAGCAGCAATACGCAAGAGGCTTACAACATCCCTGCCCAAACACCCAGCACCATGGTACCTTATAAAGAGTTCCCCTTTGTGTCATTATCACCTAGAAGAGAGAGTATGTGCTCAAGCATTACACTGAAGACTGCAGTAAGAGAGGGAGGCGGTATATGCACTATTTTATTTCTGTCTACTAAAAAGATCTGGAGACAGAAAGCAGAATGAAGTCACTTTCTTTGTTTTGGGCACTAAGCCTATCTAAACAGCCCCAGATCTAAGAAAGGTACAAAATCAGTTCAGAATAGAAGTCTGGATGGGAAAGAAGATGGCTTAGATCCTCAGCATGAATGGCAATGACATGCTACTAGGCTAATTTATCAAACTGTAAATCTGGATCAGTAGATCTGGGACAACCAAAGACCCAATTGTGGTCAATATGTTGGAAAGGCTTTTGATAAAAACTAATAATATACAAAATATAAGGATCCAAGATATCTAATCCAAATCTTACAGTAAACCCAACTTTTCAAAGATAAATATGATTGTAATCTTCAGTAGTATGTTCTTTACAATATATATCTGAAGGTGTCATACAAGCCCAGGAACAAACCAGTCTTCTGTTCTACGTTGATATGCATGTTGAGATCAGCTGCACATTTACTCTCCTCAAAAAGTGTATCAGTGTGAATCCATCATTTTTGATGGTAGCTGGCCACGTAGTACTGCAGTATAGAATTGTGACTTGTGAAAAGACATGGAAAACCTCTGTACAACCAGTGACATGCTGATGACAAAGCCCTGCCTGAATGCCAGTTGTCTGCAGCACTCCTAGGACCCATTTTCACATGCATACATTTTGGTTTTAGTGGACTTATGCTCGGTATGAATTTAAACTGTCCACAAACACCATCTGCCCTTGCAACAAGCACTGTACTTGTTCCTTTCTGGGCTACTGATAGCCCACACTGGGACCTGGAAACCAAGCATGTTGCTGTGCATTCCAACAGATGGCTGTCTTGCATTTCTTTCCATTAACAAATCTCATTTGCTATAGAGAAACAACTGTCACTGTTCTCTGGATTCTATTTCCCAACATGATTCTACATGATTTTGCAAAAAGAAGGAATAAGAAATTCCCTAAACCCTTCCACCTTGTATATGAGGAAATTTTAACTATGACATGACTGCTGCACTGTTTAAATAAGAGATTGCTACACTAAACATTCCTTACCAGATTTTTTCTACTTTTATTTAAACCTTTTCAGTTTATCTACACTCAGCAGAATTAAAACAATAAATATGCATAGATATAATCTTCACCCAGCATAACTAGGTAAAAAGCACCTTGCCTATACTACCTAGTAAATCAGAAAAATGATCCAACAGTTCTACCTGGTCTTCAGAATCTGTAAGTCAGCAGTTATTTATAGATCCTGAGTAGACTTGGCTAAATATCAAAAAAATAGAGAATAATTTTGTTGTAAGCACTGTCGGCTCATTCAGTTATTATTTGTGGCTTATTATTAACTGCATATGCATATCTGCATGACAAATGTTTTTAGGCTTGAAGATGTTTATGAATCCTAAATACTTCACAAATAGTCAGTGAATAATTATCCATGCTGAAAAGTAATACTGCAACTCATTATAGATTAGATGTTTTTGGTTATTTTCTCATTCTAACAGACTAAATTATCTAACCATAGCATAGAAACAGAAGACTTGCCTAAGCAGACAAATCAAATGCCTGAAAAAAATACCAGATTCTTAAAGAAACAGTAGCAGGGATAGTTCATAAAAAATCCTTTGTAATAACTTTTTTTTATTGGCAAGATTTAGAAGAATTTTTTAATGAATTAACACATTCATAGAAAACCTGATTAGTTCAGGAACATGACAAAAGGAAAAAAAGAGTAATCAGTTCAATAGTTCATCAAGAATAATTTTGAACACTTCAAGTCCATAACGGACTTAAAAGATTTAAATTAATCACCGTTGTCAGAGTAAAATCGCCCCTATTCTTTTGGGTTTAAAATAAATTAGACTGCATTCTGGATAAGTTGTTCAACAGACATAATAAATACAGCTTGAAAGAGTATTTAGTTCAGATAGTGGACAGAAGAGCTAAAGACAAACTGAAACATACTGCTTACAGGTATTTGCACAGGTGCCAGTTTTAATTCAATATTGCCTGTATTCACATTCGTGGTTGGCATTCCACAGAGAAAATGCATATCAGACATACCACCAAATATTTCTGTGGCAGTCACTTGAAAACATATCAACATTTCTTCTTCCTCACCCTCTACCCACAGAAAACTTCGTGGAAGACTCCTCCCTGTTCCATTCTAAATGCTTTAGCCAAAAGCAATAATATTTTGGGGATTTGAAGCACAATCTGGGAGCTTCAGGGAATTTACACTCCTTTATATACTGGGGTAAAAAATTAGCATGCTTTCTCCTCTTAGGAAATACATATAATGCTATGTGTAGACATTAGGAAGAGGACCCAGGGAGAAAAAAAATAAGGACATAGGACAATAGGATAGCATTTTGTCATTAAAATGCATATAGTTTTGGCCAGATTATTTGACCAAAGCTGAAAACCAGTTAGGGGTTGTAATTCCCTTTTCAAATATATATGATTTTCTAAACAAACTTACTCTTTCTCAGGAAGTAGACTGTCTAGATTAATTTTTTTTCTTAAAGTAAGTATTTCTGGTGGAAAACACCACAACCAATCCATATAGAAAAATAGTTTCAAATTCACTATCCTAGGAGAAAAACTAGAATTGTAATTAAAAGTTTTATGGTTCAGCTGTTAAAAGAACAGTACCACAATCACATGGCTAATGCCAAATAAACTATTACCTCCTCTGAAGCAGTGTCAAAAGGAATTTATAGTTCAAAGTTACTCAGGGTATCATTCTAAATAACAAATATGTTTGGAAAAAAACAACTGCTAATCTCAAAACAGAAAGAAAAATGGAATTTCTCAAATACATTTTCTGCTATTGCTTACTTCCCATAATACACCATTATTCAGTATGCAGTTGCTAGGCTTACAAAACTGGGCTAACAGATGAAAGAGAATGATGATGATAAAGCAATACATGAAAGGCTTGATTTTTTCCTGTTGTAACAGGAAAAATTATTTACAGGCATTTACTCTAGGGACAGTTTACACAGGATCAGTTCCCCATCTTGCTTTTTCCCCCTCTCTTGGTAGGGAGTCTTTTTTGACATTGTAGAGGCCAACCAGACACAAGGCCAGTGGATGAGGCCAAAGTCAAAGAGGAAGCAGCAGGTAATGATTTTGCAGAACGTCTTTACCTAGAATCTTTCACCAGGGTTCACCCTGCCCAGGTCGCCAAAGTTTGTGAGGATGATGATGAAGAGCACGGACCTGCACACGCCACCAGGATGGTTAGCCACTTGGAGGAAATCTGATGTTTGCAGTACATTCATATACTGATAAACAAAAGCAGGCAGAAGACCAAGGATGAGCCATGGTTGCAGTCACGATATCCCTGGGGTCCCTTTGTTCCATGTACCCTGACACTTCATCCAGCAACATTTGGAAATAGGAGAGTGAATAACAAGTCCCTGGGCTGAACCAGCATAGCTATTTTTATAATCTCACATCTCCTGAACAGAACTCACATTTCTTCTGCAAAGGGAAAGAAGACAATCTTGCCTTTACCGGGATGCCTGTATGTATTTTTCTGAAAGCATATACTGCATAGCACATTTTTCATCTGTAATAATCAATGGCCTAATATTTTTGTGTAGACTAAAAAGAAATCAATAGCCAAGGTTTTACTGGAAAAAATATCTAGCCCACATTTATATGGCAGCAGAATATATTAAAAGGCAGTATATTTGTGAAGCGAAACAACCACAGGTAAAATGTTCCTGGTCTAGCAGCTGACACAGATTGTAGTCTAAGGGAAAGTTTTATGGTTTATTAAGTCCTTGCACAGTGGGGACTCACAAAGCAAATATCAACACAATCTTTGCTGAGAACCAATCTTTTTTCACTCTCAACAACTCTTAAAATCTGTGGTCTCATTAGCTTGCATGCAGCAGGCTTCTTTCTTGTATGACTTTATTTATTTAAGCAGAACATTGTTTTCTAGTGCCAAGATACTGGGTATTGTCCAAACTGCTGGGTTCTGCTGAAGCTGTGTGACCTCTTCACAGGCACTTGTCTCCATATCTAGCTGGTACAGTGATTGATAGTCACTCTCTCATCACAAGCAGACTATCACCCACAGATGAATGATCACAGCCAGGTCTCCTTAACATACTCCAAGGTTACCTTGGCATTTAGATGAAACTTAAAATCCTTAGCAGTCCAAAATAACCTCCAACATTGGCTATGGAGGAGTGACATTCTGCAAGTCTTTCCTGTAAGTGCATTGAAGAGGGTACTATAGGATGTTGCCAGGACCCTTATCAACATGAGTACTTATTCACTCCAGTGTTGATAGACATTATCAATAGCTCCTTCTAAGCAGCCTGCATTTCATATTTACAGCTAATGCATTCATAATGGAGCTATCAAATATTTTGTTGTTACTTTTATTTACTTTCATACCAGTTTGGATAAAACTTGGGATTTTCCCCTGCAGCTTCCATCCCTTCTTTTACCAAATTCCTTTCTGCTTCAGAATATTTTAACTTTCTGTGGTTCTGAACTGAAGCTAGTGAGACTTGCTGATCTGGCAAGCGAACAGACTAGTGCTACATTTCTAGATATGGACAGAACATCTCACACTATGGCAGTCTTCAAGAGAGTGCTCCTCACTCCCAGACCTCTTGAGTTTCTGCAGTCACTCACAGCCCTACCCAGGAATTTGCTTTCCTGTTAGGAAATTCTTCACAGTTTTTGATGTTGGGGATGATTCACAGACGGCATTGCTTGGCCTTGACATCAGAATGTAGCAGCTTCAGCAGACCATTGCCACTGGAGCTAATTTAAAAGGCACAAGGCAATTGTAGTTTGCCTACATGTCTGCACACTTACTTCTATGCTCATTTGAAGAGTGTTTGTAATACAAGATTGCTATGAGAAGATATTTCTCTATTTCACATATACTTGGATATTTCAGATTAACTTGCAAACCCCTGGAATAGCATTTCTAGATAAAATATGGTCTTTGAAGATGCTCATGGTGCCCACAACCCAGTAGGTCTTCAGAAATTACTAAATGGGTGAAGACTGCATGGGTTATTTCAGAAACTGGGTAGCAGGCAGGGTCTCTGTGAAAGAGATGTCTTCTAGTAACTGTTGTCACAGGAAAGTAGTGGCTTTTCTGTAGTTTATCTCTCTTTGTAGAGGTGCAGGAAGATCACACAAATCCACACCCAGTTAGGTTAGCTTCATAAAACCCTTATCCTTAAACAGGGAAACCATTCTGGTTTCTCTGCTTCCATGCTCTTCTGGAAAGTGAAAGATTTACCCTGGAGGAACCACTGGACAACAGAAGTAACAACTGTAAATACAGCTGGAAAAAACATCCTATTTTTCTAACTGGAATATAGTCATAAAAATATCTATAAGCAAGTCATACTTTATAGTATGATGTTGATATAAAAACCTAACTTTTTAACACTGAAAAAAAAGGAGTGAAAATGGTATGGAAGAAAAACTCATATATCATCAACACTGCCCCCCCAACCCCCCCACCCCCCGAAAAGTCACTAGCAATAATCATGATCATAATTTCCTTCTTCCTTTACATTAATATTTGTCTTTTTTGACTATCATATGCTTACTAAACCCCCAAATTTAACAGCACATACAAAGAACATCTGGGACATCCCCTTCTCTGAGGATTGTCTCACAAAGAAGTAGGTGAAGTGATTATTAAGACCTTACTAGAGGTTCTTCCATTTAAGGCTGTAAACAGTAGAGTTGACTGCAATTGTAGGAGGTACATGCTTCATTGCTATGACAGATTCACTGCAAATGTTAATTACTCCCAGTCTGCTAACAGAGCATGCATGTATGCAACTGATCAGATGGGAGCCTGCTCTCCTACTCTTTAGCCTACTTCACACACACCAATTAGTTTCTAAAAATATTCTCTCATGTAAACCATGTTCTCTCATGGATTTTGCTCCTGCAAATGTAGCATTCTCCTTATTCCCAGACCTGCTGTGATTTTTGTCTAGCTTAACTTGATAAAGCAATCTCCAGACTAGTTTCAGACTAGGGACTAGAATAGTTTTAGGTTTATTGACACCATTGTTATTAAGCCAGACAGTAAAAGGACAATGAGGGGTGGTAGCACTGTGTTATTAAAATTATTTCAGCTTCTTTTCTTATGGCCTTGGATTTTGTTGCTGAAGTCAGGATATGGACAAAAGACAAAAATCTTAAAAATAAAGAACAGCAACTGTTTTAAACAAATATTAATATCTTTTATCTGTCCAGCCACTTCCTGGAGGAGTTTATAAATTAACATTCTTGGTTTCCTGAGTCAGGAGGCTGACAAGGAAACACAGGTCCTTGAATCTATGAGATGCTGGTTCACATTCAGTCTAAGAATGGCAAAACTTAAAATTATCCCCATAGAACACTGTTCATATTAAATGACCTTGTTGAGATACCCCCTCAAAAAAAAAAGTTTCCACAAGGTAGAAATGCCAAGCTTTTCATCACAACTGGCATGCTTTAACCCCTTTTAGAAGAGATCTGATTAAAATTAAATCTAGAGATATCCCCAGCTAGAAGCTGAGACACACTGCTGGAGAAGCTTATTCTCTAGATCAATATAAAATTAGCAGTTTCTTGGCTTCTAATTGTTGAGTGTGTACTCCCTCTGAAGTCAGTAATAAAGTACATATTGACTACAACAACGCAGAGCTAACTGGACTACAGCACTGCTCTTTAGCAAGTACTACTCATACGTTATAAAACAACAAAGGATAATTTTACAGCTCAGACCTGGACTAGGACACAGAAAAACTAGATTAATCTCCTGTTCTACCTTAAAGTTCCTGTGTGACTGAAAAAAAGTCATGCCATCCTTCTGTATCAGAGTTGCCAGTTCAAAACCAGAGCAAAGCAGCCTTCCATCCCTTGCTTTGTGTCTCGGTCTAGATGGGTTAAGGAAGATTTATTCTCATCTCCTACATTCCTGAACACCATACATGTAGGAACATCGCATAATTGTGAAGTGCTCTTACATACGCTGAACACCACGGACACAAGCCTAAAACTGATGAGAAGAATACCAAGTAAGGGGCTGTTTGAGCTCATGCTAGCAAGGCAGCTATCAGACATGTAGCTCTTGGAGCCACTTCATTGCAAACAGTTGCACAGAAACCCCCAACTGAAACACCTATGAAAGAGGAGCGCTGAGCTGGGACAGCAGAAAACTTCAAACATGCTGCCATGAGTTTACCAACTATTTCCCCTCTGTGCTGCAGCACTGACATATCCTTTGTTAAAGGCCTGACATCATTCATCTCTAAGTACAAATGTCTTACAAGTCAATTCTGTGGTTAATGCAAGCTGACAAAAGGAGGTTTATATACTGTGCAACAATACTCGCTGCCACTCACTCGAACAGAAGATATTTCAAGGGCAGCCTGCTCCTGTGTGACACAACTACTGCTTTGCCAAACAGAACATATGAATTGCACCAGTAACAATGTTTCCTGCTTTAAGTCCCTCAGCTAGGCCATTAACTTCTACCTTGTGGCACATTTGAAGATTAGTCTGTATCTTAGCCTGCAGTGGTCCAGCTGATTTAAACACAAACACTGTGGAGACTAGAGAGCCTGAAGGAGGTGGGAGAGGAAAGCCAGTGGGCTTTGAAGGAAGTGCATCCTGCTATTATCTGCAAAAACTGAACAAAAAATAGATAAAACTAAATGAGCTTTATTAAAAATAAAATAATGGCATTTGCAAATTAAATCTAAGATAATCATTCTAATAGCGGGGTCTCTGGTGAGCAATAATGCTTATTTTTTCTTGTATTTGATGAAGGCATCTATTAATTAAAAATATTTATACAAGGTAGGGGCTTGACAGGAATACTCCCGTGCAGCCATTAAGGGAGCTGCTTCTGTTAATCAGCTATTTTAGAAGAAAATGCCTCTACTCTATACAACAAAGGCAACACTGTACTTCAGTAAGTCCTATTTAAGACCTGTGCTTCCTTAAATCTCCTCTGTGGCTGGAATTGGATGGATAGGCTGCTTTCTACAAATGATATAATACACTTCCCTTCCCATTGTTTAGTTAGCTTGTACTGAAAATAAACCTGCATCTTATTCTCCCCTTCTCTTTTACCCCCTTTTTATTGTTAACCTTTTTTGCATTGTTGAACATCTGAGTACAAAAGCAGATGATCTGATATGTGTGAATGTATTGTACAAATGAGGAGCACAAAGCTAAACACACATTCAATAGTGGGTATGAAAATATTATCGGACTTTGAGGCAGGGACAAACCAAGACCATGTGTCATTAATGAGACTATTCAAAGTAATTTTTATGAAGTTGTGATTCTATTGTCATCCAGTACTTAGAAGGAAAATTTGAAAACGAATCATTAATCATTATGCAGTTCTCTGGGGCACTAACTCTTTCAGGATTTTCCTCTTTGTTTCCCCACCCTCCTTTATTACCTTTCTTTTTTCCTCTCATCTTTTCAACACAAGCAGTGTTACAAAGACAGAGAGGATTAGAAGTTGTCCCTGACAAGTTTCATTGTAAGGTTGTTGGTTTGGTTTTCCTGCATTTATTAGTTTGAATTCTGTATAAGGCACCTGTTGGCTGTTGAGAACAAATCAACAGGAAGGTTACACATGGGTTTGTATAGCATGCTTGCCCTTTTTAAGCTTGTTGGGAACTCACGGCTTTGCTATACAGGAATAAAGGCTGCAAAGAAGGCCAACCATGCTGTTTAACTATATTGCATTATGTGAATTTTGCGTGAACTGTGTAGGTTCCTCAAACAGAAGTTAATCTTAAAGTCCTATTGCTAATATTGTCATAATTAACTCAGGCTAGTGATGGTAGGAGACTCAATTCACAATACCAGTTAACTAAGCTGTAGTTAAACTTATCTACCACAGCTATTGCTGTGTTGCATGAAGAGAAATGAGCACTGTGAAAGGGCACTTAGAGAAATAAACAGGGAAGGTGATGTATGGATGTAGCTTTCTGAAAGCTCTGATAGAAAGGCCTGGCTTTGCAGTCCATCACACTTGGTAAGCCAAGGATGAGTGTCATAAAAGCAAGTAATGAATGTATTAAATTGCTAAAAAGTGGAACAGAGGACAGCCTAGCACTTTGACTTAATGATTTCTTTTGATTATGCTACTACTATGATATAACACTGTGGCCAGCCATGTGGGAACAACAGAGTAAATGCTCCAAGCCCCCTCCCTTTTTTAATCCATCTGTGGTGCAGTCAAAGGAAGGCACAGAGCTGAAGCGAACTCTGGAGTAAGGAACATTTTTTTAAAGAAAAGGAAATATAATAAAATACGTTTTAACACATGACTTGATAGACATTATGGGTCATGAGAATTTCCAGTTCCCCATACCCTTTAAAAACTACAGTTGGACTTTACAAATGAGATGTTTCTCAGAAACATTGCCCATTTCTTTAATGCTGCAGTATATACATCAGACTACTGCACTTACCTGGGAGATGAAACACAAACTTGATGCCCTGCTTGGGATGGGGAAGGAAAGTGATGCAACTGTCCCAAATGCAAAAGCCTTTCTCACCTGGCAGTTGGCTCCACAGGCACTCACTGTGCCTCCTCCAGGAGCGGTACCTCTCCTATGGAAGAATTCAGCACTGATGAGGCCAGAAAGAGGGAGCAAGGGGTAGCAAGCTCCAGTCCCTGTCTTAAGTCTTGCTTATGCATGTTGAGTGAATGTAGATAAGAATCTAGACTTTCCCTCACTTTCTGAATTGACCAAAAAAACCCCCTTCTTCCCTTCTTCTGTATGATCCCCAGAATCTGGATTTTTCTTTTTTGTTTTTTTTTTTTTTAATTTTTATTTTTATTAAATATACTTGCTAGTTATATCTCCTTTATTTTTTCATTAGTAAAATATACATTTACAGGTAGCTCTATATTGTTTTCATCAGATTGGGTGTTCAATTACATATTTATTTTCATTATACTGTTATTTTTTAATCATCCCTGCAACTTGGAACTGCAGCCGTTACCAAAGTCAAAGCACAGCCAGAACATGCTTTCTTGCACAAAGTGGAAGCATTAAAAGTTGTGAGTTAAATTCATTCCACACTGAAGCTCATGGAAAAGCTTCCACTGGCTTCAGTAAAGGTAAGACTTCTTCAAGTTATTTCAATACCTGAAGAGATAAATGTTACAATCTAATCTACCTTAATTTTACTTAACATTCGAATTACAAGTAATTACAAATGTCAGGCAAAGAACCCTCAGTTTCTCACCCAGAAGGACCATTTAAAATGTTGGTCAGTAAGGTTCTTTTTTCCATAAAAAAAGCAACTTCCCCATTCCAATTTTACAGATGTTGAATGTACTGGTGTGGTAGGAATATGTATTTTTCAGATTCAAGAGAATATTCCAGTAATAATCAAGTAAGAACTCTTAAACTTTTAGCATTTGCCCATCATTAACATATAGCATGAATTGGCCTACTCCCCAGACACTTCATCCAACAATAAATTCTGATGATAGCGACATATTGAGCAGCAAAGCAGAATAGACAATAGAAATATAATGAACTGCCAATCTGTCTAAGCGGACTAGTGTTATTAATGTTTTTTTCAGTTCCATTGATGAGCACCATGCTGCAAGTAATATGCAGTACCAGCTCACGCAATTTGTCATTTTTCTGACAAAGTTAATGAATCTATGTAAGTTTTCCCCCCAGGTAAGAGCATGTGACCCAGCATTTAGACATGACATTGCTTTGATAAACTTGCAATATAAAGAGGATGGTGACACAACAGGCAAAAGCCTCATTGTGAAGGCAGAAACAGAGACAACTGTAGTCTGTCAGCACAGGTGAAAGAAGGGAGTTTGAAGAACAGAATAATAGTGATAAGCACCATAATTTTATTTCATTAGCCAGAGAAGACTGAGGCTTGTTGCTGGCCATTTTACAATTCTCTCACTTGACTTGTTTACTGATGGAAATGTTTGCCAAGGAACTTTGGAAAAATAGTGACATATGAACAATCTGTTGCGGCATATTGTAGTGGTGTTGTTTGTGCTGCTATAGTTACTAAGCTTTTAGCATTTTTGTAATTTGTCTTGAAAAAGCTGGAACTTGGCATGAAGTTTTTGGGTGCCTCTATCTTCAAGTCAGATGGTTTTTGTATTTTTTGTTACATTTCTGTAGGTTTTTCTTTCCTATGTGAAGAAAAGCCCGAAGATATGCTGTGTCAAGGCAAAGGAAAAAGTGTGCTCAGCTGAAGAAAGAAGCAGAAGGTGGGAAAAAACCAAAATGCATTGCAAGATGATGAGAAACAGGTGCAAACTTCTTTTCAAGGTGAGAAGAGTGTTTACAGGATATTCACACGTCTTATGTAACTGCAAAAATCAGTCAGGCTATGCAAAACAGCCTTTGGGATTTTTACGTTCTTTTGGTTTCAAGATCCTACAACAATGATTCACTTCAATGCTAGTCTTTTGCACAGGACAGAAACTTGACTCAGATCCCTGGGTTTCAGTGTGCTCATTCAATGGACTCCATAAGGATTAAATCAGCACACTGAGGGAAGTATAAACTTCATGTATGTTAAGTATGGACACAAAATGGGTGCAAGAAACTGCAAGGGCAGAGAGATGTACAAGCAATTGAAGAGAAAATGAACTACGCCATCAGCAATACCACCAAAACAGACTGAACAAAGGAAAAGCATGATTCTCCAGCTTCTGTTTAAGAATGCCTTAGTTCTGCTGGTCTAACACTGATCTGTAAGATACATTTCCATTGCACAGTAAGCCTAGATCAGAACCTGTTCAAGTACTTGAACTCCACATGTCTCTGCTGCAACAGGACAGAGAACCACCTACCAGAAACGTGGACTGTACAAGCACAGCAGACATCTGTTGGAAAAAAGTCTAGAGAGGAACTGAAGAACAGGGAAAGAGCAAAAGACAACAAACCCCAAACAAAATTATTGTTGAGTAATCCAACAATAAGGAGAAGAGAATACCATATAAAAACTGGTCATGAGGGAAGTTGGGAAGTGATAACTGTGGCCAAAATACTGCTTTATGTTATTCCATTTGGGAATCTTTCCCGTCACTTCCTAGGGCTCTATATATGGGTAGTTCCCATTACTGCTAAAAACTATATGAAATATTAAGTTTCAGTGTGAAGAATAAGTCTGTTGTCCCCCTCCTCAAACCACAGCCCACACAGAACAACATACGGTCCTTCCAGGCATCATCCTAAACACACAGAGACATGTAAGATTAATAAGGCATTTAGCTAGTGTTATGAAGTCTTCGCTGCTCAAATGCAATGTTTTATTACGATTCTGCAACAGTTTTGACACTTTGAACTTTCCATAATTTTTTTTTTTGAGGGAGAAGGAGGCTGAAAGAGGAGTGCTGTTGAAGAACTTGGTAACAGTAATGCTTATTCTGTACAACTTGGGGAAGAAAATGTATAGATGCTTCTGTTTGCTTTTAACATTTTGGTTTTCATAGTAGTTTAACAAGTGGATGCATAGAGAAGTTAATTACGGCAGCTTTAAAATTGTCAAAAATAACTGAAAAATTATACAGTGTGTGCTTAACCAAAGAATTTATTAACTCAAGATAATGTAGCTAGAGGTTTGGTGTGTTTAAATGGGATTAGGTATGTATGCGTATCATGAGGTATAACCTACCAACATTTGCATGGGGAGAGTAATATCCTTTATTATATTGCCTGAATTACATATCCGTATCTATATATAGTTTACAATGAGATATCAATGCACATATTAGAAACAATTATGAACCAAAGCAACAATGGCTATCCCAGACCTCACCGATGGTTATTGGAAAGAAAATTCCCCCTCTGGGAAGTTTATTCCACAGTATATCTTCTAATTTACTCTTCAGGAGCTCACATCAGCCACTGTTGCGTGCCAGAATACCTATTTATCAGCCTCTAGTACTATCCTGCAACATGACTTCTGTGTTCTGATGTTTTCCCCATCAGTCCCTGTCCTGCTGTCTCATACCGTGAAACACAAATTACCCATAAAAATGATAATTCTCTTATTAGTTTTAAAGGTCAAATCAAATGATGTGGAAAATATGCAGTGGTGTGACACATAATTTACATAATTGCCACAAAAACACTGCACTAAAGCTGTGTGGAAAAAAAAAATAAAAATAAAAAATAAAAAAAAAAAATCAGGCTTCACTGACGAAAAGCTAATCAGCCAGATTTGCAGTGAAAGTAAAGTGGAACTGCACCACTGGCACATGAACAACACTAGCAACCTGATGCTCCCCATTACATTTGGTTCTGAATTTGCTTTTTCCCCACAAAGACACATGCACTCAATGAGAGAGGGAAAATATTTCCTACCAATCCTGGATTTTAAACTGATCATCTCTAGATATGGAATGTAATTTTAAAGGTCATTATATAAGCACACTACCCTTGCGTGAGGGGGCTGACACGAAGACAACATTACCAGTCCTACCTGACGTCCCAAATGGTGTCTCATATTTGAGCTAACAAGGTGTGAGCAGTCAGTACTGGGGAGCCACCAGTCCCCAGCATCCCCTTTGCAGATGTTACTTTTCCCTCACCTAGGCACTCAAGAGAAGCAGGTAAAGGACTTAATCTGACTTTTGGATGAAGGGGATATCAGCACTGCCCTTCTCCAGGGTTTGCTGTTATGGGCACAGTCCATGGATCCTGTTTCTCCTCAGGACACAATTCATGTGGGGATAAAGCAGGGGCTTCAAATACACAGGCTCCAACACCATAGATCCCAATGGAGAACTCACAAAAGCTAAGCAGCAGCCAATATGCTTGTATATGGAAGAATGAAACTCAGCTTGTAGCTTAATAGCCATTTCCTAAAAGTCCTCAATTACAGAAAACAGACGCTGGATAAAAAAAAAGGTTTGAATCCATTAAAGAAAAAGCAAAGCCAGAACTACCACACAAAGTCTGAACTATTTAAAAGAAAACTTAGGATTGAAATAAGTAAAAAAAATTGGGAAATAAGCTTGACATTCATTTTTCTTAGAGTGCATCCATCCCTCCTGTCTGCCTAGCACATCAGTCATTACAGTAGGCTTTCTACCTGGTGCATCTGACAGCTGACACGATGCTTGTTCCTGCGATGAAGACAGCAAGTTGTCCCCCTTTGTGTCAATGAAGTATTAACTCCAACTATACCGCTGGTTACTATGACTCAGTTTATTAGTATATCCTCCTGAGTTCTTATATCTCAATTTATGTGTGCTGGTTTAAGCACGCACACATCTATTTTGCCTTTCTTTTTAATATTACAAAGCCAGTCTTTGATTAATTAAGGTTGATCTTACCTTAAAATAATTAAGCTGACAATAGGTGTCTACACATTAGAAAAATGGAGCAGGATATTGAGAATAAGGTGTTTTATTACATTATGTCTCCATTTTGGATTTATAACTCAGTTCATTTCATATCTTATATATTTATCATCTAGGTTCTTAATAGAAGTTTTTAATCAGCAGAAGTGAGAGAGATCACTTATTCATTTGACATAGCACAAATTAATAAAAATGCAATGAATGAGCAAATCCAAATGGTCTTTCAGACCATAAACCTTGCTGCTTCTGAAGTGCAAAGCTCTGTTATGAAATAGAAGAGGTAAAATTCTTTTAGCTATCAATGGGCATTTATATAATTCACTGCATATATTAAAGGAATCCCCACAAGGTATCTGTTCAAGGTCGAGTTATTTTACATTTCCATAATATTAAGAGGAGAAAAATACAATGACACACTGAAAGAGGGCAACAGGTAATTAGGTAAGAAATATTTGTGATCAAGGCATTTGGAAAGCTTAAAACTAAGTTTAGAAGTGAGCAATACCGTTCACTTTTTTTTAGGATCAGATTAACAGAGGCCTCAAAAATAAAGTTGAGCCATGTCATGGTAAGTCAGTTTGCACATGAATATCAGACACATAACAGGTGGAAAAAATTCAGATAATACTGATCATTCACTAGAAAATCCTTACAGTTCTTAAATACTACCAGAAATGCACACACATAATTAATAAGTGTGTGAATTTCTTTTTCTCTAAGCCTTCAGACATATCAACATGTATGCAACTAAAGCTTATTAAAGCTTAGGAAATAAACAGCCAAGTAATACATATTCAAATACCTGATATTTTTACTCCAATTCTTTTCAATCCCTGCCTTTTGTTTTTCCTACCTACTTGCTATAACTTGTCTCTGACAGTAGATTTGAAGTGTGAGAGCTGTCATTTCTGATGTTAATATCCAGCACAACCTGGCCTGTAGATGTTAGAATAATAAATCACAGTCTGAAGGGACAGTTTAAGCGAGGGAAATATTCTTTGTCATGAAACAGTTGGACCTCTAGTGGTACCTGGGCAAACTTTCCTGCATGGACCACAAGCATACCATGACACAGTTTTGGAGGGCCCGTGCTGGGAGTGAAGATCTTAGTGCTTCTCCCAGTATGTATTTCCCCACTTTCCTTGGCTGACGCCACACATGTTGGTAAGGTGCTTCTGTCATGCTAAAACTGTCCTATTAACATGGGAATTGAGACCAGCTATCGTTTTAAATCCAGCACTGTCTGAATTTAAATGCATCCATTTTCTAGAATTTGAGAAGAATAGTATTTACAATAATTATTATTAACTTTTTATTAGGAGTAGGCTTTTCAGACACTGAGGCCAACTTACAGACTTCTGTCGCAGATAGCAGGTGTAAATTAGTCATGCTTTTAAAAATACCTGTTACAATGCTGAAATGGCATGGAGCAGCTTTAGTACGAGTCTTGATCACAGTATGCTTCAGTAATTGTGATAACTATTGCATCTGATGTCATTCCAGCCCAGCCAAGGAATGGGAGGTGTGGGCGAGAGGTTTCCTCATAGCTCAACTTAGGACACAGAGCTGCATCTGAGAATTGGTAAGACACTGATCTTGTCACCTTACTGCCAAGTCTTGGTAAATGTCACCCTATTAAAGAACTGCTCCTTGGTTCCATATCCTGATTTCTCCCACTATCATGGTGGTGACAAAGATCAGTAGATGACAGATTATAAGGTCAAACATTTGCCTTTGGCTTCTACTGTGATTATGGGTGAATAGACACCTGTCATTTTTTATTTCCCACTGTCTTTCTTCTCTGACATATACTGCTTATTATGCTAGACTGTAGAGTTTCAAGGACAGTTATTGTTTTTGTGTGCTATGCCAAAAAACATGGCTCTAATACTTGTTGAGGATTATTAAACACTAGTGCAAAAATAAACACACACTTTCTGGACAGTAGACAAAAACATTGAGAACTGTGAGGTCCAACTTCAGACTTGTGAATGTAACATGATACAGGTCCAGAACATCAAATTAATAGTAAATTTAATAGTAAATAGAGGTTGTCATGGTTTAACACCAGCAAGTAACTGAGTACCATGCAGCCACTCGCTTACCCCTGACCCCCTCCTGGTGGGATGGGGAGGAAAATCAGAAAAAAGTAAAACCTGTGGGGTTGAGACAAGAACAGTTTAAGAAAGTGAAAAACTTGGCTGCCCCAGCCAACTCCCTCCTGGTTTATATGCTGAGCACGATGTTCTATGATACGGAATATCCCTTTGGTTCATTCCGGTCAGCTGTCTTGGCTATGCTCCCTCCCACCTTCTTGTGCACCTCCTCACTGGTAGAGCATGAGAAACTGAAAGGTCCCTGATTTAAGGTAAGCACAGCTTATCGACAGCTAAAACATCAGTGTGTTATCAATGTTATTCTCATACTAAATCCAAAACACAGCACTGCACCAGCTACTAAGAAGAAAATTAATTCTATTCCAGCCAAAACCATGATGGGGGTCCACCTAAGAATTCTTGTTCACAGCCCTGAACTGCAGGCGGCTGTGCAAGTCCAGTTGAAAGCCTTATAAATTTCACACTTATTGTCCTTTCCTTCTTTATGTTTTGGAGACAGTGTAGAAAGTTATAAATGGGATAGAGAAGACACACTTAAAACAAGTTGTTGCTTAAAACAGTGGGAAGAAGTTACATTTCTACCAAATCTCAAGATCAGGCAAGATGTATTTTTCATTTGTAGCTTGGTTCAGTATGGGGGCACACAAATGCTGTAATCTGTCTGTCATCTAATAGCCCCAGACTGGATTTAGATGAGTGAAAAACACATTTCTGAGAAATGTCAGATGAGAAAACACACTGAAAGAAGATGACAGACCTATTCTGCAAATGGGAAGATTATGTACATCAGCTTAAACATCATTACTGATTACCGCCATCAGATAAGAACAAGATTTTACCTGAAAGACTAGTATTGAACAAAAAAAAAAAACAAAAACAAAAAACAAAAAACACCCCCAAAACCAAAAACAAAGTTATAGACTACTTTTACAACAATTTTCTCAGAAGCTAAGGATCAGGATTCCACACTGAAATAACCACCATTGGCTCATCACAATTAATATTGGTGTTTTCTCAGTAACAGATGAAAGCACAGTAGTGGTATAAGCCTGTCAATTTTGTACTAAATAAAAATATTAAAAGTGTAATATATGGGTGCATAATCTGTCTTTTCTTAAGGCAGTATTTTCAAAAGTTTTTTTCTCCATTGCTGTATATCTTGCTTTATGTAAAGCTGCTCTGCATTATACGGGCTACTAAGACAGGAACTTGTTTATCTCTCTCCAAGGCTGATGGCCCAGCTGAACGGCAGTTCTCCTTGCACCTCTTAAAGTGGCCCACATCAAACTAAATTATGATCTCTTCCCCCAAGACCCCACTTCCCTGCAGGACTGCAGGCAACCAAAGCATTTCCAGCATGAGAAGGGATCTTGTGTTCATCTGCCATAAGCTCTTATGTTGGGAATGGGATATCTGGAACAACAGTCAGCTATATCTATAAGGTAACTCTTCCCACTCTGAGACAGTAGGATTGAGGAGCCTGCACTGGGGTTTGACACGTGGAGACCCCTGTTAGCTCTAGATTTGATTTTCATGAGTGAAAAAGATTTTTCTGAGAAATGTCAGATGGGAAAACATGCTGAAAATGTGGAAAAGAAACCCAGCTGCTATTATCCAGCCATTGAAATGTTGCTAAATGAACATTTCAATGCAGACCTATTGAATTTAGGCTTGAGGAACAGCCTAAATCTGTGTAGCCATGGACCCTCCTGAAAAACAGCAACAAAATGCTCCTGAATGCGAATTCCCTACTCAGCCATACAAGTGTATCATCATTTGGAGGCTGCGGGTGTGATACTGATATTATTTGAACTGCTTTCAATGGCGCAACAGCAGTGACTTGTCTACCTAAGGCTGGTCTTGACAGTAGCTACTGAGACATCAGAGTCAGGCCAAGAAAAACATAATTATGGATTATTCTGACAGCTAGTCTGTCAGCAAATTATTACCTAACCTACAATTACACATGGCCCATTCCCAGAAAATTAGTAAGACTGAAAACAGATCATAACTGAATGTATTCCAGTGCAAGAGCAGCCAATTTACTGACCCTCCACCTGCAGAAGACACCTGATGGCAACTTTACTTATGCTTGAACAGACTGACAGGAGGTAGTAGTAGGAGTTTCAGATCTGGCATAAACAGTAGCTCGTCTCATAGGTTTCAACTGCTCATCTAGAAGATGAAGGTAACAAGTCCTGAAGTGAGTTCTGTAAGATGTTTATCTTCTAAGGGCAGTGGGTGGGTTTTGGTTGTTGGGCTGGTTGTTTTTTGGTTTTTTTTTTTTGTGTGTGTGTGAGTAAACCTCTTGGTGGTTTGGAAATGTTACAATCTTTTTTCTTTTTACTCAAAAGGGAACCAAATAAAAAGATCCCAAAATAATCCAATGAATGGAATGAAGCCCTCTGAAGAACATTCACAGCCATATTTCAAGAGCTGTTGTCTAGATTTTTGTAAGATGTTTGGAAGTGTTTCTCTCAAACAAGCTTCATTTACACCAAGGTACAAATGAATAGAGAATTCAGATCAAATGACACCGCACTGATTTGGCGGGGTTTCATCACATACTCACTAGGGGTAACATGGAAGACTGTTCTGAGCCTTCTGTCACTATGTTTTAGAAGTCCTACTGACATAAGCAAGGTGCAGCAGAAGTTAAATGTACCAATTGAGGACAGTATATCATCTGCACAAGAACTTACTTAGAAATGGTGCATTTGTTCTGTAAATTTTTTTCATCCAACTAACTTTTATTTCTCATCAGAATTTTTTTCCAGCAGATTTTCCAGCCTGTTACAGAATGGATGTTATGACACACAGAAAAATCCAGTCTGCTCTTGTCTGTACAGAACAGAATATTTCTCTCTGGCTTAACCTTTCAGTGATCACCAAAAAGAGAAGCAAATTATTTCTGCAGGAGTTCTGAAGCAATTTATGCAATATTTTGCTCATGAAGACTTACTGTTATTTCTCAGCAGTCATAATAGTAAAGTATATACGGAATACCTTATTGCTTTTTAGCATTCATAGGGTTTGCAACAGCTATTTAGAAGCTGCCAATTGCAGTGGCCAGATAGAGGCAAAGCTGCTGCAGCTCCATTTTCCCAGGTCCTGTGAGTAGTGAGGCTGAGCATCGATTCCAAATAGGTACCCACACAAACACAAGTATATAACAAATATATACACAGACACATGGCTAGCTACATGGCTTATTGCAGACAGAAATACCAAGCACTTGTGCAAAACCAGCACCAACAGCATAATCTTGTCTTCCTCTCTGGCTGAGCAGGATAAAAGCCTGTTAGTGGAAAGTATACATACACACACATATAAACATTAATATACACACACAACACAGATGCCCTAAGTAACTGGCCACAGACAGTCTTGAGCTTGCCCTTGCTCTCCCCAGCTGCAGGCACCTCAGGACCAGCAGCCTCACTCCAGCCAGTCCACAAAGGCTCTTGCACACACACTAGATATCCCTCCAGCAACTGGTCTTAAGTACTCAGCCTATCACTAATTGGCCCTGAATCCTCTCATCTCTATCTGCCTCATGCAGAGACACACACATGCAAATGGATCCCACTCAACTGACCCCTGAAGACTTAGAGACCTTATGGCCTTATATTGGGCTTCTGGGTTCCTACCATAGCCAACTTGCAGGCCCTCTGGTCTCTCTGCTATCTCACCCTACTCACAGTTGCCTCGATACCTGGCTCCCAAGCCTCTTATTCTACTCACTGGTAGTCCAATTTTCTACCTGCCAGCAATTGCACACCAATGTACACACTGGTTGTTACTCCTTTTCCTGGCACCACAGGCACATGAGCCCCTATGATCCATGGTCCAACTCCAGCAACATACAAATGTGCTCAGAACAGAGTCCCTCACCCAGCAGGACAGTTAGAAATTGAGCTTACTGAGAACACAGGACAAACTGCAGTGATCAGGAGACTGGTCCCTTTTACAGCCTCTCTAGTTTTCCATGCTTGTTCATTCCCAAACCACCTTGATCCCTCTCCTTTCCCTCCCTTTGTCTCCTCTCCTAAGCCAATAAATCTAAACATCCCAAGATATTTATCCTTGCACACATAATGAGGCCCATGCCTTTGGCGGTAACCCTCCCTCATCCATAAGGTGCTCTGGACACCATCTCCTGTTGACACACAGTGCTGGTGGCCCTTCAGCCCCTGGGGCTGAGGTTCCCTCTGGGACAGCCTCAGCAGGGTCTGGGTCTCTGACTGGGATATTGGGGTCCCCCCAAATACTATGGTGCCCTGTGCTCCCTCATGTTTGGGGGAATGAGTCTTTATCACATAACCTAACAAAATACGTAGTATCAACATCCTGAGTCACTACAACGGAGAGCAGAAAACTTACTGGAAAGGCACAGAACTGTGCTCAGTGAAGCCTGGGCATAACACCAGATTCAAGACTACCCACTGCTCTGTTTTTCCTGTAGAATATGGAATCCCATAGTTACTCAGAGGCACAGTGAATTAAGAAGTTACATTGTACTTCAGAAACACAAATACGCATAGAGCTCAGCAATACATTTGCTATGCAACCAATTTAATTTACAAGTTAATACAATATGTTTTTGTTCTGCATTCTAATTTTGCTGTTATATGCTAGTTCTTTCAGGCTGTGAGCTTTATACAGGACTGCAAATGTATCTGAAATCAGTATATTTACATATTTCACACATGATATTACTAGAAAAGAAGCAGTTATTTTGGCACATTATAACTTTTAAGGTATAGAACATTTATATATATCTGAAAACAAAAATATACATAAATACAACTGAAATTCAAAGGTCTTTGGATCATTTGAAGCTGACAGTTTATAAGGTGGCAAGGCTGAGACAGTATGAGTATGCCAGTTTTGTGGCTGATTGTACAGAAAAGGTTAATTTCAAACTTGGATCATACAGTTTCCATGCAGATCTGTTTCTTTCCAATCACTTTCTGAAGATTTACTGTAAATGAACAACCTGGCATAAAAATGGCTCAGGATGTGAGGCACCAGCTCAGCTGCTGAAAAACGTCAAAGCAATAAACTTTACAGCCTAAATGTCCAAGAACTTGGTATCAAAGTGGTAACAAAACCAACAGGGTGGTTTGAAGAGGAGCCTGTCCCTGAGTAATAGGAACAGAAACTCTCTTGGATGACCGGGTATCTTGCTGTCTGCAGCACTGAAGTGGAAGAAGTCTTCAGTAGTTAAAAAGCTCAGAAGGAGGAGGTGGGAAAAAGGGGTGGGGGGGAGAGGGGGGAAAGGAAAAAAAGCTGTCTTATTTAGAAGGGCCAAATATCCTGCACAGACTAGACAGTCTCACTATGGGCCATTAAAGACAGGAATTCACAGAGCAGCATGTATCATTCTTTCTTATTTCCACAGTTTTTAAAAGATACGTGGCAGTCTGCACACACCCTTAGCCTCATTTCTGGAGATTCCTGAATTAGTCCTCATTAACTTTTTTCGTTAGGATCTTGTGTTTAATTAGGATCTCGTGTACTGTTTTGAAACAAATCTCCCAATTGTCCTTATCCGCTTTACTTTCCTTTGTGACACAGCGTTGTCTCAAAGTGCATGAACTGGATCCCTTTTGGATGTGCTGGAGTAGAAGATAATGTACAAGAACGTGCCCAATACACTCCAGCTAATGGCAATGGCCAATTCACAGAGCCATACTAACACCAGTTAAAAAATAACCCAGCTCCAATGTCACATACATATTGAGGGAGCATCCTCAGCACCAGCTGTTTTGCTCTGCACATCCCAGCCCTGTTTGGCTGCCTCACTACTTGGTGTGGACTTAGTACAGCCAGTGGCTATGTGGCTGCTCCGTCAAAGGAAATGAATGGGAAACAGAGTGGCATGCTGTGGGCAAGGCTGAAATATTCCTTTGTACTTCCAGGCATAGACAAAACGGTGAAGTGAATAAGCCACACAAATTCCAGCATTGCTGGGCAGCAAATGCTTGTAGCTCTGAAGCAGTTGTTCTTAAGCATGTGCACTGGAGAATTGAGGTCTTTCCATACCAACATGTGCTTTCTTGTGCCCTGATTTAATACTCATCACAGCAAGCACTGTGCTTGGACAGCAGAATTTTTTGAGTACCACTAGAATAAAGTGGTTTTTTTCCTAGCCTTATGCTTTTCATATAAGTATAAAACATACTTATGCTATTCTTTTTCCATAGTAGCTACTGCGTTTGCTCCAAAACACAGGCACAATCAACCTAGGCAAGTGAGACTCTGTACCTAGGCACTACCATCGCATAGAAAGCAAATGCAAACATCAAGAAAGCATATAGTGCCTACCGTATTTTAGTCAAGAGTGACTAAACCAGAAGTTCTAAGAACAGTGTGTAAAATTAAGACTACATAGCATCAGAATGAAACTGAGAACCTTTGGCTCCTGTAAGGCTAACACATGGAGTCAAAGCTATCACATAACAGAAACTAAACACCTTGGAGTTTCCCGACAGAGCTGTATGAAAATTGACTCAGCATCAACTTCTCTTTACCAGAAAGAGAAAGAGATGCCAGACACACTAGGCTATGTCCTGGTGGAAGTCAGGGTGATGACCCATGTGAACTCATCTCCTGAGAGCCAGTCAACAACAGATCTTAGAAGAGAGGACAGTTTATGGGAAAGAGCAGCAGTGCCACAGCAAAGAAAAGCAGCTGCAAGAAGCAGCAATGAAAGGAAAAGGTAGGAGTTCAGAGCTTCTTTGGTGTGTAACAGTGTTGACACAAGAAAGAGATACAAATAAAGACTGAAAACCAAAACGACATTTTTAAAGGTCTGACTAGGTACTCCTGACATTGAAGTAAAGCAGTGGAGATTCACTCTGCTTAGGAGTGCAGACGTGGACCCCAAACTTGGCATTAAAAATGCGTTAGCATTATTCTGGTATTCTTTCCTAGCCTACATCAGAGAGCACACACGAGAAAAGGGCAGCATTTACACTAGATCCCAAAGGGGAAACTGTAAAGGTGGTGGAAAGGCAGGGTTAGGAAAGGTAGCATACCACAAACAAGGCTGCAAACACCTTTTTCCTCCTTTCCCTAGGTCCAGTTGAACAGCCAGCTCTTCCCCAATGCAAGATAAAGATTTACCATCTAGCCCATAGAGAGCAGGGTCAGCATTATTCAGCCAGGCTGAGCTGCAGTTCTTGCTGTAATTTGGGCATCTGTTGAAATGCTGTTATGCATTGTAACATGTAATTCAATCACGGAACTCATGACACTTGGCATCTCACTCTGTGTTAGCAAATGCTGTACCCTTTGACAAATTCTGGCTGTGATTGACTTGGAAGTCAGTACAGACACCAAAAGTAATGGATAAGCACAGAAATGACTGGCCTGATTTTCACAACCGCAGAGCACCCAGCACTCTAAAAGCTCAGGGGATTAAGTGTTAAAGTTTTTGTTCAGCCTGTTGTAAAGAAAACAGATGCAAATTTACATTCAGCTGAACATCTCAAAAGTTTGAGATGGCTTAGTATGATTGTAATATGCACCCATATCTTCTTTGAAGACAAGAGATGAATCATCTGCAAAATTAGTTGCAGATGGAGGTTCAGGTCTTGGGATGCTTGAGAAATTCCAGGCTGTTTGGAGGGGTTTCAATTTGCATCCGCAGCCAGTTCAAAATGAAAGATGAACCAAACCAGCTTATACACATTGCAAGAGACTGTGAGGATCTCCTTTGTCTATTCCCTGGAGGAAACTTCTGGCATAATAAAAGGCTGCTAAAAAAGAATAATAATATTTCCTTTCATATATTTTACCCACATTGTAAAAATCTTTTTACTGTTATCCTGTATTGCTGTTGTGTGCCTGCCGTAATTGAACAGCCTAATACAAGAAGAAATATTATACAATCTGAACACAAACATAATGGGTATTGAAAAAAAATCCCTGGCAACAGCTAGAAGTTAAATAAACAAACACAAAAATTATCTTGCCTAGGCATAGCATTTCTATTAAAGAAGGCAAATAGATGAAATGCCTTTGTGTTGGAAAGCAGGGCATTTTTATATATATTCATATATATTCATTTCTATTTAGTTGCACATTTTTTTTGTTAAAAAACAATTGTGATTTTAGAGCATGGACATCTACCACTGTATTAGACTGTGTGCTAGACAGAAAACCTTTGCTACTCAAAGCTATCACAAAGGTACGGAAAAGAAGAAGTGAAGCAAAATGCAAGGCAGGGTTTCTCATGATTGACACAATCACACAAATACGATTTTTGCAAGAAATATTTTAAGATTTTTCAGGTTAATTCTGCAGATTGCATGTGGAAGTTAAACCTAGATGGTAAAGTGCTTAGAAGAGTAACTAAGGGGTTGAGATGTAGAGCCACTGGAAGCAGTCAGACTGTATTAATAGTGGTTGTAGATTTGATAGTGTGGTTTTGTTTTAAAATCTACTCGTACCAAACAATATTAAAGATAGTTCATATATCGTTGTCTTTGCTTTTACTGATTTAGACAACCATAAATTAACTGGGTTCTTTTCCCAGTTCCAAGGACAAGCTGATGAGGAACAAGCTGTAAATCATGCAGCAATTTTAATTAAAACCCCCAGATGTTGAAAAACAGGATTAAGAGAAAAAAAACATCACTGATAGGAAGTTCCAAACTAACAAGGAAGCACAGAGATTAAAAATGTTATTAACATACAAACCTGAATCTTCCAACAATTTCAATAGGAATGCATAGCACTGAATCTGGAATCTTCTAATTGCTGCTAAGCTATCCACGCCCAGTATTGTAACTCCAAACTCTGGCAAACAAGTAGTAGTATCTTTTACTTTCACCACATCTGGGTGACTGTCAGCTTCCTATTGTTCCTGCTTAATCTTTTATGTATTTCTTTCATATACATACACAATAATATAAAAAAAAAAATAGATTTTTTCTTTCTACCACCCCCAGGCCACAGCAAGTATATACTTTGCTGACTTTACAAGCATGATATCCCTTAACAATAACTTGGAATGAAAGAGATTAAATTGTATGTGATCATAGTATCAGTTCTAAACATGTCAGGGCTCTAGGCACTTAGCTATATGAATCTTTTGGAGTATTAATAAATGCCCTTTTCAAAATATACTGGAGAAAAATGCTAATGAAAAATATTTTTTGTCAGGCAGTAAAACATTCCAGTATTTCTTAATTGATACGAATATTCTCACAACAGTCCACCTGACACAGCATAAGTTTTGAAAGTAAAAGATTTTCTCTTTCTGACTATTTTTCAGCATTTCCTCTGTTATTTTGGGGTATTTTTGGCTTATGTTGTTAAATTGATTTCTGCAAGAGAAATAGCGGATGGTATGAAAACAAATTAATCAAGCCCCATAGCTGTTCATCAACAAGTGCATATCTTGATGTACTACTTTACATAAAAAAGACTTTTCTGACCATGGCTGGCCCACTGTGTCCAATGCAGGCCATGTGGAACCAAGCTCTCTCACTGGATCAGCTAATCAGAATTGAAAAGGCAAACGGCTTCTGCTAAATTGACAAATTCATTCGTACCAGTCAACATTTGTTTAAATTCCTAAACACATCAAAGGCTCTACAATAGTGTCACTACCACAAGAAAGCTGTAAAAGAGTGGATGCATATGTAAAAGAACTATTCAAGGAATACTAGATAGAGTTAATAAACAGTAAACACAAGGAGAGTTATGCTAGAATGTTAATGCAGATTCAGGGGGAATCACCTTTTAATAATACCAGCATGAGTATCTGTATTCATGTGTTTTTCACCAGTTGAATGGGACCTGGAGTAATACTGAATCTTGCTGTGACACCACAGGGCAGAAGTTCTCATGCCTTTTTCAGGACCATCTGCACCAGTGACTGTTGTCCCCTTTCTGAAGGACACAGTTTTCATTCACATCAAAAACATCACTGACTTTCTTCTACACTAGGATGCTCATTACCCAAGAAAACTATTAACACACGTGAATACTTGATAAAGCACTACAACAAGCACCTGAGGACTCTGGACCATGCGGCAGTCTTTCTAGAGAGATGATTTTATGGTCCGAGTTCAGAAAGAAATCCAGACTGAGGGACACTTCTTGATGACAGCTTTTACAAGTAAAGGGCTCTAGTTTAAGATTATTTTCTCTGATCCACTCTTCAATAGTTACAGCTGCCATGAAATCATCTCAGAACAGCCAATCTGTTAAGTAAGAAGGGCCCAAGCCATGCGGCCATTTTCTGCTTAGTCAGGCTTTCATTTGGCACTGAATTTCTGTAAGTCTGTGCATTTGTAATACATCAAAATAAAAGCCTTATCTTTCGTACCTTATGACAATTAATACAGCAAGTGTATTACGTTGTCCATTGGACAATAATTAGTGCCACCTTCTGGAAGCACAGTGCTGAGTGCTATGGAAAACAGAGTATAGTTCTAGCTCAGCAAGTCACCTACAATGGATTTTACTTAATACTGCTCGATTAATGCCCAAGAACCTAATACTTAGTGAAGAAGTGCAGTAAAGACCGTGATAGGTGCCCTCCTGGGTTTTGGCGGTGGTCGTTTCTTTTATTCTCCCAGATTTTCTAAAGCTTAGTTTCTGTAACAAATCCATGGCCAGGTTGATTAGAGATTTCACAAAGACTAGGAATACAGTCTTTGCAAATGCTGGCCAGGTGACTGGGACTGAAAAGACTTACTAGCTGTAGCTTTAATTCCTTTTGGACTGTTATGCATGTTTTTCTTCTTCTGGCAGGGGTTAGTTTGGTTTGTTTGCATAGAGGATTTTCAGTGGAGGTATTAGAGGGGAGATCTGAGCAGCACTGTACTTGGAGTTAAAAAAAAATAATATAGTAGTCAAGACCAATCTAGTATCACTACAGCATCACAAGATGGATAGAGATGACTGAGTTTACCTTAATCAAGGTAAACTGAAAGTAACGCTAGAAGATAGCAGAGTGAACAGCCACTGATGGTGATCAGGTGCCAAGTGCAATGCATGTTTATGGGTATGAGTGTTCAGTTAAATTTGAGTTCCTTTTAGAAGGCCAAAAAGGGGAAGCCAAAAGTGGAAAAATGTCATAAAATTGGCGATTCTATTCAGGCTTTCATAATGTCTTTGTTATCATGGTGTCTGAGGGTTTACTTTCCTTCTTTGATTCTGTCTGGCTTTACTTTTGCCACCTACATCTTAGTTGTGTAACCCAAAGGCTGATTCTAAGCTTATTTAGGGCCATATTGGCACAAAACAGCAAGGAACATTTGAAATCTAGCTATAAAGACAAAGGTATGAGGGTTTTGAGTGAATGTCACAATCTCCTTTGACATGGAGATGTCCAGAAGCCTCTAGGAAATACCTAAGAACTGGAAATATCAAGAACTGGAACAGCTGGGATCAGGCTTCCTTTAAGACTGCTTCATCTAAGTCCAAGCAGTCATGAAGAAGCATCCAGAAAAGTAGTCCAGTCAGAAATTCACTACTCTCTGTGGTCAGCTGAGATGTGGACTTATTACTTCTATTGATATTAGCCAGAACCTGACAAATGGGTACTTGAGGTCCAAAGTGGTGGATTCACTGGCAGAAGGAATGCATGTTGATTGGTTCATGAAGGACGGATGGAGGGAAGATTGTTCAAGAAAACAGTCTATTCAGGAAATTCTGCTGGAAACACCTATACATTACTATTTGGGTCACTGGAGATCTGAATCCATACTAGTATCTATCTGTTTAGATTTTAACTTTGTGCATGGATTATTTGAACATTCCGAGTCATCCTTGTGTCCCATGAGAAGAACTAGGGATAATACAAATGAAAAGAGAGTCAGTCCTGGGGTGATAGCAGTTCAATGCACAGGAGTCATTTGTATTACCGTGGCATCCTTCTTGCTCAAGCAATGACACAGCACGAATGTAATTTATTTAGAGACTCTGGAAGCGTAGCCTTGTGATATCTCTGACCCAAGGAACCTTACTATAGATCCCAAAGATGTAGAGGGACTGGCCAAAGGCAAGGCTGCATGGGGGGGCCAAGATGAATATATGTTTCTCCTCTTCCTCCTCACCCATGGCTTGCTCACTGCTCTCCACAAAACAGGCTGTTTTCTTCTTTCCTCTACAGAAGCAGATGATACGGTGGAGGAAGTGTCAGGAATAACAAGCAATACTGCGGGACAAGTAGTAAACCCCTACAGAATATATAATCCTTTATGAAGAACTCTCTGGAAATACTGTAAAAATATCTGTTTATTTATTGGTGTTGAGGGGAGGCACAGATCGTAAGCTTCCTATCAGTCAGTAACAGTCAGTATGGACAAGCTGTAATTTGCTCTGAGACTTGGAGAAAAAAAAAATACCTTTCATTCAGGGTACTAACATATGTATGCACAGAATATGTTTTTGCTTATGAAGTGTTAATGTTAAAATGACTTCACACCTGAGTAAATAGGATAGCAGATATATTTCTATACATGTGCTTTTAAGCACCTGTTTGAAGGAGCTAGTTTTAGTCCATCCATTGCATAGTAAAGTAAACCCTAAATGAAGATAAAAGAAAGAAAGATAAGTACCATGGGCTTGAATTCAGACTTAGTTCTTTCAAGCTCCATAAATCTTTAGACTGTCAAGGCTTATGCAAGACATACCTGTATCTGAGCAGCAAAGATTAAGGTATAAGATCAATAAATGAAACACATTTTGATTACATGTTTTTCCCTTTCTCAAATGATAGCTAATAAGACCTGGAAAGAATTAAGAGTATGTCTGCAAAAAAACAAATAAACTCCAGAGATACAATCTGTTCAAGTTAGAGGTTGGTTAAATGTGTTACTGTTTGGTGGAAGGCACTGGAATGTTTCCAGTTCTCTGTAACTTGTGGGAAAAAAATTAAGAACAATCCAGAAGCTGATACTAGTATTATCCATGTACATACACAAGAAAAACAACACAGGGGCTGATCCAGAACTCACTGGGGGCACAGTACTGTAGTGATTTAGACTCAAGCCAAGTAAAAGAGCTTATTTTACAATTTTGCTCCGATATTTAACAGCTGCATCAGGAGCATCATCATCATCTGCCAAAATGACATTTCATTTTTTCATGGATAATTCCATCCAAGGTGGATGGTATGAAAGAGGTGCAATGTATCATGCAGAAGGTGGTGAGAGTGCACATCCAGGTGACTGACATCAACAGAACAGTGTACCCTATTTACACTGTCAGCCTTTAGAGTCCAACATACACCTACAGTAGTGCCAGACTGTAAGAAGCTTGGTATGCCCGATTTGAGGAAAGCTTTTTAAGACTGCAGTTCAGTACTTGAATAGGTGCCAAGATTTTGCATTCTGATGCACGAAAAAGATCCAGAGTCTGTTAAAATGAAGAACTTGTTAAAGAGCACCATAAAGAGCTTGATGGAAGCACAGCCTGGACTGTGGTAGCAATGAAACAGATACAAAATTGCATTATACCAGAAGAATTAAGCATTAGCAGATTAATGGCCACTTGATAGTTATAAGTTTGTAGCAACGTCTGTAAGGTTCAATGATATTTTCTGGCAAATAACACCACCAGAACCAGTATTCAACAATGGGGAAGAAGAATTAGTTAAACAAGAGCTTGAAAAGGGATAGGTTGCCTGTGCCATGTCTTGGAACTTTCCAATTTTGTCTTTAGCAATAAAACCAGGAGACCTGTAGAGTGCAAACAGACAGCTGCTTAAACCAAAAAAAGCCTCTAGAGCAGCTGCAATCTAACATTAAAACACATAGATGCTGTTGTTTTAAAAATACTTTTTTCTACATTTACAAAGTTATGTTTTTAAGGTAAACCTATTTATTTATCCTTTATCTTGTCTAACAAAAAATCTGACATTAAGTAACCTGGCATGCATGAAGCAGTCTGTAGTTTTGTGGGTGGCAAATCTGTTCACTGACAAACTTCTAGAAAATCTGTCACCCAGCAGGCTCTGGAGGTCCCAAAAAGCAGCAGGACAATCTGCTACAGACCTGCTTGGGCCTTAGCTCTAGGTAGATAACACACATGGCCATATTGCAGGGGGTTGTTCTCTCTTGGCAAGCAGTGGCTAGGCATCTTTGGCAAATGGTAAGAAAGCAGGGAAGAAAATTAGAGGACACAAGGAGCACCATCAAAATAGACTTATTGGCAAATGCCTGTTGCAAGACAAATAACTATAGAGAGGCAGGAGCCTCAGAAACACCTGCGTTCACCAACTGTCTTCCCAATCATCATAAACTGTCCATTTCCATGCCTGCAGCTCTGCATCAGATTATGCAGTTTATTCTAATATATTGAGAGTGTTTGTCACCCCCATGTTATTACTGATACAAGCTAAAAAAAAAAGTCAAATTGTACCACTTAATTATGTTAAAATAGGCCTGGTTTAGTTTTAAAAAAATAAATTTTGGAATATAAACAGGCTTAGTTCTCTTATCAAAGCTCTCTTTTTGTCTATGCCAATCAATTTTGGACAGAAAATACTTAAAGTGTGCCTCTGGGATACAAGGAGTTGATCAAATCAATAGAACCCAAGGCTATTGATGATAAGTACAGCAGCACTACGATCATGCTAAATGATTAAAAATGTGCATTTATGAGTTCACATGAAAAATAGGAAACTCATAGAAGTCCTCATAGCCTAAGGAGCAATGAAAAGGCATCACCACAAGAAAAAAACCCCCTCTGTGTATCCTAAGCTGGCTGTACAATTTTGATTTAACACTGAAGGTTAATCCATCCTAGACTACTATCAAACAGTAGTGACACCATTAATCATTCTTTTGACTGGAAGTAATGACAAGATCTCTGGTGCTATATGGGAAACAGGGATTTTTATTCCTCAAAAGATAGAGAGATTTGAAACATTTCTTCAGTCCAAATTGGAGAGAAAAATACAAAAATTATATAAAAGTATATAAAGGAGACATTTAGAAAAGTTATTCTTTAGACATTCAGGCCATTTAAACTTCTCTTTTGCTATATAAAAAAAGTCACAGCTGAAATGAAGCTAGGATGCAAAAACCCCAAATCAGAACAAATAGCAACACCAACAATAAAATTATAAGCATTAAAAAAATAAAAGTATTTAATTTGAAAAGATGCAAATACATTATAAATCAGGGTTCTCAAAAATGTCATCTCCTCTTCTTTCTTCCTAAAATAATTCTTGCAAAATTTTGCAATGCCTTTTGCTTTGGATAGAATTTCAGCAAAATGACTCCCTCAGCATTTTCCCCGATTTGAGGACTGCCAGTAAATTACAGATAAAGTACCCCAGGTTTCACAAGGGATAAAAGCACCTACTGCTTATGAATCTGCAATCCCCTTCTGCCTTGAGAGCCTCCCAGAAAGTGCATTTCTTCATCACATCAAAATATAGCCAACCCCAGCCCATTCCCACTTCTACTACTGCTAACCAGCAACGTAAGCCTGTAAAGCAGGAGAAAACAGACAAATGGCATATTTCCCTTTGATCTGTACTGTTGAGGCCTGTTCTTCATTTGCACAGTGGCAGCATTACAGCTGCAGCAGCACAGAAGGTAGAAGCAGAGACCTTGCTTGTTCACAGGGCTCCTACCTGCATGAAGCACTGTGTGACTTCATTTGCTCTTTCATTATTTCCAGCTTATACAAGATAAAGTTTATCTCCTGCCCTCCTCCCCCAGGAGGCTTATTTGCTCACCAGGCATTTACTTAAAAAATGCTCTGCTAATTTCCATGTATGTTGCTGCTTGGTGCAGGAAAAATGGATTCTTTTTATAGATTTATTTAATTCACAGATGCTATTTTAATTGGTCTCCCATGCAATTGTCTCTCACTGGGAATCTGAATGGCTCTGGGGAACTGGCAGTGACTTGCAGAGCTTTTCCAGGTCAGTGATTCAGATGTAACCAGAGTCACTGGTGCCTGAGAATTAATGTGGAGAAAACTATTTGACTGCCTGTGTGAAATAAAGTAGTGCTTTCAGTCCAGTTGTAGTTTGACAGATTATCAGCAAAACCAATGGGTGCCTTTTTGGGCCTTTTTGGAAAAGGAGCCACAACATTATCTTCTGTAAATTATCTTACACATTAAGGGCTGAAGGTAACCATCAGACTTGTAAGCATGAAACCTTTGTTTTATCAGTACACCTTTTTCATGATTAATTATGGAGATTTATGTTTTTTTCTAAATTCTGTCAATTTGGTAGTCTAGGGACCGTTTGCCATGCTCTGCTTTAGACTGAGACGACTCTATCTCTTTAAGCTTTATTATCCAGGGGAGGGAGGAAAGGAGAAAAAGAAAGAGAGGGAGGGAGATGCTTGTCCTTCATTACTCTTTACAGAGCCCAACTTAAAGAATTTTGAACATCTCTCTGCACTGGTTGGAGGGACTGCCTTGGGCATGTAACCTCTAGAAAGTTAAAATTTGTTTTTGTAACCTTCCCCCTTGTGCCCCTGCAAACACACTGCAAGTAGTGGGCTAGATCATCAAAAAATGTCAGACCACATAACTCAGGTAAAAACCACTTTGGCAGAGCAGTTCAGGCTTTACCCCTCACCAAATTTTCTATCCAGCAGTCCTAACTGGACATTTTGCTTACAATTTCTGGCAAAAAAATGAACAGTTTTCCACCTCACACTTCTGTTTTATCAGCATATGCTTGTTTCTTAAACTCTCATTCATCATACTGTAAGACTTCCTCAAGGACTGGCTTTTAAAACAGCAACACCATTAAAAGAGGTCTTGTTTCTCTTTTTCACCACAAAAGGGAGAAGTTACAAAGCAAACTCATGTCTGTAGTGAAATTCTGTTCTTGTAGACCACAACATCCTGCAATGTTCAAGAAACAGATGCACTGATTCAGCTACAACTAATGTATAAAACTATGATGAATAGAAGATGCGTATGTTCCCCAAATTCCTATACAACCTTTTTCATTCTCTCATTAATTCCTACTAAGAAAAATTAACTGACAAGGAGTTCAGTTTCTTCATAGTTACTTTGCCTGACTCTCAGTAACGTACAAACACAGGGATATTTAGGTTGTTTTTCTTGTGAGGTCTGTAATGAATTGCCACTGGTAACAAACTAATGAGATTGTCAAAAGCTACAACAAAACAGTTCTGCAATTTATAGGAGCAGGATACGATCTATCCAAAACATGCAAAAAGGTAGGCAAAATTCAGCTTTCCTCAGAGTTATATGAAGAAGAAGAGGTATGAACATCTTTCTTCAGTGTCATGTAAGGAAAAAAGGAAAATGAGAAATAAAAGATTTCTCAGGAGAAAGAAGAAAAGATGCAGAAAGAAACCTAATGACACATTTTGTCTATAGTGGCGCAAGTGGGAAGCAATACACAGCTAAAGCCCAGTTAGTAGAGGAATTTCCTGATTTTTTTTTTTTTAAAATATATCCCTCTTCCTTGTCATAACTTACTCAATAGTACTTTGTGCCAGGAAACAAAAATATTCTATGCCTAAAAGATTTCTTCTCTGCTTTGCATACTTCAGAGATCTGGAAGAGAAGTTCAAATTCAATTTATAGTTTATGGCACCCATAAGAAGTTTAGAAATTCAGACCCACTGAATAGAAAGAAACCCAAACTTCTGTTAATTCATGCTTAAGGACAGTTGATTTTCTGCCTTTTTTCCTCCTGCTATTCAATGGTCATTTTGCAGTTAGCTTTATTAACTTCTGAAAGTGTCAATGGCTGGAAACAGCTGTTTGAAATCTATGACAGTCCCTAGTCCCATAAAAGAATTTAAATAGGTAAACTGCTGTGCAGTAATTCAGAAATTACTAGGTGTAATACATCATCTTCTATTACAGCTGTCAGTTCTGGAGGGTCTTGGTTCAGTGCCAAAAGCCAGTCAGGCTGTACAGGAGACTCCACACCACAGAGCCTCCTGACAGTACAGCTCCAAAAAACACTAGTGACTGGCCCTGCATGGCCTAGGCTTTGATGTTCTGTCTGAGCACAGAAAAAAAAATAATCAGAAAAAGAGCAATTGCTCTATTGCTCTTTTAATTACCAAGAATGAGGTAGGTAGGATAAGTACGTGATTCCCAGTCACAGGAACAAGTATTACATTGATAACCAGGATGCAATCAGATCCTGAACTGGTGAAAGTTATCATGGATCAGTTAATGATGCAGTTATTTAAGCAGAGGGCCTAGCCTTCTTTTGTTAACCTAGTGAACTGTATATATGCCTTGTCACTCTGCCATGGAAGCATATATGATAACAAAATAGTTTAGTTCTGTGCCAAGGTATGCATACACACAGTTCTCAATGCCCACAATTATCCCTAAAGTGTGGAAGAACCTCTGGTCAAACATGCGTCAGTTCTGGCTTAATGAAGCTGTCTACTTGCTCCTGGGGAGACTAGATGTAAAGCACAGAGGTGACAGAAGGTACAGAGTTATCCACAGCATACCCTAGGGATCCTTAGAGTAGCATATGGCAAAATACTCTAAAAGCAAAGGGATCAGGTAAATAGAAAGCTAGTTCTGAAAACTGGTTGGAAGACGACCAAGGAAAAGAAGGTGGGATTGCAGCAACACTTGGCCTAGACACCTCAGCAATGTGATTTGCAAGAGGAAACAGCTTATATTGGGACTGAGGTACTCATTCCTGCCTCCTCCCTTCTCTCCAAGCTCCCTGGTGCTGCTGAGCTCAGCTGCTGCAGCTCATAACTCTCTTACAAAGGTAACGCTGCTATACTCTCTTCCTGTATACCAGATAATGATGCAAAACAGTTCAGCAGTTGTTACCCAAGTAACTGAGCCATCCCAGCAAGGCAGACAGCTACTGGGTAGAATTTGTAACACTCACCAAAATGTTAGCAGTCCCCGTTTGCAAATGGGATATGCTAGACACACTGCAGTTGGTGAGGGGCCAGAAGCACACGCTGCTGAATGATATGGATCTGTAAGCTGAAAACATAGGGGGGAAATGAGTAATTCATAGGGGAATGAGCTGGCCCTTAAAGACAAGTTAGGAGCTGATAGTTGGACTGAGGTCCCAAAAGGCTTGGGGGTTTCACCAGCACCAGACCACAACCAAAACTAGTTCTGAGGAAAAGCAGCCAAGGCAGTTGCTGTTGCTGCTTAACTCTGTGACCCCAAGAAGCAGCTCAGGTGATGCAGCATGCAGCTAGGAAGAGGCATTGGATCTGAGGATCTGTTGCTACATTTTACACAGCAATGGTCTTCATAGCTATTAATTTCCACTTATAAAACCAGCAACATCATAGTTAACCAACACATAGACACAGGTAATGAAATGGATTAACTAATCTCTAGTTCTATGAGTTTTCAATGTGCAGCAGCCAAACAAACTTCTGCATAATAAATGCTATTCTCAAGAAGAGATGGAGCTAGCAAGGAAGGAATAGGTTCATGTTTCTACCCACTGAAAGAAAAACCCCATAGTAATGACAGGAATCAGGGTTATTGGATAATTGGAGTAATTATGCAATTGCCCGACTGCTTCTCTACAGAGTAAAGTATCTGTAAAGTATCCATTTTCTGGCTGGAAGAAGCTTGAGGCTGAACTTCATAGGGAGTAGAGAGCACAGGGAAGACAGAATAAAAAAATAAAGAAATTAACGGCCTGCAAGGATAAAGGAATGAGATACTTATCTGTTGCTTTTCACAATGTACACGTGCACAAGGACGGATTCTGACTGCTCTCACGGAAGCTAAGTATGTGCTAATCTGTGCATCAGCTTATACATACATATATAAAACCGTGAGCGCTCAAGTCTGCCTCACATAGATGTGCTTGTGCACCTCTTCCAGAGCACTAAGGTATACAGTGTACACATCACCATGACCTATCTGTTGCATAAGACATGTTTTACTGTGTGTGACTTCACACTTAACCAAATGCTCTGGTTGATCAGAAACATCAAAACAGTGGAGAACAACGTATATCAGAGTTAGAAGGAACTTCATGGCTATCAGGCTATTCAGGTACTTTGATTTATTTTTTTTTTTGAATGCTGTAAAATATTAACCTATGTTTTAAAGAACCTCTTTGTGCTGTATCCTACTGCCACTAATTCTATGCTTCTTCCAAGAACTGGGAAACAGGCTGTTGCTGAACTTCCTTGGCATTCACTGCAAACAGTGCCATGTTGACAGAAGAAAATTTCAAGTGGCAGCTAGAAAAGTTCAGTGCCTAACAGTGTTACGTCCTAGAAGCAGCAACTTCCTCACAATTTGAAACAGTGACTGCTTCCAGGAACAGAGGTACTTCTTATAGATTGATTTTAAACAATACTGCTAATCATGTCTTATCTTGATGCTAACAGAGGCCATTTTGGTGAAATATTTGTTTCTCATTGTTTCACAGGGTTTTGAACTGTTCATTATAAAAATAAGAAATGCTATATAAAGAAGCTTTTGAGATTACAGATAATTCAAATCTTCACTTTTATGCCTACTTGTATGACAAGCTCTTGACTTTTCTCAGCAAGAGGGTAGAAGTTGACTTCACCTTGAGACAGGGGTCAAAGTCAACTTCTAGCTGGCTACTGTAATTGCTGTGCTGAGAACCAGTGTGTATTTAATAAGCAACAAAAAAATCCTTTTTTTGGCCAAAACCTCAGTCTCCTATAACATCTGTGACAGCAGTGAGGTAAAGCAATTCAGTTTTAGCCCTTGCCTTTGAGGCTTCTTACAAGTGTCAGGGGGAAAATGGATTCAGCTTTACTGTATTTGATTATGCTAATTGTCAAACACAGCCTTATCACCTAAGGACCCTTTGTAATAATAGGAGAGACATAAGCGCTTTCAGAGGGGATCTTATCCTATATTAGGGTGGAGCACATCATTCTCTGGAAGCATTTACCTCTCTGCATAAATCAGTTTAAACTAGCTCCTGAATTTAGGTAAAATGAATACCACACTGTTTTCATACTCCTCATATAGACCATACTTTGCTGGAAAACTAACCACCACAATTACTTGAAGTGGTGAGATGACCTCAGATCTGGTCACAACTGCTGGACATCTCAGTCCTCCTATATATTAAGGGAAATTTCTCTTGGGTCAGTGGATTAAGAGAATTTTAAATAAATGCTCAGTGAGTTATAGATTCTAGTAGGTATAAATTTAAAAGATTATAAATCATGCTTGTTAAATAGTTGAATTTTTTTTTAAAACAGTTCATCCAGTCCTCTATAAGCCACTTAAAATTTCTTCTAATTTAAGTGTATGCAAGCTTCACTTGATTATCCTTGTTGTTCTTCATTCAAATGAAATATTACTCAAAGTGTGAATATTTTCAGCATAGTGAAAACAATTCGGGGTAGAAACTCTAGCCATAACAGAGTCTACAGCAGATTCCTTAGGAAAATATAAATCTAACACAACTAAATTCATTGCACAGATGAAGCATGCACACATTCTAGGGACAGATGTTCCCTGTACTACAGAGTATCCTATGAGGTTGTTGTTAGCTGAGGATAACAGGCGTAATTTTTGCTATTTCAGGAGAAAGCAATGGATATTTTACATGTAGATGCTTTGGAAATGTGCCTGAGTGACATGCAAGACGACCGGCTAAAGTCCCAGCAGAGAGAAAAAATTAAATGCGAACAGATGGACTAATTCAACATTTTCAAGCGGTGAAATCCAAACGTGAAAGAAACCTGGCTGGCTACAGATGACAAGGCCTGTCTCAGTTCAATCTTCAAGCTATAATAGCAGGCTCTTGATTTTTATTTTTTTTTTCCTCCTTCAGTTTAATCTTCTTCAGGAAGCTGGTATTTCAGTGGGTTTGAAGCAGTCAAATAATATTCCCTCTCCTGGGACTTTAGTTTCAAATCAAAATCCAATGTACCACTCACTAAACTTGTTGCTCTCAGTCTATTCAAGAAAAAACCAAGCCAATCTGCACAGTTTGTTATTTATGTGTGCCAATATCATCTGTTTGGAAAAGGTCAGGGTAGAAGAAAAAGTTTTCATAGGTCAGCCTTGAAGTACTCTACCAGAGGTACATGGAGATACTTAAATAACTCTTTTCAGTATTGCCAGCTTTCAACATAAGTTGATGATCCACTACTTTTATGAGCACTACCTTTGGATAAACCATTAAAAATGTTTATTTTAAATTAAAAACAGAGAAAATGAGCAAGAATACCCATGAAGCTGACTCTTGCTTGCCCAAGTCCGCCACCACACTAACTTCAATTATTTCTAATCTACCAATAGCATGGTGCACTATGTAAGGTGAGTTGTGGCACTGGGCAACAGTAAGAACATAGACAAAATATGTGATTGCTTTGATTATTCTTTTTAAATGGGAATGAACTTTTTGAGTTTTTTGCTAGCTAGGAAAAAATAAAAGATCTGAGAAATCTGAAGCACCTTACTATTTCTACATGAGATAAGCAACAACGTCAAAAAAGTCATGCAAGAAAAACCTTTACAGTAATATTTTTTGACTTGTAATATTTTGAAAACCATTTAAAATCTAAGCACAATTTTTTTAAGAGAATAAATGATATTAATCACCACCTTCAGACAGCAATCCTGTTAATTTTTTAGTTCACTTAAAAAATGCAAAGCACTGAATTCAGACAGAGCACTTTTGTTTTCTTCAGTCTTTCAACACTATTACTAAAATAAAAACTACAGTTATTGCCACAAAAAGTTTTTTTGAGAAAAGTCAGGTGGGCAGTGCAGGAAAGGAAGAACACACAGTAGAGGTATAACATTTTAAGGTTATGACAGAACTCATAATTAAACTTTGATTACCTGAATTCCATCAAGCATCTTGGAGATTACTGCCTTTTCAGCAAGATAAATTAATTCTTAATGTCATACCATTATATTTCATCTGAAGTTTATAATCTATTCATAGGGGCCCTGTTGCCATTATGGAGTGTTAACACAAGCCTAAAAAGAAAAAGGATCCATATTTGTTTACCTATAATGTAGTTGTTCATTATTTATATAGCTTTCCAATGATACACGTGGTTCTGTACTTTTTCCTTTGGTTTGGATTATGTAACCAAAACAGTATCCACACGTTCTTTCCCTCACAACTACTGAAACACTAACTCCCACCTCCTGGATTAATACTGAGGTCAGCAAACTATCAGTGGGCAGGCTGAAGGCAACTCAGAGTCTCTAGAGAAAAAACTGTTAAAGAGCCCTTTTCTATACATTGTGGTCAGCAATGGCCAGTGTCAAAGGCAATTAGGGATCCTTTTACTTTCCTCACTCTAGCTCTCTGTCTGTCTAATGGCTAGAGGAAGAAATTTGTAATTGACCTGGACAGAAATCTATGATAAATGACCTGTGCAGGAAACTAACCTGTGTTCTAGGTTCCCTTATTCAACAATGCCTATATGCAAGTTCATCACCTTTAAGAAAAAGAAAGCAAACTGATTTTGAAGTTAAAGGGGGCTGAGTATATGGTGAGATGCTCTGCTGAGCTTCTTGTTATCCTACTTGGTACGTAGGCCAGATAAATTTCACCAAAACATCATAACCTTTCACAGTGATTTTCCTTGATATGCTAAGGAGTGAAGCTGAGCTCCTTCCAAGAAATTAAGTCTATTTTTATATCAAGGGAGAAGAAAACCCCGGGAACTACTGGCAGAACTACAGGTATATAACTGTTGAGTATAAAATAAATACATGAAATAATAAAAAAAGTGAGGCAGAACAGCAATAAAATAGAAGATGATGATAATAACAAAGATTTTGCTATACTAGGAAACACAAAAATATAACAGAACCAGAACTATACTGTAACAGTAATGTAATTACCTTTACTGCAAAGTGCATCCCAATCTAGCAATTGAATTGTAATTCTTGCCAATGAAGTTTAGATTGAATTGTTGTTGATGAAACGTACTAGTTAAAGAACTGAAGTATTAAAAATGGTGAAAATACCACAGCAATATCACATAAAAGGTCTCCTTGACCAAAGTGTTCCATAGGATCACATTGCAATTCCCAGCTGAAGTCATCAGAGTATTAGAATTAGCCCTAGAGAGCTGCCATTTTAGTTGCATAAATAAAACCACAATCCACTATCATCCACAAGTTACCAGCACCTTGAAAGTCTGGAAATATAGCAAAAGTAAAAAATACACTATACCTCTGACCATTATTCAAGGTGTTTTACATTTAGATTGTTTTTCAGGCAAGTGATACAAAGGAAATCAAAGCACAAGTATATGTTGTTTAGATGAGCAGTCTTTAAAGTCCTCTCACTCTGGGCTTCCCATCATAAACTGTCCTAAGTTCCTGGAATCTATGACATAGCACTTTGCCAAGAGGGGCAAGCTCCCTCCTCAGGTATCCTCTACAGCACAGAAGATTTCTTTAGAGCAGGGAGGGAATTTCTCTACAGAGAAGCTTCAAATTGGCTCTAGGGTCCCTTCAGTCAGGTTATTACAACTTGGCAATAACACAGACTTTTGGCGTTCCAGTTCTGTGTAAGCCAGGAAGGGGACAAGCCCTGCAGAAGCATTCCCTGGCTTTGCTTCTTTCCCTGTCAAAATACTGTTTTCACAGCCCTTGATCAATGCACAATTGGATCTTTCTCCTCTACATCTGCCCTTGGCTGTTCTGCTGTTCACAGTTCCTTATAAGAAACATGGCTGAGCAGAGTAAAAGAAGAGAAGAAAATGAACTGACTCCCTTCTACTATTAAATTAATCTCTAAATAAGAGAGACCAAATAGACAGATTGGCTAAAATAAATTTGACTTAGATTTCAAAAGCAGGATCATATATGCTTTCAATAACCTTTCAGTTCTATTGATTTGGGTCTGCTTATCTTAGATCCCTCTCTCTTTTACTACTCACATAAGAAAACCTCTTCTGCTGACAAGACTTCTGTTTATCTTTAATAAAATATTAGTAATTAAAAGCCAGAAAAATAGGAAAGAGTATGCCCTTCCTTTGTTGGAACCTTGCAGTGTTAAAATTGTTTAATTTCATTTTGATTATGTAACAATGGAAGTAGTTGCAAAATAAATTTGCTTTGCAAGCAAGCTAGTAAATACAGTATTGAGGTCTATAGTGAGGGGAGGACCATATCTGTCTGCAGGCAAAGTGGTCTCAGATGTTCTATTCAGACTGATGGCCTTAGTTTTCACTAAACTTCACTTTGCAAAAAAGAAACACAGAATTTAAGATGGGTTATCACTCAGCAGATTTATTTGAAAGATGGTGCATTTCTGTTGTGGTTAGCTGCATGTTTCTCTAGAAGCAGCAGCATGGGAAAAAACAAGTAGGAAAATTTGTCTATGTAGATATTACTCTTCCATGAATTGAAAAGGAAGCAGTTGCCTGTCTTCTGATACTATTCCTTATTTGACAGTTGTCTCATACATTATGAATTACAGACCTCCTGAAAACTAAGAAAAGAGACAGAACATACAATCTGCACATGTCCACAGACAACTTGCACCAGAGGTATCATTAACTTATGCTTTGGCAAGCCTTTAGAACAATTGATGGTGTAATTGTGTTCATTGCCAGGCAGAACAACTCAGAAAGGACAGCTAGGCTAAACCCAAAGGCCATCTACTTAGGTATGAAAGATATCTAGATGGGACAAAAGAGAGCCATGTAGTAACTCTGGCTCAGGTTGTTAAGCATCCTGAATATGTTTGTTACCTCCATGCTCTAGTGATTACACACTTAACTGCAATTTATTAATAATTTTGAACAGTTTTTCAGTATTGATGTGATAAGCTTACCTTACAAAATGTTTGGGGGTTGATAAGCAGGTGGGTAGAGTTTTGCAATGAGGAATTATCTGATTTAGCCAAAATCACTTTAGTTTACTGTGCACGGGGAGGGGAGAAGAAATCTGGTTTACCTAACACAAAAGAAACACCCTTACAGCGATAAGCAAAACTAAAATTTGAAAACACAGCTTTAAATATCAGGTCTAAATGGAACACTTGGTTACAATTCTATACTCTTAACTCAAGAGAAAGAAAAGAGAATCGCAAAGAAAGCTGGTTCATCTAAAAGAAACCCAAGCATTAGTTTGAGAATGACAAAACACCCCTCTATAAACAAACTATTTGGACTTTTGTACTTTTCTTTTCCTTGCTTCCTTTCCTAAAATTAAGAGGCCAGTAGAATAACAACACTGTCACCAGACTACTCACTTCAAGAAGTTTTGATCAAGAAAATCCCTTAATTTGTTGTAGTCACTGACATCTTTCACTGGGCTGTACAGAAACTCCTGCTGCCTGGAACATGCCAGATACATTCGCTCAGATATTTATGCTTTCACTAAGAACATATTATACCAGCATCACTATAGATTTTCAACTGTCCTACTAGCAAAGTAGTTAAAGATAAATCAGTGGAGCTATAAAAACCCAAGGGAGTTAAAATTGCAAAGCTCACAAATAGTAGATTACATTCAGTAAAATCACAATCAAACATCACTATGCCCCTGATTTCAAACAGCCCTGTTCCAGCTGTGCTCATTACTCACTATTCATCACTGTCTCCCTTCTTTGAAGATTTTAGGGACTGAAATTCTTGCACTGGTATTTATAACATCAATAAAGAATACTAAGGAGAACACTGAGTCCTGAGCACTGTTAGGCCAAAATCCATGTAGATGAAGCATTTCCGCCTACAGATTATCCTGTCTGTACATTATTGAAGATAACACAACAATTTTTCAAAGCTCCAGTGCTTAGCATTGAATATCACTTTCTAATATCTTAGATCACGATCAATAATCTTCTATATTGCTTCCAAAGTACACTTTACCACACCTACCCTTAGGTGAGTCATTAGAACTACAGCATGAGTCCTTTGGCTCAGATTCATGAAGGACACCCAGGAAAACTCACAATTCAAACTAGGTGTCTAGTAGTCCTGTACAAAGCACAGGGAGAACTGAACAGCTAAAAATGGACTAATAAGTCACCACAGTGGAGGAGGAAAAGGTTGCAGGTTGCTTCCCAAGCCATATAATAAAACAAAAAGAGAAATAAGCGCTTAAAATTCAATTGCACTGTCCTCCCTGCACCCCTACCCTGATACGCTTACACGTAGCCTGAAGTAGATGTGTGTGTTGGACTGAGTCCCACAGATCCTTCTTGCACTTAAATGTTCAAGACAGCCATTTCTCTTTTAAGCACCATTTACTGTACTGTGCTCAGGTTTTGAGACCAATGCTGTGTTTACTCCTACTCCTTCCATCTTCACATCTGCAGGTGAATTTGATGAGCTGGTTATAAGCTGAAATGGGCAATTCCCTCAAGAACTGAGAAATGCAAGTTTGAATCTCTTTCAGCTGAAGAGGTTATTGATCCAGGCCTCCTACTTCATAATCAAGTGGACTGATCCAATATTACACACAAGGTGGGTGACCTGTGCCTTAGCCCCTCCCCCCCCCCCCTTTTTTTTTTTTTTTTTTTTTTTTTTTACAAAAAAGGCAATACAAACAGCTTTGCCCCCTGTGTACGAATCAGTGCTATCTGCACCCTGCAATTCCAGACAGTTCCACCTTCAGCTTACTGGGACAGAAGGACAACTAAGTTTGTGACTATCAAATTGGTTCTAACACAAGATATGTAATCTGGCCATGCTGCCTGTGAATTTTTACAGGCCTATAGTTTAGGTAGAAACCAGAGCAGGAAATCATATTTCTACCTAAACTGCACTATCATGACCAATGCACATGTTTTTGGATCGCCTCAAAGCAAAAAACCCCTCACAAACTGCAGACCTACAAAATCTTATTTCTAACTCTCAGCTGGATTTGAAATTACCTTATAGAAAAAATTAAGACTGATGGATACTAGCCATTAATCCTTTTCAGCACAGAAAGTACTTTTCTATTGTCAGGAAAAATTAACCTTCCTTTGAAAGAAGGAAGGACTTGAATATCAATCTGCTGTCAATCAGTCATGGGCATTAAAAACCAGCAGCAGCTACTCCTCCCTGTGCTTGAACTCTGTCCATTGGACATTTTTCCCCAGGGTGTGCATTGACAGGTCTTCATTAGGTAATTTATTATTAGAAACTAATGGCTGTATAGCAGCCCTTTACTTCTACTTTTCAACTGTCTGATCCAGGACAGTGTTAATTACCACAAAATAACCAGCTACACAAAAACCTCAGGACCAAAAAAAGTGGATAGGTGATAGAATGAGCAAGAGCAGAGCATCTTCATATACTTCCACTGCATGTGGAAAAGAGCAGAGGGACTAACCTAATGGCAAACAACAATTCATCAATGTTTCTTCTCATTCTGAAGTTTGTGTTGTATGCTTTCAGATGGATGTTATAACCAGTCACAGTCTAGAAGGTGAAAGGCTGTGTGTCAGCAGAACCTTGACAAAAAGATAAGGACCACCATCTAATTAGGATCATCCAGTTGCATCCCAAATTTCTGTGAAAACACTTCAGAAATAATCCAGTAACTCACCCACCAGGACTCCTCTGAGCCTAGGTGTTGTTTATATATCATGCAATGAGTGAAGAACCTATGATTTGCCAGAAAAGAGGCCTGTAAGCAATCTTTGCCCTTCGAGAAAATATAAAAAAGGGGAAAAAAAAAAAAGAACAAAAAGTGAAGGTAACACCTATGAGAGAGAGTTTGTACAAACAGTTTGTACATACAGCTTCTGCCAGGAAGGGTATGTTATCCTGCTCAGAGGTTTTCAAGAACAGGATGAACAAGCTTCTAGCAGGAATAAGAGACAGGCAGAGAATGGTCAAATGACCTTCTGACGCCCTAACGATCATGTTTCCTATGGCAAAAGTGACAGTTTTCTGACCTGGCCAGTAAACAAAGGAAAAATATACGTGCTTTCCCTTCTCTTTTGTCTTTCAGGCAGAGCAGGCTGCTTCTCTAGATAAACACAGATGGAGGAACTGCCCTTGTATACAGAGTTTGCCATCTAGAGAGGGCTGAGGGTGGGAGGAAGGATGTATTACCTTCCCCATTTCATACACTGGCTGTTAGATGGAAAGAACAGAAGCCTTAGGTAGAAGAAATTTTAAGCTCTTATTTACAGCTGAAGCCTTGGTATCCTCTTGACCCTACTGGCCTAAAGCTAGACAGTGGCTTAAATACATTCTTGAATCAGGAACTGACAGAACAAATGACTCATTTAACTCAAGGGAATCTATGGTACAGTCAGAACTGGAAACTATGCACACAAGTAGTTGGACTGTGAATCAGTTACAAATTTATCCTTTCCTCTCTCTAGCAGTGCAGCAGGGAAACACTTGATGTTTATCTGATTTAACACAAGCCATGCTAAATACTGTATATAAAATGGAACATTTAAATGGTGGATGGGGAAGAGGAGGCAGAGAAAAAGGCTGGGAGGGAGAAGAATTAGGGATGACATTTTATGTCTTTTAAAAGTCTGACCTTTTGGAAATATCACTGTGTACATTTTAAATATTAATAAAGGCACTAGCTGTTAGAAGGCACAGGGCTGTTGTCGGGGAGTGACCTTTTATTGAAGTAAAAGAAAATTGACAGTTTTATTAGCCATAGAGTACTGCAAACAGGCTACAGGAAAAAAGTAAGCAAAAAAGCTGTCATTGTAATTAACTACATTTTGTAAATTAATCTAAGGGCGTGTCTGTGTCTAAATACTGCTGCAGGTCCCTCTATATCTTAGCCTAGACTTACCAAACAGCTTCAGAGTGTAAAAGAATAGCCTTTCCCATTTCAGTTCTTTACAGAAGTTGTTCCTAGAGAAAACCACCATTACACTGGGACAAAAATTAACGGGATCTTCATGATCATCCCTTCTGCGTGCCACCACAGGCATGCCCCCTTAGCAGCTCTGAGAAAAGCTGAACTAGAACCCCTTTTCAGGCATCACCAACAGAAGAATTGGAACAAGAATCAGACAGCTATTACCTCAGACCTATTTTTGCTTCTCAGGACTAATTAGCCTAATTAAAAGATCCTTGCTCAAATGATCTAGACTTATTCAGACCAGAACTTTGTTGCTACATGACTAATAAAGCAGCAATCACTTTACTGCTTCATCTCAAACCATTTTTTTTCATTAGAACTAAGACAGCTGAATTAACTTCTTGTCTTCATTTTGCTGGTCATAATCTCAAGGATTCAGCTATCTGTGGTCCAAGGCCAGCTGATACAGTACAGCTGTGTAACCTTGACTCAGAGTTCTGAGAAAATTGCTAAGTTGTGAGAATGAGCTGTGAAAAACAAACAGGGTAAAGCAATCCAAGATAAGAAAAGTAAAATTGTAGGCAAAGGTAAGATTGTTCAGATAGGAGAGTTAGAAGCTCAAGGACTTGAGAGAAAAAAGCCACCAACATGAAAATGTATAAAGCCCTGCAGGTAAGAAAAAACAAAAATAAACCTACAGCAAAAATAGGCTTGGAACTTGACAGTACATCATCAAGGATTTCTGTTCCAAAGAAGAACAGAGGTCACTCCATCCCCACCTGACTGATGACTGCCTAGCCACTTCCTTTTATCTGGTAACAAGTTTATGAAGAGTTAATTCAAACACTTTAACTCCTAATATGAATGAGGGGACAGAGCAAAAAAAAAAAAAGAAAAAGAAAAAAAGGACAGCCCTTGCTTGTCCTTCAGATAACTTTTACTGACAAACAAGGTGCTACGTAACATTTTTGCACTTCACTACCATTTACTTAATGTGATAAGGTCTTTCATACCTTTCAGCTCCATTCACTGTTTCTTTCATTATTTATGTTTAATTCACACTACAGAAAAAGCAAGGTTTAGAAATTGTGTAGTCATAAAGGGCAAAATTTGCCTTCCTTTATGTCACATTCTGTGTAAGGCATTTCATTGTGTAGGATTTAGAGTTGATGTGCACCCCATAAAGCTAACTAAGCCTGTTCTTGGGTGCAGTCCTACCACTAAGGGTAGTGGGAAAGATAAGGACTTGGAAATCGGGAGCGGCACAAGATTCACTTTAAAGGAAAACTAATCAGTCTTCATCTTTTTCACTCCCAGACACCTAAGAACCAGCACAATCACCACAAAGCAGCTTTGCGGTGTAAGCAATGGATCTATAATCTATTAATCTATAGATCCTGGGTTTTCCTACCACTGAAAACACACTGCATATATGCCTAAAAAAAGATAAATAGAACTACAGAAAATTTTTTTTTTAACAGACTTATAATTTCTTTTCTATTCTCATTCTTTCATTTGAAGTCGCATTCTCTGGCTGGCAGAACATAGGCTACATTTATTTGGAGAAACAAACAAGAAAAGAAAAGTTAAGCCTAAACAGATACTTATTCAGAATGCCAGAATTTAGTTGGTTAGTTCACACTGAGACATCAATGTGAGATTGAGTACAAGCTAAAAATATGGTCAGGAAGTCATGGGTAAATCAAATGGGAGAGAAGAGACAGTAAAGTAATTGTAAGGAGATTTATAAGTCTGTTACCTGGAAAAATAATTCAGGTAAACTGCTACTTTTTTTTTTTTTTTTTTTAATTACAGCAAGGTACTTTAGACACTAAGAATATTAACAGTAACATAGAAACACTGCAGAAGAGCCTGCATCTAACCTATTTATTTCTATGTAGAGGTGCCAAATTTCTCCTTCATCTTTTCTCATTGTATTGACAAAGTTTAAGATGCCGTGAGGGCATTGCTGTATTACAATAGTATGCAATACCCATGAAAGCCAGACATGTCACTCCACTAAAACTGGGGGCACAACTAGCCCATCTCAAGGAAAGGAGACCCAGCACACAGGACTGAAATGCAGCTGTTGAACAGGGCACAGAAAGTCATACAGCCTTCTGGCACAAAAGCTTCAACAGAAAGTGGAGTTAATGATTGTGATGCCTACTGATGTCAATGGAAACCATCCTCTTTGACTGTAAACTCTAAACATACAAACCCTTCCTCCTCACACCCTCACTAATATCCACACCTGAATTATCCAGAACCTCAGGGTTATCACAGCATTGACATATCTCAGAAAAGAAAAATCATTTTTTAAATGATACTAATTGTGAACTAGAGGTTAATATGCCATTCTGTAGCAGTATTGCTAAACTTCTGTTGAATAAAATCTTTATCCTCTCTCAATGCAGAAAGGTGTTCAAAGAGTTACTGAATTTGCAAAACTCCAATGTGAATGATAGAGCTATTTAGGGATGCAAGGGAAAAATAAACTAGAGAGAAAACTGCTACAGTAGATTTTGTGATAACAGGAATGAACACCTTCACAAAGTCAAGTTGTTATAACAAGTTTCCTTGTTTAACTTATGTGACCTCAAAAAGAAAGATGCCTCATCCTCAGAGGTCTTGAAGACACTGAGTAGGTTGGGGACCATCCTTTTGCAGAAGGGATTAAACTTCTTCGGTTCAGAACAGCTACAGTTCAATCATTTCAACAACATTCACATAGTCTGTCAGTAACTAAGACTGATTACTTTGAGCTATGGACAGGGAAACTTATCTTCTGAGCAGCTTCCATCCTAATCTATATATTTATCTTAAGTAATAACAGAAAACAACACATTAATATTCTTTGATACTGCATTTTCCCTTGGTATCAGGAAAACTATTGAGTTTTGTGGTTTCCTGTTGGGCAGGTGCAGGGAATGACCAGAGGACATTCTAATGGGTAAATCAATTTCTCTCTTTTGCTTTCAAGAAATATTTTGCTTCTCTACCCTCCCTGGTGTTTGTAGCTGTCTTGAAGTTGAAAAGCAGGTTTCTGCTGAACTACAGCCTAAGGAAATTCCTCAGTATATATGAAAAGCGAAGTTATTCTCTAGGGATACGGCTAGAGCTTTCAGCTTTTTGACCAGAGATCTAAAGGTATGAAACATCACACAGATATGAAACATTCAACAGATAGTCCAGCAGAGAATAAGAAACCATTATATCCAGCCTATGGTAGAGTACCTTTTTAATTCACTCTTGTCTACAAAAACACTTCCTGTGAATCTATTTATGCTGGTACAGAGACCCTGCACTTGTCCTATACACCACTAAACCCTCAGGATTACTTAGGCAACCAAAAGTAAAAAAAAAATTATCTCTGGGATGCTCAGCAGCCAGTATAAATCAGAATTACAATTCCAATGAAAGTGAAACTTTCTACCAAAATACATCATATCCCTCAAAACTATGCTGAGATACCTAAGGAATGTGATAAGAAAATACGCATATGCCTAAAATAGTACACAACAAAAGACCATAATTATCTGTTAAAGCAAAATGTCCTTTTGGAAAAAGTAATAACTGGCACATTCACACAGCTATTTATGTTAGCAGCTTAGCCCATCAAAGGACAAGGAGGGTGAAGATCTGGGGAAAATGTATTTCCCCCGCAAGTTCTGAAGTATTGTTCACAATAGAAGAAGAAAGTTGTGGGGGTATTTTTTGTTTGTTTGTTTCCCCCCCCCCCAAAAAAAAAAACCCAAACCAAAACAGCTAGTATTGAAATAGGTCTTTGCAATAATAATTTCTTCATATTTCTGTTTCAGCTAAAACATTATCTAGTTTCAGCAGAACTCTTAATATTTGTATTGGCAATCTTTTTCCTTTTGAACTGCTAGGAAGTTACACTATACCAAACAACTGTCACGGGAGACAGAAAAATGTAATCCAGATAAACAGGAGGAGAGTAGAAAGCCTGGACTCGAAAGAAAGGAAAGGGTAAGTCTTTTTATTACCTTTAAAGAAATCACAGTTAATATTTACAGAGCATGTTACATCTGGAGGGATGTAAAGGAGTTTTAGCATGGACTTGAGATACTAGAAATATCCAGGCCAACATTTTGAAGTCAACATTGGCTTTTTAATCAACAGTCTGTCCTGGTTTTGCACATACGTTTCCCTAAAGTGTTCCCTACCTCTACCAGAACATGGCGCAAGCAGCTTGTGCTTGCACTAGAGAGGAGTGGGAAAATCCATTTTAAGCATATGGTAGGCTGCATTGGCTCCATGACAAATAAAATGTGTGTTATCAGCTAAAGGCAAGGATGAAGAAAAAACAAAAAGATGTTACTCGGGCCCATTGGCTTAAGAAGTTATGGCCAGCTGTTACCAGTCATAGTTTATTTACTTATCTATCTTTAAATTTTCTACAATTCTGTGTGCAGTGAGTAAGAGCCTTAAATCCCCAGCACTTTCAGTATAGTGCCTTTCATTATAATGAAAATTCCCAGTCCTGGCCAGAGACGGTGTTAGCTGTTTCTTCCCTCCTAAAACACAAGTCTCCACTGAGGTTAACAGGCTCTGCAATACCCAGAAGAGCTACCACATAACTCATTTTCTTGTCTTTCAGCATTAGACTAGATACCTTTCATTTTCTATATTCATTTTATAGACTATCACTACGTACAAAGATTATTGCTTAAATCACAGTTCGCTTTGATTTAGTGGAAGAAAGATAGTCCAGTGACTTGGACTACAGATTTTCTATATGATTGAGGTATCGAGAGTCTGGGGCCCTCATTTATCTTCATTTTTCTTTAAGATAACAACAGGCATACTTCAACTAGGTCTATAATGCTTCAAGGCTCCTTTTATATGCAGTAGAGAGCAGGCTGAACCATCTTACGGTAGTGGTCTCCCTCCAACAATACTGGGAATAGACTTTGATGTCTTTAAAGTTAAATGGGAAGCCAAAGCTTCACCTCTGAGGCTATAATAATACTTTCCTACATTTGAGGATATTACTTTAGAGATTACAACACATTCAGACACTATGGTCTTACAGGAATGTTGATAGTGGTAAAACAAGCCTTATAAACACCGTTCATTATCATCTAAATCTACATGAAGCTTTCTTCTGAATTGCAAATATGCTAGTTGACTCATTTCATAAACTTTTGAGTAGGACCAACCTGGAACAGCATAACACCTTTTGACTGAAAACTGTTAAGGTAAACACACCAGTTTTACCCATGCAGTGATTTAAATCTTTATATAGGTAGAATTTCCATTTAAAGATATTGCGACCAGTCTCAATGGTGCATTAGCAGCTTCAGTTTTGAATATCACAGTTCTGGGTTTGTTTACTTGGAGACATGTACTGCTCAACTGGAGAGAATGCAGAGAACAATTAGGAAAATAATCAGAGAGCTAGAAAACATGAGCTACAGAACTGGCTTTGATGAACCTCAAGAAAAAAAAGAAGAAACTGAGGGAGAACATGGTAGCACTCTTCAAGCAAAGAACACCTGCCAAAGGAGTCTAGACTCATGGATCAGAGAAGAAGGAAGAGACTTACAGCAGAGAAGATTCCTTTCCAAAGTCTAAGATGCACACTCCTCTTACCAACTCATTCAGAAACATATTCTTCCACTATTCAAAATCCTTTAGTGTGTTTTTACTGAAAGTATTTTTATTAATGTGAAACATATGTAATTGCAAAAAGATAGTTACAAACTGAAACTCAAGTAAGGCTGGAGGGCAGTGCCCAGCAGTCCTGTGCAATCACAAAGGCACAAAACTTCAAACCAATTAACTCCTGTGTATAATGGTAATCTAGTGACTAAAAAGCTGTCTAGAGGCTTCATGTAGAAACCTGAAATCAGCTGTTATAAACCCCCAATATTTCATTTTAGTATAAATAAAACATACATCTGGATTTCTGCTGAATTCTTTATTCACACTCCTACGCTATGATTGTTCCCAAGCAGTTTTCTCTTTCCCTGGGAGGTGTAAGAAAGTAGCTTAGCTAAGCCTAATAATAACATAGTTTATTTTATAGAAAGAGAGGTTGAGTCTCTGTCAGCCCAAATGCTTTATCTTTGGTCTGTTAGAACAGAGGGAATAGAAAACAATTTAGAGAAATCCTGAGGACAGGCTGCATCTGTGGAGGACCGACATGCTGACTAAAGCCCAGGCATAGGGGTGGATGTTCAGTTCCTAGTTCAATGACAGACTTGATGGTTTGTTAATACGTGACCAGATGGTATATTCCAGACAGCTGCAGATGAGTGGGTGCAGAAGAGAGTGAAACCTGTGCTAGTGCAGAGCTGATCTGTAAGCAACACCTACTGAAGGGTATGGGAAAATGCATTCAGATTTAGATTTTGTGGCCACAAGGACCACAAAACAGCCAATGTGGGTCACAAGAAGAGGCATGCATCTGCCACTATGTAATACATGGGTATTCCCTCCCCTCCCAGAGCCCTGTATCACCATCTACAAAACAATGAAAATACCTTTGCAAACTTTTTGGCCAGTAAACGTTATAAATGTGTTCTGCAGTTAGCCATAATATAATTGCATCTATCAATTTGGTCCCAGTTTTAATTGCACCACCATAAATAGGTAATATAATCATTATTAACACTTTTGTTAAACCAGATTTCTGGAGCCTTTATTTACACAAGTGCTATAGTTCCCAAAATTCTCCATGCCTCCTCCCTGAGAGTGCTGCATTTGGAAATCATGAGTGGGAGTTTAAAATCAGTTCAGCATACAGCTCACACTGTTCCCATCTCTGACATCCATATGTGGTTTGGACAATCTGGAGCTTTCTTTGAAAGGCCTCACTGTCTACTTTGCGAAATGAAGTTCTACATTTGCTGCTCTGAGGCTGTGCAAGTTGCAGCACTTTAAGATGTCACTACTTGATAAACAATGGCGTTTATAAAACAGTCTGATGGATAAATAGATACATATAGGATCAAATGTTTGCCACACAAACAATCAAATTGATGAACATGAAGAAAGCGATTATAGAACTATAACTGTTCTATTATTAACCACAATCTGCATATCTTCCTCCAATTAATGCCTAGAAAGGAGATGCAAGTCAGTTGAAACCTAATTACTGGCATAACACTTTGTTGATTAAAAATGCAGTAACAGTCATTGCTTCTACTTCATTTATACAAGGCCCATAATAATAAGCCAATGGATGTCAGTCAGTCACTGCTTTCCTGCCAGAAGTTTCTGCCATAGCAATAGCTTCTAGTGTAAATGCACTCCTTTACCCATGTCACTCAGCTCAGTAATTGCCTTGCCACTCACATAAAGAAAACAATTTCTGGCTTTGATGGGATTTTGTCAGTGATGTGAAACTGCTACTGCAATCTCTGCAGCTAGGTGTTAGATGGGTTACTTTGGTGGATCATAACATGAAACTAATCTTCAAGGAAGCAGGTGGAAAGAGAGAGAGACTTACGGGTTGGTAGGTGCTAAGAAAATGGTGCTGAGTGATTAACAAAAGGGAAGTGTTAGATGAGGTGAAACAGAGACAAGAAGAAAGCAGAAGCAAAGAGAAGAAAGTTACTTTGCCATTTTCCTCCCATCAAGAACATCTTTCAGTTCAACGCAACTTTCAGAAGCTCTTATAAAACCACATACGTTTATTTTACATGCCATAGGTAGCTGACCAGCAGTCTGTAATTTCAGCTTGCAGGCTTTGTATTTGGGCCTCCCCACGAGCTGTATATTTATCACCATCACTTCATCACTCCCAGGCTAAAGATGCAGAGAGTTTCCTTTCAACGTGACATGCATCCTCACTTCACAACCTCATTCCCAGAATGACGTCACCCAGTGTTAAACATTTTGTCCTTCTTCTCATCTAAGGTGAGCCCAGAGTCCAGCTTCAGGTTTCTGTATGACACCTGAGGTCCCCTCCCAAGCTCCCCATGCACTCACGTGACTGTGCATGACCCCAGCTTGACTTAGCAGAAGGACATACGCAAGGAAAAGGTTCTAGGATAGCAAGTGGTGGCTAGCTTTGTCTGCTTCCTGTCATAGCCACCACCTGCGGCAACGGAGACAAGACTTTCTTCTCACCCTGTTCTCTTACATTCTAGGTGGATTTATACTGAGGTTTTCATCAACAGGCATAAAGTAGGTATAATTTATCTTTATCTCTGATGATGATTCAAAACTCATTCACAAATATAGTTTCCAGGTAGCAAGATGAGGACAGAGTAAATTGAAAGGTTCCTTTTTCATGGTTTACAGAAAAGTGCATATAAAACATGAAATCATTTCAAGGCTCCTTTGGGATGGAAAGCCATAGCAGGAAAAAGGTAATGAGACTTAAGATTAAAGGAAAATAATAATCATCCTGCAGCATCAGAGAAAATCTCTCGTCTTATACATCAAATCTTCCCTTGCAGGCATAAAGGACATAAGTTTGAAACTTCCAAGTTGTTCATGAATAGACACAACAGTTATACTTCTACATTTGCAAAGAGGCCAGGGTATAAACAAAGTATTATGTACAATTTACAAAAATGATTACCATTTACACAGTTTTTCACTACAAAAATAAAGCCTCAACTTATTGAGGTTCCAGAAACACTAAGGATCTCTGTCAGAGTCTGCCTGACGGTCAGACATACACATTCCAACAGGAGACTTACAACATCTGATATGAAATAAACCCAAAGCTTCATTGGAAGCAACTAAAATAGACTGGTTTGGTCAGCATATTTTTCCTATCTATTGCTTTAATGTTCAATATTGCTATAACTGTCTTCATGTGCGTTGTATTTCTGAGTGCAACCCTGGAGAGGTACAAATTATGCAGGTAAGGCCTTAAATGCACCAAGGTCCCCACCTCTTCATAGCATGGTCTATATCTTAACCATGGCATGTACCTTTAGCAAGTAAAAGTATATTAAGTTATCGGGGAAAAAACCCAACCCTTCCATTCTTAGCTCAAATGGTTCTACTTCAATTGCAGTATGTTTCTGAACGGTAGCATTAAGATACTTTCAAAACTGCTCTTGCAGTTTAAAGAGGTAAAAAAGGTAAAACCAAATCTGATCTTTTGAGTGGTTACAGCTCTTTTTTTCCACACAGAAAGCCTTGGATGTGCACAAACCACGAACTCAGGGAAACTTCTTGGTGTCAGCTAAAGCTCACTGGTTCTTCCTCTACACCAAAGAACGTACAGAAACTACTCTTACCTTCAGAAAACGCATTACAACTCCCAGTGTACATCTTCAGGAATATTCAAAACCCCCAAAGCAGTCAGGCATGAAGTCCTTGCCAATTCTAAAATAGTAAAAAGCAGCAATAGTCAGGAATTCTTATTTTTTCTTTTCAAACAACATATAATACAGTTTTTAAAAATAAAAACATGCAGGAATAATACCATTATGGTTTTTATCTTTGGAAAAAACCCAAACAAACTTAAAAATCCCCTCCTTGGCAGGTAGCCTGGCTTTGTATTGATCATTTCTTGTTCTTTGCACATGGTTAAAGGTTATTTTTAATGCTGGCTACACACTAAATAAAGAGGGAGGTACACAAAGGATACATCTAAAATAACCCAAAGTTTGGCTTTACTGTAAATGAGATCACCAGCAGTACCCCAGAGTTGATTTATCCCTATTTTGGGATAAATCTTTCTTTCTTTAGCACAGCATTTTTGAAACCTGAAAAATAAGCACAAATTCTATAAGCTTAAAATACAACCTAAGCAAAAATATTTAACAAAATACAAGGAACTGTTGAGGAAGAGTTTAAAGTTCAATCACAAATTTAGGACAGTTTCCCACACATACTCCTTTCTTTGAATTTTCAATAACTCTTTCACAGCCTATTCACATTCTCTCCAGGTTTTCCCAGCTTTGTACCCTTTTCCTCATATTTATTTTTCCTTCCAATAAAAAGCCACTTTGCCATTTTCTTCTTTGAGAATTAAAAGAAAAAAAAGTTCTGTAGAATCACAATGCAGATAAACTGCTGCATATTTTAAAGAGGAAATTGCATATTCAGTACATTGAAAGGCAGAATCAAGTGTACACACTGCTTTTGATAAAAGCAGAAGAGGTTCCCCAGCATATTTTTCAAGGTGTAAGGATTTGTCCAGTACCTGTTTGTGCTGAATGAACTTGTAAAGAGCCACAAAGCAACCATTATAGTTGATAAACATCAGGATAACATTCTGCAAGACCTACCTCATAGCATTTTTGATTTCACTCTACATACTCTTTATTGCTCTTGTACCTTTGAAGTGCACAAAACAGGGCAAGCTCTACTCAAGAAAACAACACATTTGGAAAAAAACTACAAAACTCACACCCAAACCCTTTATACTTTTATTAGAAAAAGTAAACCATAGGGTCAGCCTAAGAAAAAAACCTATTATCTACATGGCAAAAAAGGCAGCAACAAATAAAACCAACAAAGATTACCTCAAGAGCCTTAGCCCACACATCCCTAATTGTTTCACCTTTACCTCCTCTTCTGAACTCAGTTAATCTCCCCTTTGTGCTTTTTCCTGTTGCTGAGATCCCCATTTGCTAATCACCTGTATCTCCAGAGTAGGCTGGCTAATTTGGCTCTGACAGCTATTAGTAGCCAGGCAACACCCAGCACTAGATTTTATACAAGTGTCTGTATTTACTCATTTATCCTTTTCCTTTTTTCTTTTTTTTTTTTTTTTTTGGAGGGGGGGGGCGGGGCAGGTGGCCGGGGGTGATCGTAAAGTCAGCATGCTGCAGACATGAACAGAAGGAAGCACCTCAAAGAGAAGAGTGAACATCTCTCACATTTAATTCATATTACATTTATGAATATTCATAAAAGGAACATTTAGGCCAAGATAGAGAATGGTATTTCAGAGAGAAAAAACAAATGCAGCTGCTGATTAGCTTGGGAAAGACACACATGAAAACTGTCACAGCTCTGACTAATTGCGAGAAATGGTGTTTCAGGTGCACCAAAAGCCATTTGTAAAGCAACATAATACAAGTCCTGGGATAACTGTTAGGCAGAACAAACCCTAAAATGACTAGCACGTGGCGAAATGGCTTGCATGGTCACTGGAAAAGTGCCATGAAGCCAAAGACATAAATGTTGCACAAGCAGACTTACCAGATTAACAAAACATTACATAAACACTTCTAAATGCAATTCAGCTGACATTCTAAAAGCAGGAAAAGCTGAACACTCCAGCTGCCCTCTCCACAAAGCATAGCTGTCATGCTTCACATTAAAGATACCTCATTAACACTTATGTCAACATGTAACTACCATGCCAGCGCTGCAGGAGGGCAAAAGACCCTAAGTGAGTAAAGAAACAGTTTCTTCAGAGAGGGGTTTGAAACTTTGTTTGCATTCAATAGCAACAAGAAAACTCTTGGGTATTAAACTTAATGGAATGCCAGGATGATAGCTTACTCAGAAAGCCAGCCCTATGGAGGGGGAATTCTGCTGAACTGGCCCTTTGGCTTTGGTAGCCGAGAGGAAAAACCGCAAGTGACATCTAGAACAAGAAGTTGTTAGAGACACTAGGTTTCTTAAATATTTGGGACTTTTTTTGCTGCATCTGCAGTTGCTTCCAAGGTTGTAATCAAGAGCTCAATCCTTTGTTGCTATACAATCACTTTCTTGCTTAAGTTTACTTTCTTATGTGAACTTGCCTGGTGTTGAGTGACCCAGTGGTGGCTCTGGCAAGCTGGGATATGTAGTTTCTCCAAAGGACAACAATATCCAGTAAAGAAGATCCCACAAATACTCTGCAGAACGTCCCATCAAGAAGACTGAGTGCTCTGAAGACATGTTATCAAGGTACAGGACACAGAAAAAGCTATCCTCTGACAGATACTGATCATTGACCTGCAAGCAGGTAAAGAGATGGTTTATAACATGAGAGAATCCCTTGTTGTCACATCTTGACATAAGCAGAGCCCAGGATCAGCGATCTGTAAGCTTATAAGAAAATATGACTTTCATCCAGCAAGCTGAATTTCAAAGAACATTTGCATATTCTCTAATCTCTAGCTCTTAAGGCTATATTGGCAGTACTGTGTGTGTTGGTTTAAAGAGCTGCATGATTATTAGCAGCTGTACCTGATTATGTGCCAATTAATACAGGAGCTCCCACAGAGTTAATATGAAGGTTTTTCTTTCCTCTGCTGTTCATTTTTATCTATGACTTTGAGAAAAATCTATTAATCACCCCATGCATGTTCTCTCTGTGCTAATACAGTCATTTATTATGGTTATTAGGCTGCTATAAATCCCAGGGAACTTTGACAGATCTTACAATTTTAGATAGGGGATGTATAAGAAACATTTGGTAAATCATTTGTAGGAGCTAAATGTCCTACTTCTAAACCACATGCCCCAAGAAGCACCAGGCTTACCACTTGTGTTGCATTCTCCAGAATGCTACTCAAAATACCTCTCTGTCTCTCTGGTTTCCTGCATCAGTGTCCATCCTGGTGGACATTAATAACCAGAGGTACATACACGTACATACACAGCTGGCTTGTGATATGAGCTATTCTATATTTAAAATCATAGCTTTCGCCATTGTTACGCTCAGTTTGGGTGACTTTATGCTCTCTCTTTACAAAGCTTTTTTACCAGGGCAGTGATTTGTGGTTCACATAAGCTATCAGGCTCCTGCAATATGACCTTATATTACAGATAACATAATTTAACATGCTTACTGGTTACAGCACGATTCTATGAAATAGGATGAAAAGTTTTGCTAGTCTGTGAAGCCATTTTGCTACTCTTGAAGCATAAATGCATTTATTTTGTCATCTTCTAAAGATCAGCCATATCGTCTGCAGCACACATGCACAATTTATTTGCCATTAATCCCATGGTTAATAATCTGTCTAGTGGTAGCATCCATGGTGCAGAACCCAAGCAGAGGAAAAAAAAAGAGTTGAATTTAATACAGTAGTAAGATATTTGTTTTTACAGGTGACACACCCATGGCCAGCTGTTCCCAAATGTGGCATTAGTCAATGAAGTGCAGAAAACAGCCAGACTACACAATTCAAAAATAATAACCCTTTTGTAAGATGCCCTGTGTCTACAAGTGAATATATTAGTGTTATTAATAATAGCCTGATATTAATGCAAAGCTGTGGTGTCACCTGCCACAGAACAATGGCTGTGTGTTTAACTCCATCAGCTATTACATTACAAGGATGCCTGAAGCCTTGTGCTGACAGTAAGTGAAGCAAGTACAGGATTTAATGCATTTAACTGATTTTAAAAAAAATATTAAAAAATCATACCTTTAATTTAATATATGCATGTTCTTCACTGTGGCAATTACCCACAAGTCCACAAAAGAACAGTCTGGGCTTCAGGCTATCAGACAGTTTATTCAGGATTATTCTTATGGATGATAGCACTTCATGGTTTCCAAAACAGGCCTGTTCATTACATTGCTTTCTGCTAACAGGATTTCTGCAAGATGCCCCTCTCAAGTATTTTTTTGAGGGGTGACGGTGTCTGTGAACCATGAAAAATACCAGAAAACTGACACAAAAGTGATTTCAGCATCATAGGTAAAGCGAATATGCAAAAAGTGCATTTTTTTTCTGACACTGTCTGCAGTCCTTTAATCAAGGAAAACATTTGCTCAGCATAGAATGAATGAATGGAAGCTGAATGGGGAAAAAGACCCACTCAGAATTATTAACCAATTTTCCAGCTTAATTTTTAACACAAAGTGAAAATAAATAATCATCACCTCATGTAAATCCATGAACTCAGTTATTCTCACTTAAGTAGGGTTACATGCTGGCCAAAAATTATGCCTCTTATGTTTATCTGGATCTGTAGCCTTCCAGAAATCTGATTTCTGAATAGGCTGTGTACTCTGGTGTGCTGAGAGCATCCAGATGCTCCAGTTGGATCATCCTCAACAATTAGAAAATAGGCCCTTTGTCAGAGTAGGCCAAATCCCAGTCTCAGGTCACTGTGTTGCTAACTCATGAGATGTCTGAAAAGTTGAGCTGGAGTGCAAAATCTACACATTTAAATGCCAATGGCACACTTATTTACTGTTTTAGGGCTCAAAACATTAAGCAGTAAGGAATTTGCCCCCTTACTCTGTCATTGTCATGTAAGTTTTGTGTTTCTTCAGGGAGCTTGTCAAGCCAGCTGGTTTCCAGGGGCCATGCCCCAGTTTATCTTACTTTATTGTGCACTATGCTGAGAAGATAAGGGAACAGTTCACAACAGCATCAGAAACACCACATTTGTTAAGCCTATTTGCTGCCACAATCTTGTTGCCATTGGCTTTTTCCTGTGCAGTTCTACAGAACTCATAAAACTGTTCTTAAATATTTACCCATTTTATTTGCCTACTTATCCTCTTAGCTCATTTTATTCTAAAATAATCAATAGCATATTTACCTGGTAAAACATTTCCTCAAACATTTTCTAACTGGCCAGTAAAAGACCAATCTTGAAAGGTTTGCTTTCTGCATTACAGCTCTAACTAATGGTTTGTTTATTCAGAAAAAAACCATGCAGAAATGTTTGGTCTTATCTAGCAAGTGAGGTTGTAAAAGATTGTGCTTTTTTAAATTGTGGCTGGAAGTTGAAATGGCTCAGGAGTGTTCCACTGAAACACATTTATGCTTGAAAAGACTCTTGGAATGAAAAGCTGTGCTCTTTCAAAAATGTTTGGGTTTCATTTAGGAAGTAAGATCAAAATATTTTGCCTCAGGTGGTATTGCAATATTTGGTTTGTGAGACAGAGTCAGAATACTAGTATCATTACAGTACTAACATGCAACTCTGGCAAAACACGTCCACTTGCAGAGAGGAGCTACACTTCCCACAGGTCACTGCAACAATTCAGTAACGTAAGCCAGGATAAAATGTTTCAGGGTGGTTCTGCAAACAGAAAATAATTTTTATTTGAAAAACATTAAATCACTTCATGATGTTAAAGTTCTGAAAGGTAGTATTTAGACATTCCCATCTGCAGGTTTTTTGAACTTCGGTTATGGATTTAAGTTTAATGGTTGTCATGTTTTAGACTGGATTTCGTTTCAAATACAATAGTCTTCCACAGTAAAACAAATCGTAATTTTTTAGAATTTTTAGTATCTGAATCTGTTTTTTATAATCTAATAAACTAAATTAGCCCAAACATAAGGTAAACTGGTTTGACTGTCTCTAATACATATTCACGCTGTTTTAACAAACCCAGTGGGATTAAGTGCAACGTTTTGTTGCAAGAAAAAAAGAATCTGCCCATTGTTTTACCTGGCAAGAGTCTTCCAATTTCTAAATAACATCGTATTCCGCAAAAGCATGTGCTTCGTTGCCTAGTATTTATTTACATTTCATGAAGGATATGTGACCAGAAAGGAAAATGTGTTGTTCGCACTGCAGTGTCATTACTGAGGTGAGAGGGGTTGTTCAGCCAGTGCTTTGAACTTCCTTTCTACAGAAAAGGACTCTGCTAATAAAAATAACATATTCAAAGACACAGTTAAAGACCTGTGCTTAAGCTGCCCAAGAAGTTTTTACTGAGCACCTCAGCTCTATAAACACTGAGGGAAAGCAGGAGAGAAGGAATAAAGATAGTCACTCCCAAGTCTGCCACACCAAATACCTCAATAGCAGCAGATGCCGTTACCTGGGATTTCTTAGTTATTAAACACTAGAAAAAGCCATAGCACACAAAAATAGCACAACCTGCTGCTTTAGTGTGTGAGGATATGACCCAAGAGGAGTGGTGAAGGCTCCAGAGGGGGCGAGGCAATGTGAGGTGATGTGAGGGGAAGGGGCAGTGGCCATTTTCTGCCGGGCCAGCAGCCCTTCACAGCAAGGCACCCTTGAGCCCCTGGCATGGCGACTGCCCCCTCCCTTCCTTCTGCTGTCCCCGTTTCATTTCCCCTGCCTGCTCTGATACCTCGAGGTCAATGGCAGGCAGTAAAATACCTCAAGGAACTGGCAAAAACCTCCTCCTGGGCTGAGAACGTGACCCCCGTGAGGGGCCGGTCACTGCTGGGCGCTGAGGGGAGCTGGGCTGGGTCAGAGGAACTCGCTCCCCTCAGGGGCTGCGAGATGGAGGCCAAAGCTTTAGAAGAGGTCGAGGACATTGTGAGCGCTCAGTTCTAGCTGTCTGACCTGGGGCACCCTGAAAAGTGCAGAACAGCTATGCTCTGAAGAAATGGCTTTATAAACAGTCTTGAATGAAGGGCTTTGAAATTTAGGCAATCAGAAGAAATTTTTTTTTGTAGAAATGAAGTACATCTCTGTATCCCTCCTGCTTGCCTCTGTGAGTTGCTAATGCTACTGAGCGTTCACCTCAGTTCCCATGTGTTGTAATTGTTCTTCGATGGCTGCCTCTCCGAAGTGCCGGCTTTTGTGGATTAAGCAGAGGATTGCTGTGCTTCGTTTCTGCTGAGAAATAAATCCTTTTTCTCCTCGTTCAGGCTGGACTGCTGTCTGTAGATAGCATATTGTGGGAATAATCTGGGGTTACAGCTCATGATGAAACAGAAACGACCTGTCAGGCCCAGCATCCCTGTTATACAAGCAAACATCTCATTTCCCTCTATTGACTGTAGCACATCTTATCCAGAGCTAGGATACCTGAAAGTCCTGTGCAGGACCTGCCCACAATGGGACACTTAAGGGATTTCATCCAAAAGAGCCGAAGTTTTGATTTTAGGGGAGTTCAGTTGGACTGCAATTCAATCCTTTTGTAGGTGTTCTGATCCAGAATGAAAGCTGGTGTTATTTATTTTACCTCATTTCATTCTGCTTCACTTCCCAAGCCACAGCCAGTTAAATTCAGAATATAAGTCTATATAGAAAATTATAATTGACAGCATCAAGCAATAGGGCAGGGCAGATAATCACAATGATTTATTCTATGACTTTTGGGGTTTCCTTTCTCTTTTTTTTTTTTTTTTTTTAATTTTATTTCAAATACCATCTGAACATTTGATTTCTATCGTTCCCAATGCATCTTTTGCCTGTTACTCTCTTATTAGCTTTGCCACTCTTGATTTTGAGCCACCTGCTCCAGCACGCTAGGCTCTCCAAAATGATTTCTACGTTTTTCACACTGTAGTATCGCTGTTACCAGCAACAGCCTCGTCATTTACTCTGCACTAAAAGATGGGAAAGCTTCAGCCCCTGGGTAAGCTGCCTTCTCACTGTAATAACTAGTGCCACTAACACAATAAAATTTTATATCATTTTTATTGGATCTTTCCTAGAGAATTATAGGAGGAGTGCTGGCTTGCAGAGCAGATGTGTGAAGTTCCAGACAGAATTGCATCTGTTTCCTTTTGTCACAAATTGTTTTGTATTGTCCCCTGTTGACTAGGAAATTTAACATACTGTCACTGTACATCACATTTGTAATAAAATCATTGTTAAACATAAAGACATTATCCTCTTCTACCATCTTCTTTTTCCCTTTTTTTTTTTTTTAATAACAAACTGATTTTATTTCCTCTACATCTCCTTCCTTCTCACCCTTCAAAATAGATTTTTCTTCTGGCCCCATATGCCCTGGAGCTGGGCCAGCTCCAGAAGTTTAATGCTGGCTTTTACAGCAGTCCTGAGTGAAACGGAATACAGGGAAGGTGGTGAAGTGTCAGTAAGAACCTGCTGCTTCCCACTAAATCAAAAAACTATTTGGCACTATATTTCTTGATGACTTTTTCTACCCAAAAACTGCTGCCTACTAGCAGAAGAGAAGTAAGTCATCATCCAGACCCAGATAAGGAATTAAGAGCAGAGCTCTGTCTCCAAGCTGCAGGAAGTTGCCAGCAGCTGTTAATCCCCAGGCTGGGATGATGCCCTGCTCTCACTGCAGCTGTGAGAGCTTTGCAACCTTGTACTTCCCTGGGTCACCGCAGACACTCTGGTTTTCAGGCTGCTGAATAAACCAGCTCCTGGCTGCTGCTGAACACAGAAAACAACGACGTCTGAGACTGCATTGCCATTCACAAGCAAAGACAACTAACTTTGCTCATTTCTGTAGCAGAGGGAAGATGACATGTTAACCTAACACAAATCCTTCAAGGTAACATACTTATCTTTGAGAAATACATGTTTTCTGATGGATGAGGCCACACCAGCTGCAGCTACTTCATTTCTTGGAGAACAGCTGCACAGTGCAGTCTGCATCTCGGAAAGCAGGAAAGCAAGAATCTCTGCCTGCACTATCTTGCACAGGCATGGTGCAAAACGCTACAGCATTGCTTATGGCCATGGCTGTACAGTGTTCCCAGCCACAGTGTCACTTGCTTCTACACTCAGAGAAGCACTGCTGCACCACTCAAATATTTGGATACGGTGCCAAGTGGGGAATGCAGCCAACACAGACAATAACAAGGGGAAGCTGATGGGATTATGCCTGAAAATCACATCAGTAATAAAAATAGCAGGGGTAGTTGCAAGCCCTTTAAGGGGCTCTGTCTTATTTGCATTTTCTTATGCTGCTCAGAAAACTTAATGAAGTTTAGCTTCTGTCATTAAGATAAACCAGCTCTGTGGTGGTGCTGTCAGCTGTACTAATTAAAAGTCAGCCTCCAAGTGCTTAAAGCTTGTCTACACTTGAAAATTAATTCGGTTTGAGGTAGCATATAAATTTAAATTGCAACTGCTATTCCACCTAAATTAAGATACTTATTTTGGAATGAGTGTCTTGAACTTGAATCAAATTGAAACAGATAGAGCAGTTGCTTCTTTGCCCTGTCCTGAACTCAGACATCTCTGCATGGGAAATGATTCAGGGATATCTCTTGCTAAGTATCCCCGTGCACAGACAAACCTTCAGATGTCTGAACGGCAGCAGCCTTCCTTTCTGCATGCTTCTCTCTGCATTGTACCTCACCAGCTGAGCTAAAACTGCAAGCAACAGATGATACTTTTCTGCAAACAATGTGCTGCGCTAAATTGATATAGATTAGTTATTAAATTTTTAAGGACCTGTAATGATTCTGCAAGGTTGCTGTTACAGCATAAAGCCTAAATAAGAAAAATTTAAACCTGGACTAATATCTTTCTAATAAAACTAAAATATCTTTTTAATAATTTATAAACAAGCAAGTTCAGAATAGAGGGAGAAAAAAATAGACTGCAAACATTTGGGATCATTTTTCTTTATGTGCGTTGTAGGAACACAGCTATCAACCAGTTTAAGAAATGGCTAGAAAATGAACACTAGGGATTATAAAAAATTTCTGTTACTTTCAAGGGTGTTTTTGCAATTAAATTCCAAGAGCCCACAATATCCAAGACATCTGGAAATGTCAGAGTACCTGAAGAGCACAGAAGTTCTAGGTCTTCCTTCTTTTCCTATCCTGCTCTCCCAGCCATGCGTTTAAGCCTGTATGCTTTCCTAACGCTTGCTAGCAGAAAAGAAATAGCAGCTTAACAATGTCAGTGCTGGGGAAACATATCTAAGAGAACGGCTAGAGAGGACATGGAGCAGAGAATCACAACATACACAGCTGAAACCTCATCATTTAAACTGGATGATGCACACAGGGTAGAAAGATGCTATTTGAAGGAAATGCTGTCCTCACTCCATTGAACATAAGCGAGAAAAAATAAATGGTGTTTTAGGTGTTTTTCTCCAGGCTACTTTGTAATGGGCTCACAGAGCATAGCTCCAGGTTGGCCCTTAGGTTTTTGGCGTCTCCAGCTGGGAAAGCCAACGAGACCAGGAGTTTTATTCAGGGCCTTAAATGAAGAATCACTCTTTACCTGTATGAGGGAAGGGATCATAGCACTTCCCTCATCCATTTTAAGCAGACATTTTGGAGAATGTTGAAGGAAAGTGGTAAATGGAGAGCCACGTCTTGCAAAAAAACGTTCTTCACATGAAAAGAAACAATTGACAGTCCTTGCAATGTGTCTGACCATTCTGCTTCACCTGTCTGACCAGGTGAAAATAACAGCATTTCCCCCCTGCTATATGGAAAAAGTACAGTGCAAATGGAAATGGACTTTCCTTGCTGTTAAATACAAAACACTTTAATCATCATCTACTGTCTACAAAATTGCAGCCTGATTTCCTGCTTGGCTGCCACCTGTTCATAGTGGGAGTCCTCCAGCATTTTTTTGCTAGAGGTCGACAATGGATTCTCCCCCTGAACAATTGGCTGATGGTTCAAACAATGCCACATTGCTTTGATGCAAATGGAAACCTCTGCTCTGGAGGGGACACTAGTAAAACAAGGGCTGCCCTCCACTCAGTTATGGTGCAATATTCCCAAAGTAGTAAAGAGATATCGAATACTAATAAACAAAGCCCTAGAAACACCACAGTAAGACAATCTGCTTCGTATAACCCCTTCCTTTCTTTTGTTCTGTCCTTCTCTTTATTTTATTATGCTTTTCTTGAATACGATGTTTATTACCCTGAATGGTCTTGTATGGGCAGTGCCTGGGTGAGCAAGAGGTAGAGGGTTACTGGTACCAGCACAGTAGGACTGCTGGACATCCAGTGAGTTGCTGTATCCCAGGGAAGGATATCATCCTTCTTTGAAGTTAGGAAATCTCAAGTGGTGGTTGTCCTTACTCAAAATGCAGCCACAAAAGTTTCCTATGTTGTGAAACTAATTAGTGGGCAGAGGAACACCACGTACTATTGCCTGGAGGAAAATATCCAAGAGGACTCCTACACATGCATACCAGTACATGTGTGTGTACATGTATGGTATGTGCAAGGACCTGTGCAAACACACACACAGAGCAGGACCACACAGTTGCTTTCCAACCTGGCTTGCAGGAAAATACAGCACACAACTGGTAGTGGTCATCCAGCTGGGATAAGGTGTTCTTCCTGCTGGTATTTAACCGCTTGCCTCAAAAATAACCACTTGGCAGTGGAAATGCTCCACAGCTAGAAACCTCAAAGAAGTCAAAGCAAATAAACAATCCCCAAATTAGGTTTAAGCTAGAAAATTACAATAAAAAAATTGAATAATACATCATTTGAAAGCATACTGAAATTGGCTGGTGTCTAAGAGAGCTTTTGGTAGCTCAGCACTTCTCTGCTGCACTTCAGAAATCAAGGAGAGAAACAGAAACCGCCTTAGATGAAGCAATAAATAATGACACTTTCAACACATAATTTGCATTTGAATTAACTTGGCTGGCTAAATTGATTCATTGATTATGAAAGGAGAATTTTACTGTCTATCTTCAGGCTCCCTTCTGTGCTAAGTTAAATGGGCGTTGAGGCAGGGACTACTGACTTCATAGAAGTCGCTACTATATTGGTTTCCTCGCAATTATTATCTAGTTCACACTTAAAATTTGGAAGCCTAATGCTGACAGGAAGAATTGTCCCAGGGCCTTGTCTTCTCTCCACTGTTCATATTGGTGAGGGTATACGGCTATGGTGGCACTTGTGGGTAATATAGGACTCATTCAAAGGTTTTTGTCTGAAACAGTTTTCCAGGCCTCTATCCCTGGGAAGGTTAAATCATGTAGCCAAGGTTATGCTATATTAACTATCAATTTAAAAGGCTGGGAAGGCTGAGAGGTGATTTCTTTGCAACAGCATTTGAATTGCTCCCTTGAGAAAATTTCAACTAATCTTAAAATAGATGGTTGATGCAATGTATGACAATAGGTTATTAATTAAATAGCCTATGCATCAAGAGCTATCTGGAGGAAGACATAAGCTTGGAGACTTTCACAGCAGTCAATATATTACATTTTTCTTAATGATGCATAAACGTTATGTTTGCAATTACACACAAGTTATATTTTCATGAACTGCACCATCAGGATTTTCAAAATCATGCTCAAAAATGTCAAAAGCTTTAAAGAAAGGGAAAAAAGAAGTACTGTCATCTCCCCTTTTCAAATAAACTGGCAAAGGAGGGAACCCATCTTGTAATTCAAATGGTGTTCAGGGTAGGGTCACATCCCCCTGACCACAGAGCTTCAGAAAAGGTACACCACAGCAAACACAAAGTCTGCCCCAGGCTTCCCAAGGGACACGCTGCGGGCTAAGGGACAGGATCTGAGCAGCAATGTTTTGATGGGAGAACAGTTCACCAGCAAAACGTATTTAAATTACTGACACTCGCTGCTGGTGTCTGGAGAAAACTTGTTCTGGTTGGGGAACAGGAACAAGCAAGTGATGGATGGCTACTTGGCAGCACTGCCCTTTGCTAGTGAAACTTTTAACGCTTTCTTTGGAGTCACAGATAGGAGGGAGAGGCTTGTACCTGGTACCCCAACTCATACAGCTGGGTCGGGACAGGATGTATTTTGGCAGAACAGTGATATTCTCCCAGAACAGCTATGTAGTAAAGCAGAAGGTGTGCCTGTAGCTCACAATTTTCCAGGCTTTGTGCCCCACATCCTGGTCTATCTCCTTCTTCACCCCAGGGAATCATAACGCATTCCAGCATCACACCCACCCACCCCTGCCCCCATTTCCGCTCCCCCCCCCCCCCCCCTTCTTCTTTAATGTTTTCATAATGGAGAGAAAAACCAAAATGATGGCAGTCCTTGTGGTGCCAGGATATTACCCTATCAGCCCATAGAGCTTCCCCACTCCAAAGTAGCATGAGGAGGAGGAAGGCAGAAAACGGGAGGGCAATAACTCAGTGCTACGCTCCTTGCAACAGGACTATGATCCACTGTCTTGAAAGCTCTGGCACCAAGGGCAAACAGAAACAATTAAGCTCGCTCTTTAGTCTGCCATGACAAAGCAAGCTGCATGAATCAATGTCTACTAAAGCCACCCAAACAGCTTCCACTGTCCTTCCTCACTGCTTATTGATTTCTTTCATGCAGAAAGCAAACCACATTGCAGCGACAAACCACACTGCTGCAGAAAGTTCAAAGGGACTGTCTCCTTCCCTGTCTGCTTATGACACTGAGAACATGGAACCAGGCTTTGTGACAGTCTGTCCATGCTGCCTGTGTCGCTTCAAGACCAAACAGCTTATTGTCTATATATTTTTTCAGCGTTAAACATAAGAAACAAGATGTCTTGTCCTGTAAATCACATCCTTCAAGATCTAAATCCATTTACAGAATTGCTAAGTTTTCTTCCTTTGCTTTTAGTTCTAGAGGAGATTAAAAAAAATTACATCTAACTAGAGTGAATTTGAACATTGTAACAGGATGGGACTTAAAATATTGATTTTCTTATTAGTGGAAAGTTACAGCACAAAGCATCCACTGTGTGCAGAGCAAGGATAGATTGACATCCTCTAGAGCAGCTAATACCTTGGAACCTTACAGGATAACTTTTAAAAGTATTCACTAAATGAGGAGCATAGAAATTACCTGGGTGAATACAATTAAGCTGCCTGAAATGACTGGCAAATGATTGACTCTTGCAATAGCCATCTTTAAGCTAAGAGCAAACTCCGACTGCACTGGGGTGGAAAATGAGCAGAGCAGATTGCCACTAAAGGGAGCATCACCTTTCCAGCCGGAGGCTGATGGTGATAAGAGGGATGTTTAGACACATCATAGCTAAAAGTCTGTGTTTTTAAGTTTTTGTGAGCTGATACAAATCAGATAGCCCTTTAGGGAAGCATTCTGAAGTATTGGGCAATTCAATATCAAAGGTAAGAAAGAATAAAAGTATCTCACAAATCACAATTATGACGATAGGCATTCTTCAAGATTCATTCGAATTTTCAAAGATTCAATATGTAATAATATATAAGGTTATTTATGCATTCCTTGAGCCTTCTAATTGAGGGGAAAAATTCTGCATTTCCTACGTTAATGCAAGTAAGATAGCTTCCTTCCATATCAGAAGCATTTCAGAAAATTAATTTTGTATCTCTGAAAAGGTCATTTATTTGGGGTGAGTGACAGGTGCCATAAAATTACTTGTATGTCAGTTCAGCTCAGCTGATCACAAAGCAAATCAGTTCAGCCTGGTAAAGTATAATTACCTGCTGGACCAGGGTAAGTTGTTTTGCATTTATTATTAACAATGCCACAGAAGCACTACATCGAACAGCACTTTTGATTAGTGTGAGCTTGTACACAGGTTTTCTTCCTAAGTGCTTCCTTCTCCTGGAGTTTACAGTGTGATCATTATAGTATAATAATCTTAATATTATTAGTGCTGTAATAGCGATTAACTTCCAATTATGAATGAACAAATCACAAGGTGTAGTGCTAGATTAGCAGGACCAAGTTTTAGCTGGATGGAAAAAAGGTTCAAGGGGTTATGTTTCTAGGAGCTGGGACGTTGTACGGGCTCCCATGACTTGAATTTGGGACCTTCACTCCTTTCTTTCTATTGCCTCGATAACTTTTTTTTTTCAAATGTATACAGAATATGCATATTCTGGGTGAATTGTTTCACGAGCTGTAATCACCCACGGTTATAAAACCCCTCAGCACACAGTGCTACACTGTCAGTGTCACTGAAAGGACTTTAAAAATGCATCACATCAATTTATGGATGAAACATATGTCTTTGCTCTTAAAATAAGTTTTTCTTGTTTAATTCTTTTATTACATATACTTCCCAACAAACTGATGTGCTACACTAGGAGCTAATTAACATTTTTCTAGCTTTGATTTTTCTCCTCGCTTTCTGGTACTGTGTAGTTCGGGGAATGCTGGAAATTTTAACCCAGGCATTTTTAATCTGTTTCATCAAATACGAACAATAAAAGCTTGTAAATGGGATACACATTCAATATATAAGTCATTTCAATGCATATTTATGTACTTACATGATGTTTATAAAACCCGAGACAAAAAAGAAAGGCTAGAGGGTGTAAAATAATTGATGGCAGCCAGCCAAAAACTTCAGATTAGGCTAATATTTTCAATACGTGCAGAACAGTCAATCACAAAGTTGGGAAGATGTGAAGTAACTGATTATTGTGGGAGAATTTAGAGCATGCCTTGCAGGTAAAGTGCCTACTAGCCAGCAGCACAACTGTGCAGTTGCATAGTAATGCTTATGTCAGTTTTATTTTTATATGTGGTGGCAAAAGCGTTCTGGTATAATAAAAAGAAAATTAAGTTATGATTTAATAAGAATAACAAAAATAACAATAAATCAGAAAGACAGAAACATTACACAACACAGTTAACAACTTAAGAAGTCTGACCTCATTGGACTCATTGCTAAAACACCTAGCAGGCAAATCTGACAGCGCGCATCCACCTACAATTTCCCTGATGCCCCCTTCCAGAGCATCAGAAACTACCAGGATTCCCAGGAGTTCTCTAATCATATAAGCTGCCTGAATGTTATTCAGCCTAAGTCGTATTTAAAGAACAAAGAATATAATTCTATGCAATGCAGAATGTGATTTGTCTTATTTTGCAAGGTTCCTGCTGAAGTCCTGGCTCTTGAGGTAGCATAGTCAAAATCAATTCGCGCCTCCATTCATCGTGCCTCAGGGATGAATGGATGCAGTCTTTGTGTCACATCTGTAAGAGCTGCTTCCATTATTCTTCAATCCCCCCAAAACAAGTACAATTCAATTGATTTTCTCCACTCCTCTGAGAAGGTTACAAGGGCCAAAGCTGGGCGAAATGAAAGAGAGCACACACTCCCAGTAGAGCTCTGAAAGAGCTAGGAATGGGGAGAAGCTTGAGTTAATAGAGGATGCTCATATGCAGCGGTCCCTGGAGGCTGGGAGCTGCAAGATCATCTTCCTAAAACTCTGGCAATAGTAATGTCAAAGGAATGTGCTTTTAGTTTCGCAGTCTTTACTCAATTATGACAATGGTGTTTCCCTGTACTTACTTATTTTTACTGTTTAATTGACACAGTGCATAGCAGACTTCTTCAGGAACCGTTTTCTTTTTTCACTTATCATTAGATGCTCCTAAACTACCAAGAGATCTTGCATGACCCCAGGATCCTTTTATTTTTACCCTCTTTACTGGATACAATGAACATTTTCCTTAATATAATTTTACCATCAGAACTAATGGGTTCACCAGAAATTTCATGCTATGGGGAAAACTCCACTTTTGATTATTTTCATTTTTCTATCAAGAGAATCTAAATGAAAAACAGCACTTTCAATCCAGGCTTTGAAGCGAAGCATTTTAAATTTAATACTATTGCTCTTTGGAGGGGGAAAAAAACCCAGAGCAAACACGTCTTGCTTTTCTGAATCATGTTGTTTTACAGTTTAGATCTCAGCATTTACTGTGCATGGAACAAAACACCATTACTCTTCTTATTTATATGACAGCCTGTCATCAGAATATGAATATACCCACATGGACCCAATTGACTGTTTGTACAAGGACTACGTGTTCCCAAATATTCTGCTTATTCGGTCAATATAGGAATAGAAAAGAAAGAATCATCACCTTTCTCATAATTTTCTGTAAGCTGTTATAGAATTTCTAAAGCCTTTTAGATAAATAAAGCATTTCATACATACAATAAGCAACAGGAAGCAGAAATACTGTTGACCTGGGAATGTACAGACTGAATAATTTCATAAAAAAAACCCAGAATGAACTTCATGAACTGTTTCTGCAATAGATGCTTTTAGCTGTTCAGTGCCATGATGTACAAGGCTTAAGGGGTTTCACCTGCAACATCTATAGCTAGACTTGCATATACATTTTGAGCCTTGAACACAGTTAAAAAAGCTCAAAAAATACAGATCACATCATTTTAAGTTTTATCACTCCAGCTGAAGACAACAGTAGCCTCCAATCTAGCTGCTTCTGTCCTTAAAAAATAAGCTCTATGGGTTTATTCTAGTCTTTCCAAGCTCTGTGATCAAGGCCAGAAACCATAATATTCCTCAGGATGCAACATTGGGTTTTCTTCTTCCCTTCTGAAAACATAATTTGAGCAGGAACAAAATGCCTTAGGAGTTAATTGTGAAGCAAAAAAACCCACCATAGCTCATCAGGTATGTAGGCTGATATCCCTCTGACAGTTCATTCCCATCTCCCTCATTCTCCCTTTGTGAAACCAGCACTCTTCATGCTCTCAAATTAAATTAGACTTGACGATCTCCTAGTCTGACATTGAGAGCACAAATGCTCCAGGCTCAGGATGGTGTTGACCTGCCAAGGGAAAGATCCTAAAAAACATATGGAGGGTTCATTGGGTATTGGAAGGCCAAACTCAGCCTATTCATTTTCCATATTGGTTTTCAAACTTTTCCTAATCTATACTTCTGCAAATATTTTTTCACAACAGAAACTCCAGCTTGGGCGTGCGTGTGAGAAGATGATAGAACATTTCACAGGTGTTAGTAGAATAATTTCACAGATGACATTGGAAAAAACCCAAATGTTTCTTAGATGTTTTGAAGAGTTCTCTCCAAATTTTTTTCCAGCAGTGGTAGGGCTCTAATTATTTCTGTACCACCCATCTGGATTTTAAAACGACTGAGTTAAACATTTTATGATCTTTTAAAGAAAAAAAGCAAGTGATAGCCTGAGCTCTTCTATGAAAGAGCACTAGTAACCAGTCAGAAGCACCATCATCCAGATGTGGAGAGGGGAGGAGAGAGGTATTACCACAGGGTCCCTGCCTACAGATCTCCCAGAACAACTTGCACTCTTCAAACAAATAACATGCAATGAGACAAGGGCTAATTCACAATTACCTGCATATTTTATACGGAGTCATAATTAGCTGCCACATATATACTTAATTTTAAACCAGCTATGAATAGATAGAGTAAATGCCAGGGACTGCCATCTGCTCCCTAAGCCATAATTAACCGCCTGATTATGAAATACATATATATTTATCTAATTAGTTTTAATAGCACTGCTTTTGCTGGCACTGTACCAAAAATAAGGTGAAGAAGCAGGTCCTACAGCTTGACAGAGAGAGGCTGGAGATGTGAACAGCTCTCATGGGGAGCTGCTCCAGAGGCTGGCACGGCGCCCGTGGGGGTGCGAGAAGGGTGTGAAGGGGCACACAAAACAGGGAGCTTCTGCTCACCAGATGGTTTTGCAAGACAACCCCCAGGGCACTGCTAAGCCAGCCCCTCTTTGCCTGTCCCAGTGCGAGGCACGGCGCAAAGTTTGGCTTGGATCTGGTGCTGTGGGTGACAATTAAATGGTGCGAAGCCAGGACAAAGGGTGCACAGACAGGCAAAGCCTTGCCCCACCACACACGGACACTAACCAAACGCTGCTTCTTGAAGCAATCCAAGATTACTGATTATATGAGCTCATATAATTCTATTTGCAACATAGTCTAGAAAGACTTTCTATGGAGATTGGGATACTTAGCTATTTTATTCAGAAAAAAACCCCACAACTAAATACATATTTTTTCCCAGTTTGCTGTACAGTATAACCAGTGTTACATCTGCGCTTAATTTCAGGGTGAGTAGCATTAATGCTTTGCCACAGGACAGATTTTTGTCATAAATTCCACATTTTGATTGCAACTCAGACACTTCCTGCAGGATAAATACATTTAGGGCCAGATTATAAAAGTATTTCAGATGCCAAAGGGTACATTTGACATTGATTTCCAGGGAAGCTGGGAATCCAAAGGCATCAAAATCCAGCCATTCAGCCCAGCCCCACTGAATCACTCACTGATTTTCCAAGGGCTACCTGAATTCCAACTTTAGATTAGGAAACACTGTCATTACAGTTAGCATGGCATTTCTCATACCAATCTACTCATGGAGAGTGTCCACCAAAGGAACAGAAAAGATGGCCTGCAGCTTCCCTATCCCTCTTCACATGCTTCGCGATTTTGCAGGATCCTGCAAGATCCTATCTGTCAGGTTTTCTCCTGCATGCCAACAGCACGCATTATTTACACCTCCTCTGGATGTTTGCCATCTCTCTATTTAAAGCCCACACATCCTTCCTGGAAGCAGTAAGGTCCATCCATAAGTTAGGAAGTTAATGTGAAGCCCCCGAAGATGCACTGCTGGGGCTCGGGGCTGCTCTGTGCTTATCTCACACCAGACCTTTGGTGATTGGACTTTATTCCCACAGGGGTATACCCACACATTGTACCAAGCTGCTGTAGCAGCTTGCAGACTTTCCATAGCCCTCCCTGACCATGACCAAAATCCCTGCCCAGCTCTGCTTCTGCCTCAGCTGCCCCATTTGCACCGCCTCAATGTCAGGACCCATCACCTGCTCCCATGCCATTTATATGAGTGAAGAGTCCGTCATCCCAGGCAATGATTTCACCAAATCCATCATCAAAGCCTGGTAAATGAAGTGTGACAGACTCATTCTCACTTAATGCCTGCAGTGGTGCCAGATGACAGCAAGGACACTGATGTGACTATCCCACAACAGAGCAGGTACATTAATTTAATGACACATATGACTGTCTCTCTTTTTCAGCTTTCTCCCTTTCTTCCACCCCCCGCCCAGGGATAACTAGCTGTGGATGCCATTTCTTCTAGCCTGTGGGGTAAAAAAAATAAAAAATTAATCTCTCTGTCTCTCTCTCTCCCCTCTCCCTCAGAAGTCCCTTTATTTCAGCTGGTGGGCTAAAATCCCCCAAGCCCCAGAAAGCCTGCATAGCCATGTCTTTTCACATTGGTGAAGGTGGAAAAACTCTTGCCTGCAGCTTCCCTGCTTTTCTGGGAGCTGAAGGCCCTTGCAAGTCTGGATGAAATACTGTTGCTCCAGTATTTTGATTATATGCCATACAAAGCTGGCTATATTGCAAATGATGAGTGGGAAGAGACGGAGATCACAGCTCTTTTTTGGAGGAGATGAGCGAATGTAATCTTTCAAATGGGACCAATAAAATCAGACAGCCCTCTTAAGAGTCTGTTTCTTGAATGCTGCTCACAGCCTCCCTCAGACTCGTAAGATGACAACAACTGCTTGAATAACAGAATAAAACTTCCAGTTTTTCCAGTAAATAACCTGGGACAAGCTTAATCCTTACCTCTCCTGCAGAACCCACCAGCAGGCAAGCCAAGCAAGATGTTTTTTTCCCATAAGATTAAGACATGCAGTGAGCTAAAAAAACTTAATTACAGAAAAACTGTGCCACCACCCTGGGCCTGCGTCTCTGCTGAGAAACATACAGAGCCCTGTTCCTTTGGCCGCAAGCATCCTGCTCCCCATTCTAATCTTTATTCATGAAATTAGGGTCCCATTCTGTAAGACCATTAGCTAAAGCAACTGTATTGCTCTAACAGCTTTGCTTCTGTGACTCCTTACATCTGACTCTTGATGGCCTCTCTCCAGAAAACCACTTAAGTATATCCCTCTGTAGTCAAGGGAATATCCTCTTTGTGGCTTCCCGGGAATTTCTCACACACTGGGATTCACAAGCACACTGTCGAATCAGGGCCTTCTGCTTATCTGTCCAATTAACAGCATTAAAGCTCCTTAATTATAAGCAAAACCAGGCAGACATTTTATGCCATTTGTTGGAGCAATTTTGCATGTTCTGTGAAAACAGTTATCACCACTTTCTTAAATAAATACATATACACATACAATAATTATTAAAACCATCCTTCTATTTCAGAAACATTTTTCTGGCCCCACGACATCAGAAGTTTTGGTTTATGAGGATCAGGGATACTGGGACCTGCCCTACGCTTGCTATTACAGAGGGATGTTCAAGTGACAGGAACACTCTTCACAGTTGTCTTGGATAATAAGATTGAAGCAAACACCTCGGAACAAGAAGGACCGCTTTCCCTCCACTAATTTATATTTTATCATAGATTTCAATTATGCTGGCCACCGAAGTGTGCAGAATCCACACGCCTCTTGCTGTTGCCTCTATAAACAAGCAGAGCCAAAGCTGCGTGTTCCCATGATCCCAACAGCCAAGCTTCCGCAGCTGCGCAAAATGTTCAGGCTTCTTCCACACACCCTGGCATTGAGTCGCTTTGCTTTCTCTGCCAGATCGGATGGAGTCCTCTACTCTGCCTACTCATTTTTCCGTGTGACCTGCAATCATCTGCCTTATGAAGCCATGTTACTGTTACCTTGGGCAAGGCCAGAAATTTTCTCAGTGCTGACCAACGTTTAGCATTCCTATTTGCCTCTTTTGAAGCAGATCTGAGCATACATTTCCCTAGGGAGAACAACTAACCCTCCCTCTCTACGCATGCCTCAAATAAACACTCAGCTTCCTCCCAGACTTGAGATTTTTTTTTTACTCTAATCCATCTCTAAGTTTCATTTTCACAGTCTCCAGGCTTCTCTAAATGGAAAAGCCCAGAGAGGGTGGAAGCACCGACATTTAAACGACCAGAGTAGCAAAAAGCTAATGATACATTAATAACAAACTGTGAGCTTTGCCATGCTCAAAGAGCTTGCTGTGAAGGCAAGAGCAAATGCCTTTCCCTCCCTTGCTTGCTGCAGGCACAGCGCCACAGCACTGAGCAAACGCCATCCAACTCCCCCTCCGCAGGCCAGTCCCGTGGTGATTTTCAATTGCCTTTTTGTCGCCTCCTTAATCCAGAAGCTGGCTTTTTGACAGTCAACAAACATCTAAGTGCTCTCAGAGAGCTCTCCTAACAAGGGTCTTTCTTAGGCAAAAATTGGATGACAGCATGACGCCTTCACCTGTCAGCCTCCCTGACACCAACCACTTTTCTCATTGATCGAGCACTTCTCTGGCAAGACTTAACCAGGGGCCAAGCAGCTTTGATCTACGTGCAGGGGGCAGTGCAATAAGGCTTAGTAAAAACAACTCAACTTGATGCTTCTCAGGAGCTGTGGAGGAAGTCTGGTGCAATATTTTATTCCCTGAACCTATTAATAAACCAAAGTTAGAGCCAAGATGTTCTCTGGAGCAAGGCACCAAAGCAAGGCAGGTTCAGTGAGTTGAAGCTGCGCAGATGCGAGGTCATCACGCAATGTGCCACAGGCAGCAGACTCTTGCTGGAAAGCTCCAGTTATTCTTACAACTCTACGATAAAGTCTAAAACTAGGAATGACAGACTAAAATGTTTTGTCTTTCCTCCACAATCACAAACGGCTCTCACTTGCATGTGAGAAAGATCAGATGAGTACAGCAGCCTTGGTGCTGTTAAAACTCAGCACCACACGAATTTGGTTTAGAGCCTTGTAAAGTGGCTCGAGGCCATAGGAGAAAAGGGAAAGTGCATTTGATGGCTGGGTCAGAGAGGCCAGTGGGAAGCCATGCACCCTACTGCTGAGCAATTCCACCAGTACTGCCACTGCAATAAAACTGGTCGCACAGCAGCAAGAATTAACTGAGATTTTCCTCTGTAGCAAGTGAAAAGCTTTGCCTGAAGATGACAATTGGGTGCAATGTAAGAGGGAGAACCTATTTTGTAGAATTGCAGCTCTTAGCTTTTCTTCGCTCTTCAATTGATCTCCCCCTGTGCTGCTATGTTCGTATGCCTCCACACTCAGCTATTATTAATTCTGTAAAGCTGTTAGGAACCCATTGACATGGGAAATGGTGAAAGCAATAATCATCCTCATCTAAATTTAGGAACTTGAGACAAAACCAAAACAAACCCCAAATACAGTTGTCCAAATAAGAGTGTTAGAAAAAAACCCAGACAAACCTACAGGGCAAAGCCCTCACTGGAACCAGATTCACACATATCAAACCAAAAGGTAGTTTACTGAAACATTTTGATTTTGTATTTTCATTATCTCATAAAAGATAGGAAAAATCCCAGCCTGTGGAGCCTCAGCTCTAGGTGAGTGAGAGCCTGAAGGAAGTCACCTTCATTCCCAAGGCCAGTCACCTTTTACCCAAAGGGAGAAAAACTCTTGACATCTTTTGAAGGACAGAGCATGCTGCAGATACAACCTCCCTGTTCACAGTAGAGAGGAGGCCAAGGCAGACAGGTGTTTATATACACCTTTGGTCCACTGATGTTTTTCTGCATAACAATGGAAATGAAGGGTTTTTACTCAGACAGGCTTCTTTCATGTGTTTCATCTGCAAACAGCTGAAGGACTTTACTAATTCAAAGAGTACCATTCATCCATGCTGGTTTGTGCATTGGGTTTCTATCAAGTTACAACGCACTCCTTTCAGAAATGAAGTTATTGCAGCTATCCAGCAACCAAAATACGATATCAGCTCTTAAACAACCTCTTATGCTTGGACCGCTGCAACTTGCTTATCCTATATTCTGGTTTAATGAAAACTGCTAATAACTCTCCAGATAATGATGAGCAACACCTCCCTCCACAACAGTAACAAAGGATTTTGCTAAGCTGGGAATGTCAAGGGAGGGCTTTTAATACCGATATTTGAACAGCATTAAAGGCCAAGGTCTTTCTCAAACATCTTCATCAAGTCAGGAGTTACAGAACTCATACCCTTCCTGCTCAAAAAGGGGGCCTGTGTGTCATATGGGCTGGTTGTATATTTTAAAAGCCAGGGTCCTTTTTGTTCTTAGATAATGAAATTTGTTTCTTTAGACAAGTTATTATTAAAACAAGTTTTCCATAGAATTTGAACAGGGCTGGAGACAATTTCAGGAAAAGCACAGCATTCATGTTGGGTGTAGAAAGGGCACAGCATGTAAAGCAGCCATCTGCAGTACTTTATCTCCTCATCAAATCTATAAACTGAGGGACTGTATTTTAGAAAAGAATTGTTTGAGAAAGGGTTACACCTCAGGAAACTCAGCTGTGTTACTCATAAAGATCCAGTTTTTTTTTCCAGAGTGGATTTAGTGCAGAAGTCTTGTTTTGCACAAGAAAGGTCACACTGGTTAAAACATACAAAAAACTCCTAACAATACCCAAGCATTTAGTCTTTGAGATTGTAAAATGGGAGAGATTCCTAGTTCCTGCTGGTCGGTTGTCCTCAGTGTCCCAAAACTCAGTCGACCTGGGCTCACGGCTGTGTAGGAATGCTGCTGAGCCTGGCTGTAAAGGGCAGCAGCCGGGATAAATGCACCGCGAGACAGCGCTGGGGCCTTGTTGTTCCTTCCCAACACAGACAACCTGGTGGTCTCTAGATACAGTGGGAAGTTTCCCAGTTACATGGGTTTCTCCTCGGAAAAAGTGCACTCAACAGAAATAACCTCTGGGAAATAATTGTGGAATTTATTGCAGTCACTTTGATCTTAATATCAAAATAACCTGGCGGAGTAAAAAAGCTACAATAAACTGAGGACAAAGTGGGTTTTGACTTTGCAAAAACTCTTCATCTGTTTGCCTTACTTCACGGCAAAACAGAAGGTTAACATCTATGAATTTCTTCAAGGAGAGAAAATCTTTTCTTAGCCCTCTCTTAATGCCATCACCTTCCCATAGCTACAGGTTAAATGAAGGTCAGTGACCTGTGTAATCAGAAGGTGTAATTTACAGAAGATGTAACTACTCCACACTGTATCAGTAAATGCTGAACCTGATTTCTCTCTGCCACCAAGACGAGTGCCATTTTGCATCTTTTATTGCCCATGAAATAGCTATGTTGTCTTAACCCCACAAAGGCAGCAGCCAGTCTTCCTCCCAGAACTCACACAAAGACAGAGGTGTCGTCCCTTTGGGTTTGGAGAGGTACAACTCCAAAATGCCCCTCGCCAGCATCCACCAGCTCTGTCACTGTAGCCCAGGTTTCCTGGCTTGGCCCTAATCATAGAATGGTTTGGGTTTGAAGGAACATTAAAGATCATCTGGTTCCAGCCCCCCTGCCACAGGCAGGGACACCTTCCACCAGCCCCGGCTGCTCCCAGCCCCATCCAGCCTGGCCTTGAACGCTGCCAGGGATGGGGCAGCCACAGCTTCTCTGGGCAGCCTGTGCCGGTGCCTCACCATCCTCACAGTAAAGAATTTCTTTTTTATATCTAATCTAAACCTGCTCTTTTTTAGTTTGAAACCATTCCCCCTTATCCTATCACTACAGGCCTTATTAAGTAGTAAAAGTACTAATAACAAGTTGTTCAAGGCAACTACACAAGCCACTTTCTCACAGTGCAAAAATACCTCCCAGGAAATAAATATATATTATATATTTTATATATATATATATAAAAAAGTTGCAGGATCAAAAGCATAAAAGAGACAAGACTTTAACATAACACAACCTCCCATCCAGAAAGCCCTGGCTTGCAAGGAGCATGGAGAGTGCATACCAGTACACATGCCTTGCTTCTCCCACCACCTCTGAGCTCAGCATCAGCTGTGGAAAAAAGAAAAACAGTGGGGAAAAGTGGTTATTTTGGGAAGCACAGCTTGCATTTTGCCCAGGGCCCTGCTTCACAGGGAGAAGACAGCCGACCCAGCTCCTAAACACTCTTCTTCACTTCTAAAGCACCTCTCATCAGTCATGAGAGCTCTACAACTAGTTTTGCTACATGAACCATTCCCAAGGACACACATACAATGCTCCCATGCAGTCAGAGGCGAGTAGCAGCAGAGATTTCCTACTGTCCCGCAGAGGCCAGAGGCTGGCCCAGGCAAAGAGAGCACCCAAGCGTGTCCCATGTGGGCAAGGGACACTAATCCCAGCAGGCGAACGGCTCCCAGTCATCCCAAGGCTGGACCACTCAAAACCTCAGTTGCAGAGAATGGCATCTTAAACTGCTTCCAAAAGGAATGACCCCACTTGGCACAGAAATCCAGCACACAGCATCTCTGGGCTTCACCCAGTCATGAAAGATGAGTCCAGCCAGCCTGTGCATTTCTACCTTGCAATATTCAGCCAATGTACTCACAGCTGGGATTGAAATCTTATCCATGAAAGGTATTTTTTGGTCCTTTGCAGCCTTTGAGAAAGGACCATCTCACAGTCTCTGTGGTTGGAGAGTGCTGGTGGAGGCAGGCTAATCCTTCTGCTCTCCTACAGCTTGCAGCCAGGCAGATCAAGGGTCTCACCCTCAGACAGAGGTCTGGCAGTCTGCAGCTGGCAGAACTGGAGGCAAAAGCAGCCTTTCCCTTGTAAAATTAGATCTGCCTGTGATGCTATAGAGCAGTATGGCTCCTGAAAAAAGGGTGGAGGTGTGATGACATACCTCTGCTCCACATGCACAGACCTGGTATGATAGTTTTCACACAAAATGGTAATCAGAGGACAGATTTGTTGATTCCCATTCTTTTATACAAACCTGAAGTCCAGAACTAGGCCCTACCATTCCTTTAAAAGACAAGCATACCATCTCCACAAGCACTTGCTCCAAGTTGCAGTCATCTGGCGATGCATACCTTGGATGGGAATCACCCCACTGGGGTGGCTGTCTTGTCATGACTTCTGTTAACAGCATATGACAGCACCAACAAATAATCCCCCTTTAAGCAGTCCTAAGGTTACCAAAGTCAAACCTAAAAGAAAACAATAAATGCAATGCTGGAATTATGTTTGACCTGGATGTGTTTATCCCACTCAAACCCAACAGTTTTTAATTGGCTCACCCCTTGGTGATTTCATCCCAGCAAGGGCATGCCAGCACCTCCATCCTCTGACCCAGCTTTCCCCACTGGCAGGTACAGCAGAATGAGGCAATGCCATACAGCTCCTGCTACTCCCCATGTCCAGCCGCCACAGTACTGTCCCTCTCCCCAATCCCATATTTCCATCTTCTGCATTCACCCTCAGCCTGCTTCCCCCTCCTCACCTAGGCAAGAGGGAAATAAATACCTCTTACCGGTTTACTATACAGACCAACTATGCTCTCTCATCCTTGTCTTGCTCTCCAAGACAGCAAGGACATCTCCAAAGAGCACAGCCCAAGGGCAGATTTTGGGCATGTAAAATGCCAGGTCAGACATGGAGAGCTATAAAAAGCGGTGAAGTCCAGGGCAGAGGCAGGTGACTCCCACCTAAGTCAGGCAATATCAAGTTTAGCTACTTGTTGCATGAAATAAAAAAATATGGGAAGGAAACTCACTTTTTTGACCAAACTTTGTCATTTTGCATTTGGTTTGAGAGCGCCACATTGAATTTTAAAATGCCATGATGAGAAAGGCTAAAAAAAAATTAAAAATAAATTTGAGTGATTTAGCCATAGGGGCTATTTCAATTTTCCCTGGGCCAGCTTGCTCACTCCTCTGAGTCAATGCAGATCAAAAGAATAATTTATAAACTTTAATGAGGATATTGATTTGCAAGGTCCCTTCAATTCATGTGAGCAAGGAGGGGGGTGACAGGGAAAGGAGCCCCGCGGACTGCAGCCAGAGCCTTGTTACAGGTTATACACCTTGGTGGGGCACAGAGAGCCCCGCTGGCACGGGGAAGGTGCGTGATGCACCAGCCTGGGCAGTGGCCTCGCCCCACCGCCCCCACTCCCAGCAAGGATAGACATCAGTGTTTCCAAACAATTCACCATCTAATTTCTACTTATGCAAAAGAGCCGTCCCATACCACAAATCATCAAGCAATTAACATGCAACACTTCAGCAAGACTCTCCGTTTCTTGTTGTTGAACTATCTTCAATGCCATTAATGAGAGCTAATTAAATCAATCAAGTCACCACCGTACTCAAACATGACTGTAGTTACTGAACCTGTATCAGATTGGGAGTGTTTTCTCAAACACTGTAAATATCAAGATGCACATTTATCATGCTGTCCTTCCAGCATACATCTGTTCTCACTGCTGCGTGTTTCATTTATCATATGTTGTCACCATCCCTACCCCCAATACATCTAGGTGTCAATTAATTCTTCCCTGGGCGGCTCAAGTGCATCGTACTGAATAATCTCTATCTTAATATCTATCCACAAGCTTCTTTTGTAGGGGAGAAGCAACGCACAGCCACGTCCCCTAAATTACAGGACTGTGACCATAACCTCTCCATTTCTGTATTGTGGGTTATTAAAACCTCAAACCTCCATCTTCACACACTCAGGCATTTTTCAGGGGAAGCAACGGACATTTTGACTCCCTTCCCCCCTCTCAGGGTTTGGCAGGGGATTTGCAGCACAATCCAACAAAAACTTTTCTGAGAAGCGTCTCCAGGAAAACCCTTCAAGTGGGTAATTGCTGTGGACCTTCAAAACGCTTTTTATAATTGATGAGTATTCAAAGACCAGATTTATCTCAACATTTGCAGTATTAGGCAATGGCATTTCTGCTATACCACCAGCCCACGTGCCTACCGCTCCGTTACCATGAACGTGCAGGGGGATGATAGTCTTTTTCTAAATAGGAGCATCGTCTCTCATTATTTTATAACATTTGGTCTCTATTTATGTTTCTGCTCTGTCTGGCTAACTCTCCTTTTTATTTACAAATCAGCTGTATTACTACGCTTTAATTTCAACACAGGTTGTTTATTTTAGAGATGAATCAGTTGGCAAAGGGAAAAAAACCCACCCCAACAGAAAGCAGGACCAGCTCTGACACCAGATATATATTTGTCTTTACTCAATAGTAGACTTGAAATTAATTACTTTTTTTTACTTCACAAACATACCTGGTGGCATTTTCCATGTTTTAATTATAAAAATACTGACTCACAAAGTCAAAGAAGGAACAGCTAACTAATGCAGCATTAATTTCTTGCAAGCCCCTTGGCCATGGAAGCGCATCCCCTGCCCTGCCACTGTGGAGAGGAGAGACGGGACAAAGTCCCTGCATATGCCAGAGGCAGAAGGACATGGGGGAAACACGTAGGAGCCCACGCACAGCAGCAAGGTCCCTGTGAAGAGCTGTACTGAGAATCTGGTGCTACCCCAAAACACCAAAGAAAAGCAATTAGAAAAATAACACCTTGTTAGAGATAGTGGCAGTGAGTTCCAAGCCAGAAATGTCAGCAAGGGGCACAACTGCCTAGATGAATTTACAGGTGGTTTTGCCCTGGCTCTGCAGTCACACAAGGGACAATGGGCAGGTAATCCTTGTGCCTTGATTTCTGCAAACCTGGTGCCTTGAGGAAAAAGCAGACTAATTCTTCAAATAAACTGCTGTATACTGGTGTGAGACAGACTCGGCCTGAACAGGGGATCAGTTCTTATCCTTCAATCTTAAAGGCTTTCAGAGTGTCATCTGAACACAGCCAAAGACACCCTAGGAATAATAATGATTTAGGTCATTATTAGCATTAATTATAGTCGTATGTAAGTTCCCAGAGATTAATGCTGGGGGATCCCTTTTCACCCATCACCCAGCTGTAGAAGGATCCAAGAGCTGAAATCAAGGCTTTCTGATGGCAGAACAGATGACAGCACAGATGACAGCGTATCATTAGGCATCACCGTACACAAAAGCAAGCAGCGTTTTCAGTCTTTTTGACCTGTCTAGGTACAATGAACAAGAATTTCTTTCCTTCCTTCCCCCAAAACCATTTTTTTCTACCACCAAGCGAAAGATGTTAAAGGTGCTGCAGAAGAGACAAGCGGAACACATGCCTGCTTTGGCATTGCTACCCGCAGAACAGCAGCTAAGCCTGCACTAGGAAAATGTTCAGGAGAGCTGATCACGAAATAGAAAAATATCAAAGAAAAGGTGGAAACCCCAAGAGATTTTCAGTATTTGGTTATTTTGGGTTTTGCATTTTGTTGACACGCTCCTCACAATGTCTGATGATTTTTTTTTTTTTTTTTGCCAGACACCCATTTTCTATTGTGAAAGTTGTGTGGGGAAAAAATCTCACTTGTTGCAGGTGATCACAGAGACATGGTGTCTGAAAATCAAGTCACAGGTAGCGCTGTATCTCACAGAGAAACTTCACTCCTGACCCGTGCCATGCTAGTGAGCTTGTCAAGCCCTAATACAAGTTCCCCCTGCTGCTTTGTGTCCTGCTGCAATCTTAAGGCCATGGCAGAGTTGTTTATTGAATAAATATTTGGCTGTGAGTCTCTCCAACTTCAGAGAGGTTCAATAAAATTCTTTCCTTAGAGGAAAGAGTCTGATTAAATTCTTGGTTTAATGCACCTAATATCATTTAGTCGAGTAAATTCATGTGACTAAAAGGATTCTGGCAGTTAAAGGCATTTCATCAAGCGCATACATGATATTCTGGTAACAAAGTGATTTTTGTCAACAAAATACTGCCTGGCACACATACAGAAGTTTGTTTAGCAGTGAGTGAGTACACAGTAAAGGCAGGAATCAGATCCTGAAGATTATGCAGTTATAAAAAGACAAGAAGGAGAGAGAATTATCTGTTTGGTGCCAGACTGTGGGAAGTAGTTTACATGAAAGGAGAGGCAGTTTACAAGGCAACATCAGCTTCCTATGGGCCTTTAACGCTACTACAAATCAAACCACCGACAGAGCCACAGCCACATTGCATGGGTGTTTCGTTTCCTACCCTGCTTTTGATCCTACTGTCGGTAGATCTGTTTAATGTGTTAATTGCAAACTCCTCTGGTCTTTAGCCAACATTTCCTCTGTTTATTGGTGCGGCTGGCATCAGAAGCATGCAAATAAGGTGACTGAGTTCTTTTTGCCTTTCTCGTACTGTCACACCTTCATTTAGTCTGCTTTGAAAAAGCACCAGTGGCTGAACTTCAGTCCCAAGCATGCAAACCTGTGCATAGTGTAAGCAAAATCCCAGTCGGCCCAGCACACGGGGTCTGACCGTCGTGGGAGGACTATCGCAGCCCCCCGTGCTGCCGGGTGCTGCTTCTGGGCAAAGCCCAGACAAAGCCCAACACTGCACTATACGCAGGGCAGTAGCTCAGCACTCCTGGCTCCTGACTGTCCCAAGGCTGCGTTGTGCAGCTCAGGCTCCCACCCTGATATACAATCACTGAAGGGATTGATTTACTCTTCTGATCAACTTTAATGAGGTGCTTTGTTAAGTCAGAGCCTAAATCTCACCCTAAGACTGGGGAAGCCATCAATACCACCTCAGGGAACTCAAACTGCACTGCCATCAGGGCCGGGGGCAGGGGGGGGGTGGGCGGAGATCAGGATCTATAACAATATTAGTATTTGCAATTATCTAACAGAAAACCTGTCCATTATTATATTTTGCTGTCTTGGTGCAAGGGATGTCTCATGAACACATTGATAAATGGCTGGGGTTTAGGTATAGGAGACGAATTTGGAGGAGGCAAAGCAAGAACTACAGGCTGAAGGTCTGTGGCCACAGGTAGGTCAGAGACAGTGGGGAGCTGGGTGCTGTGTGAAGTAACTCACGAGTACAGGGAAAGAAGAAGAAGAAGCAGAGAGGAAGGATACAGCCGCTCAGTGCTAAGGAAGCAGAGCTGCAAGGGGCAACACATGCAGGAGCAAGGAAAGGCATTTCCTACAGTGCAAATGAAGTGCAAGCACCTCGATACAAACACACAAAAAGGAGGAATGAAGTTAACAGCAGAGAACAGAGCTATTAAACATCATCTGTCCTTGGGAGATGCTGACAGGCAGAGGAAGGAGGAAATCTCAGACCAGCTTTATTTATTTGGTGGAAGTGCTTCTGACTTCCCAGCTATGCAAGAGCCACAGCAGGAGCCCCCCAGCTGGGGAGAGGCCACGTAGCGCACGCTGGTATTCGAACACCCGAGTTGAAATGAAGCAGCTTGTCCTGAGCCTTCCGGGTGGGACAGAAACTTTTTTCTTTCCTGCTCCTGGAGGACAACAGAGCAGCTTGGGAAAGGCTTCCAGAGTGCACAGAAACAAGAAAACACCCTTCAGTAGGTCTCAAAATCTTATCTGTGACATGAAAAGGCATGGAGGCTCCTACAGGCATTAGGAGCCAGGTTTTGTCTGCCTCCTGCTGAGCGACAGCCTGCCATGCCCCCGGCACTTGCCATTTTCTTCTGCGCCTTGCAGTACCATACAGCAGTTTTTAGAGTCACCACCACATCTCTCCCAGCAATCCCTCTCTTTAGTTACTGTGTTGGGTTCTTCACCGTTATAGTAACTTCGAAGCCTTTGAACTGTACTTACAGTTAGGAGTTTACAAGGGAAGCTGAAGTGCTCTGGTAGGAGAAGCTTAACCAAAAAGCCCAGGTTTTCATACTGGTACACTCAAAGATACATGTGGCAGCAAGGTGTAAGTACCTTGGTAATTATCATCCAGGAAAGAAATTAAATTAGTGTCATCCTTCTCCCTCTGTGCTACTACTTCAGCTGAAGGGGTAATAAAGAAAAATATCATAAACTAGCCACAGGCCACCAGAGTCATTTGTCTGCTATCAGTCTCCAGTGTGGTTTAGTGAGGTAGAAAAGTAGATACAGGAGGGATATTTTGACCCTCTCTAGATTAGGGAAGCCCCTGCCAAAGTCCCACCTCATCCTTATGGGCTACCCTGGCTCCGTCCTGCTTCCACCATGTCACCCACGTGGGTCCCTGGCTTGGGCCCTGCACAGGCGTTTCACCTCCTGGTGCCCTGGGACGGCAGCGGCTCATGAGCCAGCACTGCTCATGGGGCAGGAAAGTCCCCGGGACTTGCAAGAAAGGGAAACTGTTCAATTCTGTGCTTAGTGCTGAACCTGAGCGTCTTCAGGTTTAATCTGTCTGCCACAAAATGGAAGAGGTTTAACATCCATCAGGAGTTTTTTGCAGACTTACGCCCAAACATTTTCTTTACAAAAATAAAGGGTTTGCCCTTACTCTGCTTGCTAACATTTGCATTCTCTACACCAATAACTGAAAGTTGAATCCCCACCACAAAACACCTTGAAATTTATGACTATTGTCATCAACAGGAACTGCAAAATTACAACCCAAGGCCCTTCCTCCCATCAGTTTTGCCATGCACAAGCCCAGCTCTACCTAAATCATGCAAAAACCATAAAAAGGAGCCGCATGCACCAACCCATAAATCCCAGCTGTCCTGTCTCCCCAGCTTAATACCAAGTGATAAAGATGCCCCAGAGTTTATATGGTTCCCGGTACACACACACACACCCCCCACACCCTTCCCCGACCTGCTGATCATACACATAAATAAAAACCCCATGATCTCATTCGAGTCCCTTAAGCAGCAAAAGCGAGTTCTAGGAGCCCCAGCTCATCTAGCTGGAGTGACTCATAGTGATTTTTGATTGAAGCTGACTATTAGTGGATACAATTAAGATGCCGTTTCAGTTTAAAGATGAATTGGCCACGCAGCGACAAATTGTGAGTGCTTATTGCTGCCACGCTGAGGCAGGTAATCAGGGAATAAAGTTGTAATTGTGGCACCTCTTGTTTTGCTTCTGCTGGAGCGCAGAATGCGAGATTCAATTTAACAAACAATTTGCCACACAGCTCATCCCTGCTGGGTGGGAAAGCAAAGCTTGCTGGCAAGACTCCCTTCAGTTTTGCTCCTTTTTAAACCTGTTATAAGCAAAACTGGCACTTGCTTTAACCTTTGCACCAAAGCAGAAAGGAAGAGGAGAAACCCAGGAGCATCGCTGATGGTGCTTTGAGAGCATATCTTGGGCTTCATCCAGAGATGATTAAAAACCCAACAAACCCACACACAGTGGAAAGTGTCATCGTTCTTTCGATGCCTTTTGGGTCTTCTCTGGAGAAGCCAGATGGCCACCAGGCCAGCATGTTGGAGCAGCAAATGTCAACATAAGCAAGCAGGGAGAGATTGATACATGCTGGGAGTTGTTCTTCCTCTGTAGGAGATCCAGGCTGGAGACCCTGGGTGATCTTTAAGCCAATTGTCCTTTTTCCCCCAAGGAGGGAAGGATGAACTGAAGGAGCAGTTATGTACAGATTTAGCAGCTCCTCAGCAGCCTGCCTCTGTCCTGCTGCAAGGGAAGGAGTGCAGAGACACCGTGCAGGGCCGTAGGGAGTCACATTGAAAGGACTCAAAAAAGACGTTAGGGCCAAAGATTTCCTGGACCAGACTCGTGGAGCAGGGCTTTCTTGGCTTCATTTACCTCTCTTTGGGATCCATCCTTGCATACAACCACTGCCTCTGAGTTTCTAGTCCAGACTCAGCTCCAACAAAGCCAATTCCATGGATACGTTTCAGTCAGCCCTTACACATCCTTTCTGCTTCACTGCTGGCAGTGATTCATAATCAAGCAAGTCACTTAAACTTATTTAAAATCCCAGATCTCAGGGATTCTTTAAGGCTAAACGTGTGCTTACATGTTTTGGGATATCAGAGCCAACCAGGACCAGTTGCTCTTGTTAGTTCTTCAGGATGTAGACATCGGCACCACCTTTTTTTTTTTTCCTCAAAGTGAGGACAAAGATAATTGCTCTTTAGTTGCTAGTCCAACCTAGCTCAGAAAATGAGGACATCAGCTGTCACAGAGAGGTCCCTCTTTTTATCAGTTTGTCTTTGTAAGTGACTTCATTTCTCCTCCTTGAAAACATACACGAACCAGAAAACATCAAAAACACAGGGGAACATTTAGTGGTTGGCAATTAGAAAGGCTCTAACAGAAATCTTAAAGGGGGGAAAAAACCCTACTTTTCTGAAGTAGTGTTGGTCATGGTCTTCGGAGAAGACATTTCTTGCCTACAAGCATGATACAGGACTCAGTGTCAGTTGGATCTTGCTCTTCACTCGTCAGCCTAGGAAAAGTCCTGAGGCAGCCAACAGCAAAATTCAATGGGACTTTAGGCAGGTGCAACTCAAAGAGGAGAAAAGATCATCTAATTAGATTAAAGTTTGGTGTTTGAATGGAGAGCAGCTGTCAATGCCAGGAGCTGTGGGCTTTGGCAAAGCAAGAAGCAGAGATGCACAACCGAATGCTTCATAATTCACACATCAGCAGTGCTAGGTACTTGAAGGAGGATGAGGGGTTTTTTTGTAAAGAGAATGATCTGCACATTGGTGAATGCTCCTCCCCGACACCTCCCTGCCACCAGCCATCCTGGCCTTGTTCCAGAGCTTTCCATTGCTCACATGTCTTGCAGGAGACTAAGCACTGGCTGAGATATGGGATCCTTTACAGGGCTATCGTTCTGAGGCAAGATGATGCCTTTCTATCAACCCTTATTAAATAACCACCATTGCACTGTAAGATTTAGTTTGTTGCTGTGTTGTCACAGAGCTGAGGCAGATGGCCTCCACTGGAGTAGCACAATGTGCTACAGGAAAACAAGACTGAACTTACTCTTAAGTTGCTCTCTCACTTCTCCCAGCTGGATAATAATCTTATTCCTTCAGACAAGTTGTTCGCAGGTTTCCATTTAAAGGAGTAGAGAATGAAGAGCTAAGCAGTGTTTGGACCGATCCCAGTGCATATATTGAATGTAAAGCTTTTGAGCTGGTCAAGTAAGAGTTGCAGGTATGCTGATTTTGGTACCAAGGCTGCCCCTTGAGCTAGCCCCCCCAGCTCAAGCCCTGAGCACTGCAGGATGGAGCTGCTGGGGCTATTTAGCAGCTGGACAAAGAAAGGAAAAAATAGGTGCTTGGTTTGTAAGCCCTGCCTGTTCCTTGACAGCAGGACCAGCTCCCTGGCCAAAGCGTGGGAGCTGTGAGCTTAGGTCATTGAGGAGGAAGGGGACAGATGCAGCAATTCATAACATCCCATTCAGACTGCCCCAGACATCCAATGCAGGCGCAGATTACAAGGAAAAGAGGTATGTGTGTCCCTAAAAGTACCTATCTTGGATGCCTCAAGTTGGTTAGAGACAGACACTGCAAATATCCTTCTGTTCTGACAAAAGTGGGTCATGTTAACTGCTCTGCTGTACAGCCAGGCAGGGAAATCAGGCAGAGAAAGGTCAAATGCCTCACCTTGCAAATGCTTACATGAGTGCTTAATCTCTCTCCTGCGAGCAGTCTAGCCAGCTTCAATACAACTGTAGATATTTCATAAAGAAGAGGAAAGATGTCTAACCTGCTGTCTGCCTCTGAGGGGATTGGGCGGGGGGGGGGGACACACAGAGATCCCAGTCCCCCACCCGAGCCAGTCCCCCAGTTTGTTCCAGCCTCCTGCAGCATAACTCCAGCATCAAGCCTGACAAAAACATCACCGCCCCAGTACTTTTACTTATACAAAGCCCTGGCAGGGCTGGGCTGAGCCCCTCCAGATTTAACACACAGAAGGCTACTCGCATTTTTCTGGCAGCTGCTATTATCTCAGGCCCCAGACTGTGGTTAATGCTCCCTGATTCAATAAACCATCAGCTCTACTACCAGAAAGGGAAAGGTGCTACCCACTCCCCAGACAACCACATAATAATAATAAACACCACCACCCCCCCCAAAAAAAAAAAAACCAAAACACAAACTTACCCCCTTTGGGCTTGCTCACTGCAATATAGGTGAGTCTTCAGGCTCTGTTGAGATGCCACACTCACCCTACCCAGGGAGAAATCCGCAGCCACCCCAGCCCACCACCTGTAGCCACTTGAGTCTCCAAACAAGGCAGATCAGGCAGCCCTGAGCCCCTCCTCAGCTCCACCTGCCCCCAGCTGCTGGGGCATTTGGAAGCCTCTCCTCATCACCAGTGAGCAGGAGCAGGCACTCGCGCAGCCTTGGAAGGTAACACCTCGAATCAGCCACCATTTCTGAAAACAGTAGGTGACCTCTCCAAGGATGCTCCCACCTGGCCTGCCCTTTCAAGACACATGGGGTCACAGGGGGAGCCCCAGGGCTGAGCCTCCAAAAAGCTGTGGAGAATCACTAAAAATGGAACTTGTGCCCTGGCTGGAGCTGAGAAAAAGCAGTTCCTAAGTCAAGCTGCTCAGGTTCCTTGTGTCATGGAAACATGAGCCCTGCTGAACCATAATCACTGTTCTGATCTTCCTGGGGCAGGGGACAAAGTTACACAGAAAATGGTATCTACAAAAGTCTCTATTTGGAAACAAATACGTATGTTACTCCACTAAATTAACTCAGCTAAAGAGATGGAAATTAGATCATTTAAAAGCAAAGAGCTCTCCCATATTGTTTCAGCAGAATCATCTTTTTTTACATAGCCAGGCAAGGGGCTCATTCTGGGGGAAAACAAACACATCTTTTATGATTATAGCCATTCAAAGCTGTTTCTTGCACTCTGAATTGTCTGACATGAAGGATCAACGGTGTCCTCAGATGATGATTTAATTAAAAACTCCTCCTTTCTTCAAGTTGGGATCTGCAAAAATGCTCTGAATGGCTGACGGATGATTTGCTATTACCTTGCCTGCTTTCTTTTTAATATTTTTTTTCAGAATTTTAATTGCTGCCATTTGAGGATTATTGATTAACTGTAATTGCTCCTTTTCTCGGGCGTCTCCCTCGTTATCTCCAGCTATGTGGTTATGCAAAAGACAAAAGTGGAGCGCTTCAAAACTGTAATGGGTTTCCTTGTCCTTGTTAATGAAAATACAGATAGCTTGATTACGTGTGTGTTCGACTCCTATGCCTGGACCCTGCACTGGCTTAAACTTGAAAGTGGATCAGTCTGCAAATTCTTCTTGCTTAAGGAAAGCATTCAAAAAGCACCAAAAAACTTTTTTGTAGTCCAGTCACATTAGACAGAACCTACACCAGTGAACTCTTTACAGCACAGGAAACTCCCAAGTGCAAAGAGAAATCCCGCTCTGCCTTCCAGCCCAGGCAAAGGGAAGAAAGTTCCTCCTCCTGCCTGTTTCTTCACATTTCAGGTACATTCAAGAGTTCACATTTCAAAATACAGGGCCAAATGCATTATTTCACATCAGCCATCAACTGCAATAGGCAGAAAGCAGCTCTTTGCTGCAGGTTTAAGGTGATGCTCTAATTTTAGTCTGAGGATTATGGTCTCTGACTACAGTGTTATTGGGAGGCAGCAAATGATCCTGTTAGAGCTGATCTGCTAAGGCTGGTGTACCTTAACACACAGATAGTGCGGTTCAACAAAAATCCTACCCTGCATCATTAATTCAAGAGCAATTATTTTTAGAAGCTGATCATCAGCTACGTGGAAGTTCATTACCAGAATTTGTCTAGAGATAAGTTTTAGATACTGAGCAGCTGTCCACAAGACTTAAAAAACTTTATGAAACACAGTAGTAGAAATTTGAGAAATTATTTCCTTTAATTTTTTTGTCCAGGGATGCCTGTGTCCTGTTGCTGACCTGCAGCCCAGGGGGCAAGCCAACCCCACGCTCAGCTCTACCCTGGCCCCACCACTGCAACCAGGTACAATCCCTCTCATCCACAGACTGTGTGAGCGTCCCACAGATCTAGAAAAAATAGAGACAAGAAGTTGCAGCAGTCAGAGGTTGCAGAAGCTTCGGCACCTGCACCCCGCAGTGGGCTCACCAACCCAGTAAACCCTTCCGTGGTATGACAGGCAAGCAGACCACTTGTAAAGGATACTGCTGGAGTGTAAATTGAAGTGCAGCAGGGAGACATATGAAGGGAATCGTGGATATCTGATCCGGTTTGAAAAGACAGCTTGGGTAGGCAGCTAATTGGGAGCCTAGGGAAACAGCTTCCCGGGCTGCACACAGCAAGCAGCTTGTGGAGAGGGGAGCTATAGGTTTTCTGCATGAAGGACTTGACTGCTAAGTCAAGTATGGTATTGATGGTAAATGCATTTCATCACTAAATTTTTGTACATATATAAAAATACAGCAGAAAAAAACCCAAAAACAAAGTATGCCAAATTTTCTGTGCCTTTTTTCACTTTTCTAGGGAAAATTTTCTTCCAATACACAGGGGGAGACAGCACAGGTCGGAATGCTTTCACTTAAATAGCAGTAGGCTGAAGCAATTCCTTACGTTTTGTTCAACAAAAAATAAAATACTGAGACTTATTTAGGAAAAATTATGGTCAGGACAATGTGTTTGGGGTTTTTTTTTCTATCAATGTGGGTTGGTTTTTTTCTTTTATTTATGCACATGAAAACAATTATTATAGTTCTGCATCTTTAAGGAGAGGCAGTTATTCTATATAAAAAGATGAAGATCCATCAATAATTTATTATTAAATCTCTGTTCTGCTGTGAGTAGTGGACAGCCTTCAGGCACGTGCTGGGAACTTCAGCTGCTTTTAAACTTGAGTTCTTCTTTTAGTCTCACAAAGCAAAACCGACATCAAAACAAGGGAAAAAGATAAGGAAAGGAATCAAGAGGATCTTCTGGGTAGAGAAGACAACCTAAAAAGTTGGACAGTCAAGTCAATGCAAGTCATGTGTGTGTCTAAGAACCAGGATTTTAAAAATTAAGGGGGAGAGATCCCATTTTTTATGATAAAGCAATTTTGGAAAGCTGTAACAGAGCAAAATGTGGCACTTAAATAGAAGAGCGAAGAGCAAGGTTGGAAAGAAGCAATAAAGGATTTCACAGGCGAATTCCATCTTGGAGGCTTATCATAAATGTTATTCCTGTCCAATTGTAGGAAGTTTCTTGCAGTGCTTGGGCAAGTCCTCTCTTTTCTTGTTGTCATCAAAATACATTTCAATGGATTTTTGTCATGTGATTCAAGGAGATTAGTAGTAGAATTTTTTTCAAAAGCACCTTATTTTAACAAAACATTTCCATTAAACTCAAAATTTTGGCCTGCACCTTGCTCCTTTGGAAGGCAATGGCATTTTTACTTTTGGCTTCAGTCAGACCAGAGTTGGGCTGGTGGGGAAGAGGATGGACAGCGTACAGGTGTGTTGTGGACATCTGTATATTGAAAGCAGAGAAGACAAAATTCAGTCCTGTGACTGCCATTAGGGACTATGGGGAACCTGAGCTGGTCCCGGTGGTCCCACAAGCAGGGACAGAAAGGGGCTTATTCACATTATCTCGATGTGTCCAAATTAAGAGCCCAACATTAACATAAGAAAGAAGAGCGATACAGAGTATTTGCACTGGAAAACTGACTGTATTAGCAGGCATTTATATTTGATGTATAAATTTAAATGACGTGAATACCCATCCAAGTGTGAAACCCGTGCCTGATGTAACAGTTAAAGCAAGGCAAGGCATTTGACCATCTGACTAAGCAATTTGAAGGCACATTCCCTGCTAACTGAAGTCATACGTCAAACCTTGACTTGCTTCCCCAATCTCATGGGAAAAAAAAGCATCTTGTGCCGAGAGAGCAGGCAGACTGCAGCCACTAGGTGGGATAACTGCCTAGCGGGCAAGGCGCCCGGGAGAGAACGGCGCCGCAGAGCAGCACCCAGCCTTTGGCCGGCATTGCTTGGCAGGGATGGGCAAGCAAAGCACCACACTACGTGTTAAACCTGCCCCGGTCAGGGAGCAGATTTAGGAGAGTACAACATCTCCTTAATATTCATATTTGTTCTCTGTAATTGCTCTGTTCACATGCAAGTGTTTTTATAACTTGACTATTGCGGAGTTCCATAATTGAACTTGCCACATTTGCAAACATCCTATACAGGGTTGTTTCAAAGCTCTTGCAGAAACTGTAATACCATAGTAAAGGAAATGGACAAAACTCTTGAAATCAAATGGTCTGGCTTAATTTACATCAGAAGGAATTTGTCCTGGAGATTTTTGTGCCATGTTTTATGGAGGGAGGAAAAAAAAAAGTGATAGTTCCGCTTTAATATTTACAACACATCTTTCATGCATCTTTAACAGCATTGTTTATAAAAAATGCATTAACAGTTCTGTTTTGCTTCAGGCGGGGGGATCCTTTACAGGATAGATAGCTTGAGTTGGATCTTAATGATGACAATGTTCCACCTCTGTTCCATGAATTAATGCATCTGGGAGATGAACTCCAGAGCAAAGACATGAGTGGGAGCTTGGCCTTTGCACATGAATATTCTTAAGGAAAAAGCACGAGCTTTTTCTCCTTACAGCTTAAAGCAGCTCAGAAAGCTCCCAAAAACAGCAGGAGAGAAGCTGACCATGAAGTAGGAACAAAGAGATAAAATCAGTATTAATAATTAACACCATTGCCCACCGCTCCCCAATTCATGTAAGCGTGTGGTTTTCCTCATTCTGTTTTTGTTGTCTTTATTTCTCTTTGAACAAGTATGCCTCTTAAAAGAGGGTAGGGATTTTGTTGTCCCAGACCCACTTCCAGACCAAATGATTGATTACCATCTCATTTAGCCTCTCCTAGGAAGCTATACCATGCTGCAAACCTTGCTTCCATTGAGAAGTTACCATAAAAAATATCCATATGGGTATTCCAATGGGAATAGTTAGAGTCCCAGTATGAACAGGTTTGCACAGAGGCTTGCACATGACTTTGCCAGGTAACAGAAAACAATTTCTGCAGGTGAACAAGTTAGCAACAAGTTGGGTATAAATCTATATACACATAGTATTTTGAAAACAGTGAAGATGCTTGTTTGGCAGGAGAAGACTGCAAATACCTCTTTCATGAGTTAAGGATCAGTAATCTGCAATCCTTAAGAAAATGTAGGACTGAAATATTAATGAATCCCAGGCAAATCCCAAACAAGAGGTACAATACCAAGACGAGCAAGTTTCTTCCACTCAAAATCCTCTTCCATCAAAGCAGTTTGAGGATATAGGGTTGCTTAAGAAGCCAGGCTGGTGTGAATAGATCACTCTCACAATTAAATTAATGATGAAAAGTATTTTTGGGCATCATAGCATTGATTTCCCTTCCAATGAGAGCCTCGCCTGCCTCCAAAACTATAACAGAAAAGTCCATTGATCAACATGGAAAGAATATTCTGGGTGATCCAATTTACCGTACAATGTGCAGGAGAAAGAATTTCTTAGCATTTTCAAAAGGATTTAGAATTACAAAACTAAATCAGAATAATTTTTATGTATGAAGTGATAAAGACGGGAGATATCCTACCGATACTGGATTGCCAACATCCTAGCTAGATAACAACCATATATTAACAATTTTCAGCCTAAACAGCCACAATAAGCAAAAGCATAAAAGGAAGAAATTGTCATACGGTTTCAGAAACTGCTACTGGCAATGGGTACTGCAATTTCTCACTTCTAACAATCAGACATTCTAAGGGAGCTTGTGCTTTGGAAAGTACCACCTCTAGGTCTTACACTGTGACAAGCCAGGCTCTGCTAAAAATAGCAACCAACAAGGAAAAGAAACCAAACATTTTTGTCAATGGTGTCATTTTTTACAAATAGGGCATCGCTGGAAATGCATTTTGTGCCACCTTTTAAAAAGTCCTTTGCCTCCCACTAATTTCAGCTGAAAATCCACCCAATCCGGTGTGCTGTCAGTCACCATGAAGGGGCTCCATGTCTCCAGACTCATGTGGGCTTGTAATTAAATGAAACACTGCAGTTGTTGCTGAGCACTGGACACAACTCAGCGTCTCCGTGCCTCCTCCCGGTATGTCCACTTCGGTTCCTCCCTGCACCTCTGATCAAAGTGCTCAGGATAAGAGCTCAGGGTTTCCTTGGTTTTAGGAGATCTAACAGCAAAGTGTGGCAGCAAGGCCCTTTGACAGGCTGAGAAGTCACTTCTCATAGGTCTCGGAGGAAATCAGCCTCTGACATGAGACCTGAGCCCTTGGTTTTTGACATCGCGCTTCCACCGTGAGTGCATCTATTATTCTTCTGTGGGCACCAAAAGATATGTCAGTCACATGGCTAAAGGACAGAGGAGAGCTATGGGAATGAAAACCTTCTAGAGTGACATGGTTTCATGCTGTTTCTTTAAATTTTTGTCTGGCAAGTGAAATATATTTCACCAGAAGGTGGGAAAGGACTTGGAACAAAATTGATCTTGGCTGAGCAAACATTTGACAACGTTCTGTGGGAAACAACCATCTGTCTTGGGAGATATCAACTCCAGGAGATACTGATGGCACTAAAAATATCTGCCTTAGTCCACAATCCCACAGCATTCAGTTTTCAAGCATGGAGAGCCTCAATTCTTCAGCAGTAAACCTTTATTTTTATTTCTGGAGTGTTGACTTACCAGGTGCGCAGTGAAAGGCTTGGGTTTGTTCAAGATGCAGCCACACATATTTTGGCACCTGGACTGAGTGGAAATTATAAAGGAGCTGCAGAGAATTAATATGGATTAAATGGAAAAAGGGCTTTGTGCTCTGCTTCACAAGTACAGACCGTACACAGAGATGGATGTCTCTATCTCAGAAGAGCTCCTTGGAGCAGTTTGGCAGACTAGTTTCTTCTGAGATATACGAGAGGAGAAGAAAAAAAATAAGTTATCGTCAAAAGAAACTTTAAAAACATACCATGGATTCAAAACAGTTCTTTACTCCTCACTGCCAAAGAGGCTAATGTATTTATTGAAACTGAGAAGCATCCCCCACCCCACGGATCATTAAGATTTGGATCATTCACCTTCCATACGTGGATAAAAATCAAGACAATCCAAAGCTGTTCCAGGGAGATGTGAGGATGGGGCAGCCTAAATTCACCGATGGATGTGCTGCATAAAAGTTGCCATAGCCACCTTCATACCTGTGATTTGCTGGTTTCCTGCTGTCCGGGCAGGTGCTTTTCCATGGGCCTGCGAAGTAAGTAAGAGTTATTTTTACTACAGACTGGAGGTCTTGCTACCAGGACATATTCCTGGTCCTTTGGAAAAGGCAGCCTCTTGGCCCTCAGGGGTCTCTGTGGGATATCAGAGACAAAAGGATTACAGGTGAAAGCCTTGGCCTGCTGTCTCATATCTGCCCCAGCGCCTCTTGCTCTCTCCACCTGCGATCGGCACAAACTCCCTGCCAGAGCTACACCAACATCCACACCTTCTCACAAGGAGCTTCATTTGCAGCAAGAACAAGATACTCGCTCCTTTCACAGCAACAACTAGTGTTTTTCTCTTTTGAGCCCTACCCCATGGTATTTCCATCTCTGGGGATATTCATTAGGCTATTTCTCATTTTCCTGTGGTTTTCCTCTTTGGGGGAGGTTTTTTATGTGTGTTTGAGATGGGTTTATGGTTGCACAGAAGAGCCGATAACAAGTGCCACACATTCGTGTCAAGAACAGGAACAAATGATGCTTCCTGCTGATATTCCCCTGCCACCAGCAACTGTCTACCAGTGAACCCCAGAGCTGGATGGACTTTTTGCATGTTTAGCCTCTACTAAAGAGGACTTCTTTTCTGTGGCCAACATAATAACCCCATGGGAACCCATGCGGCTTACCTTGCAGGAGAATGGCTGTTCAGCATAGCCAAATGATCAAAAGGCAGGGACATGAAAAGGGGTAGGCTTACCACAGCGTAACTTTTTGGCATGATGAAGGCAGCTAAGATAAGCTAGACTGGCATCAGACTTGAGGAATAATAAATAATAATAATTCAATAATAATTCAAGAACAATAAAACCGATAATAATAATAATAATGACAACAACAACAATAATAATAACAATAATAATAATAATAACACAATGATGACAATGATGCGTGTTGAAGACCTATGGCTGAGTCTTCCTCAAAAGCTGACTCAGATGATATAAAATAGAGCAAGAAATAGTATTAAAACCAATCAAATACTGCAGTGATGGAGGAGAAAGTTGCAACGACTGCTTCATCCAGATATACCCAGGTGGATAAAGAGAAGGGGGTGTCCTAGCAGCACAGGGTGTTTCATGGGACAGATGCAACAGAAAAGGAGAATTCCCACTTCTGCATTAGTTGAGAATGAAACTGCTTTAGAAAACAGTAGCTTCATGGCCCTGGAATAGTGAATATTACATGTGTAGGGGGAAAGGGAGCAGGGTTTTGTTTACTGGGCAACTGGAGCAGAGCAGAGCTCTCTGGGGGGCCAGAGCGATGTTGGATTACAGCCAGGAAAGAAGTGAAAACACCTGAAAGAGGAGGGCAAGCAGGAGAAGGGATTTTTCCCTGCACATACAGTGAGAGAAGGAGCTGAGACAGAAGGCTGATAGGATGCACACTTCTTTAATGATTTTTTTTTTCTTAGTTGGGTTTGTTTGCATGACAGCTTTGAAATAGGATAAAGTACAGAGAAGGGCAATGCTGCATAATGTGAACAAGAAAAGAGAACTGCTCAGCTTTTTCATCTAAATGCATGAAAATCTCTGTGAGGTCTGTGCGGGGTGGAGGAGGGGGGGCATGTATTTAAAAAAAAATTATGCTGAAGTAAATGATGACTCCAGTGAGAGAACAGACTCAATCTGAAGGCTCATAAGCACTGCTGAAATTATGAACTGTGCTAACAGTCCCAGGCTGTGTTTCAGAATACTGAATGGGGCATTGACTCAACAAACACATCAGCAGGACAGAATTTAACACCAGAAAGCCCTCTGTAGTTCTTCAGAAGTGTTCAGCTGTGGTCACGGGGACCTGGCTGAAGGGATGGGATGGATGATACTGCTGTAGTATGGACCTGCCCATCCACAGATAGCTCCTGAACCCACCAAGGAGGGTGTCCACTTATGGTGACATGTCAAACTGCCTTTGTAAAAGTCACTGCACTCATCCTGCTGATCCTCTTTGCCTCCTTCACCCCAGTCTTCTTCCTTCACACCAGCACCTTGCACCACTCTGCAAGGGAAGGATGAAGCCTCTTGCAAATTGGACTTGTGAGGAAAAAGAAGAGGAATGGAAAAGCCAAGAGATTCAGGACTGGACATACCCATGGAGGGGACAGACACCCCAGAGTGAAGAGACTTGCAGGTTTGGTGGTGGAAGCAAAGAGCACGTGCTTTGCTTCCTGCTTAGTGGTGACACAAAAATCTCAATCTGTCACACACTGCCAGGGATGGCTGCCACCCGCGTTCTGGCTGCCTTCCTCTATGCTTCATTGAACAGGGGCCATCTGTGTGCTAAGGCGACCTTTGAGGGTGACAAATATGAAGAAAACACTTGAGAGACACTGGACTGCTGCTCAAGGCCGGAAGATACTGGTGGCACCTTACCAACAGGAGATCTTGCTGGCTTTGTATCATCTTTCCCAGATGTCCAAACCCAAACAGGTTCGCTTTTAGCATCTGAGAGAAGACCATCATATCTCACAAAACACAGGCTGGCCTGAAAACTAAAGAAATGAAAATCAGGCCGTTATAAATAATAACCAGTGACTCCAGATCAAGCCCCTTACCCCCAGACCTCCAAAACTCAAATCCAGATGAAGCCAATTAATGTAAAAGAACTGCATATGGTCACTAATAATACATACACTTCAGCTGTCCTGTGCAAGCCAAAGCACTTCTGCCACATCATCAAATGCTTTATATCTGTGCACTCTCTAATCAGTAATGATTTATTTATGTACAGTTATGGTGTGCCCTGAAACACATAGCTTACTAATTAACTCATAGCCACCTGGAATGGTAATTAGCACAACAAAATCTGGAGCAAATCCATAAGGCTGATCATGGGATCTACATGCTTGAATCACTGAAAATAGCCAGCCTCGATGGTTTTATCCCACGTAAGGACAAAACATGCATTTCAAGTTGAGTGCCGAAAGGCTGTCCTGTGCTAATGACAGATCTGAAAAATCAGGCTCCACTGGTGTGGGGAGCTGCAGGTGTGATGTCCCTGGCCTTCAAGTCTGCACAGTAGCACAAGGGTGTGACTTTCAATACCATATTAAAGAACTGGAACTGGAGCAAGCACTGAAAGTCTTTTATCCCATGGAAACATCGCTGCCCAGTGTTGTCCCTAAAACAACTTTATCCTGCCAACAGACCACGGACTGGAGCTTTTGTGATGGAGAACTACAGATCTGCATGGGACCATTGCACAGGAACCAAAGCAAAGACAATTTGGTCGAAAGACTTCATACTCTGTGTGGATGTGCAAAAGAACTACTAAGCTGATAGAAAGCCTTCTGACATTGCAACCGTTGGGTTTGAGGCTCCTGGTATTTTAGTACTTACTGCCTTGACTCTTTTGCTGCCACAAGGAGTTACAATGACTGGGCATTGCTCGTGAAACTCCACGCTGTGCATTTGCTGCTGAACAGTTAATTTAATTCTGCTGGAATGGCAGAGGTGAGCTACAAAGGATGAACTGTTCCCTATCTGCATTTAAGCTCCTTCGTGCCTTCTAAAGGACTCTGCCTAAAATCAGTGAAAACCTGCCCGCTCCTATGCCTAATTGCCATAAATGTGTGAAAACAGAAACCAGCATAGTTAGTAATTATCTCTTCATTATGCCAATGTGCTTCTGATAGCATAATCATGATCAGAAACACGTGATTCTCCTCATCATTTTCTGTTTGGAAATTTAGCTTCTTTTTCTGTTAATAAGGATTTAAAAAAAAAAAACAAACCCAACAAAACCAACAAGAAACATCCTTTGAAGCGTGTATCTGTCCACACAGCAGTCACTAACAAAACATCCCCTGACCTGAAGAATCAGACTCTGCAGCAGCAAACAGCAGCAGAAAAAGCAGGCACATAAAAATGCTAGAGAGAAGGGCACATAAAAATCATCTAAAGCTGAGTTTGAAAAAGAATTTGGTGCCTGTCACAGGTGGCTCAGCTTGCACATCATCTAGGGGCAATTTTCATTAGGATTAGTCAGCCAGCAGTTTCCCTCCTCATGGTCTTTTAACCATTTATTGCTTACAGTGCAGTTTAGGAGGCTCTGCAATAGACACTAAAGCATTTAGGAGAGGCAGCAGAAGTCACTCCAAGGGAATAAGTTATAGCTCAGCATGTGCCCTTTGGCTAGAAGTCACAAAGCTTCCCTGGAAACACTGAGCTGAACCCTGAGATGGAAGGCAGAAGACAAGAGCACACCTTTCCCGCTCCCTACCAAGGAGGCTGCCAACACCCAACCTTGATCTGTGCATTACATGCAAAGTAAACGCAGCCGTTCCTGCTAATCTTATGGTAAGTCTGATTTCAAATTCTCTCTGTGCCTGCATAGCCTTTATATCCACTCCTCTCTCTTCTCGTCTCCTTGTCTTTAAGGACTGCCTGCCCTTGGCACGTCTCTTCCTTCTTTCACTATCTGTCAAAAAACGTTCACATTCTTCCTCATAACTGTGCTGATACAGTCTTCTGTCCCATCACCTCCAGCTGTCCAGTCATTAGATGCTTTTTGAGAAATAAAATAAATAAAGTTAATAAAACTTATGATCTTGAGAAAACATTTGCTTTGGATATTGCACAGAGAATTTAAGAAGCTAGGATCTCCCAGTTTTAGGAACCAAGGGATTGTTTTACATAGTATACTGCCTTTTTTGCAGAGCTGATCAGAAAACACTGGTCCGAAATATTTATTCCAGAACTAGTGAGTACTGGGAGCTGTGCCTGAGATTTTGAAAAGGACAAAGGATGCTTCTAATTAGAGTCCAGTTTATTTAGTAAGGCAGCATAGGATTTAGGAATAAACCCGGATTAATTTGTTCATTATGCCATTTTACAGGACAGCAAAGCCAGTGGCTGACTGTCACCTTCAAGAGACTGAGCCATGACTTCTGTACAAAAAAGCAGTGTTGCTGGGGGAGGTGGGAACAGCTGTGCACCCATTTGCCAGTGGTTTGAGGACTGGCCACCTCTTAGGTAAAGATGAGCATCCACAGTGGTTTAACCCTGACTCTATACAGCTCCTCATTTCTCTGGCAAATTGAGTTGACTTTCAGGACAATTAAACTATTTGTGCCCCCATCCATTCTGGCTGGTGCTGTTAAATTCCGACGCAAAATGAGTCCAATTTGAAACAATAGCATTGGTAATAGTGCAGCTCCTTGTAATGAGATCCTCTCATCTCATTTGATGAGTTAACAGTGAGCAATCACAATAGTTAGCAATGCAGACTAAGCCTGTCTACTGACATCTGAGCTAGCAGAAGGGGAGGGAGCTTGCACATCAGCGTTGAATTTATGGGCTCCCTCAAAACTGAAGTCAACCCCTTCCTGCACAAGGACCAGCAGTCCCAAAATAGTGTCACGTTTGCCACCTCTCAGCCAGAAAAATCTCCCTATGGGCAACCACAAACCTTTGCAAATGAGTGTGAATCCAAGCCCAAAGCTGTCACACAACCGCGTCTAGAAGTAACCCTTCTGTTCATCCTCCGCTATAGCAAGGCCATGCTGCCTTGTTCTGAGTGGCAGTCCCTACCTTGTGCCTGGAGTCCAGCAAGCTGCAGTTTCATTTGTTGCAGTCTAGTAATGAGCACACCTGCTTTTGGCTTTCAGGAAAGTCCAGCTCTGCTTTTCTCCCCGCCCCCCACCCCCCCACCCCCCAAAAAAAAAATAATAAAATAAAATCCCAGTATGGTCAGCAGTTCCTCCAGATTAGTCTCAGAAAGCTGAACAACACCACACACACAGATATAAGGACCTCTACAAACATTTCTGCATGCCATGCTGAGTGCTATGTGTGTTTCTTCCACCTTGCCTTTTCTCACTGAAATTCAGAATGCGTCACTTTTCTTAGAAAAATCAGACCATTCTCATACCTGACCAAAACTGGGCATGTCACTGCATATGCATTTTTCCCAGAGGGGAGGATGTGAAAGCAAACAAAATACGGCAGATGCTAGTCATGGTGTTTAACGTGCTGCTGGAAGGTCCTCAGATCCTACAGGATGAGAGCTCAGAATTCTATAGTGCAGAAGCCAAACACTTCAAGATGAGCTTTTCATGTTGCTCTGTTTTGAAATACTTCAAGATGATGTGGCACAGAAATAATTTAGGCAAGAACAGATTTTCCTAAGCAAGACAGAATGATAAAACATTACACTTTGTGATATACAGCTGAAATTACTTTACCTGAAAAGGCAATATCTCATCTGAAACACTATCAAAATCATTTCATTTTTCCATCAAAATGTGGAGAAGCTGAAGAACATTAAAGCAAAATTTCTTCGGATTGAAATACAGGCTGTCCTGCATGTACAGAGCTTCGGAAATCACCAGTTGTCTTCATCTTTTCCAATAATTTTGAATTAACTAAGCAACTACATCGCTTGGTTTTTAAACAGCAGTGACAGACGTGGTTAAGTTCTCAGACGTATTAAAAAATATCTGAAGTGAATGAAAAGGGAAAAACCAAACCCAAACCCAACCAGCTCACAGTTTGTGCCTGTTGCGTTATATTACCATTTGACTTTTGGATGTTGGAGTTTGCTTTATCAGGAGTTGACACTACCTACTTGACTAAGCTCAAATACACAAAAATGTAATAAAAACACCAAAAATGTCATGCCTGTGAGCTTCAAAGCAGCACAAGGCTTGACTAATTTAACACCTTTTTTACTCTTAAAGGAACTGCTTACCCATTGATTCATCTTCTGTTCACCCAGGATCATCCTGTCACTGTTGCTCAAAGCTGTAGAGCATTTTTCTCTGTGCAGTAAAGAAAAAGAGGAAAAAAAAATTACAGACATAATAAAAAATTTCATGGCCTCTGCTTAAGGCTTCAGAGCTACCTTGTGGTCTTTGTAGAAAAGCTCATTAAAAATGCATTGAGCTAGAAAGAGCAATTGCCTGCCTGTGCAGAAAAGGTTTGCAAAAGTGTGGGGCAGTTAAACGAGAGAAAAGTCCTCTCCTAGGGAAAGCAGTGACAGAGGCTGCTTTGCTCTTCTTGACTCATGGTTTTGATTCAAGCACAATGTCACAACTGATATGCATCTGATCACTTTTCCCAGCCAGGGCTGTTACATCCCCCGGGAGAGAAATCCCACCCTGGGAGGTGGGCATTGGTGGCTTGGTGCCTCTTGCACAGTGCCTTGCTAGAGAAAACCACAACAATCTCCCTGGCAAATGTGGAGCCATATCTAACCTGTGACAGGAAAATCCTGAAGCTGTGTCAAGGACAGTCAGTGACGTGGCTGGAGTGGGTGTCCCCAGGGCTCGCCGAGAGCCTTCCTGCAATAAACCCCATCTTCTGTGAATAATGCCGTGAGCTGTGGGAAAATCGTCCCTAAGGAAAGAGCCCACATCACCTTGAAATCCCATTCTTGTTGTAGCAACATACCCCGCACCAAAGTGTAATTCCAGAATAGATACAATTCAGTGCCACCAGCTGCTGATGTTAAAAAACCCCAAACCAGCAGACCCCAAAACATAACAAAACAAGTTGCCAAAGCCCAGGATGTTATTCAGATACAATAAGATTTTTTTTAAAAAATTGCTCATTATGCATCTTCTCTTACTGGACCCTTTAGATGTTGAATGTTCCAGCTTTTCTCTGGAAGCAGGGAAACAAGAAAACTTGTCCTGCTTTCCTTTTTCTTTCTTTTACTGAAGGAAGTGTGCCTTCTTTCCAAGGCAAATATTTCATAAGTTATTTTGGAAATCAGCAGCAGATCTGCAGTAGCATTCAGGTTCCTTCTTCATGTGGAATTTAGGATTACAGGGACCCAGGTATAACTTCATTAAAAAAATATCAAAGAGAGTAGAAATAAGCAGTCAAAATTATCATGCAAAGTGGGAGCTGTATTTTTCCATGGGCGAATATTAATTCTAAGACAAGAAGTACCCTTAATAAAACAGCTTTCCCTTATAACCAAAGATATTATTAAAACAAGAAGCTCTATGAAAACAATCCCCACCAAATATACCTGACAAAATATCTCCGTTTTCTTTCTTCCCTTACTTTTTTTTTCTTTTTTCCCCTTTAAGGGAATCCTTTCTTCTTCTATTCTTTTGTTGTCACATCTGTGAGGATATTTGTGTTGTTCCTTTCAATATATTTCAGGTAGCCTGGCAGCATGTGTATTGTAAATCAAATTAAGATCCAGACAGGAGACACGAAGGGCTAAAAAATGTTACAGAAATCAGGGAAGGAGTGGGAGAGAAGCTGGGCTCAGAGCTGGTGCCTGGGGGCAGCTCTGTGGGTGCAAGGTGGGGTCTTTGCTGGTCCCCTACCTTGAGTGGGGTCAGGCTCATCACCCCCTGCATCATGAGCAGCTCTGTCCACCTGCCCTGTCACCCATCCAGAGCCTCTGGGCCTGGCCTGGCCAGGAAAATGAAACATAAGGAATAAAAGCAGCAAAGCAGGGGGTGAGCACTGCAACAGTGCAGAGGAAGGGGCTGCGGGAATCTCGCCCCATCTGTGATTCTTGCGAATGGCTGCACCTTGCTCTGGGAAGGAAATTGCGGGTATTTCATGGCAAAATCACCTTTTTGGAGGATAGGGCAACACATCTCCGTATGCCAATTCAGTAGGAATAGCTCCTTAACATGGGAAATGTTAAAATAAGCATTTTTCTATCTGTTCGTTCCTTGTGACACCAAATATAATTTAATTTATAAGAATACACAATGAGGACAGGTACATTTGCAGGCATGTGAAAGTCTGCGCATCAGTTTCTCAGCCTGCAATGGCCAAACGCAGCCAACAGACTGAGCAGCTCAGAGGCTGGAGAGGATTAACACATCAGGAGCAAAACGTAGCAAAAAAGCATTTTTTTCCCCTCCTGTCCATGCCGCATTCCCGAGTGCCCAGAGAAGGGGAGCACATTAAAGAGACTGTATTGTACCAAGTGTCATATGGCATCGTTACATTTCAGATGTGCCAGAAGATAATTTAGATAAAGATCAACAGGCACAAGGACACACAGAAGCATTATCAGCCACGACTCCAAGGATGACAGGTTGTTACCACAATTTCCTAAGAGGCTGCAGCTGTGAACTCCCTTTTTCTCTTATTTTTCACCCTCCCACTCAGCAACCTTCAGAAACTGGAGTTTAAGTCTCTTTTAAGTTGATGTGCTACAAAGGAACCAAAAGAAAGCCTCAAGGGGAAGATATTGGCTTTAGCGATTTGATCCAGCTTTTTACGTTGCTATTCTATGCCCGGTTCTGAGAAAAAGAAATCCCTTTATCCTCTGATTCCCTACCTAATCAAAACTAGGCTATTTTATCCAAATAGCCGAGCCATGTTGCTTAACGCCTGCATTGATTTCAGCCCCTGGAGAGGCAGATCTGAAAGATTTTCCTTGAAGGACCAGTCAGAAAGGAGAGTAATTTCTGCTGCTGCTGTTACGAAGCTCTACCTTTGTCACAAAATATTACTCTTCCCATCAGGAAAACAAATGGTGCAGCAGCGGGTGGAGGGACCGCAGGCGACGACGGGTGCTGGCTGCGGGCAGCAGCCCCACGGTGCCCCGAGCAGTGGCTCAGCACCTTCCAGCACGGTGCACGGCCAAAGCAGGGTGCTGCAACCCAGCTCAGCTTTCGGGGGGGCTGTGCATTTTGCCTGCGTGGGGAAAGCATCAGGGGATGACGGCCTGTGGCACAGCCTCTGAGTTGCTGCTGGAGCAGGGAAGCGTGGCGTTTCTCAGGGCAAGTCTAGTGTTAGATACAGCTTCCTCAGGAGGCAGATGCCTTCACCACATTTCTCGTATCCCCAAGGAGGGAGACAAGAAAAACTACAGCGCCAGGGTGTCTGGTGTGATACAGAGCACATCATATGCAAGTACCGGGCATCTTCAGAGCCCCACCCCAGCTCTAGCGGACTCTGCTGTGGCTGCAGCTGCCCCTGCAGAGACAGGGGACCTGACCCTGACCCCAACCCTAACCTTAACCCAGCCTGCCCCCGTGGATGGAGATGTCGGGCAATGGACAAGCAGGGTTTTCCACAGCTCACAAAAACAGAAAATCATAAAAGGTTTCAGGGTTCTTCCACCTCCACGATCCCTTTGGCTCCCAAAATCATGCAGATGAAACCCAGCTGTCATTACACAGCTGGGTCCCTAGCAGCAGCAGAGGGGAAGAGAGTGGATTTCAAAATAGTTTCAACTACAAGATGAAGCCGTTTGATTCAGTCAGATGAACTGTAGGATTCGCTGTGCAAATGGAATACTGTGCCTGGGTTTTGTTTCTTTGCTTTCTAATACTTTTCTTTCTTTACGTTTCTAACATTTCCTCACATGCTGCTCTGTCTTGGCCTTTACTGAAAGAAAAACATATGATGCAGAAGTGTTATCCAGTCTTCAACCCAACACAAACTCTAAAAATATTCTTAACCTCATTCCTGCAATCTCAGATACTCATAACAGCAAATATAGCTAGATCCACTCTACCAGCACCCGGCCTACTAAAGCCAATATACACTTCTATCAAGCCCTAACCCAGACCACTAGTCTCCATGAATTCCAGATTAAGGTCAGGCCAATACCTGATCCTGAGCCCTGCCTTCACTCTTATGACTCCCAATACCTGCAAAATGAAATGTATCACCGCAAATCCCCCATACCGGGAAGAAGGTTCTCCACTAAGCAGGACTCACCTGCTTCTATTTTCCCCTCAGTCTCCACTTAAATCTAACACTGACCTTTGCTTTAGTACATCAAGGTGAACTGCAATGTGCTCACACCAGCAAGCTAACTCCTTCTGAACACTGCCTCACGCCAACATATCTTCATGTGCTGACCACAAATGAAGCAGAAATAATGTGGATTTTTTTCTTTTTTGCAGCAGAGCATCCCAGAAGACCTTGTGCAAGGTGCATGGCCCAAGGAGATGACGTTGCATTGCCATCCCCTGTTGCTGTTACTCATCCTTTATTAAAGGCAGGCAGGACCCTGAGGTTTTCTCCAAGCAGAGATGCAAAGATGAATTTACTGCTTCAAGAAACAGAACTGGTGGTGCAGAAAGCCACCAATTACTGGATTATGATTTGCTTTGCAGCTTTGCTGGCCAAGCCTTCCATGGAGGCATTGATACTTAGGCTTTTCTCTTTTGTTCTTTAGGGGGGATTTTTTTGGTTGGTTGGTTTTTCTTTAAAATTCATTTGTTTATAAAAAAAGTCATATGGTCCTGCCTCCTATTTTCTCATCTGAAAGTTTATTTAAAGGAATCTTCTCCTTTTCGTCTTTAGTTAACCCCAAAGGAATGAGAAGTGTCTGATAATATTATCAAACACTTTGTCCAGTCGAAACATTGACAATTGGTCAAATTTTAAGCAAAATGCATCAAGCCTGTCCTGACAGTCATTTTTATGAGCTGGGTTTGCTTCCAGTTTCAGGTGGTTATCAGCATCTCTAGGGCTTGATCCAGGGCTCTGAGCATTATGGTAGTTGTTAGTGAGCCCAGGAGCTTTTGAATCTGGCACATTTTGCCCCAGAAGACTGTTGCAAATCCATGCACACAGCTGCAAACCTGGCCCAGGTGCTGCAGCTGCATACTGCCTAGGAATAACTCAAAAACTTGCCAGGAAAAGAGATAAACACATTTAGGGGTACCTGCATAAGTGATGTGGAAACCTCAGCTGATCTCAAAGGGAGCACGATCAGACCTGAGGATGGTTGCATGAGGTGATACGTGATTCCTTGCTTTCCTGCATTTCCCTCATTTCTAGAAGAGCCCTCCCTCCTTTATCATTTACAAGCTGGCTATTAAATTGTAAGGCTGGAAAAACATTCAATGTTCTCCACTTCCCTCATTGAAATTACACAGAAATGCCATGGCTGCCCAGTGCTGAAGCCTACATAGCAGCTCCAGCCAGAAGAGTTGGACACCTGCAAGAGGAAGGTCTGTTTCCTCAGAGTGAGGAAATCACTCCTATGTATTGTTCAACAGCCAGGCTAACTCTGAGCCAGGACAACGCGTTCGGGATCTGCTGGTGAAGGCAGAGGTTGCTTCTCAGCCCATCCCTGTACTCTGACGCACCAAGAAGTCACCTATTGTGACTTTTTGCAACAGCAGCAACATTTCTGTGAAAGAAAAAAAAGAGGTCAGCCAAAAGGCAAGGGATTCCTTGCCTTCCTCCAAACACACTCAGCTTGAGAAGGAAACTAAGTCACTGGCTGAAAATTCTGCGGACAGCCCAGGCAAGCATCCAGCAGCCTTTTGGTCTGGATCACCACAGCCCCAGAGCAGGTTCCCTTAAGGGAAACTGATCCACTCTCACCTTCAGTTGTTTCTGGCAGTGCCAACAATGTCTTTGTCAAACACTAGGCTAAAACTATCCCTCAACACCTGCACCTGTAGTCTTTTATTCCTCAAGAAAAAAAAATTCTTTTTAATTTTGTTTAATTGCATGCATAGACAAAAGAAAGCAAAAACAACAGGGAAGCAAAAGCATTACTGAAGATGATTAGAAAGGAATCTGAGTTAATGAGCTTGTGCTTACCTTATTTTCTCTGTTTGGCATCTTAGTAATACAACAGATCCTTTTTGCTTTAAAACACCAAATTTCCAAAGTTCATGTTATGTACTGATGTGTATCTGCTGGAAGGTGTTTTGTATCTGGGAAGCAAAGCTACCACTGGGGTTGCTATGGCAAACAAGCTTTGCTATCGGTCAGGAAAAGCAAATGCTGTATAAACACCCAGTAATTACTCAGAGAAGTAAGATTGCTAGCGCAAGATCAAAACTTGAAGTAGCTTCACCCAGTGTAATAGAGCCAAATCCCCTTTCTACAGTTAATGGAGATCTGTGACTGCGGCATATGCAAACTGCAGGTTTTTTTCAGGAGCTACTTTTCTATGCTAAAATGCTAACTGTGCTTTCACTCACATTGGTGTAAATACCAACCAATTTGAGTGACTTCAGCGATATTATCCTGGCTGCCTTAACCTGGACTGCAATCATTCTCTTCACTGCAGGCCACCCCATCACAGCTGCATGCTCACATAACCTTCCTGGAGGTTACCAGACTCAAACATGTGCCTTATGCTTTTAAAAGGTGTTTGACCAAATGGTCTTTACCCCACTGCAACAAAGCCGCTCTGGAGTTTTGAAGACACTCAACTTCCCAGCCAAGCACTTAGATGACCTTTTTATTCAAATAGGTGGCTCACACCAGCATGGCATATACGAGACTGCTGAGTAAAACCAGTTTTCTGCTCTGTTTGGGAGGGTTTTCCTTCATCACATCTTATCTGAACAGAGTAACTGTACGTCACGCAACCACTCTGCCTGTGGTTCATGGGGCAGAAGCAAATCAGTGTGCTGCATTTCTGAACAAAAAATGACTAAACGACAGCTGTTCAAACGGAATGGCAAGTGGCAAAATCCCCATCCACTAGAGCAGTTCTGACAGGTCCCTGTGGGCTGCTTATTGGCCCCACGATGCTCAGTATCTCTGTCCATGATTTAGGGGGAAAAAAGAACACAGCAAAATAACTACTAGTGATGTGTCACACATGATGTATGACACACATGCACACAGTGACACGGAAACTAGTAGGACAATAAATAACGAAGCACAGTCAAGTAAACCCAGTGAAAGGCAGCTGCTAGTGAAGACACACTTTACGTTGCTGCCTTGAATTTATAGTTAAAGGGAGATACTGTGGATTTGCAGCCAGGTAGCTGCGGAGAGACGCTCCTTCTCCTGTCTGCTGGTTCTTCTCATCAAACAAGGGCTGCTGAAAAGGTCCACTGTGGGTGCTGTGCTTACCTCCTATCCCATGGCCTGGAGGCACTAACACCAAGTGTGAACTTCAGAGCATCCAGCTGGGAGAAGGGGATGAAGTCAGGAGACCGGTGGGTGGTATACAAGAGAGAGGAAAGCCTGGGAAGAGAGGAGAGACTTTTCAAAGCTTTGTCAGAAAGTCAGAGGAGCGTCTAAAGACACTAAAGCAAATGGTGTTGTTAGGCTAGGGGGTTGTTTATTTGTATTCATGAACAAACAAAAGCAGATTTTTGCCCATCTATTTTTTTTCTATAGTTAGGAATATATGTGCAATTAATTTCTTTAGCCCATTCCTGGCTATCAGAAGTCCCTTCCAATTGATGTGCCTGCATCCAACCATTACAGAACACAGCTTATTCCATGAAATCTTCCACTTAAACCTCCCAGTCTGCTGCAGACTATCCAACATGCAAAACCAAACTCTCTTGACCTTCATGAACTGACGGGCACATTCTCACTAAAGTTACATGAAAAGTTAATTTTTGTCTTCCTGCTGGCTGTTGTTTCTCACTGTAGAATAAACGCTGTCTCAGTTTCTTAGCAAAACAGATTTATTTCTGATACTGTTGCCATAAAATTTAACCATTAAAGTAGGAAAGAATCTAATAAACCAAAGTGTCATAGACTTGTTACCTCATTACAGTTATGCCTCAGCACCATACAGTCACTAAAGTATTTCTCATCACTACATAATTTTCAGGCTACTTCTCCCCATTTCGTAGATGACAAAACAGAAAACTGAACAGCTTGTGTAGCTGCATAAATGGCTGTACACCTAATGTCCCATAAAAAATCTGCTGAAATCCCTTCTGAAAGGGTGGTGAAGGGCTGGAACAGGCTGCCCAGGGCAGTGGTGGAATCACCATCCCTGGAGGTGTTTAAAGAATGCATAGGTGCGGTGCTTAGGGACGTGGTTTAGTGATGGGATTGGGGTCCTGGGTTAATGGTTGGACTTGATGATCTCAAAGGTCTTTTCCAACCTAAATGATTCTACGAACTTCATGTGGCACTTTCTGTGCTACAAATGGAAAGGATGTAATTCATTCTAATCAAGCCAGTACAATTGCCATCAGGGTTAAAACAAGATAAAGGCTTTCCCTGCGTTCTTGGTCATCGTAATTCAAAAGCCTGCTCCCAGGGATCAGGAGAAGGTATGTCCATCTGACTGCTCACAAACATTTATAATCTGTCCCTTGCAATTTTTTTTCTGAGCATACCAAACAGCTACAAATCAATGGTCCATTTATGATCCATTTCTGCAGTCAGAAATGCAAAGTTCAGACTGTTTATAATTCAGAAAAGGGAGAGCACACCCATAAGCAAGACAGCACGTACATGTGTCCAAAGAGAATATGCAGTAATGCACAGACTTGCAGAAATCAAGGGAAAACGAGTCTGCAACCTGCAACCATATTTGCTGGATGTAACTTCCAATTTTGCTCATCCAACTTCTTGAGGCCCTTCTGTTTGTGATTACATAGACATTTATTCAGGGAAACAAGGGCTGTTTTATGGAAGAAGGAACACGGTTGCAAACATCCAGGATGCTCTGAATGGTGTGTCCATAGCTGACAAGAGGTAGTCAGAGCATCTGAGTTCTGGAAACTCTTACAGTGTGGCTTACAGAGGTGTCCTCTTGTGTGGCACAAAAGCCCCCACTCCCAAACTGGCCTTGGGTTCAGCTCTTTGCCCTGAGCATTACAGAGCACACCACGTCCTTGAGCCCCCTGCACTGTGCAGCACAAGGCCCCTTCGGGGCTTACAAAAAGCCAACATCAACAAAGTTTAGCCCTGCCAAAATCAAAATTTGTTTTCTCATTGTCCAGGCACAGTTTGAGCCTTCCATCCCATTTTCCAGGTACGCTCCTCTCGAGCTCTTTGAGCTTTGCAGCTTCAAAGGACAAAACTTCGAAACCCGTCCCTGCATGTCTTTCGGCTGGTCTTAAAGTGCAAATGTATTATACAACCCCACCATGTGCTGAGGGACCCTTTACATTATTTAAAGGCTGTCAGTCAGGTGTGGACCTTTCCATTGATTTACCATTCACTCCTCATCCTCTCCTGGATGCATTAGGCAGCTGCAACCTGCAGCTGTATTGAAGAATTCCATTTGTTTGAATCTGACTTAACACTGCTCACTTTTGCAGCCCATATAATTCTCCTTACTGTGGTTTGTGTGACATTAATGACAAAATAAATAATTCAGCATGGTTTTCACCCAAATGTAGCCCTGTCAGAGAGTAATATACAATCTTTGCTAGCTTATTTAACAAAACAAGCCACTGAATGGTCCCTTTAAAGGTAGAAACACTCATTTTAATGGAATTGGTGGCAAAACTGCCCTGAGACCTGATGATAATTAACAGGCACAATCTCCTGTTTCTGCCAACCCGCCTTCTCATTTAGCTCTCACATTTATGCTCTGCACCCACCCAGCAGGTCTGCGCCTTCCTACCCTGCATATTTTAGGCTGACTTTTTATGTAGCTGCACTTAGCTTGAAGGGACCATGAACTGAAGCTGAACAGCACCAGGGATTCTGCACAGGGTAATTATGAGAAAAGAGAACACTTACTTCACTAATGAGACCTGGCAGTGAGACTTGGTGAATGAAACCACTCCTGTCCTGGCTCTCAGGGTGGTGGGTTCAGTGATGAGCGAAGCCACCCCAAGCATTTCAGGGAGGCTGCTGGGCTACAGAAGCATTTTAACAAGACCACTGTTAAAACAAAGAGAAGAAGAGAAAAAAAGCAGTCATATTTTAGACATCGATAAAATTTCCACTAACTTCACTGAGGCCTAGGATATGCCTTTCACTACCCACTCCCCCAGTCCCTCTGCTGGGTATTTTCATTTCTCATACACTCATTCCTACTTGCTCTGTGTTCATTAATACTGTCCGTGAGCTGCTGTGCTAAAATTGGTGTCAATAGTTGTATAATTTCTGCATAAAGGAACGCTCCTACCAAGGAAAACTTTGCACCTTGCAGTGCTGCTGCCCCTTAGAAGTGTACTGCCTCCAAAATGATCTCAGGGCTGCATTTGGATCAAGACCTTTATTTCTTAATGACTTTATGTTCACCTCCTGTTTTGTGTTTGTTTGTTTGTTTTTTTGTTTGTTTGGTTTGTTTTTTTTTTTCCCCAGGCATATTGCTTAATTTGTCTGTAAGCAACACATTCAGAGATGGCAAATAAATCATGCCAAATTATTCTCCCCTAGAGCAGGGTCAATTTGATATTCAGATTGGCTTTTCATTTATCCTGGGTCTGCAAAGTGATTTTGCTTTCTTTCAGCTTCTATTTACCTAAACTATTGGTATCTGATTTTTGATTTTGCAGAATTGAACTGTCTCAACTGCTATCCAGGGTGTTCTTCCTCCTGCCCATGGAGTCTGTTTTTCCTGTTATTCAATTGTTGTTTGGAAAGATCTTCGTGTGCATTAGGTAGCTGATGAAATAAAGCCTAATGAATTCTCATGGAGAGAGAAATCATTAAAGCTTGTGATTTCAAAACCATGAATGGCCCATTTCCTTCAAAATAAGATATTAATGAATAGATGATACATTTTGAAGTATACTTTAAGTAAAATTGTTAATGGTTTCCTTGGAGCTGGAAATTGTGTGCCAGGAAAGGGATGCATCTGCCCTCCAAAGCAACTGTGATTAAGAGCAAGTCAGAGACAAGTTTGAGATTTTCTTCCCAAACCCAAGACAGCTATAACACACCAACCAGAAAGTTTCTCACAACCCAGGTCCCCTTGCAGCCCACACTTCCCTTGGAAACCCCTTCACAGCCCCACTCCAGCCATGCTTTAGCCTCTTTCTTGTTCTTCCAGCACAGAACCTAATCCTAACAATAACCGTGACTCAACTGTAACCATACAGGAGCTCCTGTATGTTATCCCTATTTGCAGGAATAGCCTGGTTTAGAGTCCTGATTGGCTAAAAAACAGGATTCGTTGAGAGGCTATAGATTTATTAAGCTAAACCGTAGAATTTAATATGAAAAGTCTCACATTGAGGCTAGCTGCTCAGTATAGACTTTGGTTGCAACAGTGACACCAGCACAACTGGGAAGGAGCAAAGAAAGGGTCTCAGAAAAGTCCAACAGCATCAACAGAATGATATGCAAATACCAAATGGAAGATAACTTATTAAGTGAGATGCAGATCAGGTAGTGGGAGAAAGCACTGCTTCGTTCTTTCAGTGATTTAATTTACTGAGCTAAAGTTTCCCAAGGAAACCCCACACGCTTAAGGTACACACAGTTAACTTATTCACATCTTCCCCTTTGCAAATGAGCTTACATGATTCTAGGGTTCAAAACTCATTTTCCTTCGTATTGTTCTAAAACAACCAAACTCATGGATTGGATGAATATGCATAAGTGAGATTGTCATGAAGTAGAGAACAATCACTGACACAGCAATGGTCTGCAAAATGTTCCCCATCCAGAGGACACTGGTACCTGAGAAATATCAGACTTTGCTGACCAGCCATACTCCAATTTAAGCTCAGAGCAAATGCTCTTAAATTTCAGGGCTGGAGTCTGTGCTGCATGTATCCTTCCTACCAGGCAAATATATCAGCCCAATACATCAGGTAGAGAAAGAGGCAAAACTTAAACCGACACCACAGGGACATCAGCCCTGGTCTCATAATTTGCCGCGTATGGAAACAAAAAATTGGAGTGGCCTCTTTGTATAAATGATTCAAGAAACACATTGCAGTCGGGCAGAGAACAGCTGACGGCACAGTGGAGCTCTTGCAAAGGGCTGTATTCCTGCCTGTGCGTATGGTTTGCAGTCTGATTTGCTCAGTACCATCTTCAGTTTAACTGTCCATTTAGTTTGAATTGCATGCAGTACTTACGGAACCATATGTGGGACTCACACAAATACAAATTAATTACATAGGTCTGGAGTTACGACAATGACACCAGGAAATGAATTCCCAGGGGCTTTAAAAGAGAAGAAAAAAAATTTAAAAAGATAAAAATCACTGTCACCTTTTATTTGAGTTCCTGATATTTTCAGCTTCTAAAAACATTGCCTTAGTTAACTTTCTGCACTAAACTTTTTTATGATAGGAATAAAGTTCTTTTCATTACAAATAAAAAAGCATACTCCCTGGCATAGCAGCCCTGCTATCACGTTTAAAGCACCTCCCAGGACAGAGCTATTCCAGATTAAAGAGTATTTTCATTTGAACCAAAGGCTGGATCACACATCTCATTTCTATATGCCACAGCAAAAAGGAGCAGCCGGCTGGGATCCTTTAGAAGCAACACTGTGCTGCTGAGTGGATCGACTGCATTCAGCAGCGCAGCAATCCCCAGTGATCACATAAAATGCAGCCTAGAAAACACTGACTGGTGCCTGTTCTTATCACAAAACACAGAAGCGGGTGCCTTCCACTTGCACCTTGGTCCTCCTGAGGAAAGGGCCGTGAAGAAGAGGGAGGGAAAGGTGGAGCTCCCTGCAGGCACCAGCTCCTTGGAGCAGTACCTATTTTGCTCTTGTAAAGCAATTGCTGTGGGATTTTGAAGGCTGATATCTGCCGTGCTTTAAGCCTGACAATGAGAAGTGTTTTGTTGCTTTGCTCCCTGCTCTTCCACCTGGCTGAGGCCTCAGCACCCCACATTTTCCTCGTCATGCCTTGCTTTCCCTTGCCTGCTGGCTTTGGGGCTGGGGAGGAGTGCTGATGATTCTTCTCAAGCCCTTGTGCCAGCTTCATCACAAAGGTCAAGATGAGTCAGTGATCTCACGTAAAGGTTTGGCTGCTCTGAGAAGACAATCTTTGAAACCAGCATCCCTGGCACTGGCTGAGCAATTAAGCGCTCACAGCCCAACCCACCGCCCTGTCCTGCAGTGCCGCAGTGGCAAGCAGGGCACAGCCTCCTCGCTCACTGGCAGAGTCAGGAATCTTGCTGCCAAGCCCATGCACAGCCTCCTCCCACACCTTTGAGATACTCTGGGTGGTTTGTCAGCAAAGCAGAACACTAGCATGAATAACACGCTGATACTGTCAAGGACAGTGAAGAGCAATCAGCACAGTCAGCCCTGCTCTAAATGCTACCAGAATATTTATAACCTGAGTGTTTTGCCCAGGGAGCTGCAGCCTAATTTAGGCTCCTGTTTCCTGCTTACTTTCCTCTCCCCAAACACATGATGGTTTTCTATCATTAATCTCCAGAGTCTCATACTTCCAGCGTCCTGAACTTTTATTTCTGTTTCCCATAGATACAACCTCTCCTCCTGCCACATGGAGCAGCTGACCTCGTCACCTTTGCTGACAACACTCACAGCTTCACAGGATCAGGCCCATTACAATGAATAAATCATTCCCAGCTGTCTGTGCGCACACTTGAACAAGATTAGGAGAAGTGGTTTCACACAATAGGCTACCCATCCCCAGCTGTATCCTCCCATCTTGATTTAAGAGTGGCTCCTTTCAGATTTATTCCTGCTCCTTCACAGTCATTTTTGTGAGAGCAGCAGCCAGTCCTGCTTCGCACAAGCAATTGTGCTGCTCCTTTTATCCTCCCTGAGTTCAGCCAGTGCAGCTCTGTGCACTGGCACAGATATTAAATGCAAGGGGACTTTAGGAAATTAATCGACATCGATGAAGCCATGGGTAAGGACTCTCAGCAAAATCAAAACCAGATTTGAAGTGACGTGAAAGTCCCAGCAGGAGCAGGCACAGGCATGCAGAAGTTGCACAGCTCTTACCATGCCCATTTAACTTGATGCAGCCTCTGCTCTAGCCACCAGAAGGGAAGGGAGGGAAGGAGCACACAGCTCAACTGCCCACCCCACTTATGGCACCTTGCTCAGTCTGTGCGATGGATGCTCCAAAAACGGCCCGTGTCCCTCTGACATAGCCTCTGACTGCATGGCCTCTGCACATTTTGAGGTTCACCTTCCCTTTGGAGGGTGTTTTCATGCCCTGTTTTTGTTACAGCCTCAAGAAACACTGTGTCTGCCTGACCCTGAAAGATGAGATGGCTGGGCTTCTTCCAGTTTGCACCGTGAGAGAGGCACAGCTCCTTTCCTGTGCACCGGAGTAAACATCTTCCTTCCTTCAGCCAGTGATGCACATCATACAGAGGAGCAGTGGATTAAGGACTTCACCAGTTCAACCATATAATTGCTATTAGTGCTAATGGGAAACATATTTATTTCAAAGATGCTCTTTTAGACAGATTTTTTGCATTAACTAAAGGTAGGTGAAATGTTGCAGGGCAGCATTTTATTCACAAAAAAAATAAATATGCAGAGCTAACTGACAGAAAGCACTGACCATCGCTGACATTGGAATGGGAAAAATGATCAAAATATTTCAATTTGTATTTCAAATTATAACTCAAGCCTAAGTAAAAGGTATTGAAAAGCCCTCGATACTACCAACAAAAATCAAACCTAAAAGGAAAGGACTTTCACTTTTGCTAGCTAACAAATAATTCAATTATTCACCCAGCACTAACATGAGTGCAGAGAACTGGAGCGTTCCCTGCCATCAGCATGGGGGAGATTTAGATGGGTATTTCCATTAGCACCACGGAAGTCCCTTCATATAAATCTTTGTGGCATTAATGAGGAAATGAGGCATCAATAATACAAGAAGTTTGGGAACAGTTCCTTGGCTTCACTTCTGGATCTCAAGCAAGGACATCTCAGGTTTCCCACACCTCTGCCAGAGCACGGCTTACACATCCTTAAATCTTCACAGGCTCCAGGCTTGGGCTCCACTGCAGTGTTTTAGAGCTCTCACAGTGGCCCTGGAAGCAGGGAAATGCAATCCATTGCAAGTAACAAGAAACACAAGTGCTTTTTCCTTATCATTCACAAATTTGGATGCCCTTAAAAGCTGTGTGCTAAATGACACGGTAAAGGAAGAGAAAGAGTTAAACCATTCAGGAGTGAGCAGATTTGCTCCGTGCAGCAAATGCACAAAGCACTCGACTCTGTAACATCCTCACCAAGTAATTGTGCAAGGCTCTGGTGTCGCAGCTATTGTTTCTTCTCCTTATCGGCACTGCACACTGCCGAGGGCTCTCCAGCTCTTCCCCAGAGGGCTCCCCCCGGGATGTTCGGGATGTTCGCACACAGGCAGAGCCCCATTAAGATGAAAGTGCTCCCAGCCTCTGTCCGTCTTCCTGCACACTGCCTCTGCAGAATCACACCATATGGAGCAAAGGAACAGGTTTTGCTTTTAAGTTAGAAAAATAGCACTGCTGCTGGGGAAAAAAAAAAGAAAGAAGAAGAAAAAAAAAAAGAAACACAGAAAAACCCTGGCTGCTATTCCAGTGGCGGTTCTTCCCAGGAAAGCTCAGTCCCTAGGCCTGCTTGACCTAGAGATAGGACCCATCAGGTAAATCACTTTGTTTTCCAGCAGCTGCTGCTACATAATGACACCAAGCTTGTTTACAATTGAAATCACAAGTTATTCCAAAATACTCGTCTTATTAAAAAAAATATCTCTCTCTCCAGCACCTAAAAGGGGGAAAATAGCAACTGCCTGGAGAACAGACACCCACCTTTCTGAGATGTCTGTGCGGCAAGGCCACAAGGAGCACTGCCTGGGGGGAGATGGGTGCTCAGCAGGCTGCAGCTGGATGAAGGGACAGGGACCTGCCTGGGTGCCCTCTCAGCTGGGGCTAACGGGATGGCACCACAGAACCCTGCACAGCTTTCCCTCCATCAAAACATGGAAGGATTTTTTTCCCTATTCTGAAGGGAAAGAATTTATCTGAAATGTTGTGGTGGGTATAAGAGCTTTCGGTTCTACAACGTACTCTCTTTTTTAAGGTTCTGAAGGAGAAGATAGCCCAAAATAGCAAAACCTGTCTATTTTGTAATTCATTTGGGTTTTCGATCCTCTTCCTTCTGGCCTACCAATGCTCCTCACTCTGACTGTCACTGTTTCAAATGAACTTCTGATTGTGCTTGAACCCTTCAGTAGCACTTCGAGGGAAGATACACCTGGCCACCTGGATCACAGATTCATGCATCTACGTTATCAACATACCAGCATTTTTCTGCTAGGCTGCTCTTTTTAAACTTTGATGCTCTTCTCAGTGCAAGATGCAAGAGCAGTTAGCAAAGGAAAATCTCTCTTACCCTTGACTAAATCCTAAACCTTTCTTGCTGGTTAGATACCAGTCCACATCCCAGCCTGGCAGGCACAACTTCTCCCATGTTGCACTAAGGTCACTGGCCTAAGCCAAGCAACAGGGAGAAAAGTTGATATGATACACTCCTACTCAGCTGAGTTTGGAAGGTGGAGACACAGCATGTATTATTATTTTTGCCTTCCCAGTGCTACTACTTGAAAAGAAAAGCTTTGCAGAAAGTTTAACCTTGGCAAGAGTCCCAGAAGATGCAACTGAAGATTTCATGGTCCATTTTTCCACCTCTGAGCCAGGCCTTTACACACACAGATTAATAAAAGTCCTCGTGCAGCAACTATACAGCCTTTCCTTCACACAGGCAACATGCAAACACATACATGTGGCTGCATCTGTCCTGGCCCCAGCTTGGTTGAAGACTCGGTTAGGCCTGGTTTGAGCAGTGCAACACCTCTCACTAAACATCTGGAACTCAGCTAAAGCAGAGGCAGTTGCAGCAGCTTATGCCACCTGAGAGCCTGCTTTCCCACTGTATTTATCCCACTCTGGCTTTACAAACCATTTTACAAACTGTGTTGGCAGCTCAGGAATTTAATTGCAAATCTCATGATATTGGGTGGTGGGTTTAATGAAAACTCCAGCTCCTGGGAATGCAGGAATCCCAGCTTTCATTTAAAACCAATTAAGTCTTCTAATTGCAGCAGCAACCTGAGAACACCCAGCAAGAAAGTCCTAAAGGATGGAAATCTGAAGGTAAATAAAAAGACCCTCTTCCTTCCCTGCACAATTTTTAATAAAATGCTCTCAGGATTTCCAAACAAATGACGACTCATATGTACAAAGCTTCATTTTAGAAATACTAATATTAACATAGTAGAATGGGCTAACAGGGAAAGAAGATAAAAATTGCTTTAAGCATTAGTAATGACTTATTTTTATACTAATAATAAGATTAAAGCACTTCCACTGTAGCTTGGAAGAGGTAAAACACATACATTGGTAGCAGCCCTTAGAAATAGGGTGTCACAATGCAGTTTAACAGCCAGGCAGAATTACCAGTTGCGTCCCTTTAACATTTATATAACACCAGGATGTGAATTCAGCAGGGTTCAGGGATTACAGGACAGCTCTGGGGCATCTGGAATAGAACAAAAACACAGCTAAAGTTTAAAAGAAAACTAAAGCACCTTGAGTTATGTCAAGTTTAGCTCTGAAAATTAGCATCACACCCTTTCCTAAATCTTGGAGCCTAGGAGCTGGTAGAGGAATAAAGCCTGCGGTATTTATGATTTAATGGGAAAGGGTATGTCTGTTTTCACAAATCCAGCTGGCTTGTAGGGGAAGGGAATAAGAATGGCCAGAATCTCGCAGTCTAACTAAATGCTGATTCTTTCTTCCCACTATTTTCTGGTTATTAAATTCAAGTTGAAAAAGAAGTTTTCCTTATGTTTACACACTCACACAGTTAATTGGAAGTAAAAGTATGTCTGTTTATGGCCAGAAGTGCTACTCCTGTTTGGGAGAAACAGGTTATTGAGCAAAATTCATGTAATTGGTTTCCATAGCCCAAAGCAAATCAGGAATAATTTCTTATAGCAGAGGAGCAGATTTATACTGAAGTGTCCCTTGAAATTTCTCATTCAAAGGCTGATGGTTCTAATGACTGCCTTCAAATTGCTATCAGTAAAAGTCTACGCAAAAATGAAATTCAGTGTGCAATTTGGCAAACAGCTGTATGTTCACAGCCTTTAGCGACTAATCTAATCTGGGCTCTAATTTCTCTTTGTGCAGATTTGTAACGTATACAGGCTTGAACTTAATAAGGCCATTAGCACAAGTAGATTTACTCAGGCCCATAAGTGCTTGCAGAATGAGATCCTGCTTATATTCAGCTGGCACTGGGCCAGCCCCATCCCTAACAGCATCGTACAGGCAAAAAGGCTACTTGCGTTTTTCCCTTTCCCAGCAGGTCTCCTACCGACCCCCATGGCAAAGGCATCCCATGAGCTTGAAAGCAAACTACCCCAGTGCAGAGACACAAACCAGGTGCCGGCTAAGCCTGCTCCATGCCTGGATGTCTGCACCGAGCCAAAATGGGGACCTGTTCCCAAAGCATGGGAGAACCTCCCTTTCCCAGACCAACTGGCATTTGTTCCGATCCCTTCCCCGCCAATGCAGAGCCGATGGGATGGTGGTGCAGAGGTAAGTGAATCACCCGCTATTTCATTCCCCCTTTGCTTGTGGATGAGCCTTCTGAATTCAGAGTGGGGGATTGCCTCTGATTAAATTGAATCAAATGCGCGTGTTTACGAGAACGTTTTGACCGACAAATCATTTTCCCTGTCAGACTGAGATACGACAATGATGATAACTCAAATTTTTGGAGTCAAATGGCTTTGGAAAGCTTTCCTGCCATTACACTCTGAATGTCAATGGGTCCAGCTAAGTGCAGGTGAAGACTGATGGCAGCACTTTCTGCATCTCCTTTTCCCATCAGAGCACTCTGTGTAACATCGGCTGGCAGGTCTGCCCCAAAAAAAGGATGAAAGAAGATGCCAGGTATTATTCTTACCATTTGCACTATATTGAATTTGTCTTTGCTTTTCCCATTAAAAACAGGTTGCACAGGATACTGCTATGAGTTAAGCACTGAACTGGTTTCCTCTGAAATAAGAGATCTCCCTGAAATACTGAGGTGTCTAAACAGCTAAAATATCTTTCCAAAGCAAGTAATAACACTACCATCAAAAGAAACCTCAGAACAACATCATAACAAACACCCCAAAACTTATTTTAGAGTCACAACTCATTTAAGTAACCGATTGAATACAGACCTTGACTTTGAGTCTGATTTTCAACCTGTTACTTCTGGGACATGAGCCCCGAATTCCTCTGGTACCCTTGCAGGAAAGCCCAGGAGCTTGCCACTGCTGTCTTGTTTAGCCTGCACAGCCCAGAGATCTGTACAGTTTTGATTTACATTTTGAAGCCTTGCATTGCAAACGTAAAAGCTAGAACTGGCTGGTTTCGCTGTGAACCCCTTGGTCCATCTTCAGATTTGAAATAATGTGCCAGGTATGCTTAGCACAGAGCAACAAAACAGGTGAGAAGAGCTCAGATGCTGTCTGTCAAACTACCATCCATCACTCCGTACCTTTGCCTTCCTATTTCTTGAAGCCTGGCGGTACTGCCTCCTTCCCCAGCTCCCTCTCTGTTTAAAATTTCCTTTCCAGGGGGGATATCAAGAGGCAGAAATGAAGAAAGCAGAAAGGGAGAAGAAGCAAAGGCACAGCACAGATCCCACCTGTGCTTTGGACCCCTGTGCTGTTCTGCATGAAGGGAGGAGGAAGGGAGAGAACAGGGAAGAAAACCTGGGAAATAGCATGAAGCAGAATAACTGGCTGGAAAAAAGTACAGCTGCTGGATGTGCTGGGTGAGAAAGGAATGAGAGCAGACTGAAAACTATCCCCAGAAGAACAGGTCCTGGAGGAATTTATTTGAAACGTGAACAAACTAAATATTGGTAAGAAAACAGTGTAAGTAAAGCAACAGGGTAAACAGGCAGTGCTACAGCAAAAGAGCACACATGATTCCCCATATTAAAAAATTACAACATTTTTGCTGAAGTAGCAAAGAATACTGACAATTTCAATTGAGAGCAATGCTCACTGAAACCACTGGAAGCTTTTGCACTGTCTTAAATAGACACTATACCAGATCCTCAGCCCTTGAGCAAATAATTGTGGGATGAGCCAGGTGTGCAAACAGCCATAGGATGCTCTTATGCTGTTTTAGAAATGCAAAAATAATCCCCGACGTGGAATTTAAGATGCATCATTCATGCCTAGCAATCACCATGTTTAGTCACATGAAGAAAACTGCCCCAAACCTATGTTGTAGCCATGAAATTAAAACTTAGAATCAATACCTGTACAAACAATAAGACTTGTTGCAGGGATGGAAAATGGAGAAATCCAGGTATCTGGATCTCTCTGGCACTGTGGGGATGGAGGGCAGGGGGCACCTTGCTTTTGTTATATCTCCAGCACACATCTGTACAAAACAGGCATCTGATAGATGAGCTGCTTGACAACTGCTGACAGGTGGGTCAGGAAAAACTGGTAAAATTTTAAAAAGTCTGAGCAGATGAGGTATCAGTACAGTGCTGTATTGGTGAAGGCTGAAAACATGCAGGAGACACTGTTGTTATTCAGTAGCCATCAGTTAGCAAAACATCCCTGCTTTGGTTTGACTGTGTACAAGCACAACCTTTCATGAGTAACCTTCCTCAGGTACCTTCTATCTAAGGTGACCAGGAATTTTTTCTCACTTCATCATAGCACCTATCTTTATGTGCAGCAAGAAAGGTCTACGTTGGAGCCGGCTGGCATTGGCTCCATGGGAAATGGGGGAAGCTTCCAGCAGCTTCTCACAGAAGCCACCCCTGTAGCCCCCCGATACCAAAACCTTGCCACACAAACCCAGTACACGGACCATGACCTCAAGTAGCTGGGTGGACCCCATCCAGAAACACTGCCACCGTCACCCTGATCACCTCCCCCCAGCACCATACACTTCACTGCCTGCTCTTGAGAAAGCTTTGGGGGTGCATGCTACCCACGCCCCTGTAGAAAAAGTAGAAATAGAAACCAGATCCCAGGTTGAATGTTTTCCATCATTGCTGTTGCAGTCTTATTTAGTGAAGAGTTTTTAAAAAATCTTGCCTGCCTTGAGATTTCACCACCAATAAATGCATTTGCAACAATCAGAGAAACCCCCAAGTGCTTCCAGAGCCAGAGAGATTGATAGACTTTTCCATGGTCTGTGGGACCTTAGCCCTCATTAAGGTCAAGCCAAATTACCTTACGAACCTGCAGCTCCTTGATTCTGAACTGATAGATTATGCAGCCGTTAACCAGCTCCAGGTCTGGCCTTTGCTTTTGACATTCAGAAGGTAAACTTACTCCATGCTGGTTTTCTTATTAAGTTTCTCAAATACATTGATAGTAAAAAAAAAAAAAAAAGAAAAGAAAAGAAATCAATCTCATTCCCTACTAAGGACTGATGATTCCTCATGTTTCATGAAAGATTGAACACACTTTTAAATAAATTTGTTTGTAATGCACCAATCTCATTTTGCCTAGTCCCAAGGAAGCAGATTTCTATTTGATGGGCTAGAAGACACAGGAGATTATTTATCGCTGTACGTCTGGGTCTGTAGTTAGTTGCAGAGCCATAAATTTGGAAGACAGCACAGTAACTGATCTTTAGTTAATTTCCTGGAAAATCTGAAAACTTTGTTCTGGGTGATCACTGACAAAGATATAATAACAATAAAATAACCTGAGATGGCCAAATCCAATTTAATAGTTTCCATAAAGATCATTTTTATCAGAGCCCTGCAGGACTTCATTCACTGATACGATACCGCTCCCTCCATATAACTATGATAGCGAAAATTCACTTTTATACCCTGATCAGATTTTTTTGGTTAGGACTCCTCTAGCTATGTTTAGCTTTCAGATGCCTGTCTTTAGTAAGAACTACCTGTATATCCAAGGGCTGAATTTCACCCAGTGAGGATGTTCAGCAAGGTTTAATTTTGACAGATGATCAAAGGCTATAGCCTTATCACTCGGTGACCACTTCAGTTCCCAATGGATGGTGGGTATGCTCTTGAAATAAAGATCTGACTTTCCATTACTGTCATAAAGAAAGCTGTAGAACCTCCCTTTCTTCATTCGTCTTAATTATAAACATATCTTCTAGCTAATGAAAAAAAAGAAAACTCCTTTTCATAAGTGATTAATGAACCTGCAGATTCTCCTACAGATGTAGTCAATAGCCTTCCTGCCTAAAGTCCTGCTTCAAGCACTTATTTACATATCTACATTAGCCGGCAATGAGGTACAGCTTTGGTCATTTCCATCACCTTCCCATCTAAACACCACCAAAATCTTAAATTAGTCTGCAAACCATCAGGTCCTAGGCTTGCAGCACTGGTCTATAAGGGCATGATTTTGAGGCAGCTGTTGAGAAAGCCTTTGCTGTAAATCCCCAAAATACACATGAATGGTGGTTCAGGAGAGATCCATGTCCATTGAACTGCTTCCCCACTGGCCAGAAAAGGAAGAAGGCCCGCTAAAGGATCAAGTTTGCATGCAATGCCTGTTGAACACCGATACAAGAAATAAGAATGAATTACAGCTTTCCCTATTATAGCCCCCAAAAGCTCTGTTAACCACCCACTTCTCTTTATTTAGTACTATTTTGCATAAATACATGGAGCTATCAGGTGACTCAAATCCCGTACCCTGGTTTGGCATACTTGATTCCATTTAAATAGGAAAATACAGTCTACAAAAAGGACTCATTTGTAAATTTGGGTTAGATCAGTGCATACAGCAAACTCAACATGTAGAAGATTGTTGTTTTAAAATATTTTATTTAAAAAGAAAATATCCACAGTGTTGTCCTGCATACTTGTGCATAAGTCACAACAAACTAGGCACCATGTGGCAGGGCATGCTTCACTACTGAGTGGGTCAGTGAAGATCTTTGGTTTAATTTGCTGCCATTTGTATTACCAAATGTTGTGATTTTTACATTAAACCTAAAGTATCCGACACAAATTTTCTGCAGGACATAATAGAAAATATTTTTTAAATATGTCATGTCATGGATTAAATTATTTTATATGAAGAACTCAAAAATAGTATTTCAATTTTTCATTTCTTAACAAACATTTCTTGTTCTTTTTGACTTCAAGAAATAAAAATGCAAGTGAGGCCTTTATATTAATCCCAGCTGTTTCCTCTTCATGGGAAATTTTCATAATAATAAGTGAAACATTATCATTTGGTTCTTGCCCTACCCCAATTAGTTTTTTCCTTATTAGAACCAGCTCTAGCCTCATGAGGCCCTTATTGTCTTCTAAAAATACATCTCACCCAACTCACTGTAGGGAAAACTTCAGGCATTTAAAGCTAAAAACAGAAGACAAAGAACAACAACAGGAGTGAAAAGGGAAAAAAAAAAAAAAAAAAAAAAGGTTGCCATTCTGTCTTTTTTGTTTGTTTGGATTTTGTTGGGTTTTTTGTTGTTTTTTTCTTGTTTTATGGTTGGGAACTGGTGTACGGCAGTGACTACTTGTGTGCAATCTTCCATCACTTGAGCTCAAATAGCCACAGCTCTAGCAGCCACTCAGCTGATGAGTTCTACGGCTGTGTATATTATATATCTGTATCTATCTATATATGTCTATAAATATCTCCAAGTCTGCACTACCTGTGTGCAAGGCAGAAGCAGATTTTCAAGACCTTAGCAGGCAGCGTGAGGGACATCTTTCCAGAGGAGGTCCACTTCTGTTGAGGGAACTCCATAAACAATAGATTTTCTTTTTTAGCACTCAGCAATACTCTCTGGGATCTTTATGGCCAGTCTGTCAAAGCTGTTTAGCACCCAAAATAGTCAGTTTGCCTAGAAGCTCCGCCACTAATTTTGTGGCTAAATGAGATCTGACCTCAATCATGTGAGTGAGCTCTTTGGAAAAGTCTGGCCACAAAGCTGTCATCTAAACTGACTGCTCCTCAGGCAAGCAGTAAATATCTTCTGACATTGTCCTCTTACGTTTTTTGTCCTAACATATGCAGTCTGCTTATTTATAAAACGTGTGAACTTCATACACATTGGGCTAAATCCCTCCAGGACAGTTTCACTTGGTTTTGTGGGGTGCAGCCAGCAGTTCCTCCCAGCCTCCAAAAGCAAAGGCTTGCTCTGCTCATCTGCCACGCAGAGGAGAGGAACAGAACCCAGCTAAACCCACATGCAAGAATATTTCTGGGAACGGTAACAACTAACAAGAATAAGAGTAGGACCGAAGAAGCTGGTTAGCACTTTGGGAGCTCCAGGTCCACGTGGCACACAGAAAGGGGAGGAAAGAGAATATCCCAACGCATCAGCAGCAGAAGCCATCCTTCAGCTGCCTACGAGGATTGTGTCATTTGGAAAGTTGTGCAATGTGTTCCTGCCTTGTGCAAGGGCTGAACAGCCCAGCCTAGACACAAAATACAGGATATTTAATGTTGGAAACACAGGCCCTAAATCCTACCCTTTCACCATCAAATAAAGTTCTACCAATGCTCAAATAGCAAAAAAACCCCAACAACCACCAAACAAAAAACTACCCACACCACAAATCAGTTTTGCCCACTTTGGTTTAGTGGAACTAACAAATAAATCAGCAGAAACCTAAGGTATTACTATTACATTTAGATACTAGTAAGATAAAATGATGTTTCTCCTTTTGGAAATACTTGCCATTTCTTTTCGTATTCTATATGCAATAGCATAAATGAGTAGAGACAAAATTAACACGAAAATGCATCAGCCTCCATGCAAGGATGGACACACTACTTTTTGCAGGTGCAAAAAATTGAGCTGAGATGTTTAACTACAGGACAACAGTAGCCATCATCATGCAAGCCTCCCTCCTTACCAGATGTAGGCAGGAAGAAAATTCCCTTCATCCAAGGCCATTCTGGTGGGCACTGAACTCTCAGGCAGATCAATTATCACATAAATAAGCCTTAATTGGTATTCCCAAATGCTTTGAAATCATATTGCCTGCTGCTGGTGCTCTGAAAGGTATGCCTCTGGAGATATAAGGGGGGAAAAAAATAATCAAAGATCATTTGCAATTAGATGCAACAAAACCATATCCAACTGGTACGTGTCAGGGGTAAAAACAGCGTCAGCCAAAATGGCAAATGCCTTTTGGTTTGTCAGGAATTGAACATATAGCACCAAGCGAGCTATTATTACAGACTCTGGTCAGCGAAGCAGACAATCATTTGCCTTGTTATCTTGCTGCCTGCCCATGTGAACAGCATCAAACATCTATTAAAAGACACCCCGCTCCCCCCAAAGGGAACACCAGTGGTGAGTATCTGAAAATCTTCTCATTAACAAGCTAACCTTTGAGACTACTGAGAAGACAAGGAAGTATTTACCAGCCACTGTATCAATAATTATGGAAAGGAAAATCATAGCTCATTGTCTATGCCAGTGGGGGGAGAAATAAATAATGCAGGCATGGTTCACACTGTGCCTATGGCAAGCAGCCCTTCCATGGCATCTTCCAGCCATGGGCAACAGCTGCCAAAAAGGCAATTATCCATGGAGATGCTCCCCTGGGGCTGTTCAATACAGGCATGACATATATTTGGAAATTACCCCAAAGCCCTTCTGTAGTAATAGGAGGCTCTGTGGCACACAACCCTTAGGGACTCCTAAACACCCTGGTAAAAAGTAGCCTGAAAGACCACACGCATGGATGGGCAGTGGTATTGTACATTGGGACTGAAGCACTCTAACACAATGATTTTTGTTCCCTGGACCTGTAAGGTTTCCCTGAGGCCCTTGAAACACAGGGACTGGGACCTGGTTTTAAGCAGAATATCAGATTGTAGCTCGATTCAGCGTTGCTGATATTTTCCCCTCTTATGTCACTCAAGAGGCCTTAAATACATAATTATGCTTCAACATACAGCCATGCAACCTTGTCATGAGTATAGATCCTGCTCCCATTTAAAGCCTAACTCTATTTCACCTCCAGCCGCACTGCAAGGAAGGAGGAAGGTACACCTCAGCCTGCACCAGACTCCCTGGGGGTTGCTATCCTGCTCAGGCACAGCCTTTGCATCAAACTACCAGTTATCTTTTCAATTAATTGTAGGTATCATAGTGGTTGACAGGACAGCCTTACTACCAAGGGATAATTTAATATGACTAAACTGTAATCAAAGTGTTAATAGCCTCAGAATTTAATCTGTGAGGAAGAAATAGGATTTATAAAAGGGAAAGGACGACCAAGGCTAAGATGAATAACGTTAGTTGTAATATTACAGCTAGTTGTAATAGTATAATTAGTTGTGATACCCAGAAATAAAAATTACACTGCTTTGAGTTCGAGGATGTGTGCCAAAAAGGAGCCGTTAGTCACAGAGATGAGGAACAGTTACGCAGCCCATTATCTCATAAACCGCAAGGCCCAGAAATGAATCCTACATGTCACAGGAAAATTGAGACTCTGCATTTTACAAGAATACATAGCTTTTAATTTTAGCCCTTAAACCAGACCCTTTCCAATTATTGGCAGGCCGTGCTTTCCCATTTTCTCCCTGAACCGAGTCTGGAGATAGCTATCCTCGGAAGCCCTCCCGGCTGCTAACAACCCCCCTTGGCTGAGCTTCACGTTTCCTTCGGGCTTGGTCCCAAATTGTCCCTCCTGGCCAGGCTGCGGCAGAGCAAGCTCAGCCCTGGCATCCCAGCCCACTCCCTTCCTCCACCCCTGTCACAGTTTTGTGGAGGAAAAAAAATCACATCCCAAACCAAAACACAACAAAAGCCAGCTTTTTTCTGCTTTTTCCTTGCAGGGCAAGGATGCCAGGTGATGGTTTGGCTTGCCTCCATCAACAGGTGCTGCTTCCTCACGGGGTTAGAGCCAGCCCCTGCTGCTCCCTGGATCTGTGTTCAGGGCTGAACAGTTTAATCTAGTTACACACTTTTAAACCCGAGGTGCTGAAGACATCAATAAAGCTAATATTCAGCAACATAATGTGTAACCAAGAAGCTATACAAAAGCAAAAAGTTACGTGACCAAGAATCACTTTCTGTGCTTTTTTTTAAACTTTCTGTGTTTTTTTGTAAACTATGATTGCAGCCAGTTTTTACCATCTCATTACTCACTTGTACGACAGACACAGAAGCAATTGCTTGAGCTGGTAGGCATTTTCTGAAAAATTACTCTGAATGACCTCTATATTATAAAAGTTATTTTAAAACAATTTCCTGCTTTTAGGTAGTGGTAAAGAAATCAAATGCTTTTTCAGGTTGTGCTTACCCTTTTCTTCATTTCCTCCTACATACTTTCTTTTCTTCCTCTTCTTTCAGTGCCAAAAAGAAAAAAGTGTGCTTATGAAGGAGGAAAACTGGGAAAGAAAAGATAACTCTCTCCAGGGAAACAGGCAGGAAGAAGAGAATAGAAATAAAGTTGTGATTTTTTTTTTTTCCTTTAAAAGGGAAATCACCTGGGATTGAAATAACTGAAACTTTTGTCCTCTTCTCACATACACACATCCACCCCACCCCCTTTTCTTCCTGGTCCTGGCTGACTCGCACCTTCTGGCAGGCACGTAGGTGCTTGTTTTGCTGCTGAGGGCTGTTGCTCCACAGGACAAAGTCACCAGGAATGACGCTCCCAGGAGATGTTCTTTGTAGGGATAAAGCGAGCACCAAACTGGGGCTCCGCTGCCCCTTCCCTTGCACACACAATCACTTTTCCATAGCAGTGCTGCAGCCTTGCTAATACTATACTCGGTGGTTTATATATTGGGAAAGACACTACTTAATACATCTGGGGAAGTACTTCCCCATATACGCACAGGAGCCCTGGCGCAGAGGCAATTAAACACTCCAGGCTGCACATGCTCACACAATTACCTTTTGTGACTGTCACTAAATAAATGCTGCACCGAGCCAATAAATCTTACAATGGCCTCATTTTTCTAGCAAAGCCGCCTCAGGCAAGGCCTGTGTGGCCCAGAAAGGAAAAAGGTTAACTTTTTCTGAAATTCCCTAATCCTGCTTATCTGCTTCTTCTCCCTAAACATCTGCCAGCTTCAGACACCTGTTATAAATATCACTTTGTCTTGCAGTGGTTCCTGCTGTCTATCAGCAAAGCGAGCAATTAGTATTGTCAGCAGATCATTCATTAAGTGAACTATTCAGTTTCAGCTACCCTAAGACTAATTGAGTATTTAACTCCTACCTAGCAAGATCAAATCAATCAAAAAAGCCCCCACAACCAAACCAACCTAAACCAAAAAACCATGGGTATATATCAAAGATCAATAGGTAATAAATGAAAACCTTAATTAAAATCTTATCTGAATACTAACAAACATGAAGCAAAGCGGAGGAGATAATTTCACGAGGTCATTCTGAGCATCGCTGTGCTTTCTGCCCAGTTTAACCCTGGCGCTATTAAGTATGTGGTGAAAGTGTCAGAGTAAATTTTTAGCATCATAAGCAAGACTCTCCCTCTCCCCCTGGCAGAGACACCCCGCAGGCAGTTCAATGCCACTTCGAGGGTGAAGAGTGACCACCAAAAAAAAGGCATTTTTCTGCACATTTTTCCCTGTGAATTTGGAGCTGCAGCTACTGACCTTACTGGCAAGGAGGCAATTTTACTGCTGGTTGTTCTTGTTATCTGTGCAGAAGCATCACAGCTATTAACGGGCAACAGGAGCTAGTTCCCTCTTGTGTGCCATCAGCAGAGGTAAATAACATCTCTGCATCTCTGCAGTAAAACCAGAGAGTAATTAGGGGGAACCGCTCAGGCCATTAAGTTGATGGGCTGATATCTCTTCCTACCCTTGGAGGTTCAGGCCCTAAGCTGTACTGAGTTCCCACTATGGCTTTTCATGCTGTTAGGCCAACAAGAACATGAGACAAAGAAAGCAAAAGTGCTATGGCTACGTTTAAACTACGCTCAGGTACACCGCTTCCAACAACATTCAGGCCAAGCAGACACATCAAAGAGTTAATCTCTATTGAGGTCAAGAATGAAAAAGAGAAAAAAGTCAATAAATCAGTCTTATCAGATGGATAGACCCAATCTTGATACGATCCATTGGGCAAGTGTCGTGGGCAGGAAAGCTCATGGGCTCAGTCTGCAGAAGGTCTGCAAACACCGCCAGCTCCAGGTCCTGTCAAGAAACCTGAAACAGCAAATCACCCCAAGACATGCCAGCCAGGTACTGCTGTCCTGCCACAAGCACCAAGCTAACGTACCTGCAACAAAGTGGACACCTTGGTGGTGGGCACAGACAGGAAAAGGATGAACTCTAGGAAGCCCTGTTGATTTTCCTACCCTCCTGCTCCCTTGCCCTATGCCATATTTAAGCCATCATCTGCCAGTTCCTCTCACCTGAGGGCTCCTTTCCCTGCCTGAATTATCTTTTCTCCATTAGCTCCCTCCTACATAAGTCACTTGGAAAAAGTGCCTTGGTGCAGTGCTGAATCTCCACAGTGAAAATAACATCCCTCAGGGTCCTTAACAGAGGCTTCATTCCCTGCAAGTGTTGGGAGCTGCCATTTCTTCCTCCAGGTTTTTCATACCTCCTTGCCTAACTATGCCATGCTGTTTTGTTCACCAAGGTCACTCAGGATACAATACACAAGCAGTGAGCTTTCCTGGTACTTCTGTTATCTGGCAGGAGTTTCTTTACATTCAAATGCAAAGCTGTACCCCAACCACAGGTGTGCATTGATGGGAGTGGGAACTATGTGCCACCCTGTGCTCTTCCATCAGTGCAAGTAAACATCAGCTTGGTTACAGCAACAGAGCTTCTTTGAAAAAAAAAAAACAACCTCGACAATTTACTGTAATAGCTTCTAATTTAGAACAAAGTTTCAAGTCACCAGCTTGTTTCTGGAAAAAATAAAAGTGACCTACAAGCAGTGTACAATGAGAGCTTTCACAATGCTGGAAGTGTGTGTTGGCTCCACCTTTCCTACTTATGCCAGTTTTTCTCGCAGAGCCAGGGAGGATGCACAGGACTCCCTCTGGTCATAGCTGGTTGTAAGGCTAGAAGTGGATGGTGTTTGCACAGGAGGTTACACCACTTTCAACAATATCAAGAACAAACAGATATATCAAAAAGTTAATCTCTATTGAGACTAAGAATGACAAAGAGAAAAAAAACAATAAATCTGTCTTATCAGACTGACAGACCCAATCTTGATGCTGGATAGCCTCTGAACCTTCATCACCAATGATGGTGTACAGCACTGTGGGGTGATTCAGACCCAGATTGTCAGACACAGGTTTGGCTCTGAGCATCCACCTGTTTCTCAATCTCTCAGTTGCATTTGCAATGGTAATTGTTACAAAACTCTTAAACTGTGCTGTGCAGGACATGGGTGCTCCTGGAGGAACTGCAGACTGCCATGTTCTCTAGATTGGAAAGTGGCATATAGTGTGCCTGACATGCCGCCTTTGTCCTAACCACCCCATCCTTTCCTTTTGGTGCTAATGATAACACAAGCAATTTTATTTTTTTTTTCATGCATATGGATTGGGTATTCCAGCCTTTTGAGTATCCCCTACTTTCCCCGCCCCTCTACTTCCCCGCCCCAGATCCTGGATCTGATGCTTGTCATCGTGCCAGCCTGCAGCCAGACAGAAGCCAGCCCTATGTCGACGTCTCTTTTTCATATGCTGACTCCCTTTGCATGGGGCTGGAAACTGCCAGCAAAGCGCAGCGAGGAGGGCAGAGGCATTAGCATCCTCTACACATCTGTCCCACTGCCCAGCTCTCAGCTGCAGGTGATGCTGAAGCCAAAAGACCTAATGAAGCAGAGATGAACAGCTATACTCCTGACATAAAAGGCACGGCAAGCTTTCATCTTCTGAGAGGTTAAAAATAAACAGTTTAGCTTTCAGCAAAGTGGTCTGATTAGAGGCTAAAAAAACTACACTGATTTCCATGGAAATGGAATATTTTGTTGCTGTTACTTGAGCCTGTTGAAATGTATTAAGAACACAAACGAGTACAATTTCAATATCTGGAGAGTGCTAGTGTATTTTAAAATTTTAAATTAAATTGATTTCTTTTAAAAGAAAGCTGGCTGATTTTAGTTTCTTAATTAGTTCATTACCACTGGAAATGAAGCATGCTTTTGTAAGGTTATAGCAGGATATTATAGAAATATAGAAACAGCTGCAACCCACAATATAAGAGATACAGACATAGGCAATATCTGTACAAACAAATCAGGGACTTAAGATCCTCTCTGTCCTTTAGTTCTTTAAAAACAGCACTGTTCTTTAAATCATAAATCTTGCTAAATTTAAACCAGCTACAAAACAAATACTGGTTTCTATGGAAGAAGGATCAATCCTGAAATTGTGTTCTCTTCCTTTAAAGTGTAAGAACACATCATAAGAATAATGCCTCCCTGTGCATACTCTGGAAGCAAAATAACTCAATTAGAGTTTTCATCTCATTACTGTGGTACATATCTCCATAGGGAAGTTTCTTTCAAATGAGCAGTGTCCTATTTCAGTTTAACTCAGACAGGCACAAAATAATCACTCAAAACGGGGCACCATTGTCATGACCTTCAATGTGAAAAATACTAAATACAGGTACGAATGAAATACTGCTCTTTGCAGTTGTTGTCTTTATAGACATGCCCCAGGGTAGGGTCAGCTCCAGCATTTCAACACGTAGCAATGGGACGTTGCCACAGCAAGGCCCAACTGAAATATGTTTTCTAACAAACAAATGTAAAAAAAAAGAAAAATCCAAAATCTTTCTTCTTAGTTAAAATAACGCATTGTGATGATAACAAGAACAAAAATTCCATTTCTTCTTCCATTTCCTCAAAGTGAATTTTCAACAGAAACAGCAAACTCTTTAGGTTTTGATTTTGACTGTGTGACACATTTTTGACAGAAATTTTATCGTATTGTAATTCTAGGTGACAGAGCAACTTGGGCTCCTAACCAAAAGGCTGCTGTACTTTTTACCCATATATTATGTTTTCCTACGTGCTTGCAATTGGCATGTGCTCTGGTTACAGTAGTGATGACCCAGGAAAGAAACTAGAGCTGGGAAAGCCGGCTTGGAAAGTCCACAAACCACAGACAAGCTCAGCTTGATTTAGGACAGCAGACTAGTTGCATTAGATATTGATCAGTATAAATAATCAGTGATACTGTGGCTCAAGGGGCTTTTTCCCCCCTTTTAATATAATGGCCTCATGAAACTGATCCTGCTGTTCCCTTTGCATTACACTGAAGACCCTGTCCAGCTAAGATTTAATACACATTCAGTATAAAAATTTATCCATAAAAACATTTAGGAGTAGATGCACAAAGTGATGCGGGTGCTGAAATACATGATTTCCAGTGCCCGCTGATTTTTATAGCCCCAACCCAGGTGTCAGAGCTCTTTATTGAGCATACATTGAACAAACCACAAAAGACAGCAGCTATGGCAGCTACTCAGCAAGAAACACTGATGAGGAGAGTGGGACATAAGTCCCATTCCTGGATGTAATTAGGTGGCTGTGGCTCATGAGAAATCAGAGAGAGCCTATTAACTGAGGAGCCTGGTGAGTACGGGAGATGGGGGAATTTTTTGCAAACAATGACCTGGGTAAGGATGTATTTACCCTATTATGGCCATTAGAGAATTCTGCCTTTTCTCTTCTGCTTACAGACACTTTTTGCTATTTCCTGATGATTCTCTCTTCTCAAATAGGCTAATACTACACTTTCATAGGCTGGGTCAGCTAAAAGTTCCTTAGTGTTCAATACTCACAGACACATAGATTCCCTGTGCAAACTTAATTGCATTAAGGACTAGATTCAAGAGCAGCAGATGAATGCTTAGGCAAGTTGTTAGGGTGAAATACGGAGACCTCATCCACAGATGAAAGGAAGAACACTGTGTAGTAATGACAGAAAAAGGAACTCAACAGCTATATTTTCTTTCATTGTGCTGGACCAGGCAAAAAAAAAATATAAAAAATTAAATAGGTATATTCAGTTCACCTTTTTAGTAATTTTGCTTTTAACAATATCTGAATTTGTATTCAACCAGCAGACCCTATTAAGTGAAGTATTTTTTGGACACCTGGCGATTTTGACTGTGTATGTATCCTTCTGTTCCTGGCCAAATACATTTCTGTTTCACTGCTTGCAGGAAGATCACCTGAGGAGAGCAGAGCAAAGCCTGCCAGCCTCGTGCTTTCCCCAAACAAAACATTAGGTATGCATCAGCAACTTTTATGTACAGTCCTTCTTTGCATACTATTTCCCCCTTTATATCACCTGTACAGACCATACTGCATTTTACTTAGCTAGTTTGGGCTTTGCCATCCCTTGTGCTACCCACTTTGTGGAGCTTTAACTGAGTGTGTTGGCTGTTCCCGTGCAGTTTTTACCATTGCAGTTGGACATCCTCATTTCACTGTTGCAATCAAGCTGAAAGACATTGCCATTTGGATGGTGCCAAAAAAAGGCACCTCCTTGCAACTTTAAACAGATATTTGGGAAAATTGTAATGATCCATGTAGGCATAACCTCCAGCACATAAGGACAGATTAACCAGCAAACCACTCCTCTGTTATGTTGGGTTTTTTTAAAAGCTAAAACCCTTTTGAAATGAGCCCATGCTTATTTCTTCCAAAGTAATGATAATTGATTCAGACCATCTCGAAATGAATTCAAGCTCAATAAGGGTCGTGGTCTGATGAAGAGGTGCACCTTCCTTGTGCAGAGGAATCCAGCTTGCTTAGGAGCCTGCAGAAGCCATGGATCTGCAGGTAGGAGGTTAAATTCCAACAGCCTGATTCAGCAATAAAGCAATAAATACAAAATCCTCCTCAGACCTTTGAGACACAGGCACTTCAGAGGCACCGAGAACAGATTAGCTCCCTTCATTATGGGCTCTTTTTGTAACAGAAAACTCAAATCCCACTATTTTGCCTGAATCAGCTTCTGGTTTTGACTGCAGTTACGTGTAGCACAGAGCTGTTTACATATTTATTTAGTACAGCTGAGGGACCAGCAAGCTCTAGTTAAAAGTGTGCCGCAGGTTTGTGGGGGTGCTCAGACATGCACAGCACCAGCAGGGTCCCATGGCAGGGACTAGTTTGCAGCTCTCCTGCTCCCTCCTTCCTACCCCTGAGGTAGGAAGGGGCTCAGAGATGGATGATCCTGCTGGGACAATGGGCAAAACTGGCATTCCCTGACTTTTCTTCAAGCATTAGGGAGGCAGGAGGGAAAGGGCTTCTCTTAGCTAGCAAATAATGTCTGTCCCTGCCACCAGCATTGCTTTTAGCCCACTTTTTCTCAAAAATAGGAGTGAATTTAGCTTCCTGTTTCTTACCATTCTCATGTGAAAGCAAACTACAAATAAGTAGTATTTAGGTCAGCAGGATCACATTTAGAAGCCATAAATCAAATCCAACAGACCTTGAATACTCATTTGTAGCTTACAGACCACGACTTTAAGTGTCCTGTGAATCCTGATGTTGAACTGCTGGATTGTGTTTCCACGGCATGTAGAAGGCTAATCAGCAAACTCCCCCAGCCCCGGAGGGGTCTGTCATCTGCCACAATCACATGCAGCGTGCTGACACACATTCAGCAACAAATAGCACATGCAGCACTTTCTTCACAAAACCTCAGCGTCTGACAAATAAAATTGTATTAAGTAAATGATAGCACCGAGTTGCTGTATCCCTGTATGCAGGATTTCTGGTCTTCTGCACGTAAGACTGGCTTTGTGTCTCACATCCCCCTGTTTTGTCCTTATTACACATAAGCATTTTATTTGCCTGGCTGCATTACCCTTCCCTTTGAATCCCTCAGTTCTCTTATGTGATGCTTTGTGCCACTCACGAAGATGAAGTCTGGTGAGTATCTTTTCACTTAAGACAAGGATTTCCCCTTCTTCCCCTTCCTGCACATGATCAGATTTTCAAAACAGAAATAAAATTAGCACCTGCGGAAAGACAAAATAGTATCCACATGTGGGAAACAGCGATTCTCATGAACAAAAGAATGAGAAACTAGTCACGCTCCCTTAAAAGGTGGTGAAATATTTGTCCTTTGGTTAGCAGAGGAGGAGATAGGTTTGAAACACGTTACTGGTGAATCCACTAAAATAAACTGTCCAAGGAAGTCCACCAGCACACAAACACGTTCAGGAGTAAGTATTACCCAAAAGTTGCAATGCGCTTACATGCATAACATTTTGCATAGTCAACATATGCAGGAGTCGCTCCTATTCGAAGTCAGGCAAATCATGACCTGTAGGATCTTTCTTTTTCATGTTATGCTTCGCCTTCTGCACAGTACTATTTATGTCTGCGTTTTTCTTGGTGCAGACTGCTTGGCAGTTTAAAGAGAACAGTAACTGCTATTTAAATGAAAAGGGGGAAAAAAGAAAAAAAACAAAAAACAAAAAACCCCAAACCACCCTGCCTCTTTTTTGCACAATTGTCTCCCTTTAAATGATAAAAGATGATGAAATTTGATTAATTTCTCTGTTCGAAGGAGAGGAGCTGTGGGTCTCAGCTGATGCGGCTCTTCTGACACAGTAAAGCTGCACTGATGTGTCTGCGAGAGCTGCCTCCGGCTCTTCACTGCTGGTTTTACAAAGATTTTATCACTGATGGCTACGCTGTGTGGGAAAGCAATACAGCTCTGGGTGCAGGCAGGTAGGGCTGCAATTCCCTTTATCACTGTAGCAACAGTCCCTCATTTTTCCAGTTGTTCATTTACTGTTACAGGGAGGGACAAGGATGACTCTCACAACGTCTCACAGGAGAGCTTTCCCTTGTCTGCCTGACGATCCAAAGAGGGATTTGTAGCTGCGTGGGGTTCATCAGGATCCTATGCTGCAGTGAGCAGCAGCCTGGCTGAGCTACAGGTAAGAGAGACATGTTTATTTAGCCATCCACAACTTGAAAGCGCTCAGCCTGTTGGGAAAGGGCAAGTACACATGCAGTGCAGTCCAGGCAGGAGTAAGATCCACTTTAGAAGCACATGGGAAAGAGGAATATTTTATTCTTGGGAGCTACCTTGAAATTTTACAAAACTTCCCTGCTTTACACTGCCTGAAATACAAGAGGTGTGGAGATCAAGTAACAGAGACACCATGTGATGGGGAGTCATAGAGATGACGGGCGATACCCTGCTGCCAGACAAGGCAGGCAGAGGAAGAAACTAAAAACAGCACTCCCTGCAAATGAACACGTATGGAAAACTGGTGGTTCAGTCCTTGCTGCCCTTCCCCATGCTGGAACATGGCAGTGGGGTCAGAAATTATGAGCCTGTCTGGGGACCCTATTCCCCACACCCATCTCACCAGTATCTTTAAAATAACGGGAAAAAAGGAGAAGAAAAAAAAAAAAGAAACGAAAAGAAAAGAAAAAAAAAGCCCCCTGATATGTTCTGTGGGATAATATACAGGAGAACAGCAAACACAGCCCAACTCTGGACAGCAAGTATAAGAAAGGGAAATGCACCCTGGCTTTCCTGTAAGCCTGCCCAGGGCTCACCAGCTGGGGACCTGCAGAGGTTTGGGAGGGCAGAAAGTGGATCCCCAGGCATCCCCTATGAAGTCACTACACCTGCCTTCTTGGAAGAGAAGAGTGGACTTTTATCACATAGAGATGTAGGCGATTTTCTTTTCCCTTCGTGTAGAATTAGATAGTTTAGGCCCTTGCCTTAATACATTATTGCCCTTCCTGATAGTAAGTCTGGTAGAAGTTACATGGATTTTTCACTGACCAGTATCAGGTCAAAGTTGGCTCATTGTGTCCCTGGCTCTGGAAAAAACTTCTGTTAGCAGCAAAGCAGCAAGCACTGACCTCTCAAAGAGAGTTTCCAAGGAGTCTTACATCCCTCAAAGGACAGCTGGAAAATTGTGTTTGGAAAGGCTACATTTTTTAGGTGTTGCAGATAATTTAGCTGAGCTATGGTTGAGGCCACATTAAGGGGGGCTGGCGGTACACGAGAAACAGGTTGCAGAGCACATGTGAATGGAGAAACACGGTGAAAATACCGACTCTGTTGTCTGTAATTGCATAAGCGGCTTCTCAAAAGGATGGGAGAGAAACATCCCAGGAAATTGACTGTCTGAGGTTATGGAGATTATAAGTATTTTCAGAAATCAGCACCAGTGCCAGAAAATAAAGTGGAAAACCTCCCCCATGGAAACTAGAGAAGGCAGAGTCGGGAACACTGGAGTGGGGAGAAAATAGACTGATGAGAAGGCAAGATAGACGGTAGGGGAAGAGTCCTTTTGTAAAACAATCTGCTGTGGGGAATGTGAAAATTAAGTTGTCTCTTCGAAGAGAGGAATCCCACCCAAAGCTTCCTTTTCTGAGGAAGGGGATTATCTTGGCTTGGCTCCCTACCGCTTTTAAACACACAAGGGAATTTAATTAAGCATTGCTACCTTCCTAATTGTTAAGGCTATTCTCTGAGGCTCCCAAGACTTTCCAGGCTCTACAGTGCTGGTCTGGAGATGGGATTTCTCAATTAACAGTAAGATACAGCAAGCAGTAAGGTCTGGGACTCAGTGCCCTAGTAAAAAAGCAACTCCATCAGTTTATGAAACGTTGACGTAATTCTGCTGAGATGGAGCCAGCTGGGGGATTTATTTTGCCTCTTCTGTTCCTGCAAATTCACATGGATGAGCCGAGTCTTTGCTCTGTGCCACAAGCCATCCTGTGGTGCTATTGTGTGCTCTGCTCTGGAGGGAGTGCATTTCACAGCTCTGCATCCCTCATATCTCAGCCTAAAAGTGGGAGGGTACAGTCAGCCAGCTCACAGGTTAGCAGCTTTCAGATCCTCTGATGGAAAAAGCCACTGTATTATTAATTAGAACAGGTTTGGCCCTGAATGTAGGTTTGCAATCTGTTCAGAATCCCCCAAAAACCTGATGTTTGGGGCACCACCAATCTGTTTCTGGGACTTGCAAGTATACATCTCAATAATTAGAAAGCATCTGATTTTTCACAGGTGTGACTTCAAGTTAAAGAAAGCTGACAGAGCAAATGCTCAGAGCTTCCAGGGCCTGATAAAAAGAGTCCTACCTTGAAATTATATAAAGAAGGGGAAACGAAAAACAATTAAACCCCCTTAAGGCCCATTGCAAGCTTTTGCATTTTTCTTCTCAGAAGATGAGCCAAGTGAGCAATACAAAGTGACCACAGATCTGAGATGAGGAAAATAATAAAATACTCCTATGGCAAGAAGCAAGCCTCACCCTCCCTCCTCAGCTTTGACTGTCCCTCTGACTCTCAGGTATTTAATTTGTCATCAGAATCCTCAACTTCTGGGTCCAGATAGCAAACAGATGTCAGGGGTATCATCGCATGTGATATCTTCTGCCACAGCAATGACTCTCCCTGGGCAGTGCATTTGCCTGGGGGACAAAACAAAGCATGGAGATGTCCTACCACACAACCAAATGGGGTAGGCAGGCTATTTGTGTCTGGGCACCCGATGCCACCTTGCACAGGGGAGGACTGTTAGCCAAACCACTGCATAGGAGTGTGGTACCTGAACCCAAAAGCAAGCTCAGAGCAGAGAAGAGGTCCCTGGCATTTGTCTGCCAGCTGATGCTCATGTGTGACATGTCTCAGCAGCGTGTGCTTCACCAAGTGGGGCCAGCAGGACCACATGGCACATGCTGCAGATGTCACAACCTGCACCGCTGGTACACTCAGCCCCAGTGCCCAGAGGCAGAAACACTAACACTACCCAACAGGACCACTGCTGGGTCTCTGACTTCAACACAGCCTCACTAGCTGGCATCTTTATTTTTCTAAACCACTGGACTATTCTGGCTGAGCCCTCCTCTACCTCCTTCTTCCTCTAAAATGACCCAACAACCTGAAGGAAACATTTGGAATTGAAATTTCTGCCTGAACAGTAGACTTATTACAAGATAATAGTAAGGGATGGGGAGTGTTAGACAGCTACAGGTATCACTACAAGCCCTTCTGATAACAACAACAGATTCAGACCAACGTATCACGTCTTACATATGTATCTATATTAATAGCTTGGATCTCTTCTGGGATTTGGCAGGAGATCTGAAGTTGTATTAATGTCTTTTTCTTGCCTTGTCAATAAAAAAACAACCCACCATTAAGCAAGGTCCTAAGCTGTCGTGAATTCTTACTAGACATACTGTAATTGCTATTCCAAAAGGAGCAAAGTGCAGAGACTACAACTGTAGAAAAATAAAAGAGAAGCTGTTATGGAGATTTAAAGCAAACAATACCTGTGTTATATCCTCTCCCTTCCAGATGGCTCATGCCTGAATGGCTTTCTGCTATTGCTTTTTTTTGTTGTTGTTTTTATTTGATCTGAGTAACATATTGATTTTTTTATGGCATGACGTGATGAAATCTGAACTGACGTTACATTTCACTAATGTACAGCTCCCTTGAGCCAATATCAATTTTCTGTATGATGGCTTTGCGAGGGCAGAGGTCAGCTGGGGGACTTTCCCTTTAGCTCTGTCACAACCTCTTGAGTTTTCAGGAAACTTCTAAATAAATCAGACATTCACATTTCAAGCAATGAGCCAGATTCTGAAGGGTTTCTCCTGTACCATGAAAAGCAATTTTTACTTGAATGATATTTCTATCAAAACTGATCAAGGATGATCCGATCCAGTCCTTGAATAGGAGTAGAGTAGATATGAAATCTGTTGAGTGTGCACTGGCTGTTTTTCAGAGTTTGGAAAGACGTTACGGTCTATACACGTGCAACTCATACCCCGTGGCTACACTCACTCAGCCATTGCCCCTGCCTTTGGCTTCATTTGGGACTCAGTTTCCCCATGAACGCAGCCTACCCAAAGGCCAGTGAGATAACCTCTTTCAGCACAACAACCTGCCATATAGATGCTGTTTCAGGGGAAGACCCTATCACACATGGTGTATCTCAGCTGGCTGACCTTCCTTGCTAACTCTATTTCTCCACTTTTTGGAATAGCTTTGGCTAACCTGAAAAATAAGGATCATGATCTTTCTTCCCTCCTGGACTCCTCCCTTTTTGGGCAAGAAGGGACTACAACTTGGGACTTCTTGGGAGAGGGTTTGCAGCTGTGACAAACCCTCCTGGGCCCTGAGAGGGTGGCTGTGTTTCCCAGAAGCCACCCAGGAGGAAAGCCCACCTCAGGGGCACTTCTGGCACGTAAGTGTTACCACAGGACCAGGCTACACTGTCAGCTCATTGGCAACTGCAAGCAACTTCCCTGGAAGGATGTCAGCCCAGCACCAGAAATCACAAATATATTTCCATATGTTGTCAGGATGAATTTAATTTATCAGTGTCTGCAGCAATGTGAATTTGAACTTGCTGATCAACTAGGCAGAAAAAGCTATTATTTTACAGATACAGGACAGACTAGTCGGTGAAATTCACTAATTACTATATTATTATGTTTTATTGAGTCTGTTTGGACTCCCACACTTCCCTGTAGCCTTAGCTGAGCCCACACAAATTCTATTATCTGAGGTGGCTTTACCACACAGCATCTGCCAGATCATCCCTAATACTGCACAAAGCTATCAACTTGACAGGCGCTCCCCCCTGCCTGCCCCCTTTTTTTTCTTTTTGGCTCAGAGTACGATGCAAGGCAAGCTGAAGCCTTTCTTGCTTCTGCCTCTGATGAAGCAGAAATCATCCTTTGGAGGCAGGGCTCTGAAACTGTATTAAACCAGGGCAGGGGGGAAATGCAGATGAGCTCTTTAGCTGGGCTGTCAACAGTGGGTTAGCCAACCCCCACTAAAACTTCCCCCTTTCTTTGCAACTGACAGCTCCTTCCCACCATTTATCTATATTTATATTGGGTTAAATGAGTGTATACATGAAGCACATCTGGCACGCAGCCAGATCAGAGCCTTGGACTAGCATGCAGTTACAGATGCAAAATACCATGTTTCTCCCTGAGGGTGACCCAAGGTGGCCCCAGCAGAGCCAGCCTTGGGTTACATTTGCACTGGGGCGGGCAAGCTATCATGCTTTCTGTCCCAGAACCACGAGGCTGAAACCTCCAGGTAATCACAACAACATTTTCCTCCAGAACCACAAGGTCCAGAGGAGGCTGTTTATCCAGTAAGATGCTACAGGACAATGTAAGGGTACATCAGGTCCAGCAGTCACCCTTTACTTGGCCAATACTCTTACTCTCCTTGCATAATTCATCCTTAAGTCAGTCTAAGAAGAAAGTGAGTCTAAGAAGATGGAGCATAGCACACACTGCCTGCAGTCCCTGTGGCCTTCCCAGAGAGGATGCTCAGAGGAGATACTCAGAAATACTCCTATGAGGACAGCTGGGGTGAAAACGCTTGTCTTTCTCTCCACCTCAAGTTTAAGAAATTAAAAATATCAAAATTAAGTCCTCAAAAGTAGGGAGAAAAATCTACACAATAAAGCCTGTATATTCCTGGGTTTTTTCTCCTCCTCCTCTCTAATTACTCAGCTCTAAAATGTCATGGAAACATTTTTTCCCCACAGCCATAGTTATTAGGTAAGACATTTGAAGCTGAAGTATTACCTTAAAAAGAACAGAGCAGTGGGACTGACCTTGATCCTAGGCTTAAGCTATCCTAAATTTAAATGCCACTTCTCTAAGAGATCTGAAATGCATTACTCTGGCTCTGGGAAGTTAAAAGGAAACAAAAGTAACTTTCTACTTCTCTTGCAAACCGTGAGGATTAAGACGCTAGGGATTATGGGTCTTTCAGTTCTTCAGCAATGTCTTTCTTCATCAGCAAGATCTGGCAAGATTAGGTGACTAATTTACTTGCTGATGTGAGAAATGTTCAGGTTCAGAGGACTTTTCTTGTCCTTACCTGAACTCTCACCGAAGAGGAATTTTTCAACTGAGAAATGACTGATACAAAGCCAAGTATAGGTCTCAAGGGAACAACATTTCGGGTTTTAGTTCTCAACAGTCACATTTAATTCCACAGTGAAAGATGCCATGACACTAGAAGAAGGAAGTGGGTTACTGAGATTGAAAACAAGCTGAAAATTTGTCGTAAAGAACAGCTTAAAAGGGTGGGTAAAAAAGCCAACACGTTATAAAGCAGAAACAAACCCAGCAGCTAAGAAAAGGGAAGAAAAAAAAATAATAAAGTCACAGATTTGTGAGATTCATTCCTCTGACAAATTTTCTACTTCCATCCACTGCAATTAATTCTGGGTCAGATGGTTTGCATCAGGCTTATTTCTCTTGATCCCCGAGAGTCTTAAAGTTATAAGGCTGCGTAATGATCTTCAGCCCCCTTGAGGCTTTAACACTTTATGAGAGCCCTCTTTGGGAAAGCAGCGTGGTTTTCATCACCAGCTTGACTGCTTCCAATCTGCAGAGATTACTTAAAATCAGACACCTGGAACCTCTCAGGGGCTTCTTGACTGACAGCCTCTTCCAAACTTCAGCATTGGTCAGCTCAAGAACGCTTCTTTTATGGGATTTCCCATGGAAAGTCTTAACTGCAGGTAACATCTTGAAAGCCATAGAGGATGTCTGAAACCAAGAAATATCCCTTTCTCCCACATCACGTTCAAGCATCTATGCTGAGCAGGAAACTAATGACCCTTCTTGAATAATAGCTTCTCTAGAGGGGAAGTAATTAGTCATACTCTCTAATATTGCAAATGTAATAACTTTGATAAGAAACAATATAGGAACATTGCTCCAAAGCATTTCCTTGTAATATCCCGAGGTACTGGACTGGCTTCTGGGTGTTTCTTAGCTTTCTACCCTGTGTGTAATGGATGAACCACCCACAAATACCACCAAGCAAGTGACAGCTATTTTATTGTATGGGTGAAAGTGCTCCACGGGAAGCAGAAGGACATGGTAGAAGCTGCCACTTTCTGCGTGCACCCCCATCACCGTTGCTGCTCTCTTCTTCAGCCTTGTTCGCTGGATCTTTTTCAAGCATATTCTTGAAAAGCACCTCAAAATTAATTTTGCACAACACAGGTAAAACTTTTGGAAGTCCTGCAATGATGTCAGGAGGCCAGTACTCCTTTGCAAAACAGATTTGGGCCGACATCCAAGGGGATGTTTAGGTGCCAAACACCCATTTGGTGGAAGCCGTAGGCAAGGTTCTCAGTGCCTGAGGCTGCGAGTGCAGCGATAGCCCTGAGCACTCACGGGGCTCCCAAAGGCTCACAGACGTGGGCTAACTGTCGCTGCGATGTTCTCAGCCAGCATGGTGCTGCAGCGTGGTGGATGAACTGCTCACAAGGCACCCGGGGCCATTTTGCATCACTCCTCTCTGAAACCAGACTTTTATCCAACCCCAAATGCTCACTCTGCTAAAATGAATCACATTCCCATTCCTTCTCTATTGTTGTCAGAGCTCATTTCCCCTATTGTTCTTCTGTAAATTAGGGTAATTCATACAAAAATGAAATTTTTTACGAAGGCCTTGGCAAACCTAAATGCTATTGAAAAGAGCATGAGGGATGCCAGCCCTCCTAAAAAGAGAAGATTTCACTGTAAATTCTTTTGGCCAAGTTTCTTAATTAATTTTGAAGTGAGCTCTTTAGAAACACAGTCTCTGTGTTTTAGTCCACCTTAATTTTATATAAAAAAATAAATACACAAAAATTGTTAAATTCCTCTTTTTCCTTGCTTATTTTTCTCTAATTGTTAATAATTTTAATTAACAGCAGAATTTCTCAACAGCATGTCATCCCCTTCTTTTTCATTATGGGTGTTAATTGCAGACTCAAATAAAAAGTGAAGAAGAAATCGAGGTAAACATCAAAAGAAGCACCACACTGTTGGATGTGTAGAAGAACAATTACTTGCACAGTTGCTTTATTAGGGTTTTGGCTGATTTATAAGAAAGTTTTAAAACTACTTTTTTATATCAACTTGCCTATAAGTATTTTTTTTAAATAATATATACATGTCAAGCTATTTTCCTTTTTTTCCAAATAAATTCTTTTTACTTAGATGTACCTTGTTCAGAACAGCTCACAGTCAGACCCAAAGTACATTCAGAACCTAAAACCTGGTCTACATTTTTACTTTCTATTCTGATTTTGGAAGATTTTATTACTAAGTGGCACTATTCACACCAAATATTGAAGGCTTCTAAAATCTTGACCTCATGAATGTCAGTTACCTCTACATACATCCACAATTACAGTTACATATATGTTGTATGTACATATGGGCACAGCAACACTTTCCACTGATAATATTCCAGAACCAACATACATTGTTGAAATATAGAAGTATAAAAGTGAAGAATATAGAATTACAGAATTTATCTCAAAAAAGTGAAATCTTTGGGAAGTTTGGGAACCATTATGCCTTTCAGCTGGGGAGGCCTCAGAAACACAGGGTACTTTGGATAAGAAAAGGAGGCAAGTGACATCTCTGAAGGCCAGCTCTAGCATCCAATCCTATTTCCCAGCAGCAACAATTTCCTATCACTTAGAGTTCAAAAGCATCAGGCAAAATAAAATTCCCTGAGGGCTTCCCAGTGCACAGGGAGGTCAGTAGGTAGCTGTTTCCCAACAGAAAGCAGGCATTTTAGCACTCGGTTCAAGGGCGAGATGGTACCCAGGGCTGCTTTAGAGCATACACAGAAAGGGCAACAGCACTGCTAATAATCACTAACACTTTCTCTTCTGCCCAGGAATTAAACACAGTTTCAGTCCCTGAAAACTTAACCAGCAAGGATGAGGAGGTTGCCAGTCCATGGCAATAGGAGCTACAACCTTTTTAGTTGTTGCAGCTAAATCCCCAGGCAGGTTTAGCGGCACGTCTGAGCCCTCAACACTTGCTGCTCACAGCCCCACAGATGGACACAGTGGAAATCAGTGTGACAGAGAAGTGGAGCAGACAGCTAAAGGTGGAAATCACTCCAATTTTCCCAGTTTCACCTGCCAGAGCTTGTGAGTCAAAGCACCCATTCCTGTCCTCATCTATGGCAAAACCAGGACCACAGCATCACTTGGCTGCTGGTCTGATCTGCCTTCAAGGTGCACTATCCCCAATGTCATCCTCCCCTGCTTTCCCCCAAAGCTCAAGAGCCCCTTAGCTACACCCCTGGCCAAGCACCTCTATCCTACTAGTGCTGCTCAGGACACGTTTAACATGTGCCCCCCTGAAGCCCTACGCCCTTGGGTTCAGGTGGGATCTGTCCAGCCATGGGGATGCAGAAGGGCACTTTTCTCCCCCTGGCTGCCAGAGAGCATGGGAAGGATGACCAGGGGCTGAGGACACTTGCCTACATTGACAATTGTCATTAACATAGAAGGACAAATCCTATGGCACCTAAAGATATATCTTTAGATAATAAAGAAAACAGACATCTGGTAGATTATAACATGTCCCTTTTCTGCCCAGCACTGACCCATGAAGCGCATGAATATTTATAAAGAGCTCTGTCCGAACGATATGGTCATCTCTGTTTTATAGCTTCCATATATGCTCCTATTGCCTTATGTCACACTGTCCTTACTAGTTATCATAGAATTAAGACTTCTTTATTCTTACTTGCAGGTCAGATTTTCTCTCAATAACAACTAGTTATTCCCTTGTCTGTAATCTCAATCCTTTTCATTCCTCTTTGAAATCCTTCCAGTTCTCATTGTGAATCAGTTTTCCTCCACGTCCTGCTGCAAAACAAACATGCACAAGTCCCAGCCTGAGAAACACAAGCTGCTTCCAGACAGTCCTGAGTGATTTCCCAGCACGGGGACTGAAGTGCAGCGCAAGCTGTCACTTCCAAGGCCGCTGTGCCCACTTCCACACAGCTCCTTGGAAAAAGCTATCTTCTGCTGCTGAGGTTTAGGGCCCCTCGAACATTCAGCCATCCTTTAGCACCTGGCATTTTCACATGTGTTAGAGATCCTGTATGGCAAATTCAGACTCAAGCTACAGGGAAATTACATGTCTCTTTAGGCACCTCTGAATTTCCCCTAAAAAATTCATTGCTTTCCATTTTCAAGGTTAAGTTTCTCAGGAATTTGTATATATTCTCTGTTCTTTCTGTTTGGTTTTTTTTTTGGTACATCCTGGTTTGTGTTATTCAACATCAATATCAACTTACATTTTAGTACAATTTTGGCCTCATTAATGAAGGATTTATATATATATATAAACAACACAAAAAGCAGACTAAAGGCTACTTCTCCCCTGCCTCCACATCCCAGCCCAGCATAACTCTCCATCCCAAAGAGAAACAGCGCAATAATTTACTGGGCAATCCCTCAGGAAAGGTTCATTTGATTTAACTATAATATTTCACAGGCCTTTACAATTTAAACCCTCAAGAAAAGCCTCAGGAGGAACGCTGCTGCATGTAACCTCAATGCTTCACTTTCCTAAAGAAGTCCTTGTCCAGCCATTAGATACTTACTTCATATTGGTTTGGTCCCTGATTACCCCTTCATAGCTGGCACGCTCTCCTTCCCCTCCACAGTTCATGTAACAGCAGATCGCTTATGCCCCCCACCCCCAGCTCCTTTACCATCTCCTTCTCTCCTTCAACTGGTGAAAAGACAAAATACTATTTTTGGAGGCAGTTTGAATGGGCATAGAGGGTCTGTACCAGATCAGGTGTTTGAGGCACAGCCTGGCATCTCTGGGTGCCACTCAGAGCACAAGGATGAAATTCTCCATTTTGCTCACCCTTGTTTCACTCTGCTTTTTGAAACTCCGGCTTTCTATTCTGTTCCTTCCCCTGTTTTCCTATTAACTTTCCTCAATTCCCAGCACTTGCTTTCTCATTCAACTCTTGCATGCTCCCTTGTGAAGTGTCACTCTCCTCCCTTGTGGATTTTCTTCTTCTTTAGGGTTTATCTTAGTTTTCTCTGCCCAACCCCCCACCCCGCCCCTTTCCATTTTTCCTAAAGGAACTAAGACCTGTTCTGCTTTAATTACTGCTCCAGTTAACATCCTCCAGCCTTTTCCCAACCCCTTTCATTTTCACTGCTTCCTCCCAGTGGACCTGGCCCACTCAATTTTATAATTCCCTAAAATTTACTTTCTTAACTGTAGTGCTATGTGCATAATTCATCCATAAATTGAATTTGTTTCCTACTGGGAAAATCATAAAATCTTCTGTAGCATTTCCCCCCCCCCATCCCTTGTTATTCTTTCCTTCCTGGTAATTATACACGTAAAGATACATATTTGGGGCAGGAAAGTAGAAGACAGCAGATCATGCTTCAAACCCACATTTGTCTCTCCTTACAGAGACTTTACCCTCTCCCCAGAACCAAATACACGCTCATCAATTCAACAGGGCTGATGTTTCTAAGCAAAATAAAGCAGCCATTGCTTTGCGGAAAAATATAAGTTAGCAGAGCCAGATTATGAGCTGATGTAAATCAGAACAGATCTATTGTCTTCAGAGAAAATGCATCACTTTCTAGCTAAAAATTACATTTTAAGATCACTGGAGGTATGCAGATACAGCACAGCTGAGTATAAAGACTACCTTTAAATCTGTTGTGGATTTTTGTGTTTTTCTTTCTCCTAAAATTATGAGCTAACTGACTTACCACATTATTTTTTGAGCCATTAATAGCGTGGATTCTAATTTAGAAGCAAAGCTAACACACAGGAAAACCAAGTGGCACAGATGACAAAATTATCACACCTTCCCTGGTACTGGCAAGCAGAATGAGGGCTGAGTGCTTGCACATGTGGCTTACTTGCATTAGTGTGAAAACCAGTGCTTTGGGGAAAAAAACCTGTATTTTATTATTCAGATTGGATCCTTTTTTCATGTCAATTCATAACATGACATCCATTTTTGTGAGTCTTTCCTGTCAGGACTGAAACATGCTCACATGTATCTTTGATATGGTTTTATTTTTTCAAATTGTCACAGGACAAACAGTGATGAATACCATCCATACAAATGTGCTGCGTTTATATGTGCTTACTTCACAGTAAGTGAGAAGACGGAGAAAACCAAACCAAACAGACAGAAAATATACAGAGCATGACTATTTGTAACATATATGCAAAGAGTTTCATATAGCAGACACACCCCCCCAGGCTCCTTGCTGCGCCTGTAATACAAATAAGAAATAAATAAAGTACCTCATAAACCAGCTTGTTGGATTTTATTGCAAGAAATCCATCAGGCGTCATATTACCATGCAAATCCTCTAATTGCATTGTCTGACAACAGCATTTCAAATACACAATAAAAAATAATAATAAAAAACCCCAAACAAACCTAACAACCTGGCAATGAATTCATTCTTTCATGCGTGTCACCAGCTCCCACTAATAGTAGTGGGAGTTTCTCTGCAGGGGCCTGTCAAGGTGAGAATGGACCGACCACCCACCTCCCCTGCTCAGCAGACTGAGTTGTGAATTGCTGCATATAAATTCTTTTTCTCTGAGCTATCAAAGCAGGAAGCCAGGAATAAAAGATATTTTAAAAACCCAACCACCCAAGAATCAGGACACTTCCATAAAATAAAGGTGCAGAATTATGTATCTGCTTGCTCTTTGACAGCCTCCTGAATGAGAGAGACCAAATCCCCCCACTTTCCTATGCCCCGTGGCTCTCAGGAGGTGCCCGCCAGCCCACATCTGGGCGGCAGGACAGAGTTGTAGCTCGTGAGTGGAATACTGGAAAGTATTACAAAATTTGTATTCATTGCTTTTTATAGAAAAATGTAATTTCCCCAAAAATGTAATTTCCTGATGAAAAATTTCAAATCCTTTCCTCCAGTACAAACTTTCATAAAACAGCTCTCTCCTGAATTCTGCATTTAAATCTGAATCTGTCAACTCCAAATAGCTTCAGAGATAAAGGCTATTTGTGCTCTTTTCTCCTTTCTTTCTATCCAGAAGTCTTCATAATGCCTTTCCTTTTTAAAAGCAAAATAAAGAATGCCTGTCAACATGAAACCCCATCACTTAAATATTACATAAACTATCAACCCTAGAGGTCCTCTGCCTTTTAAAAAAAGTTAGTATTACTTTTTCATGTTTTAGAGTTTTCCTATCCTCTGCCATTACTTGAGACACCCAGAAGAATATGGACAAGGTTCAGTCTAATGAAAGAAGCTTTTAATTTCACTGAATCTCATAGTTCAAGATGACAGGAAGAGTCAATCCTACACTACTTTTCCCTTTCCACACCATAAAAGCAGCTAAAAAGTGGGGTTGGTCTCCAGGAATACAGCTTCTGGTGCTAAGTGCCAACATCAATTATAATTGGTAACAAAGATTTCATGAGCCTACAAACACCATGGGAAATAATCCACTAGCTGCACTGACAGGCTCTTCTTCAAATGGCTTGCCCCAAGCAACCTTTGCACGGATCTCCCTGCTGCCATGGTATCTTAGACCTTGCAGTCTCTGGCACGTATATCTTCACCACAGTGCTACAGGTCAGGGAAGTAACATTCTCTGCATTCTGCAAAGACGAAAGGGAGGTGCACCAGCAATTATCTGCCTCATGCTTTTGGAAAATCCTACTAGGAATTTAGGCACCAAAAGCAGTGACAGGAGTCTCTCAGAACTTTGGCCTCCACCACCAGAACAGATGGTATGGAGACTGAGCTTGGCTGAAGGGGGCATAGGGGGGTGTCACACAACCACTCTTATCCCCTCCACCTCCTGCAACTAGCCCCGGCCACAGATCTGGAGAACAGACGTGTGTCTCATTCCTTGGGCCTCAGCCGTGGGTATCAGTCTTCCGACAGAGAGCATTTCCACCTGAGCAAGACTAGGAGGAGAACTGGCCCTAGGAGAAGTCCACAGCCTTCCTCCTTCCTCCGAGCACCTACCCTGAACAAGCTGTGGCGTGGCTGCCACCACCACCACCAGCACCTTGGCCGCTTCCCTTCCTCCCTGTGATCCAAACTGGCAGAGCTCCCCTGCCCCTGTCCTATTAGTGCTGTATGTGGAGCCTTCGTTAATAGTTCATATTTGCCAACTCCTGCAGATCTATATAAACAAAAAAGAGCTTTTTAATCCCATGCTGCTGAATAAACAGAGACAGTAGAGGAAAAAAAGGCTTGCTGCCCCCCCTTGAGTGCCTACGGAGCTAGAGACCATGCAGAGAGGTTTGGCTGTCAAGTGCATCACAGGGTTAAGCTGCATTTTGAATTTATCCTTTCAGTAGTGGCAGGAAGATAAAAGACAAAGTTATAATGTCATGTAAGATATAAGAAAGTTAAATGGTGCATAAACAAATGTGGTGCTATGTTTGACCTGTGGGGGAGGGGAAGAGCCGGATATACTGCATGCTGTACATCTTCTAGGAGACAAATGAATTGGTGATTGAAAACTTACTCATATACTTCTTAGGCTTCTGCCATTCGCTAAATGGTAGGTAATAAACCTTATTGGATTTCATATTTTGTGGGAAATGACTCTTTCATAGCTTTGTCCCTTTAATGGGTACTCATTTAAGAAAGTACTATATAGGTTTTATTGCATCAAAAGGAATAAAAGATTTTAAATGATTCTTAATGCTCTCTCAAAGTGCTAGAGTCAAGCTAAATTCACATCTAGAACCGGAATCTTTCATAAGCTTTTTAATGTACAGAAAGAAAACCTCGAGGATAGAAATATTTTATTTTAGTAAGCCTTAAGTCTCCTTTCTTCTTTGATTTACACAGGTAGCCTCTTTCACCTCTCCTCGGTTTTCCTTGTCTTCAAGTTTCTCTTAAGCCTCCTTACTGTCCTCCTCTTCCCCCACCCCCGACTGCTCTTGCCTTCTAGCCAGTATACCAGCTCCTGCAATGAACATACTTTTTTCTTCCCCTCCCATTTCAGAGTTGTCTCTCTGGAGCTTACTATTTGTGTATTCTCATGTATTGTTTTCCCCCACAGGCCTTTTATTGACACAAACGGGAATCATAAAAAAACCACAGCCTTTTTTTGTGGCATTATTGTTCCTGAACAATGGAAACGCCATAAAAGCAAGAAAAACCTTCTTGCTCCCCTGCTTTCTGAGGCTCACAACTAAGTTCCCTGAAGCAAGCCAAACTGACAACCTCACAAAGGTGTCCCACAGATCTAAAGACATGGTCTGCTCTAATACTGCTGACTACAAAGACACTGCTAGCGTCCAGAATTTATTTGCGTGTTTGTTACAATCTTATTTTTTGTAAATATATTTTGCACAGGCACCTACTTTCTGCACTTCCTTCCTTGCCGTGCCTGGGATGCTGGGAAAGACCAGGTATCCAACATGGATGTACCCTCCCCAGGTGGTGTCTGCTCCTCTTAGGCTATCTTATTTCCCCCTTTCTAACCTGATGCCATTTGTAATTCACTCCTAATTCCTTCTGCAAGTTTTCCTGCAGAAAATTCAATCCCTCATGTTGGCAACAACTCCACCTTCCTCATGCATTCACCTAACCTCTGGGAGCAGATCATGGCATGCAATCAGCCAGTACCTCTGAGACACACAACCTTGGGTAATGCACAGCTGAGGAAAGTAAGGTCTTTCTGTTAATTTCAATTTCTCAGGCCTGCGATGTAATCTTAAAATATGCTAGGTGCCTATGAAATGGGTTAATCAGAAGTGAGCATGCCTTGTAGGACTGAGACTAGTCATAGAAAGATCTTTGAACATGCACAACGTCCCTGGGATTTAATCATACAAAATAGCATTTTTCTGTTTCAAGATATGGGTATACAACCAAGAGCAATTTAGTCACTAAGGTGCAGCAAGTTACCATCTGTTAGATGAGCCTTATCTGTTAACTGAGCTGTCTCTGGAGTTTGCTCCAGTTAAGGAATAAAACATCTTCGCTTAAACCACTGTGAAATGCAACAAGTTCAGAGCACACACCTCTGCCTGTATATACCAACTTCACAGCTGAGTGGTTTTAAATGGCTCACATAAGCAGCTAGCAGTCAGCCTCCAACTAGGTGATGAAACTGCTGATTTCTGTTCTTGTTCAAATCTTTTAATTCCAATTCAGTAATAAACTTCCCTTTCAATGACTCAAGGAATGATTTGCTTTGTCTCGCATATCTCAGCATCTAAAGAAACTTTGACAAAGAGCATACCTAGAGTTTCTGATATAAATATATAATAAATCTAATGTTGTCAAGCATGGTGGCATTTTTATTCTATTTTCAAAGAGAATTTAATCTAACTTCCCAGGGGATTCTTCTCTTGTGTCATAACAAAGTCTGGCTTGTAATGGATTTCCCATTTTTCTTTCTATCTTGAATAATGACAAAATTGCTGCGCAGAGAAGTAGCGTTCTACAATATGTCACAAAATGCAAGGAGGAAGTGACAGTTGTCTTTGAACGGCTGGGCTCAGCCCAAGCCCTGGTTTCTAGAATGAGAGACACTAAGTTATTTAATATCATCTCACAGTCAGTCTCCAGCCACACTTGGAGCACAGGGGAAGTCTGTATGTAGTATGAAAGAAAACAGACGAGGGGGAAATACTGAAAAAAAATAAATAAATCAATAAACAGCACTTAAAGGCCAAACTTTCAAGTGATGTCATGTTGATATCAAACGGCCAAGAATTTGGTTCATAAATATCCATCTCTACATGTCATTCTAAATAAAAGGCTTTTTATATTAAATTTATGGCAAGTAATAGGATGTAATGGAATTCATGTATTCTTTGGGGAAAAAGGCCTCTATTACACTGCATTATAAACCCTTATGTATCAAAGGACTAAAAGCCACTTCTCTCTTCAATGCCACAATTTTTTCAACAAATTCTAGAATCCTTTCATTGCTATTGAACATCCTCATAAAAGACTAATATCTTCTACTGTACTTTGGATGACTGGATCTATTTCGCTAGCTCACAAATTGCATTGAACTTCCCTGGCAGAAAGAGCTGGAGCTCAATGTACACAAAGTTATATTTGCCACAACAAAAAAAAAAAAAAAAACCCAACCATTTTTCTAGTACATTTTGCACTGCAGACATCAGGCAAAGAGTTCAGAGCACAGTAGTACAGTAATTAGTGGGTGAGCAACCTCGTGCTTATGGTACCTTGTGTTCTGTAACATTTATTGTAGTGAAAAGTCGTCATGGGAACCTGGACGTAATACTCCTGCTCATGTCCCGATTGTGTTTCACTATGAAATTGCACAAATGCTGATTTGTTGTGTTGGCCATACCCTTCAAAGGCACAGACCTTTTATTTAAGAGTGGTCTCTCCCTAACAAGCCTGGTCAAGACCAGAGGTCCTTTATACGTTACTCCTGGAGGCTGCCGCCTTTTCTCCCTGCTTAGCATTGATGATACCTGCTGGTATCCTTCTCTGTAGCTGATCTCAAAGCATTCTGCAAGGAGGTTGGGATGAAGGGGCTGAGCCACAAACAGATGACTTGCCCATGCTCTGCCACATGTTGATGACCAAAAGAGATGCAGAACTCAAGCCTCTCAAGGACTTAGACATCTGCCCCAAAGCCCATACGGACAATGACAGGGACTTTCTCCAATGGCCTTTAATTAAATATCTCACTTTAAAAATTTCTAGCCTGTGTATCCCATTGATCAGGTCATGCATTGCACAGCTCTCCTGTCTTCTCTCTCCTCCACACGATTCAGCCCTACCCACCTGGTGTGTGAGCTCAGGGGCCCTGCAGGATGCCCCTGCTCTGCACACTGGGAGGACAGAGACTCCCATCAGAGATCTGCCACAAGGTGGTCGGTGCTGAGGCTCAGCAGCTTCACAGCTGAGCTGCTCTTGATGCTGTCGCAGAAAGCAGGAGAGGGAGTTGTGTAATTGTTCTGAAAGCTTGCCAAGCAGCTCGTTTACAGAATTAAACAGTCTGTAGTATAATTAACACAGGGAGAACTGTACAGCCTTTGTTACACACCACACAAGGTAGCTCCTTTCTTCATACTAACAGGATAGGAGGAAAGAGACTGTGCAGACAAGGCAACCACCGAACACACCTGGACCTCTGTTCTGCCCCATGCCTCCTGTTATTCAGAAGCATTTGTGTCCTTGTATAGATACACAAAGTCTGGGCAGATAACTCGTGGGGCTCTAAAATGTAAAGAAGGAACTGGGACTGCAAAGCCAGTCACTGCAAGACCCAACTTCAACATGCCTCAGTACAGCAGTAGCAGTTTAAGAGCCCATCCTCCCCCTTCAAGCAGCACTGAGCCACCAATTACAGCAGCTCTGGGCTAGATTTAAATACTCTCAGTTTTTAGCATCTACTTCTGTAATGTTCGTGGCAGATTTTTTTTCTGTACCAAGGAGCACAGAGTTCTTCTGAAAATCCAGCTATCAAGCTGGTTTCTTGTTCCCAGGAGCTACAAGATCTGATATAAAAAGTAAGAAGGAACTTTCCACAGCTCTTGGCAAACACTGGGTCACTCTGAGCTCATCCATACACATCGTCCCTCTGCAGAGAAGAGCTATCAGGAGGAGGAGGAAGGGAAGCCAGCATTATTGAAAGGGCATCCCATCAATGTTTGTGGTCCACAACAGTGCTGTGAACAGAACAGTTTCTCTTCATATAGCCTCGCATTCACCGCACCACAGTAAATTCTTTCCCTTTTCCCACTCCAGCTACTGTATCTCCCTGCCAGCTGCTCATCTCCCTTTTCCACCCCTTTGCTGGGAAGCCAGTCCAGCCACAGTCTCATGCTGGGCCAGCTCAGCAGCAGGGAAGAATTTCCTCTTGCCAGGGGCTGCTGGAAGATGCTGCTGGAAGATGCTGCTGGAAGATGCTGCTGGAAGATGCTGCTGGAAGATGCTGCTGGAAGATGCTGCTGCAAGTGGTTTCAAGCCCCCCTCCTCCTCCTATCCCTCCCCACCCCCCCCACCCCCCAATGTCTCTTTTTATTTTTGAGAGGCTGAAACATCACAGTATAAAGGGACTGCAGCTGTGTTGGGGAAAAGAAACCAGTCACGCCTCAGCAATTTATGGACAATTTCCCATTAATAAGAGATAATGGAGTGCAGCTCAATGGATTTGCAGTTGTAGACTCGCTCTCTGAGAACATGGAGGGGAATCTGACAGCAGTTTGTTCCTCTCAGAAATGGCATTACCACAATTTTGTATATCCCATTATACACAGGGAGATTTGGACAGTTTGAAATGGTTTAACAGCCTGTTCAGAAAAGCGCAGGTGTATCAAGTTATTGAAATGACCTCACATTCTGTTACTGTGAGGGAAACATCTGATATAAATTAGCCATGGGCTTACACCTCCCACCTGCATGCACCCAGTGGGCCAGGGCACTGTGCAGGGGCAAAGGTCTTTGTGAATATGGGACCCAATTCAATTCTCCTTGCACAGGAGACAAGGGAAACAACATGACAAGGGATGCTCAAGGAGACTTTTTAAGCTGCATGTTTCATGGCAGGTCAGATTGCTTGACTTCCATACATCCCATACAATCTTTAGGGGAAGGCTAGCCTGATCGCAGGCTCTTGCTACCCTATCTTCATGATGGTGTGAAGTTTTACTGCCACTTTATGCTGCAAACAAACAGGAGCAGCAAGACTCAATTACTGCAGGGAAGCAGAGTCCTCAGCTGGGAGAAACATGGGTGTGCAGAGTCACAAAACAATCAGTTTGTACAGTTTTCTCCTGTATGTTATCACTGAGTGCTTGATTCACCATACCCAGTCCTATAGAACCAGGGACCAATACTGCCAGGTAAATCTGCTTGCCTATGTAAAAGGTTATTCCTCTTCAGAGTTTCTCTAGAGCTGTATACACAGTCCTGGAGAGTCACACTGGTTAATGGTGCAGACAGTTCCTCTCAATTTCAATTTGTTGTCCTCCAGTATAATTGACTCCCTCTTAATGCCTTATGAGCAAGGGCAGGCAGAAGAGCACCTTCCCCGTCACTCATATTTCTACACAGACCCTCGGATACATCTCCTGCTTAAAATTGACTTTTCCATCGCTAAGGCTAGAAACAAGCAGAAAATTTACATTTAAAATTCACATCTCCAGATCCTTGCTCATTCTGTAGTACTGTGCTATATTGGAGATAATATAGCTTGAGTTCCCAATGAAGCTATATCATCAGTTATTTACAAGGGTGTGATTATACCTCATGTTTTATTCTAGTCTCTCACTGTAGTAACATTCTGTTTGCTGCAGCTACATGACTGCTAAAACATTTCAAGCATCACTCCAAAGTGACAGCACTGAAGCACAAGACCCTTTTTTCCTGCATACTGATAAAGCACTTGGTTATGGAGACAAAAGTCCAACACAGAGGACTATCCAAAAGAAATGAGCCCCTGTTTCCCCGCCGCCCTGGACTTATTGCATTGACAGATAACAGTAGTTCACCCATTAAATTTGTAACGAACTGGAAGAAATTAGTTTCAAGTCACAACCTTCTACAGTGAATCTAAATTTTGTCAAAGTTGGCAGGCCAAAGTTTTTGCCAGAATCTTTAGAGTCAATTACTATTTTCTAGTTTAAAATAACAAATAAATAAGAATAAAAAAGAAAAAAGAAAAGAAGGAAAAGAAACCATGGGTACACCAGTACTAAGGAAGAGCACCAGCTCCCTATAGGACTTCCTTGAGAAATAAACCAGAAGCAACCAAAACAGCATCTTTTCAGATCCAGGTATAAGTGGAGATGCATGCACATGGTCATGCAAACCTTTAATTTGAAATCTCAAAGCTCAGGACAGATTCTCTTCACAATTTCCCAACACGATCTAAGTTCACAGCACAGCCTGAAATGAGTCACATTTTACACGGTGTCTGGTTTTAGCGTAGGTCTCTCACAGTTATAGGTTTTTTTTCTGAAGGACACAGACCATGGGCTATACCACAAACACCCAAGTGCATCTCCTGTGACATCTCATCCTTAAACCACAACACTTTCCTAGACAGAAACACTACCTTCCACTGGGAAAGTTAATGACCATAAATATGTCCATTTTCTCCAAACTGACAAGATCCCCTCCTCCTTTTTCCTACCTCCTGAGGCCAAGGCAGACACTGTCCAGCCACTCAGTGGGAGACTGATTGAGCCTTCCTAAGTCTTCGTTTTCAAAAAAGACAAAGGACAACAGTATTATCTTTCATGGTGTTGTGTTTTAACCCTGGCCACCAACCAAGCACCATGCAGCCACTCGCTCACTCCCTTATCAGTGGGATGAGGGAGAGGATCGGAGAGTAAAAGCGAGAAAACTTATGGGTTGAGACAAAGACAGCTTAATAGATAAAGTAAAACAAGGAGTTCATTCACCAATTCCCATCAGCAGGCAGGTGTTCAGACATCCCCAGGACAGCAGGGCTCCATCACTTGTGATGGTTACTTGGGAAGACAGATGCCATAATGCCAAATGTCACCCCCTTCTCCTTCTTCCCCCAGTTTATATACTCAGCATGACGTCCCATGGTATGGAATATCCCTTTGGCTAGTTCAGGACAGCTGTCCTGGCTGTGTCCCCTCCCAATTTCTTGTGCCACTCCAGCCCTCTCGCTGGCAGGGCCCAAGAAACTGAAAAGTCCTTGACTTCGTATAGATATTACCCGGCAATAACCAAAAAAAGTCAGTGTGCTATCAACATTGTTCTCACACCAAATCCAAAACACAGCACTGCACCAGCTACTAAGAAGAAAATTTACTCTATCCCAGATGAAACCAGGACACATGGATTATACAAAGGAGTCTGGTCATCCACCCCAGGACTCCTCCATCCCTTTGCAGAACTGACCCCTGTACTAGCCTTTCTTCAGCCACTCACCCACCAGCCCAGCCCATCCTTTTCCCATGCAGAAAGGGCACTTAAAAGTAGACCAGGATTCTAGGGCTCCCCAGTAATGCAGATGCAACAGTCCTGTTTCTTTCAGATCTAAAAATACCTAGCATACACCATTGCACAGAATTAAGCCCAGACAGGTTAAAGTTCACTGGGGAAAAAGATGTTTTTTGCATTTCATAACTTCCCTAAGATGTCTCATTTACTTCAAAAATAGCCAGAATTTCAGGAGGCACCTTTTTAGATTTTTAAGTAGCTCAGCTGAAAACCAGCTCTCTTAATGAAAAACAATAGCAAATTACTTAGTTATTATTAATGTCATGCACAGAGGCAATTATTTCCCAACTGAGACTTTTATTTAAGAAAATAATCATATAGATTATTTTGGAAAGATGAGAAGTCTCTTTCTTGGCCTCCCTTTCTCTTGCTGTGTTTTTAATTTGCATAAACATGACATTAAGAACTGAATCACTTGAAAAAACAATTACTCCATCAGCAAAACCTGACAGTGCAGAATTCAATGGCACCACAGAGATCATCCTGGTAAAAAAAGGTAATTTTTCCCCTTTACTGACGTTAAAACACCTCTTGCTTTTTACAGGACTGCAGTTCAGATTTATGTTTTAGAAACCTTTCATAATTGAACATGTGTAAACATCATTATTTTTAGATGCACTGTGGCAGATAGTGAAGAAGTAAAAATCTCACACTGAGCACCTTGACAGGGCTGTTCAACCCAAGTCGGGGGAAGAGAGGAAGGTTTATACAAGATGTTGCCATGTTGAGAAGAGAAAAAGTAGACACCTTCCTATTATCATGCTGTGCTTGTCTCTGGGAGCTTTTGTTGCATTAAAAACTTGTTAATTGCTGCCTTAGTAACAAAGGAACAACATGCTGTGGTGGGACTATTAGGAGTCTACATTGGCTTGTTCACCCTTAGAAATGCAGAGAGGTTTAATTGGCTATGTATTCTTAGAAAATGCAATAAACTGGGATAATCAATTGGTGTCAGCATCTAATAATGGAGATTCTTTACAAAATGGAAGAGAAAACCCAAACCCTAGTTAATCAAAAGCTATAGCATCCAGGGCTGTAAAGAGTGAACTGTGTGTAGAATTTATGAAGTTGTGCACAGCCAAAAACAAACAAGAAGAATTTTAAAAGGCCATCATCACTTCATCTATCTGATGAGGCTATGCCTTCAGCTCATCAGAAAGGAGGTCTGCAGACTCACATGCTAAATAACTAATTGTAAGTCAGTTTACTCAGAACACCCACTGCTCTATTATATCAGCTTGCTAATAAATAATTTCCCTACTACAGCAATGCAAGGACTGAAATACTTTTTCAGTCCTCCTTGGCAAAACAGTAGTTCCCTGTAGATCCCTTTTACCTAATGCAATATATTCAGAACCGATGTCCTTAAGAAACAGCACACAACATACTCAGAAAGCTTCAGACCTAAGTATCTTTAAGTTTTACAGCATGGTTTCATGAAAAGAAATCAAATGGCTCGCGCCTATATGGTGAGTTTGCATGAGGTCTGAAGTCTCCAGAGCTTTCCCCATAAACGTTTGACTCTGCTACCCTTTATCAACTCCAAATAGTACGTACCAACGCTGGTTTCCTGGAGCTCTGTTTCGGCAGAGCTCCATTTCCAAGTGGGCAGTTAAACTGGTCTTTAGGCACCTATGTCTTCTGGGAGGCTGCCTGTCTGTTGGCAGCCTGGCATTGCCGGGCTGGGAGAATTTAGTTCTTATTCAACTGCCTACATTGGAGTAGAAAGTTCTGGGGGGAAACAGAGTAGAACCATAACAGAAGGAATAAAAACCTTTAATCTATTGGACATAATTCTCAAATTTACTAAGCCAGCATCACAGAACAACTGACTTAAAAAAAAATAAAAAATATTCAACCACTGCACTCGCTGCATGGGATTGTGGTTAATGGTTCCTTTTAGCTTGTTTATGAATTACGTTTTGGCATCCAGAGTTGAGTGGACAACACTGGGTTTGCCTTGCAAACACCAAGTAGCCTCCTTCTCATCTTTACTAACGTATTATCTCACAATATTACAATTGCAAAGCAAGAGTTCCCAGAATTAGAGCGAGATAATCAGCATAATTTGTTTCACTGTTTTTTAAAAAGTATATTGGTTTTACATTTTTAAAGTAACCAATAGCCTTTTCAACAAGAGACAGCAGACAACAGATCTTGCGGCCTTTCCCTCACCCTTGCAGCAAGCATCCTCAAACAGAGAACTGTCAGATGGACTCAAAATTAATCCTCATCTTAAACAAATACCCTTTGTTTATTGACAAGTGGACTCTTTCCTTGTTTGTGTATACTCCCCAGCGTTTGGCATGCAGCAGGGAAGCAGAAAGGGATAAAGATGACCACAAGAACCAGCTTTTCTTTTTCCACAACACAGACCCTTTGTGCAAAGTAAATGCCAACTGTAACAACAGTTGTGATCACAGCTTGTTTGCGAACCCCCTTCTCCCCTCCGAGGCCCCGTGGGGTTGAAAGCCAAGCTGCAATATAGGTAGCGTTAGCTGGGTTGATCTGGAGAGACTCCAGCAGGACCAAAGGTACTTGCCTATGAAAAGGAGTCCAGATCTTTGGTGGGAAGAAAAAGGCAGTTCAGCAGGCTACAGATTTACCCTGCGGACCTTGGGCCTGGCACCTCCCGTGCATTACTGAATAGAAGGAACATTTTCTGTTTGCATCCTCATATTAATTCAAATCAGTAATGAAGTTGGGAGCATCACAAGGTTTTAGCAGTATATGAGATTAGACCAGGCTTAGATAACTGAATAAATGAACTGACTTAATTAGCTCTCCTGAAACAAATTATTATACAGTGCTCATTTCCAACTCTCACATGAACTCCAAAGAGTTCTAGAAATGCATTAATTCCTTGAATAATAAATCTTATATTTTTGCATACCTACTGCAATTATGATGGATAATGAGATTTTAATTAATCAGACCCAGATTTTTTTAATGCTGTTGAAGAATGTAGCTACATTAAAGGCCTATTTATTTGCTAAATCTTGGAGAAAAAAAAAAAAAGAATGGAAAGCAACAAGAATAACAAGAAAAAATTTCTATGTTAAACTAACATATATCTAACAGGCTTCTTAACAACATCCATCCTGCAAACATCCTTATCTTGAATATGAACTCTGTAAACTGTCAGATCCTGGTCAATGTATTAACTTCAGTACCTCTCTAAAGGCAAAACACAGTTATTAAATATTATGCCACCCAGAATACACTCTTGGTTTTATGCAAATAAGATCTTTTCAGCTGTAATTAGAACACTCTATGTACAAAGATTATTTTCTTGCTCATATATTCTGTGCTTCCAGGACCTTATGAGGGAGAGCCACTTGTTATTATTAACATGGCAAAGCAGCCATTAAACATTTCTCTCATGGTTTTCATTTTTTTCCAAACCCTTCTGAGGAGATAGCTAAAGATCTCTCTCATGCAAAGGTAGTAGCATTACAGATGTCATTAATTATAAATCAATTTCTAATATGACTGAGAGCACAAAGATTGTAGGGGGTCTTGTTAACATGAGATTAAAATTTTCTTCAAGTGTAATTATTTTGCAAGAGAGTCTCGGGCTGGATTTATGACAACGTATTGCACCTCTGCACTTACTACATTGACAAGAGACATTTTTGTTCATACCAGGGAGAGTATCAATGCACACCACTTACCTTGCAGAAACTAGCACTTGGAAGGAAAAACCTGAAGGAGAAGGAACTAATACTAATGCCAGGTTTCTCACAGGTCCCCTTTCTTCTTAGCTCCTTTTTGATAAAAGGAAAGTTGTCGCTGGAGGTGGCTGAGCAAGTCAAGTGAACATCACCCTGGCAGTGCAAGGTCAACGCTTGCATGTGTTTGGAATGGGGAAAAGGGTAGCGCTTCCAGTTTAAACAAAATTGAATTTGAAGTCTTAATGTGAAATTAAGGTTTCAAATATTTTTTCCTTCTTCAGTGAACCTGAACAGCTGGATTTGACATGGGAAATAGGTTTGGGTTTCCCCTCCCTTTCTGCTCCTTGAAAGAACTCTGAACCATTTCCTCTGAAAAGCCACTTTCCTTGGAAAAATGAGGTCAAAAGAATTTTTTTATTAAACCTAGCAATTGGTAGTAGCTTATTCAGGCTTCCTTTCCCTCTGTTTGAACTGTTAACCATTGCACTTAAAAAAATGTAATCCTTACTGAGCCACAGAGAAGGGAAGGGGCTTAGCAGACCCCTCCATGGCTATGGCACAGCTGCAAGAGTCTGATCTCAAACTTTGAATTTACGGAAGCAGTTAGGTGCAGAAGTCCCTCTGGCTTGAGGCATTGGAAAACCAGGTACTTTCAGCCTAGAGAGGATTTTGCAATCTGCACCTTTTGGGCTCTTGCATAACTAAAAATCCGGGCCCTGTGAGTGTGTGCCTCTTAGAAGACAGCCAGATGTGTTCACCTTGGCATTTCTGTGGGGAGAGCTTAGGTTAAAGGACAGATTTTCCTCTGTTCCTCATTTCCACAGAACTGCTCACAAATGAGAGCCAGCTCCTAGCTGCACTGAGCAGGTCCCTGATTTGAAAAGCGACCACCAAGCCCTGAGTTGCTGTCAGATTTCTGACTGATCTTCTGCATTGCTTCTGGTTCGGCAAATATTGTGCCCCATGCCAGAAAACCTGTGTCAACAAAGGGCCAGAACAACAGGGATACAGAGAATGCTAAATGCCATTTGACCCACAGCAACTGAGGACACAGTGGTCAAATATTGCTAGGAAATTTTGTTCTGTATTTGCAGAAATAGTTTTTGCTCATGTCTCTATGGGAAGAAACTTGCTATTTATTATTAGCATCAGTGCTGCTGCAACCCACCTTGTTAATTCAAAGACTCATTTATAAGCTGCTTTGATACGTTGCACAAGCTCTGAGTACTGAAATGCTTTTTTGCGCAGTTTCCCCCACTCTCCAAGTTTGGTTGCCCTCCCCACCACCAATCTAAATTTGCTTTTATGTGCTAGGAAAACAAACAAAAAAAAAAGTGTGAATTTGCCACTTCTGAACATCTTGTCCTCTTAATTTGTACAGTGCTGGTTTGTTCAGCACAGAAACAGTACTAGGAGCAGAATAAATTTAGCTGCAAGGCAGTGGGGGACTGCAGAGCCAGAGAGGGTAAGCAGAGAAGGGCTCTGCAACAGTGCTGCTCTTCTCCCCTTGCCCTGTGAGCAGGTTTCATCACGTCCCTGCCCTCTTCCTGCAACTTTGTCTCTGCCAGCTGCAGACATTCAGGTTGGAAATGCCACATCCGTGCACATCTTCCGCATCATTTTCCTCCTTTCTTCCCACTTTCCTCATAAATTTGCCTTTCTTCAAATCAGCTTTAGTTTATGATTCCTCCTGCCCCCCCCTCCTTCCAGCTCTCATTTCCCTGGACACCACATTCCTTCTCAGGGTCTCTCACCCTCCTTTCGCACCCCGTGCCCTCCTCCCAGTTCATCCTCTCCCTTCCCTGCTCCTCCCGGGGCACAGCTCCCTTGCTCTTCCACTTGGTTTTCTCCTCCAGACTCTTTCTTTCCCCTGTATTGCTCCATCCAGGTTGTCTCCCCAGAGTCCCCCACTTCTCCCTTGCTATGTACTGCTCATGCTTTATGCAGGAGACAGCCAAGGAGGTCGTTGAGCCTTAAGACCAGCGTTATTGAAAATATAAAATTAATATATATGCCAGAGCCCCTCAGGAAAAAAAAAGTGGGGACTGAAGTGAAATGGAAAATTAAATGAAAGCAGAGAGCAAATCTCTGTGCTTCTGGGCCTAAAGACTACTCCGGGGAGCCTTGGCAAGCTGCTCTAGGCAACATACAGGCAGCTTGGAGAAAATGAGTAACAGCAAATCCACAAGTTAACCTAGGCAACTTCTTGAACCTCTTGCCCATTCAATTTGAACCAACATTATGGTTGGACTAAATAGCAAGTTTTCCTCTTTTGAAATACAAAGGGCAACTGGAAACCTGATGTGATTTCAGAATATCAGGTCTTAACATTCGGTAATATAATCAGTTGATGGCCTTTGAAAAGGAGAGGAGGAATGGCCAGCTTCATCTTTACTTCATTTATTTTATGTAACAACTTCCTCAGCCGAGATGAAGACAGAAATGAACAGATCAGACATTAGCCCAAGAGTATCAAGTCTCCTTACACTTATGGAATAGAAATGGGCATGCAAACCATGATATCTTCAGCTAGAAATTTAACACCAGCTACAAAGAGAAAGCAGACCAGAATCTGCACCAATAAAAGGCATCTTGCAGTAGTTGATGATCAGCACCATAATCTGGGGTGCTTAATCTTTTTTATTGGAGTGAGAACCTGCCTGTTCTTCAGGGTCTGTGGAAAAGCAAGGATTGTCACACTTGTATCAACAAATAAAGCTGTTAATTTAGCACCAGTGATACCAGAGCACAGACCTTCACCCCAACAACAGGAGTGACCGCCTGCCTACCACCGCCTGCCAAGGAGATCTTAGATCACCCTCCAGTGCTCTCCAGAGCCTGAGGTGCAATGTGCAGTAAGCAGGTTTTGCAATCAGTCGGAGTGGCCTGAGGATTGCAGTAATTCATGCCTCCTCCAGGAAGCCCCCCCACAGGGTCGGTTGCACCAGGAAGCCTCGGTGCCAGCCTCAGTAAGGGACGGGTGCTGGAGCTGTGATGCCAGTGCAGCCTGACGGCTGGGGTTGTCTCCAGGATGTTTTTCCCTAAGCTTTACAGGATAGCTGAGGAATATCAAAGGAAGACTGCATGCCAAGGAAAAAATGCTTTCGATAGCATGGCTGAAGGCTATCCAGAGCAACCCCAGAAAGTCCCAGCCAGAAACCTTTTATTTCACTAGCACAATTATGGCCTAATGAATCAGTACGATTACCGGGCATATATTATTAAAACCACTTCTGAATCTGTGCAAAAATATACACATTTTCTCAGAGCGTGTCTACAGCAAGAGTTGTGAGGGAGCAAATGCATTTGTGTTATCAAGCTTCTCTCATGGCAGTGAATGGTACTGGGCTTGGAACAAAGGCATTTTCTTTTTATGTTTCAATCATCTCCAGCACCTGTGTGAATAACATAGCCCCCAGCTATAATTCTTTGCTGTAGCCAATTCTGCAAGAGCTGGAAGAGTCTCTCCCTGAAACAAGTCCAGCATGTGGACAATAGGGTTTTATTGCCAAGTACCACAAATATATTCTATTTGGATACTTGCAAAATAATGTCTATCCGGAGATCTCTGTTACCGCTTCGAGAGAACTTGTACATAACTGTTCACATAGGGGCCACTTTGCTTGTAAAGCAACCTCTTGGTCAATCTCTCTTTCTCCTTCTAAGAGATGCAATGTCTCCTGGTCCCACCAACCTCATGCAGATGGGTAAGAAGGTTAACCTACCAGCTAAAAGCATTTGCTCATCACGCAAGACCTGCTCCAGAAACTTCTATACCCAGCCATGCTCCCTGACAAGCTGTGTCCCCTCATACCCCTCCTGAGGAAGGAGTCTTCTCAATCACAAAGGAACAATTAATGACTGCTGTGAGGTGGAATATGACCGATACTGAATAAACCCAGGTATAGGAGTTCTGGTCTATAGCGGATTGATGACATGATACAATTTTAAAATTTTCTCTATAGAGACAAACATATGCACAAACCATGTTTATTTCACTATCAAATATAATTTTAACAAACATGACACAATTTTTACTGTGTAACAGAATGTCTCTGTTATAATATTATAAGTTTCAGTGCTTTGTAATTGTATTTCAATAGGCACAAGAAGTATTTCACCGCACAGCGAATGCATTTCATTAAATAGTATAAATTTACACTCTGTTGTAAATGAATGTTCATTTTACATTGTAATTTTTTTTTACTGCAGAATGTTGCCATTTTAGCATTCACTGTAATCACTCCACTGTGTTGCAAGCAAATGTCATTTATGTGATATGTAAAAATTCAGAGAATTCAGTTTAAGAGATCTCAGTCTGAACTATAAATACATGCAAGCCACGTAACACAAATAAACTTACTCCAGATGGTTGCTTATAGCAGATAAAATCAGATCTCACCATCCTAAGAAATTAAATTCCCAGTACAAATATAGGCAATTCAGTACCCTTTCTGCTGACCAAGATGGCCAGAAAATTAGCACCAATCCAAACATAATAAATGTAATGAAGTTTTTGCCACTAATAAGAGACCAAATGTAATGTTTTCTAGATGGTTTAACAGCTTTTCTGTCTGAATGTTTTTGGGAATCCACATGGATTCCCCCAGCTATCTGCCCCAGAAAATACTTTGCGTGTAAATATCTAGAAACAGAAAACTATTGATACAATAAAACAAACTGTTCTAAAAGCAACAATGCTTTATTTGCTCCTCTACCATTACAGCTGCCGGGAGTACTTACAGTACAGCCCAAGAGCATTAACAAACAGCCAAGCTATTTCTCCTGTTGATAGCCACCTTATTGCTTTCAGCAGCTAGCAAATTAAACCTTCAAAATAATTCTCATGTGCACTGACTGTAAAGTGAATTTAAATTAAAGTAATACATTACAAGAAAAGTGAGTACCTAGCCAGAGTTCTCGGCAGCCTCTTTCTTCCTCCAAAACCATCCTCAATGCACACAAATATAGTTACACAGTTCACACCTGCCAACATACATCTGCACATACCATATGGTGCAGGACACACCTTATCCCAGCACTCACACACATATGTGTTTGCAAACACTTCCTGCCACTGGGAGACAGATAAATCCAGCCAAGTGCTACTAAAACCAAACAAGAAATGCCTCTCTGCCCATTTCTCCTCTGTCAGGCACCCACATATCCTCCCCAGGGCAGGTCAAGCACAGAGCAGGCTTTAAAACGGCAATATTCCCTCCAGCCACACTGAGCAGATGAAGGCCTGTGCCTGTCCCTTTACAGATGGATATGAAGCCAAAGAAATTAAGTTACTCACTCAACATCACAGAACAAACCTACATCAGGACAAAGACTTGAAGAGAAATCTTGCATAGCCCTGCTGGTATCCCTCTCATTGTATTTACCTATAATCTATACTTAGCTCCCAAGCTTAGTCTGGTCCTGGGAGCAGTCTGCAAGGTTGTCTCATACCTTTCACTTGCTGGCTGCAGTGTAGAGCTTAGAAATTACACTGAGAAGGTTTTAATTGATCTGTTTTCCTGAGGTGGTGCAAAAAGGATGGAGGTGAACTGATAGATCTGAAGTGCTCCAAAACAGGCTACAGCCTCCAGCACAGCTTCTTTGCTCTCAGGTTGCTGGAGAGATCCAAGCCTCTGCACGTCCAAACATCCCAGTGTGAGTGAGCTGAAGTACATTTCTTAAAGGCAGTTATTCTGCTGAAAGTCATCTTAGATGAGAATTAGGGAACTCACTTATTACCAATTTATTTATTAAATAATAAATTATTTGAAATCCTGTTCCTTTTGGTTCTGTGCAGATACTCGGTTCCAGCTTCTTCTGCACCTCTTGATTGAAGATTTTAGCTTACACTCAAGAACAACCCTAAAAATATCTGCTCTTATTCTAGGTCAAACTTAGTTAAAGTTAGCTACGTGCAGGTAACTCCCCGCAAGTGTCTTAACAGGATCATCACAGCAAAAATGGCCCTTTAAGTCAGGTACTAGACACTGTCAAGCTGGGAAATGGATAGAAGATTTTAAATAGGCAGAAAACCTGACTGCATCAACGCTGTGAAATCCAACAGGCATTTAGTACAAACACACAGCACAAAGTAGAAGAGAAAGTCAGTAGCAAAATGAGAGCAGCTCTTCTCATGGCAGGTATCATTCTTCCACAGGATCACAGAAATACCAAAAGAGGCATTTTCCTGTGTGGCTGCCCAGGCCCTTGCAGAGCAGGGCAAACACCATTAAGCCTGCTTTACAGTGGAGATGCCACGAGGCTCTGCAAAGCAGCCCCAGAGCCATTCAGCAATTTGCTGGAGATAGATACACAACCTACAACTCCCAGGACCCTACCTGTTAGCAGACAGCCACCTGGTCGCTGTCTCCAGATGTTCTCAATCGAGTCTGTGCTGGCTAGGGACACTCAGCTGGGAAAAGCTTGGGGCTCTTCCACCACAGCTGGGTCAGGATGTTATGCTTAGTGCACTTGCACCAGCTCTGTATCGGCAGTAAAGGCCAACTACTATAACACTCTATTCTGATGCTCACGCTTTTCCCATCCTACAAAAGCGTGTCTCACCTCATCCTCATTTACACCCCAACCGAGCATGGCTTCAATTATCAGCTCTTTTGGTCTGAGAAGTGCAGGGTAACTAAGCAGCTTTCTTCTGCAACCTCAGACACTTCAGAGGATTGGAATTTAGCACCGCAAACCTTAACAAAATCAGGTCTAGCTTAATTAATTTTTAATATCCCTTCAATGTCAGATAAGGAATTCCTTCATCACAGCCAGTGCGAGTCCTCAAGACTCCTTTTCATATAAAGTTGTATGTCATGACTCTACTTACCCTTACGGACTAACACATACAGAGCATCAGCTCATTTATTCCTCTGTGCAGCGCAGCTTTGATTACCACAATCTGTTCTATACATTCTTGAGAAATGTCTGGTAACTGCTGGTATTAGCTCATACTTCCTTCTGGATTATTCCTCAGCATTTTAAAGCTGACCATGGTGTTACTTGGTACAAGATTGGATTTTCTGGCATTGCATTTCCTAATTCAGCCTTCCAGGTTGGAAGTTTCCAAGTACAGTCCCTTGGAAGCCTGTCAGTTGTGTATGCATCTGGCATTAGGGCAGTTTAGGTACCCTTCTATTGAAAGAGACCGATCTCGCTGGACAGGAACGGCGTTATCTGCACCGCAGGTCACCGAGTACTCTGTGTTTCCTGCTAATTAAATTCACTGCTGGAAGCTCCTTACATCTCCATGTGATACGTAACTACAGAGCTGGATGTTGCCCCTAATTGCTTTCTGTAACAAGGTTATAAAAGTCATGCTGTTACGTCCAGATATGTCAGGGCCCTGACAAAAGTACATGATTGTAAGTGACATTAATACCACACAGTATTGTACTAAAATTGGACATCAATGAGGACATTTCAGTCCCTTTTTGGTATATTCTTATTGTGGTCTTTTAGAGCTGTACATACACAGGAGCATTAAGGACTGTTAAAATAAAACTCAAAGTAAGGTTGGGGTTATATATATATAATCTAAATGATGTGTTAAGTTTCAGACAGAAGGTAGGCTGTAAGAGCGAGATTATTAATTGCCAGGTTACACAATTTCTCTAACAGCATAATACTCTGTTTTCTTCAACTGAACACTGAAGGAAACTGAATGAATGAGTACATACCAATGCAGCTTTCCTTGCAATGACCGATTCCGTTACTTAGCAAGGAGCTAAGTGTCAAGTAATCACTATATACACAACAAACCAGTTGCCTTTCCCCTGCTAAGAACGAACTACTGCAGAGTCTGACATTTGAGCAAAATGGATAAGAGGGACAGAGCTGAAGCTGCACAAAACCATCCCAGATATCACTGTTTTTACTCTCAACCATGAATGAACTAGGGAAAAAAGGCAAGTTAAACCAGCCTGAAACAAGCCTCTTGGCACCAGCATTGTTGCTATTTACATCTAAAAAACACATTCCTTGGGAACCCGACTCCTGTGGAAGCCGTCCCTGGGCACAGTCTCCTGTGCTACTGGGCAAAAGATGAGAATTAAGTCTTGGATGATTCACCCAGGCCAAGCAGCAAAAAAGCGTTCCTAATAATCACATTACCAATGGGTACATTCTGCCACTACTTGTAGTTTTGCAGACTCACCAGATGTCAGGCAGAATTCATCTACACAGGTTTTAATACATGAACTAGAAGTCTGGGTTTGCTATATGTAGGAATAGATGCTACTAGATGACGCAGTATTGCCTAAAATCAGTCAGGGAAATTGTTCCTTAGAAGTGCTTATTGCCCACTTCTGAAAATAGAGCACCAGCTACCAGTCCAGATGGAGCTACCTCCATTGCGAAGGGTAGAAGTGCCATGCTTAATGACCCTTGCAAAGCAAACCCATGTGGTACAGGTTTGTCTAAGACCAATAGCAATTGATTATTAGTTAATTAATCAGTTAATCACATTCCAATATGCATTTGGCCTAGAAAATACTCACTAGTCCTACATATGTAACATGTTTACATTAACATTTTGGAAAGCTTAGGAGCTTCCAAGTTCTTTTATGTTTGCATACAGCAGAGATCTCTAGGAAAATCTGATCAGGAAGCATAGCATAACTACATTATTGTAACAGACACCTCAATGAAAACAGCCTTAAAGCTAGACAACTACAATCACTTTACACACAACTTGCTTGCTGCTATCTCATTATATTCTTCATCTATTGCAGAGTCAAGAATAAAATCCAATTTTGCCAAACGTTTCAAGCAAAAAATAAAGAACAGGGAACAGTCCTTTCCCAAATGGCTTTTTATTTAGACATGCCCTTATCCAGGACCAGGGTAATAAAACATTTTATCCCTTTCCAACAGCCAGATCTCAACAGAATCGAAACCAGCAGCAGCACATCTCTAAAATGTGCCACTGAACAAAGCTTGCCTGGCTCAGGAGCCATAGCTCACACATTATTACATCAAGTTTTTCAGCTTACAGACAGAAGAAAAGATTAGTTATCCTGTTACTTTGCATGTCTCCTAGTCCTTTATGTTTCCACCAGGAATCCAGGTAGGACTTCAACGGGTTTGGTTTGTCTGAAGCATATTTTCAAAGGCGGCATTCAGTCTCATTCTGATCATGAGAATGAGGCAAAGGGGGGAACATTCACATGACTCACTGAGTGCTTCTGTTTCAAATGCATAGCAGAAACTTGTTAAATGATTTCTCAGATGGCAAAAAAGAAAACTCTGGGGGATCAAGGCATTGTTTGTTGTTCTGTGCCTGGAACATCTAAGAATTCCCTGTAATGGAATAGAAGGCCACGGGGAGCTGCAGATATTCCTAGCAGCACCTCTGCAGCAAAGGCAGTCCCTTCTGGCAACTCCCAACATGACAGCTGTGTCACAGAGGCCTCGATGACACTAAAGCATTAAGATCCCAGTTGAGCTGCACTGGCATTCGCCAGTACACGAGGTGAGAGAATACCCAGCTGCATAGCACATACTTAGAAGATAGTTGTAAAAACACCAAGTACTTAACTCTACCAGCAGCTTAGCACCATTTCTTAGACCACTACTGGTTTCTTATCATAATATAAAAGATAATAACTGCTTGTATTCAGGTGTAAAGAGACTTTATGTTAGGGCTTCTGTTAGAGACATGTCACCTTGGCTCTGACATGATGGGTATTGTGCTGATACGAAGGTAGAGCATCTCCGTTGCAAGAGTCTCTGCAAGTCAGAAAGCACCATTTTACTGGGGACAAATTACATACAATTTCACACATTCTTACATTTTGTTACTGGCATTATAAACCCCTACCACCCCAAAAAAATTAAGAAAGATTTCCGTGTGTGAAGAGTCATATGAGAATGAAAAGCTCAAAAGACCAGCATTAGAGGTTTGTGGGAACATGTTTACTGAGCTGGTTGCTGATTCTTATTTGCAATTCAAGAAGCCTGTGATTGATCATGCCATTGTTTCTTCTCTGACTGAAGTCTTTTCTACCCTCAGGGAAATAGAAAAGAACAATTAGTGACTAATGACTTAAGGTATAAAACTCTGGTGTTTGGTGGATATTTTAACTAATGCTGGCATTCATTCAATGATACCAAATAAAGAATTAGACAGACCGATTTCCCTCACACTATTCCAATCAGCATCAATTGCAGTCTGAGTCTCAGGATGAAGATTGTATTTGCAAATTAGATTTTGGGGGGTGGGGGAAATAAATCTGTTAGTCCATGGTTTGATCAGAAGTTTGAAAGCTAGTCTTATAACGAAAGGGTGAAATCTTGGCTGCAAAGTCAACATGAGCCTCATCCAACATTTCTCACAGCTCTTTTAATAGCATAAATGTTTCAAGCTAGTACATCTGGGTCTCTGAAACAGTGGCAGCAGTATTTAAAATATTCTCGAAGCCAGCTACTTGGATGGGCTTGAATTGGTGACAATAATTGCAAAGATTAACTTCTCAGGCCAAATAGAAACAAGCCAGGGCCACGCAGGCAAGCTTAGTTCTCCCACAGGAAACACGTGAGCAAAGCAGGATGCCAGGGGTCCAAAGAGGAAAAGCTGGAGGGCATACCAGCACATGTGCCGAGTGGCAGAAAGTTAACAATTTTGATACTGCAGCTACTCCAAAACACATATCACTGAATACATAAAGGCAAGGAGTACAATAGTAGAAATCAGTGCAAAACTAGAATATATCTGGCATGTTTTGGACACCAGTTAATCAATATTTGTTCCCCAAATTATAACTGCTGAACCAAAACTTCATTTAGGCCACAGAAGGTAACACAAGGGACGCATCAAGCAGCATTCAGCAAAGTACCACGTACCAGACCTTTCCCATTAACAGGATTCTGCAAACAGATCATTTTAGGCAGGTCACAGAAGGGCAAGTTACCAGCTGTTTGCATTTACTTTTTTCTTGTTACATCTCTAAACAAACTTTTACTTAAGACAAATCCAACTGAATTTAGATACAATGCTGCCTCTTGCTTTAGCCATTTTAATCAATTTGATAAGCAAGCCAGATTGTATGCCAATGCTTCCAACAATTAACTTGCAAGAAATCCTGTGATGAACCTTAGTCTCTTTTCTCGCTGATTTTATTATGCTCACAGATCCTTACACTTGTTCATGTACAATTTGAAAATAAAACACTGCCAGGCTAGCAGACAAATCAGTGACCTAAATGTTCCAGAAAATAAAATGATGTATGTCTTAGCTGTCCTGCAACGCTTGCAGAAGCAGGAAGGAGTACCACCAAATAACTTGAATTCAATAATTCCCCTGAAGCACCAGTTCACCTAACCGTAGGAAATTCTGATGCAGCTAGTAAGAAAAAAATACATCTCTCTGGCAGCTGACTACAAAAGAAGAAAGTGAGATTCTCAGGAAAAAGAAAACACTGAAAAAAAAGATTAATACACTAGAAGATACATATGAAAAGAAAGGGCAGAAGATTTCTTCTCTGCCAAACAGTACCCGGGGCAAGAGGGTGACAGATCCATCCTGTGCTAATGCTTCCTTTCCGCTTTGATCACCACCACCTTTATTTTTTTATTTATTTTAAATACTGGCTTTGAAGTTGTCAGTTATGGGTATGAAATAAAAGGATGTGTTACAAAACATCTCTGATTAGTCATTTGGTCTGACCAGCTGAGCTTCTTTTAAAATTCTGTGAGAGAAGCTGAGCAGGCCCTCAAGCACAGGATGCTTGTGGCCTTACTGGAGCCCGATCAAATCATTATCTTCCTATTGGAGGATGCAGTCATGCAACCCTGCTGCTAAAATGGTGCTTTGATAATACCTTGTGGAAAATTGGCAAGAGCAACCATTTAATGTCACATTTCTGCTTTTACTGTACAGCTCTTATTACTTTATATGCATTAAAAATGCATGGCTACTCATAAATCTTTGATTACAGTACAGACTAGACCTGTTAGATTCTTCACCTCCCTTCCAGGATAAAATCTACGGAATGCATATATGCCATACAGGACATGGGATATTTTGCAAATTTGAACACAGGCATTCATTCAATGGAAAACAGCAGCTGCTCCCAGGAACAGTACCAAAAACAGGAAGGCAGACTTCAGCCTTTTTAGCAAATAATTACGTTGGAATTGTGACAGGCAGCCTCGGTGTTACAGGATGGTGTGTTTGGAGGCTGAGGTGCTTTCTTTTCTCATTGTCCACCCCCTCACATTCCTGCTGTGAAACAGAGCATGACTGGAGATTCTTACCAGATGAGCTGATATCATTATTTTTTACAGCTCCAGGCAAGAAAAATACCCCATGAAAGGGACATACCTGTCAGGAGAGCTGAGTTTCCTAAAAGTGAAACAGTGGCCTACAGAGCTACCTAGTACTTGGAAGGAATTGCTCATAAAAGATGCATTGAGTACATTCATTCATCCAACCTCCTACCAACGGCTACTCTTGACAAAGCCACCCCTGTATTGCCCTATATGAAAGCATTCTCCACCTTACCCCTTCAGCCCTACTCCTATCTTCTGCTGCTGCTACCCACTTCCATGTAGCCATCACAGCTCTGTGCTGTTCCCATTGCCACCCAGCCCTCAGCAATCAAGCACTCATCACACCACTCCTAGCAAGGCCAGTCAGCCTGTATTAAACTTGCTGCAGAGACAAGAGCACCCTGAGGAACCCTTACTCCCTGGGAAGTGAGAGGTGCACATCATCCCAAGGCCCATGAACCTACAGAGTCATCCTAAAAACCACTGTTTCATAACTGAGAGAATGAGGCAATTTGCAAAGGGAATGCTAAGAAGAGGAAAAAGCAAAAGTAAGTATGAACTTAAAAAGCAAAGAGCGTGGAAGCATACATTGCACTGCCTGAAAGAGATCCCATTGTACTTCTTGCCATGACACCCATTGCCTTGAGACTTACCACAATAAAGTAGCTATGCTGTCTTCCAGTGTAAAGCTGATTTTGGAAGAAGGAATTTTTTCTCTGCCTATACTTATCTTTTTTCCCAACAGAGGTAGCTTGACTGGATTTTGAAGTCTGAAATCACAAGACAAAGGGCCACCACGACTTAAAGGAAGGGGTGAGGTGAAGTGAGATTTGCACCTGGGCCAATTAACCATTAGTCTGCAGCAGGTTCTGGTAGAAATGCCCCCCCCCGCTCTTAACCCTTGCAGCACTGGCACTCTCCCAGGCCTGTCTGGTGTCACTTACAGTGTCCTTGCTGACTGCTTCACCACCCTAACACACACACACACACACACACACACATATGCACACACTCTGCTGCATTTCATGCTTTGAAATAACCTACTAGTGCTTAGGTATTGTACAGATTATAGTTAGCAGGCTCTACTGTTCTTCAGACTCCTTTTGTTTTCAACCCAGTATCAAGACAGCTGCTTTTTGGAGCTGTCTGTTCCCTGTGTCAGGAGATTATGAAGAAAATGTGTTATTTTCATGAGGGCTGACAGCCATTTTCTCCGTTTATACTTACCCGTGGTTTTTTTCCCCCCTGATGTAGTGCATTATATGAGCTCCTCTCTCAGTTTCACTTCTTTACAGTCATGTCTTAATATCCTTAAGAAAATGCATGCATTATTTAGCATACTGTAGAGTGAGGATAGACCAGGTGTGAATCATTTTACATCGCAGAAAAATAAATTCTCTTTTCTGTATAATTATAAAATCTGCTTCTACAGAGAGTGCTTCTCTACAGGTAGGCTACAACACTCAGTTACCTTATGTCACTTGAGAGAAATCCAAAGGTGACTACACTAGGATTTCTTCTGAAAGGCAGAGTACTTAGAAATAGTAGTCAAGGTTAGGGCAAACAGTCCTATGTGAAGCTTGGCTTCTTCAACAGAAGACCAGTATTTTTCAATAGAGCTGAATATTGAGAAAAAGAGAAACTTTGCTTCCAGATCAAACATTATCTGAGGAACATCAGTTATCGAAGAGGGAGAAATACACAATTTTATCAGAAGTGATAATGTGTTTTAAAGTGACAACTATTTCCTGTTTTGGATTTGGTGAAACATAGCAGGTACAGAAACCATCTATGCAATGTTACGTTGCAGGCACAGTATCCCCCCAGCTGTGTCAAATTCACCTTATGTGACTTTCTTTCTCACAAAGGCATTGGAGCTTTCCCCTTAAAAATCCACTTTTTCATATTTTCCTTTCATTTTCTTCCCAATTAGTTTTTTCAATACAGTTAAACTGGAGGCTAATCTCTTTGACTTGAGGGTTGTCTACATGAGGGTACTTGAGATAAATAAATTCAGACCAATTAAGGGTTTAAATTCAAGGCAGAGGAATCAACCTGCTTGAGCCCACCTTACAGGTACCTGTTCACAGCAGCCTGACCACAATTAAGCAAAGTGTTTCTGCAGTGAACAATGTAGGTTATGTATCTAGGCCACATCGAGTTTGTCTGGGTGCATTAGCCATCAAATTTTCACAAAACCTGCAATAGCACGTTTGCTCAGGACAACCTCCTCATGACAGCACAAAAAACCACCTAGTACTGGTTTGTGCACTCAATGCAGGCACACATGTCAAATACTTCTATACCTAAATCAAACTGTGATGCCTTTAGTTCCCCATGGACATCTACATGGAGCATTAACATGGCTTACCACAGCACAAGGCTTAGCTCAGACAAAGCACCCCTGAGCAGCCAGGCTATGCTCTCACGTGTCACTGCTAAATGTGATCAGGAGCAGCTGGGTTGCAAACTGCTGCTTGCCATTCTCCTGACTCAGGCTGTGAGTGCAAACTGACCTGGAAGTTCACGGTCCTCCCTCAGATGAATAGGGCCAACAAGGGACAGATTGAAGATATTGGTCCATTTTCCTTGTCCACAAAGAAAACTCACTGCCATGTCTAAACTTGCAAAATGCCACTCCCATTATTTGCACACAGGAACCTAAATGACATGCACTATCTAAAGCTCTTCCTCACACTTTTGCTTTTGAGACATTCCAGCACCAGAGATGACCATATAAAGTGTCTTTCAACCAACTCCCCTTTTTCCCTTTACTGGGGAGGCCTCATCCCGGCCCACTGGATCTGCTCTTTGCAGACCACCTTGTTACAAACAGCCCAACAACTGTGTCTATACCTGGGGAACTTGGCTTTCAGCCTGTGCCCACAGCACTGCTTCCCTGCTAGTGCTGAGCCATGCGGACAAAATGATCAGACTGCTTTCGAATCCTGTCCTTCCCAAGTGAGCATCTTCGCTGCCAGGTTACAAAATCACACACCAACATGTGTCCTATTTTTGGCCCAGTGTACAGCAGCTGGGTTTGCACAAGAGGACAGAGCCAGAGCCTGCACACAGCCTGGGTACCTGGCTCACAGGCGGGAGGCAAGGGACTGAATTTCCTCTAGACACAAAGGGAAACTGGATTTAAGTCCTCTACCTCCTTGGAAAGAACACTGACCTCTGGGATATTTTTAACTGGAAAGTACTGCCTCCTCCATCTCCTTCAACAAATAATAATACAGTTCTATGTAATAATTTAGTGTAGTAATAGAGAATTTTAAAAATGCCAACAACTGTTCATGCAAGACCTCCCAAAATGAAATTTTGTGCTTTTAAAAATCAACAATCCACAAGTTAAATGAGAGGTTAGTGCACTTCCCTTTGAACAGTTGAGTCTGCTACATAAGCAAGTGCTTTGTGTCAGTTTTTTGTACCAGTGTAAACATATGGGATCAGACACAGATGAGGAGTCCTGAACTTTTCTGCAGACAGATGAATGAATTCAAGCTGAAGCGGCAGCACGGATCTGGCACTAGCCCATCCAAAAATATTAAAGAAACCTCTTTTCTCCATTTAGCACTATGTGGAACAGTTTATATGTTCATTGATGAGCTCCTAGGCTAGCGGAAGTTTTACAAGAGCTATATCTCTTTATTTTTACAGTGAAAAGGGTGTAGGAGTTTTGAATATTAGCATGATATTATCTCCCTTTTTGCTTTCACTGCATTCAGCAAGGCTGGCTCCACTAAATAACACATAAATCTTAACTGTCTGTAATCTGTAATAGGAAAATGTTTTTGAAAGAGGGTTTATTGGCAGACTATTATCCATTTTGTACCACCTCATCTTGCCTTGTTCTGTTTGTTTTTTCTTTTTGTGGTTGGTTTGTTGTTTTTTTTTTTCTTCTACGAAGGAAAGAGTTCCTCTCTCTCTCTCTTACCCCGTCCCCTCTTTTCCCAATCTTATTCTTATGGGTAATATATAAGTGCACTGATACAATGCAGTTTTTCATTTTGGCAGCTTTTTTAAAATGGATTCCATAGCATGATCAGACCAGTGACAAATGACCCAGTACTTCCACTTGGAATACTAACGCCGAATTATCTGGCTTCCTGGGGTCTGATGGAGATGCAGTGAAATTAAAAGAAATTACTGCACAAGAGCAGTGGTGACTGATGTAGGGTCTGCCTGCTGAGCTTTTGACCTCAACCGTTTCTACAGTAACTGTGCAATGTATTGTGCTTTCTATTCTCAGACTCACATTGGAAGCCAATTAAATTAAAAGGCTATTCATTTTGTTATATTTGTCTCCAGGATGCTCAAATAGAAATGCAAACGATTCCTGTTCAGAGTTCCCCACATCAGAGAAACCGATATTGCACTGCTAATTTGTGATAACAATATAAACCAATATGCAATCTGCACTGATTTAAAAGATGTGCATAGGATGTACACTGAACTTACAAAACACTGATTAGGGAGATAATGAAATGAAATCTTCCGAAGGGCACTTGTTTCAAACTCTCAAGGCAGCTCTTTTTCTTGGTTTAATCAGATAGCTAATCATTGTAACGCACACTTTCCAAGAGCCAGATTCATCAATACTAGGAAACATGGATTTGTCCTATTGAACAGTTACAGTCTCGGGAAAGCTTGGTGAAAATAAAATCTGTAAAAAGGTGGTCATAAGCACTTTTCTGCTTTAAAAAAGGCAATGGAGGAAACAAGAGAATATTTCCTATTTGAAACAAAGCAAGAATCATTTGACAACTAATCCACCAATTTGAACAATAAACATATTCCCAAATACGCTGTTCTCTTAAGAACTGGTCTTATCTCCAGCTCAGTGAGAAATTAACATTTTTGTCAAATCATAGGCAAGCAAATGATATGGAACATTATTCTACTGCCTGTATTTTTATTCTAAATTAAGCTTCTGTTATAGTTCCCCATGTCACTCACAGCGATAACAATTTCTGATCTGGAGGAATGACCTTCACACTGAAAGGAAGAGAGAGGACTTGAACACCATCCTGCAGGATACAAAATAACAGCCTGCAACATGCCATTTGTAGATCATTTTTGCAGGCTAGCAACCACAAATTGAAACTTGCCTATCATCAATGGCAGAACAAATTTTAGGGCTTTTATAATGGTTGTGATACTGAAGGCCTGTTGATAGAGTAGATGTGGGCTTATAATGGAGGCAGCAGTCCTCATTGCAGTTTATCTACACATGGCTGGCAGGATATAATAAGCTAAACAAGGTTGAAATGACAAAAATGTCTCCAGGCTTCTGAAAACCTGGAGCACTATTTCTAGGAAAACCTGCCAGTTTAGACAAAATTGACAAAACACTTAACTTCCCTTTCAGATAGATGAAATCATTCTGGGCCAGAATCATTCACTTGCAGTGCTGAAACTCATGGACCTTCCCCTAGGGGTGAACTTGAAGACAATTCTCTGGTTTGAGAACATGAACTTGCTTCCCCCTGATTCGGTTAAATTAGATTTGTTTTCTTCCCCTCTGCCTCTCAATAAAAGTTCAATCAGTTGTTGAAGTACTCAGGACAGAAAAACTTTAAGTGAAAAATTTAAAATAAAAAAAAAGGTTTCTTAAAATGGCTTGGAAATAGAAGCAAATATGAAAATTTCATGAAGGTCTCACGAGCATGTCTAGTCATCCTCTACTACAATAACTAGAAGGCACTCAATAAAATGAAAAGCAGCTGATTTAGACATGACTGAAGGAAAGGTTCATTTCAGCAGTGTATTATTAGCCTGACGAATCTATGCCACAAAGCAGCAAACAGGTCAGCTGTTTAACTGGCTTCCAAAGAGCGTGAAAAAAACCCACAGTGTGTTGCAAACTAAAACACCCAGAGGGGGTTTTGTATGTGTGCACACACGTGTATGTGCTTCATAGAACAGGTGGAACAGCAGAAAACAAGCTCTGTACAATAAGGGAGAGAAACTCTGTGCAGGCACATTTTTCTATAAATTGTCCTGCTGTAAAGTTTCTGGAACAATCTTCTGACATGGCTGGAATGGGCCCTGCTGAAAGAGAAGATACTCTATTAGAAAATCCATAGGGCTATCTGATATGAAGCTTCCAGTCTTTCTGTATCCTTTGTTCCTTAATTTCCTTGCTTTGACCTAGTTTTCCTTATTATTGTAATTCCTTTGCAGAACATTAACTCTGAATTTGATGTAACAGTAATGGGGAAAAACTTTTTCTTCCTACCCCAGTTTGGCAACTTGGATGATGAGGTGTCCAAGAAGGAAGCTCTGTCTTTGATAATTTGTTTTTGTTTGGTTCTCTAAGTACAACAACCACTTTCTACAAAAAGCACTAATAGCTTTTCAAAGCTTTTATCTTTCTGTATGACATCTTCCAGATTAAGCCTTTTCTTAAATGTGAGTGGATTTGAAAAATAGGACAGGAAGAGTCCATTCTGGAATTTTCTATTCATTTTTCTTAAATGAAAAAAAAAAAATGTTTCAAAAGACTGATTTTTCTTTTTCAAAAAGGAGTTATTTTTGGTGATTAGAAAAACCTGGAGGGAGAAACTCTCAGTGGAACTCACTGCTGCAGTGTCATTGTGGAAAAAGACTCAGATTTGAAGGACTTGATTTTGCAGAAGCAATAACATTCAGTTACAATAGCCAACGATAAAAAGAAGTATAACGGAAGGGAAAGAAAACTAGTTTCATGTAAGGACTTAACATTAAAATGTGTTCAGGAAAAGACCTGATCAGGACAGATTACCTCATTTTTCTTTTTATGAAGTGCTCTGCACAAACATTTCAGGCATGTTGTACTGTCCAGTGGTATGAGAAGTACTAGATCTGGAAGTTTATTCCTGTGAAAGTAACAGAGAAAATACACTTTTAAATATGAAATGTGTCTGGCTGTCTTGATGACTATGGATATTGACTGTTACCAGGTACTTTACCATGCACACACTCTGTTATTCAACTTTTGTATTTTAATTAGTACAGGAAATGAAGTACTTGTTGCATAAGAGTATTGAAAGAAAGGAGAAAAGGAAAAATAGATATGATTTTCTTTGCAAACATGAATATTTTTTTAAATGTAGCTCTTTCCAAAAATAAAAAGCATTATAAAGAAAACAATTTTTGGTGAAGAATAAATCAGTAGGAGTTCTTCCTGACACACTCCAGTAGAGTGGCTAATGTGCCCCAACTGTGAATAGACATTCAGTGTGAGATGCCAACCGCTCTACCGTAACCCACTCAAAATTCCAACATCACGGACATGGGGTTCCCAGCACTGGCAGTCTCCCTCCACTCAACCACTTCTGCTGTGTCTCAGAACCTGCGAATGTGGGCACAGCCAAAAGTAAGGAGTTTCCATGATAGAGGCAGACAGGAGAGAAAGCTGAAGACAGGATGGCCCAGCCCAGCCCCACAGAATTTAAACCAGAAATCAGAAATTTAAATCAGAAAATCCACAAGACAAACCTGTGCTTATTCCTTAGGTCTGGGTTTGTTGAGTTTCCTCCTGCTCCTTTAATTCATCACTGCTGAACAGCTTGAAACTCACAGTATTATAGGGATTTTATCCTTGTTATCCAGGTAATATTAGGATATTTAGAGCAACATCTTGACTCAAAATTAAGTTGGCTCAAATCTCTAGGTATGTTTTTCTGCCCTGATCCTGATTTCCACTGCAGCAAAACCATACCCAGATGAAGAGGAGACCAACAGTGAGAAGCACACTTTCTCCATGGTTTGTTACATCCATTGAGAATGAGGCGGAGATCAGTTCTTCCCCACGTGCTCCCCAGGATGCTCCACCACCTTTGTATATTTGGCATAAAAGCAACTGTGAACATCAGGACCTGAACTGTGGGATGAGGGGCAGCAATCAGAGGGTTGCAATGTACTCAGGGAGGGGAGGATGTAAGATCCTTAAAAACCACCAGGACAGAAGCACAAACAACTTACAGCATGGTAAACATATGCTGAAGGACAACTATTCCTGTGGATGCTTCCCCCTACCAAACCCCCCCTGAAAAACACCTACCTTTTATTCACTGAAACACAGTACCCCCTTTTAGGCACTGTTGATTCACACACAACATACACAAGATGGTGCCGAGAGAGAAAACCTATTTCTCACTAAGAGTAAATTCAGCAGGCTATGCTGTCCAAAGCACCAACCTTCAGTGATACAGAAGTAGGACATCTCTAAAAATAAGACTTCTTGTAAGGAAGATTAAAAAAAAAAAAAAAAGAACCAGAATCACATTTTCCATAAAGGCTTACTAAAGAAAAAAAATCCTCTGGGACTTAAAACAGAACCTTATAACGAGCCCCTTCTTACTTAAAGTCATGGCACTTTCCAAAGAAAGCTGTGGAAATAAAAGGAGTGTCACTATAGAAGAAGTAATTTTTTTAGTTCATTTATATAATTAGAGGTTTAAGCCATGAGGATCAGCCATGTTCTGGCTTGAAAGGCCAAACGTAAAATGCTCTTGAGTATTCAGATTTTAAGAATAAGGCCCAAAAAAGTTTCAAAATTAGAGGGTATTTTGACCTTAGTTTAAAGTCTTTTTCAAGTAAGTCTAAGTGAATTAAACATAATTTTTCATGACTGATTAGAGTGTACATTTAACCATCAGTTGCATCTCACATTCTGCTACCTACCAGCTGGAACATTGATGAGACTTTTTATAATTTTGTTATGGCTACCTTGTGGAACAATTTAATCATATAAAATCTTATAATACAGATGCACAAGTAAAACAATACCAGCTGCTGGCTTCTGGTTTTATCATGCTGCTTTACCCCTTTCCTTCTCCCCATGCCGTAGAGCACCCCCCCCTTCACAAGGACTGCCTTTGAAGGATGCTATCTGCAGGAACAAGCTGATTTTTTCATGCCTAACATCCAAGATGCGGAGTCCCTGAAGGAGCAGTAAAGACGCAGGGCTTCACAGGCCCAGATCTTACTGAGGGAACCTCCTGAGCAAAGAGATTATCTGATAATGCAGACACTTCTTTTTTTTTTCCCCCCACCCAAAAGAGAAGTTAACACTGAGAGGACAATGCCCACCTATTTAACTGCTTGAAATGATTCTCAAAGAAGAATTCTGCAAGGCTCTGGCACAGGGCTGCCCTATCTAGACAAAGAACAGGACAAGTCTTGTATAAATCAAGGATTTTGATTTTCAGGATAAAATTGCTTAAATGTCATCTTTGTCGTTGGCTTTACAGCAAAACAATGGAAGATGAAAAAGCGTTGCAAACAAGTAAGGTGACAGCTCATCAACATGCAGCACTTCCTACTATGCAGCACACTTAGAAGTGCATCACATTTGAATGGTACCATTTATCTTTATAACATTTTCTTGCTAAACTGTATTTCATTTCTTTCTTTGTCTGACCTCCAACTCCTCTGCCAGAGGTGGTACAGAAAATATGCAGTAGCAATGGGAAGGAGAGCAGAGGCAGAGAAGTATCAATTTATACCACAGACTTTGTGACTAATCGCTGAGTAGCATCTCTTCAGAATTAACATAATCTCTGAAAGGTTCCCATATGTTTGAGGCTGACTGTGTGCATTTATGCTAATCAGCTTCAAATTATAATCAAGATATTAGAACACAACTTGGCTAAGCAAACACCAGAGAAGATCAGCAAATATGCATCAGTGAGAAGAAAACAGAGCTTTGGAGGGGGGAATCTGATTCCTATCAGCTTCTGGCTGGTAAGCCCACAGCCCAGGGAGGCAAAGAGTCCTTGCAGAGGGACCACTGAGGGCGCTAGGCTGATGGGACCTCTCCCTCATGTCTGAGGAGTGTAGTAGCCAGGCTGCGTCTCTCCTGTTTCTTTCCAACAACTGCAAAAAATTACCTGCAACGCAGAATGGCTGTTATCTAGATAAAGTCCCCTTGCCACGACTGGTGAAAGGATTTTTTTTTTTTCTTCTTGCAAGCCCCCAGAATGAACCATACAAGTAGCCTCACACAGCAGCAACGTGCTGAGTGATTCAACTTTTCTGCACAGGAACAACAGGTCAGGGTGCTTCAGTCCTAACAGGCTGGCATCAATTTGTCTTCTCCTCCTCTATGCCTGAAGACTTCTCTTTCACAGGACTCCTCCAGCAACCCCGCTAAGTGCAGCCCATCCTGCCAAGGACATGCAACAACATAAATTGAGTGCACACTCTGCACGCTGTCTGGTCTCTGTTTGCAGCAGCACGTGTTTCTCACACGCACATATGCATACTTTACATGACGCAAACAGAGTTGGTAATTTAAACCTCATATTTTCTTCTTGCTCTCCACTTGGTCCCTTTCTTTGGTACATCCCAGAGGTCTCCACAGAGGAAAGAGCAGGTGTGGAAGTAGCTAACAAGATATTCAGTAAGACCAGATTTTGATAGACATGACAAGCCAAACCACCCCCAAACTTCTGTTTCTCAATGTCCAGCTTTAAGGATCACTTTATTTACAGCTAGAAAAATTACCTGCAGCAGTATTGTTGGGGAACTAAAGCCTACAGTAACATTTAACTTCCATTTCAGCTACTCTACATTGAATATTCCCTTTGGAAATTCAGAGTGCAGCTATGTTGTCTGTTACAGGTGTTACATAAAGAAAATCAGAATGAGGTATTTGGGCACTGACCTGCTTCATTCTATTTTTTGGCATTCTCTCCTTCCCACCCCCAACACATATTTGTGAAGCATGAAATACATTCACCCTTCCTGACTCGGTTCTATTCTTTTTCAATCCTGACAGAACACCTGAGGTTAGCAAGTGAACTGTGCTAGGCTGGGTCATGTTTTCAAATGAAGAAAAAAACCTGCAAGCCTGAGGTAGATTGATAAAATTTTGGTTTCATAGCTGACAATCATTTTTCATCATTGTTTCAAGCATGAAAGATTTAGCAATGGTTGCGTAAAACTTCAGTGGCACAAACCTTTGATGTTCTGTCAAGCAGCTTTGCTTTTCTCAGTCATACACACTGCAGCCACAAATTACTCCCTGGCAATCCTAGGTGAGGATTATGAAGATTATTAGAAAAACCTGAGGTTTAAAAAGTTATTAAAAGTACCTTTGCATTTCAGCAACACGCGAACAAGCAATTGTGTTCTTCACAAAAAGCCTGACTTATTTTAATGTGCTGCTGATTTTTCTCTCTCAACTGATCTCTTTGGCTGGGCATTTTCACCTCAAGTTCCAAGTAATCAAACTGTCATGAGCATTGCCTACTAAGAGAAAGCACTGAAACAAAACAATAAAAGAGCATTAGCAATCTGCTTGTGAGCTGCAAGCACACGCACAGAAGCTGAGCAGAGCACATGTTATTCTGAAAGGCCAGTTGTGCTACTTAGAGTGTGAACTCCGCAGGAAAAAGCTACACAGCAATATAGAATTAGAATACAGAATTCTGTTTTATTTTCAACTTCCACCTTCAGGAATGATGGATGTACCATCTATTTCACTATTAATAGAACAAAGCAAAGCTATACACTCTGAATTCAGGACAATTTTTTGCTCTGGCTTGAGCTCCATGGAGCTGTCCAGAGGTTTCTTGGTTTTAAATTCAATTAAATTAAATTAAACAAGTAAAATGCAACTGGCCCATCACCACCAAAGCTGGTGCTTAAAAATCCACATCTTGTCCAGTAAAGTCTTTCACCTAAATAATGTGTACTCTTACCTTTTTTTTTGTTTAGGTTTTTTTTTTTTACTTGCAGTTTTACTTTATCAACAGCATCTGAGGATCACTGTGTTCTGTATTTTGCTGTGATACTGCACCTGTGGAATGGAGGTACTGTAGACACTTGGCACATGCATTCTCCTAACTACTATTGCAGATTTGGGGATGCAGGTCCCTCAGATTTTTGCTTCATGACCACAAGTGTTTTTTACCATCCAAAGAGGCTTTAGCTGTAAGATAGGGAAAATAGCACTTTTCTAAACAATTAATCTGCCCAAGGTAAAGTATCTGTGTAAAGGTTACACAAGGAGGGAAGGTTAAAGAATATCAGCATCTTCCTCAGAGCCTTGGAAGTTAGTACTAATAATCATTATTAAGATCTTTAAATTTGAGAATGATGCTTAGGTTCTATTGCACACATTTTACAAGAAACTGCCCTTTTTGAAGAAGCTTTACTGCAATCGAGGAGGAGCACAGCAGTTTAATGAAGGGATAGGAGGGAAGTAAGAGTAACAGCAGTAATAAGTCAAAGAAATAGGCTTTGTTGCCTGTACAAGATTTGCACGAAGTCATGTCCAGGCAGATAGGTATTCAGATCCCCAAATGCTGGGTTTATCCAGTGATGGTAGGACTGGGTAATTCAATCCAAATACCTCAAACTTCATTGCTCTCAAGATTTAAAGTGACCTCTTCAGAGACTAGACAGTGAGGAAAGATCAAATCAAACAAACATTATCTCACACCTTAAGAAGTCGATGAGACTATACATGCATCAATTATGTGATTACTTCTTGGTGTGCTAGTACTCTTGCTTCTTTCTCAGTATTTAATTATCAAATACCCAAATGAACTCCTTAGGATAAAGCTATAACTCAAAAATTATTCACTGAAAAGAGCTGTTGCATAACATGTGACACACACACAAATCCATTTGTAGATAATCCCCAATCAGCAAAATTCATTGACTAAATTATGTCTTTAATTATTCACTCATCTCTCACCACACAACTTTCCCCCTCTCCCCCTTGACAAATTTCTAAAATGATCAAAATGCTGATTACAGCCCAACAGTTTATACAGCCTCTCGCCTTTATGTCTCCCTTTGAGTTTCTTCCCTCCAGTCCTTTAGTAAGCAAACCCTTCTGGTTCAGTAATTTGGCGAACCAGTAAAATTTTTACTTGCAATTATATAACTGCTGCAAGGCACTCCAGTCAGCAGGAATGCCATCCAGGAGATTCACAGCCATAAAAATGCATAAACAGCCATCGTTCCCTACCATAGGACTTTTATTGGGTATGCAGTCCATAGTTCTGAATGCTTTGATTTATTGGAGTGAGAAGCAATGTGAAAACACTGCCAGGCTTCCAGAGCCACTGAGATATTAGGCTGCTCCATTCACATACATCATGCTCACAAAAAGCAGAGGAATCTGGTAGGCTATAAATTAGAAGATCCTGGAGGTATGGGGTGGAGGAGGAATCATGAGGGTAAACTTAGCTTGTGATTAGCTTTAAATCCTGAGAAACATTAAACAAATTCTGGGAGTTTCATGACTTACACCTTCCCTTTACTACTGTTCCTTTATTTATTTCCAGCAGAAGTGCAGACCCACACTGGCTTGCAGCCGCTTGTGCCAGCAGTATCTGCCTGTTCTGTTGAGCTCTTTCTGTCACAGGTCTTATTTGGAAATAACTTATTAAAGTCTTAGACGTGATGCATTTTTAATTCTGCTGTGAAGGCCTTAGAGAAGATGCTGCTTTGGCTAACAAGGCTTTCCACCCAGCTATGGCCCTGTACTGCTCTCCTTTCTTCCCTTCACAGCCACTGTAATCCCTCACTTTTTGAGGGATCCCTTTTGCACAAGAGATAGGAGCTCTTTTTTCCCACCCAGTCTGCACAGTGCCTGGCTTATACTATTAATGTAACAGCTCTCTAACTATTAAAGGGCAAACTGCAGCTACAAAATTAATTCTGCACAGATTTCTAAACCTGAATTAGCCTTCAGTTGCTCGTGACAATTTGTGTTAGATCCCATGCATGTTTCAAGGTTTTGTAGACCATTTTCAGAGCTAACCAGCCCTATAAATTACATCACAACTGATACCCTATTTCTGGAGTATAAGATTCTGTATGATATGTATCCTCCTCAACCCTAATCCTGTTTGCAGGTGATCTCCCACTGCATTGATTCATTGCAATCAGCCTGAAAAAACAGCCAGCCCTCATTTTTGCTCACATCCTGCACACAAGCATGGAACAACTGAAATTCCCTGCTTTCTGGTCCCCATCCTTGTAAGCTTCACAGCCAGGTGTGAAATTTCCTTTTAGCTTACCAGTAACTGAATGGACCAGAACAGCTGGTCCCCTTGCAGTAGCACTGAAAGCTAATGGTACCAGAGATGCCAAACCAAAGTCAGAGTTTAGAGCCAGGATGCTCTACTATACCAGCTGCTTACACAAGCTTGTACAGCAAGGCAGGCTTTAAGAAAAAAAGATCAAAATCCCTACCAGTAAAGCATCATTTTACCTCATTTGCTTCTGATTTGTTTTAAGGTTTCTCCAGCAAACATTATAGACTATTTAATCCTGGGTTTTTTTCAGCTACAGAATATTCTTACAGCATTTCTTTTCTGACTGTAATTTTTTACAGAAATATCACCATTCTTTCAGCTCCTCAGACAAAAGGGACCTTTTAAAGAGTACATTGGACTAGACCTCCATACTGCAAAGTTGTTCTTTTAAGGTACTTCTTGGGGCTCGCTCCTGGGTTGATGAGGGAAGGGAAGGCAGGTGAGCCTGCATTTTTGGAAGGGGCAATTGACTGCAGCCTTTAACTAGTCATTTTGCAGCTAACCCTCTGTAAGGCAGCTCTCTTCCACATGGTAAACAGGCTTATTTATTTTTCTCACATCTCATGCGTAATGCTTTCAATGTAGCCTAAGTAGACGAGCAACCAGCTTCTGTCCTTGGATACCAGCCCAGTTCTCCTTGACTTCACCAGCATGTGTGGACTATCTGAAGAAAGAATCCAGCTCAGTATGGTATTTACACTACAAGCTAGTCATCAAAACAGCCACCAGCTCCTGTTTCATGAGCAAAGATATAAATTCCAGGTCATTACATAAACTGACTTTATGGTGCTTTTGCAGAGGCCATTAACTCAGCTACAGCCTTCTGCTCACCCTTCAGAGGAGGAACAGGGATGATATCTTCTGAAACAGCAACACCCTACTCTCCTTTCCTGTAGAGGTGCTGGTACAAACCAGGAGAAACATTGCACATCTCACTTACTGCGTGGTCCCCAGTGGGAACTTGACCTAAATTCTGTGGCACACCAGGAAAACCAATTTGAGATCTTGCAGCTAATCCAAAAAACATGAAAAGGTTGGAGAGTGCCTCCTTGTGAGTAAGACTGTGCTACGTAGCAGAGTCATTTCCAGGACTGTCTCAGATGTCCTGTGCCTCATTTCTCCATCTGTAAAATAGGGCTAAGAGTTCTCCCTCACACACAGGTGATAATGTGATGAAAGATGCTCAAAGATCAAGTATAGTCTATAAAACTTTGTCAAGTTTAATTTGGTATAAACTGGCAGCAACTTTAAAGTTTCAAAGGCAATTCAATTCAGTTTTTTAGTGCTGTTTCGAAACGTTAACGTCTACTCTGCTACTGCAGTTTGTTTTGCAAATCCACAGCTGTCAAACAGAAGTCATTAGAGGAAGGGGGAAGAAGCTGGTTTTGTAAAAAATTATTAGGAGCAAATTAATCCATGTTGGCTATGAATTTTGCATCAGTAGATTTCAGTGCAAATCCAATTGTAGTAAACAGTGTATATTCCCTCTAGCTCTAGCTGTTGTTTTGAGCTGTCTTCAGATGCACTGACCTCCCTGAATTGCTTTATAGGCCATCCACATTGCAGAGATTTTCTTTGCAGTTGATACCCCAAGGCTGGTATCTTCAGGCTAGAAGCTGACAGGGTGTAGAGCTTATGCATACCACCTCAGTGGAGCTGTGCTGATTGACAGCTGAGGGTCTGATTTATAATTAAAGAGTAGAAAAATTGGCTTCTGAAAAAAAGTTCCAGGATGAAGGTGGAGTCTCCTATGAGCTCGATGGCTCTGGGTTTCAGAAAACAGCTTTTAAAATTTTCTGTGCAGGGAAATAGCCTGTGCCTGTGAGAGGTACCTGCTTCCATCACCTAACCAGTCACAACTCATTGCCTACACAGCTGTACCAACAAACTGATCTCAGGGTGATCCTACACATGAAATCAGTAAAATATTCCAAGCTGAAATTAATTCTAGGTCATTTACCTAATCCAGTTAAAGAACAGCTCCAGAAACAATTTCATGAGTGCAGCCAAGGGAGCAGGAGTGTGTGAACATCCCTAAAACTATAGAGACTGCCTTTTAGGAAAATAGACACTTTTGGTGGCTTTCCCAGCAACCAGCCCTCACTGAAATCATCCTCACCTGCTACCACCAAAAAGCAATCGATAACAACCCTTAGCCTAGTAGTCATCTGTTCAAAAGGAGAAAAAAAAAAAAAAAAAAGAGGCATAATAGAGGTCCTCCTCATGACACTCAGTCTTCAGGGCTTCATGTCCATTGCTAATAGCCAATAAAACATTTATTCCTAAAAGTCATTGTGCCATTTCCACTGTCCCTCATACTGCTGGTTGGTGGAATGCTGAAGACCTCTTCTTGCCAGAGCTTTAAACAGTGCACAGGCATTGCATTGTTTAAATGCAATTACTCCAACTTAGTAACTCTCAGTTACTAAGTTACTTAGTAAATCACTCCAACTTAGATTTGATGCTTTTCCTCAAGATTAAATGGGCTACTCGCAGACAGACTACTCACTAACTTCAAAGCTCCCTGTCTTAGCGAGCAAGAAACAAATTGCTTCCCCAGTGACTCCTCTCAAGGGAGTAACGCAGGACGAACCTGTGGTATTTGCATTAATTCATCTTTAAACATAAAGCAGAATAGATTCTGTTTCTTTAATATATTTTCACATTATTTAAATGGAATTGTTTTAAAAGCCAGTAACGTGCTTGCTTTGGGGATATTTTGCATTTATATTTACCTTTTGGTTGGCAGTTCATCTTATGGGAAGATCTGTTGGAACTAAAGCAGTTAAGGCTTACAAAGATTTTAGAAAGGATTTACATCTGAGGCCACTTTCATCCTGATTTTCAGTAATGTAACTTTTCTCAGTTTAGTGACATTTAAGGATATTGGAAATCTTTCAGTGACAGAGCGCACCAGCGATCTCAGCTGCCTGAGGAAAGGGAAAGCAGGGCTTTACTGCGCTTGTCCTGATAACTGCTGCCTATAAAGTGGTTTTATCAGCAGATATCAAAGCACTTCGCAGAGGTGATCAATTTCATCCTCCCATTTTTGCAGTGGGGGAAAGAAATATGCAGGAGTGAACAGTATTGTTTGAAGGCCAGCAGAAGAAGGGTTAATATTTTTTCTTGTTTGCTCACAACAAAAACTATAGATTACCAGATGCTGCTTGCTCTGTCCTCTCCAGTTACATCAAAGTACTTTGAGACCATTATTAGGGCATTCCTGCGCTACCTAGTCTTGTTTTAGGATTCACTGTCCAGTTACCTTCACTTCCCTCTGCTGCTGCGGGAACTCTGCAGCAGGGCAGGTATAAAAAGGGACCACATATAACTCAGTGCTCAGTCAGCATCTTTTACTTCAATCTGACAGTAAAGGTGGACTTTAGTAAAACGCTGTCAATGGAAGGACCTGAAGCACGATTCAATTCTGATTGGAAGAGCGCATGTATGACCGAATCTGTAAGGTTGTGTAAGTTCAGACATCCATCAAAGTGAAGAAAAACCTTTCTGGGGCTCAGCCGCCAGCTTTTCTTCAGCCCAAAGAGCTTCCAGGCTCTAGGCACTCTCTAACAGGATTGCTGTCCTGAGAAAACGGAGCTGTTGTGCTTTCATTGCTGACCTAATCCACAGCAGCAACACTGACACACAGTGCCAGCAATGACACCCCATTGCCTGAACAGCTGCATCACTCCTAGCCTTTGTTTTATCTTCTGATTAGCTGCAAGAAATTAGCTGTCACACAGAAATCAGACTGACTCACATTGCATTGTCTGGGAACAGTATCTGTGCAAAGATACTCTTAAGGCAAACAGGAGGTTCGGTATTTTTTTTAATAACAGTTCACAGCTGAATATTATGAAGTGCTGGGGGGAAACATCAACACCTTGATCATTAGGTAAATGCTTTTGAGCTCTTTACTGGCTTTAAGATTTACTGTTTAGCCACTCTAATTCCTATCATGTGCAAATGTTTCCTATATTAACAGGAGAAGAGTGATTTGTGGCCAGTGAATGGGAAACAGAACATCAATTTAACGGGGCCATTTGGGGTTAGCACAAAATGACAGAACAGCAGGAAGCAGTTAAAAGCTTCCCCCTCAGCAATCAAAGCTCTGCAATTTTGAGTCTTTTCCTCCAATCAAGTAGTGTATTGATGAGAAACCAGTTCTGATAATGACCTTTGAAAGACCTCATTCTGGCCTTCGGGGGTAATGCATTTCTCTAACTATGGTGTCCTAACAGGAGCTCAGCAAAAGCACATCATCTACACAATCACTTGAGCAGCATGACAAATGGCAGAAACCAAGGATAGGAGGCTTCTTTGCCCTTAACTTGGCTGACTTTTTTTTTTTTGAAAGGTCCTGATCTCACTCTGACTATGCTGGTTTTGCTCTTTCTATACACATCGTCCTCTCTCCTTACCTGCCTGTCTGAGCTCATTGAAATTACGGATAGACTATCCTTACTAATTCATCAGTCCTACTGTAACCCAACGTGCTAGTTCTTTCCTGTGTTGCATATTTTTAAATTTCATTCTATAAGCCTGACTCCCAGATCAAGTCACACTCACATTTTGTTCCAAGCTTTAGTTCAATTAATTTCACTTTTTTTGGCAGTGCTGAAAAGAAACTCTCCCTCTGAATGCCAGCTTTCCTAGGTGGGAAACAGTAGGTGTTTGCTCTCAGCCCTGCTAACATTGGGAGTCATATTTCATTACATCAAAATACACCTTCAAACAGCGACAAGCCTGCCAGTGCAGACTGCATTACAGCAAAATGCTAGGAAGGAATCAGAACACCACAGTATCTTTCAGCTGATTTTAGTGACCATTCCACAACTCGCCTTTAAAGCTGTAGTTTTCAGATTTAAGCCTCTGCCTTTTCCCAGTACCCCAGAGCTAGTGATACCCATGATCACAGTGACTGCCTTGTTGGGGAGTTCTGCTTGTAAAATGGGAACAAAAGTGGCTGCCATAAGCTGGTAGAACCTTTTAAGTATCTCATGTTGCACTTCAGTAATTTTTATAACTCCTAATACCAGCTCAGAAATGCTGTGAAATGCTGACCCAGTGTGAACTCACTCTGTCAGTTCATATTTGTTTGAAATATTAGCAGGCTTTATGCCAGATCTGGGATCATCCACCCCCATCCCCCCACAGCTGGCAGAAAAGGGACACAGAAATCACAGAACTTGCCAAGGCCATCCTGCGTGCCCCAGCTAATTCACCAGAAAGGCATCAGGTTGAGCCCATGCCCAATTCACATCACATCAGTATATCTGAGAAGAGAACATAGCACCCTGCTACTGCCAACCTTGGAAACAACAGTGGGGGTGCAGGGAAAGCTTCTACTCCCAACTCTGTCTCGGGACTCCTGCTCCTTGCCATCTTATTACGAGCCAACAAAGACTGTGTGCAGATGGGTAAAGGAGATTGCTTGATATGGCAGTTACAGGTTATATTTGAAAATCATTTTCCTAAGCCAGTTTAGCCACCCTGCTCATGCCCTGGCAGAGGGGAGGAAAACCAGCTTATGTAGCATATATTGTAAAGAAATTACTATATGAAGTATGGAGGACAAAGGCAAAAACATGTATGGGCTTTATTCTAAGGTAGTAAAACAACCTAACCCTTTGGAGTTTCTAGGAAAGTCTTAAGCGTAAGCAACTTTTAAAAATCATTTAAATAGTTGTCTTGACTGTATTCTTACCTTATGCTGGTTGATTTGGCTCCAACGATGCCTGAAGAGTTCTCCTGAAGCCAGTTTACTGTCTATTGTCTGTGCCTTATGAGAGTTGGTATTTCTGATTATATGCTTTTCCTCTGTATCCTACATCTCTGACCTTCATTTCTTTCCCTCAGCATCGCTTCTCCCTAAGCACTAATGGTGTCTGATGCCAGTACTACTACTAGCATGCCCTCATCAATAAGAAAAAGCACAAACATGTCACACCTTAGTTTAAGAGTGCAACTAAAAGACAACTGCCTCAACAGCTGGATGTGTCTTTATATTTTGTTACCCCCATGTTCTGGAAGTTCTGCAGGATTTAGTATTTCTAAGCTAAATACTGTTCCTTGGTTATTTAGTTCATAAGAAGTCCTACTAGAGAAACAAGCCAGACAATGCCAAGCTCCAGCTCTCTATGATTTTATTACATCACAACTTCCTAAGAAAAGGCATTAGAGAAGAAAGCAGATGTTTCCATGTATGCTTTTAAGGTAGGTGTGAGTCCTGTCCCCCACCACCTCTCCTGAGCCCACTGGGACTGTCGACTTTGTAAATACAGAAGCATGAATTAGCCTTTGCAGAATCACAATTCTCACACCCTACAATAAAGCAAACCAATGCTCATCTTCCCTTTTAAACAAAACCAGCAATTGCCTGGAGAAAGTGGTGCTAGGAAACACTGAAAAACATGCACTCACATGCACACACAGAGAAGATTTACCCTGCCCTCTCCTGCCATGCTACGTCAGTGTTCAGCTCGCCGGGATGTCCCACTATCACTCAGCCACTCCTTTCCACCAGGCCCTCCCAGCCCCCTCAGTCTCAGCACACAGGGCATCGATGGGCTTCAATCACATGGAAGCCTGTGGCACAGAGCAGGAATAGGCAGCTCAGGGCAAAGGAGAGCTGGAGACTCTTCCAGAATAATACACTGCAAAATGGGATTCACAGCTGTGAAAAATCACAATCATGTGCCATTCAGTGGCTCAGCTATAACATTCTGTCACTGAGACCATTATGATACAGGATCCCAGTTCTTTGGCTCATGAAATCAGCTTCTTTACAACAGCCTTGCATCCAGAAGCTTCCACTGCTGCCTTCATGCAGTGGTCCCTCATTGCATTTTATGCCTTCCAATTCCACATGGCTGCTGAATTATTAGACATGATGTTCAGCATCTGATTGCTGTCAGCATAAGGCTGCACAAGGTGTTTCCCCCTCAGGGAAATGGAAACTTTTCCTCTGTACTTAACCACAGCATCACCACTGAAGGCATCTTCCCATGTAAGCCCTTGTCTGTTGTTAGGCTAAAACCAGCCACAGCTATTCTTGAAATGCTGATGCTCCCCAAGTAGCACTTAATGCGACTGTAAAGCTTTAAAATTAGGTCTAGAAAATTGCATCTGCTAGGATCTGTTCAAATGTAAACCCCATTGGACCAGGATGGAGGATCCCTGAAGGCCAACTATATTATCTTTGTGTATAGAAAACAATTAGAAAGCTAACTTTAAAATGCTGCAATTAGAGGCTTAATATAAATACATTTCTGATGCTATCAACAAGCTTGCAGATTTCAAGAAGCTCTTTCAAAAGGGCCTTCAAGCAGAATAGCTGGTTTTGTTTTTCCTTCATGCTGAACATACTATGGGCAATTTACACACACTTTCTAATCTTAAAAATACTTTATCCATACTATGCATCTTATTTGCTATGAATTCCATACAGACTGTAAAAATCTACATAAAGCCTTATACAGATTTACTGCTCTGCCTTTAGATTCATGGCTGAAGATAAAGCATACTAGTAGAAAACCTCGGGGGCAGGCACATAAAATCTGATGAGCAGGAGTTTTGTAAGATTTAATAGAAAGGTTTCTACCTATATTTTAGATAATCAGATTACAGTAGGATTTCAAAATTAATTTCCCTTTCTTGGGCAGTTTTATGTTTTGTTTTGGAAATAATCACACAAATTGAACACTGCAAATGAAAATCTTTGGTTTATTAAGGTCACTAGGGCAACTCCTACAGATTTCAATCGGGCTAGGGCCTCACTTTATGGGGAATTCTTGGGAAGAAAATAAAATCAGACTTCTGCAAATGGAGCAGCATGCCAAAAAGCTTTTTTAAATTTTATTTTGATTATGGTCATACTGCCATGTGAGAAAGCAGCTCCTTTCATTGCCTTCAGGAAATCATCAGGTATTCCTGCTCCCACTGATTGCTTGCAAGCATGGTAGAATAGGCTGGCTTAAAAGCCGCTGCTTTTTCACAGTGGCCAAATACTGCTGGTGAGCTGAAGATCCCATCTCACTCTTGTTCCAGGATCTCAGCTTCCACTGAGTACGGAGCTTAGGAGGTCCAAAAAGACCCTCCTGTTTACAGCAGTACCAGTCAGCTTCCTCAAGGAGATACAGGGTTGTCCTGGACTGTAGGATAAATAGGCTTGCCTACTACAGGCTAAGAAATCTTGGGTTCCTGCTCCTGAGAGTCGAGCACTCAGAAGTGTTTTAGATGGGACCCTGCTTTCATGACAGGCAGTGGCTGTCAGCTCTGGAGGAATTTCCAACTAAGTGGGAACCGAGTCCTCCATCAAGCAGAGTTTTACCTGTGAGATGAACAACTGAATTCAGCTCTTGGCGTCTTCTTCCTCCCAAACCTAGAAACATCCTATCACGTTTTTCTTTCCACTTCAAACTCCTTTTTTTATCTGGTGTGAACACACACATGCTTCTCTGCCATCACTGAACACAGTGCAAGGGACTGACACAGCTCTACTTATGTTGTTATCAACCATTTCCAAAGCAAGTGTCCTGGTACTTCTGACAGACTTCAGCCAGAAACAGAGATGAACATCCCTTCCTGCACCAAATCACACTGACACCTACTGCACATTTAAGAGCTGGTATCACTAGTACAGAGCAAGGCATAGGGCAGTTCCTGTATGAAGCCAGTTCCAAACTAATGAGAAGCACTGGACATGGAAAAGAATTTGGATTAAAAAAGTAGCAGTGTGGTACCAAGTATTGCAGTAAGAATTCTAGAAAAACAACTTACCAAAAGTGACAAGTTTGATGCCTGTAAACATGCTTTAATCAGTATTTTGGATGAAGTCTTAAGGCACTGTCTTTACTGGGGAACACTTCCTCAATTTTCCATGTCTTTGTATCACAGTGTGGAGTATTTATTAGCTAGTAATATCTGAAAGGTCTCGGAGATAGGCATGACAGAAGTGGGGCTTCAGCTTCACTGACCACAGAAGTATTTAAAATGACGTTTCAAATCTACTGGAAGAAAACTGTTGAGTAAGAAAATAGTCAGAATTCTGGATAATATTACATATTTAACTTTTCAGCAGAGAACAACCTCTTGGCACTAACCATGTCCTTTATTCTGATAGATCAGAGACTGAAAACCATGGCCTTTCCTGTGTCAACTGTCTTTCAGAATTAACACGAGGCCCTCCTCCTTCATCTCCACATGCTTAATAATATTAATAGAACATTAAAATATTAATACTAGTAGACAAGGTCTTTCATAAAGCACATAAATGAATTCATTCACTCTAGCTCATTAGCTTAATCGTCAACCTTTTTACAATGTAACTGATTAACATTTTCATTGTTCTTGTTTTATCCTTAGACTTTTACTTCTTCATGGATCAAAAGATCTCTGAATACATAAGCTCAACAACTATCTGTGCACATCTGTACCACAATAGACGTCACTGAAAGAGATAACTAAGCAAAGGCTCATGCTTCAAAGATACTGCAGGAAACAACCATTTAAGAACCATTTTTATTTGTATGTTTAATGTGATTATACACATTCATGAGTCCAACAAGATCTGCACTGTGACATTAAAGATACAGTACAATAACATTCAACATGAGGTACTTCATATTTATATATATCTGTCCTTTATAAATAATGCTGTAAGCCTGCTAAGGTCAAACACTGCTCCAGCACAAATGGGTGCTGGGACCTGAAGTTAGCTGTTTGTCACAACAAATTAAAAAAAAAAAATCCCAAACCAGTTCAGTGCAATATGTATGTAGAAATTAAAATGTTTACTTAAATACTATTTTAGATATGCAGAAAGTATATTACATTATACTCTCTTATCACATATTCTCCCCACCAGGAAAATCAAAATACAAGTAGCAAGGATGGCCGGGTACAGTTTAAGACAGAATCTATGAACGGATCTCTATTGACATTATGCTTACATTCCAGGTTGATATGGCTGATGCTTGCAAAACTTCAATCAATGTATTCCAGCTTGGATGCTACTGCTAAACCAACCAAGTCGACATTTAGACACCTATTTAAGTGCCCTGATGTCCTAAGGTGACTGATCCTTGCCACCTTCTCACACACCAATACCAGTTAGCATCAAGCTGTGCTGAGACTGAAGTCGCACTGTCAGCATCAAAATGTGTTTTGGGGTGCTTACGTTTGTTCATCCATACTGAAAAACTTTACATGCACCAGCTTGTAAAGCGTGGAATGGACTCAGAGGAATTAGGTTGCTTTCATCCTACCTCGTCAAGAAGATTTCATAAAAGTAGCAAATAAAAACAATAATTAAGTAACAGCTCATTTTCTACATATTACAACTACACAGTATTATGATCTCCTAACTTCCTTTCTAGCCACTGAATGTAGTAGATACCTCATCATTATTTGCAGATAAATAAAAATAAAAAAATAAAGTGAGAACCCAAGTCTAGTTATACCAATGCAGTAATGATCTGTCCCACCAGCTGACACACCTGATTTTTTTCCAAACAACTCAGAATGCAGCTTGCTACTGCAAGCAACTTGTCAATCTGATCATCACTCAAGAGTAATTACATCTACATCAACTGCTTGCTGTAAGAAAACTTAATCAGCTGATTAGCATCTTTCTCTGCTTTCAAATGTATTTAAATAAATAGAACTGCTGCTCAGCTGTCTAAAAGTAGATGACCATTACCTCATCACCATCTTAGATTCCTTTTTGCAGTCTCTTCAGCAACTCTTCCTCCAGTCCATACAATTTATACTCTTGTCTATTTTAGGCTGGAGATCTAAATATAATTAACTGCAGGTTCTTTAAATCACTCTTTGGGAGTTTTCCATGGAGCATTCTGCTTAGATTTCACTAACAGTTGGATTATGTATATCTGTTAGAAAAAAATCAAAACATATTTCTACATATTTTGAGGGTATTTACATTTCAGACAGAACACTGCTTACACACACACACGTATGTATGTATGTATACAGAATGTTAAACACTAAGATGGGTGAAAAGCATTGATCTTGCAGGGGCAGTCTTTTACCCGGCTCTCCTTTTATTACCTAGAGAGATCTGGGTTTTGGCCATATACTGTTTGATGTCTACACTCCAGTTTTACTTACTTCAGATGGTACTTTGGACACTGTAAAGATGTATTGGCACTTTACAATGGCCAGATGCCAAGATTCCAACCGTCAAGAAACACTTAGAGTAATAGTATTAAACTGGTAAGAAATCATATGGCAAAAACATTTTTATTACAAAACTGACAAGTGAATTCAGGGTTGTGCTACATTAATGTGCTGATATACCGTAACATTAATCTTCAGTCTGCCTAAAGAATCATTTGGTCCTCTCATTTCCGTAAAACATATGCAACAAACAGAACCCACTTCACAGGTGGAATAAGAATAAGATGCTTTACAATAGGTAGTGTGTCTCTGAGAAGCAACTGTCCCAATGCAATAGTGAAGGATTTTCTTATGTTCAAATAGTACCTGTATTTCTTTCTTATACTGGTTTCCTTCCCTGATAAAAGGAGTTATGATCCCTAACGGTTTTCCAAAAATGATACTGACATATAACAGGAAGTTTGGGAAAAAAAATTAGACAAGGAAAAGGTCTGTACCACAAAATCCTCTGAGTGATGTGTAATCATAAGCAGTTCAAGAGATCCAACATTAATACATTAGAGAAGACTTCCTCCTCCTCATTATCATCTGATGATATACACCAAGTGTAATATGACCACAGTTGGGAATCTTGTGCCTTTGTCTAAACTTCCACTGATAATGTATGGTAATAAAAGAAGAAATCTCGTATTACAGGAAAAAGCCCAAGTCAGGATTGGTACGTTCCTTTGCTCCTCTATAATCTGCCTCTACCATGTTTAGGAGGAAGAAAAAAAAAAAACCCACCCAAAACAAACGAAAAAATATCCTGCATTGGATGACAGGTACTAATTCCCACTTATTTAGCAAGGGTTCAAAGAAAAGCCATTTAAATAGCAAATGAACTTCAATGTAGCAAAAACTAGGTCACGGGAGTAGAGTTTCAAGAGCTGTGTATACAAATGGAACACGTGCAAGTACTTTCTTGCCTTCATGGTGGGATTCCTAGGAAATAGACCTCTGAGGGTAACCTGCCACGCCCATATCCCCTCCTCACTGTGAACATGTCCACGCACTGGGGACATGGTCAGCACGCTGTATAGCTTCCTGAAAGCTGCTTCCTTCTCTCCATCTTCCCCTGTAGCTATCCCCAACAGCTGGCCACAGGAGAATCTCACAGGATGAAGGCTTAAACCCATGCTTTTTCTGCTTACATCTGAAACACTTCTTTCAGCCCCCATTATCAAAAGCAGCTCAGTTTACTGTAATCTCTTAAGTCTGAAGAACACACAGAAGACACAGCTATAAAATAAGGCTCTTCGTTTTCTACCCCTACCTCCCCAAATAACTACAAGCAGAAAGCAAGAAATGGAGAAAATGAAGACAGCATCAGACAAGAAGAGGGGACATCCTCTGGTGATTCACAGGTGCATCAAAGAAAGGGTCAGCACCACCAGCAAACAGGCACCCCTTTAACAAAGCCTGTAAAACTTGCTTGTTCCTAAGAGCTTCCAGTTTAAACATTACACTTAAACTTTATCACCAACGATGCTACAAGTACAGCAAGCCAGTAACTTGCCCACAGCATTTAGTTACATATTACCTGTACTGGTCACATATCTGTAGATAAAAAGCTAAGCGGCAGTAGGCCTGAGCCAGACAGGTTCTTCATAGCAAAATGCTTCATCTCCACACACTTCTATTCAAGCATAAAATATGAGTTCAGGAATTTGCCCTCCCTGTACCCCAGTGCCATTTGTACTGTCCGAAGAGCACTGAAACTGAACAGTCACCTTCCCACACTGAACTTCTGTCATTCCTTCTTGTCCAAAATAGCTGAGTTCGTTACCATCCAGAATCACACTAGCTGTGTAGAAGGTGTCGGGCTCAATCTGCACCGGATATTCAAACCACACAGGAAAAGTGTTACTAGAACCATCTGAGAAATATTTACTCAAGTTCTGGCCTAAGATAACTCCTTGTCGTTTGAGTTCAATCTTGGCACTGTACTCTGCTGATCCACAGCTGGAGCCGTACAGCCCAAAGCCAGCAATAAACACTCTCTTATCTACAGCAAACTGGATGCTGTCACAGCGGCCCCTGTAGCGCCACTGGTTGCTGCGGTAAGCACAGGACTGGAAACGGTGGCATCGCTGAGGAACGAGCCCTTTCCGGGGCTTGCTTACAAACTGTAACTCTGGCTTTTTGGCAGCCGTATACCAGAGGAAGATATCATTGGTTTCGTTCAGAGTCAGAATCCCAGACTGAGCAGCACCATTTGCGAAGTCGTCGAGTGCCATGGTAGGGATGCGTATCAAGTACAGAGCCTTCCCGAGGACTTTGCGCTTGTTCTCTATGGTAGCTGTTAGCTCTTGTCGCTGACATTCCACTTCGGCCCAGTTCAGAGCTGCTTCGAAAACAACAATTTCTTTGGCATTCAGAGTCTCCCTTCGGAGAATGCTTTCAAGTGTCTGAAAATCAATGTCACAGAATCCCTCAGACTTCAAAGCTAGCTCAGCTTGGGCATCAATCACTTCCCAACAGCGCTGGGTCAGGTCAGGTTCCTCAAATAAGCAGCTCTGGGAAAGCAGCACACAGGCATTCTTTGCGCTTAGGCTTGTCTCTAGAAAGTTGACGCAGGCGCGGGCAAGATGAGGGACGATATACTTCTTGGCAGCATAAAGAGTGGCCAGTACGGTATCTGCAGCCAAATCAATTTCATCGCAATATATGTATCTGAAATAAAACACATGCATGTAACATTGCTGCTTAACGCAAAAACGTGATTTGTTAACTACATCTGAAAATTATAAACAAAGAATATTTAAATGGCTCTACATTAAAACTAAGCACTGCTTTTGGGGAACATTGATTAAATCCAGAATGAAAAGCATAAACTAAATTCATTACTCATGTAAGACCACGGAAGAGAACAGGCTTAAATCCAAGCAAAACTTTGCATTTGGGGTACACACTATGCAGAGAAAGGTTACATTTACAACTATGGCCCCTCCAGCTCTGCATTCCCTCCATACATGCTTTGGCTAATGAGAGGCTACCTGCCCCAGGCAGTAGCTCCTCAAGGGCTAACAGAACAGTCTGGAACATGTCTTACAAAGAGCACTTGGACTGGATACTCCGTGAAGGTGAATGGTGATTTGACACGTATATACAAATACAGGAATGAAAACAAGTTTATTGGGAATAACTTAGTCTAAGAGGACAAATTCTTTCAAAGTATATCAGGTGCTATCCATTTTCGTAACTACTGGGGTGTGGTTTTTTTGGGGGGTGTGACTTTTTTGGTGTGTCATCATCGCGTCCCGTCCCGTCCCCCCCGCTTTTTAACAGGCTGATGAAGCATATAGAAAAAGTTAAAAGCACAATTTAATTCTCAGGTTTCTTAATGCTTACAGCATTCTAGCTTCACTAGCACGGTGTTTTTTCTCAGTCTCATTGCATAAGGAGGAAAAAAGCTTTACTGCTATGCTGGTGCGGTGGAAGAGATGAAGGTGAAATTCTGTTTATGTGACAAAACTGCTGGGATTCACTGCTCAGAGAAATGAAGCATTGTACAGTTTGTTCTTTTTAATATCTCATGCTTCAGGGCCCCATTTGCAGCTGGTGAATGCAATGTGCTAAAACCATGCCAAATGCAATTTTACTCTTCATAGGGATAAGCAAGTCTTGATGGTTATGGTTGATAAAAGTATCTTCCTCCAGTAAAGATGAAGTTGTATGTGACCCTGTACTAATTAAAAAATTCTAGTTAGCAGGTTTCCCAACACAATGAATTTTTTGCAGAACAGATGTGCTTGTAAAGTGGAATTAGTACCTAGACTGGTCTGATTATAGTTCAAAATATGTTTATTTGTATTTTGCAGGTGTATGGTACTATCTTCCAAATCACACTTTAAAAAGATGTCCTGAGCAGATACTGCTCAAGCAATATAATAAAATCTAGGAGGTTACAGAGAAAAAGAACACTTACACAGACCCCAAACCTTTTTTTTTTTTTTTTTTTTACCTTTATTACTTTGTTTCAGCTGGTCTATTTATAACAACAAAAAGCAGATCTATGTATCACTGGTTACAGGCTTAGCTCCTTTACTGTCCAAAAAATTTTCAATGTATCAATTCATTCGTTTTTATGATTCTGTTCATTGCTCTCCAACTCTTTTCTCCCTTCGATTACTTCTATTTGCCTGCTAGTACAGCAGAGAATGATGACATCTGTTTTAAATTGAAATAGTACAAAAGTCGCTAGTTTAATATTCATGAAAGTGAAGAACTAATATCACTGATTTACAACAGACACAGCACAGATCGGCTGCCAGCAATATTCCACACTTCTCACTCTGCCAATGCACTTCAACTCTGGTCTGCAATTACTGATATTCCAGTTTCACCCTGTTCTTGAACAGAGAATTCTGCTAGACCAGAGGGTTTGATGTTTGGTAAAACATTCATCCTGGGATGAGACCAGAGTTCTGACTTGAACTGTTGAGATTAAGATAAGATACAATACATTAAAGATACCAATTCAGTGTGTCAGCTAGGCTATTAATTTAACCCTATTTTTAAAACTGTAGATAACAGCCAAAGCAATTTTACCGAGAGAGTAATTAGTATCTACCATTCAAGGTATTCTTTTCTGTGTTACACCTGGCAATACCTTGTCTGATGTTTGTTGCCAGAATGCCCATTACATAGCAAAAGATAAGAAATATTTAGCTGTAAGAATTCACTGTCCAGGGGAAAACCAAAAACAACCCTACCACCCTCTTCTAAAAACCAAACGCACCGCTCCCTCCCCCCCAAAAAAACCCCAAAAAACCCCAACCAAACAAAAAAACCAACCGCAAGAAACTACAAAACCAAACTCAATCTATTTTCTGACAAAGCTTTGATGCGTCCGTCCTGACTGCAGAAAGTAGTGTACGAAGGGATATGAAAAGGAGCTGCTTTGGGATAGGTAAAGTCTTTTCCTTCTGAAGCAACAGCATCATGAACCTTCTGCCATCCACTGCTCACCAGCTGCAAGCAACACTCATGGGGATGATTTCCTACTGGGAGAGGAGTGAAGGGGACCGTGGCTCCCCCCATGCTCCACCCAGTGCAGCACATGCACTGGATCCTGCGATAAGGGGAATGCTGCACTGCTGAGCAACATCCCTTTCCCTTCCCTGCACTGTCATGGCTGCAGTCCCGGTGTTCGCAGACACAGGAGCACTTTGCACGTTCAAGCCCATTGCACCAGTGGAAGTTAGCACTGGCAAGGTTAGCTCAAGATCCACACAAAAAAAGTTTGTGGTCTTTTGATTCTTTACATAAAAGCTGAGAAGGTGAAGAATCCCACGGTCCTGGCCATGCTCTCAAAGATAGTCTCCTAAATTGCCATGGGCTAAACAATATGCCAAGACCTAGATGCCAGTATTAATACTCTCTTTTCTAGGTTTGCTCTCAGAACACATTTCTTAATGATAAATTAAGAAAGCATTCAGTTTTTATATGGCAAAACATGTTTAGCCACAGTGAAATAGATTTGCTGTTCAAAAAGAAAGGGCAGCCAGGGGAATCCAAGTATCTTGTATTTATGCCTTGTAAAATTCTGCGTGAAAGTAAAGCACAAGTCTGAGCTCTGCAGAAAACACAAAACCATAAAGCCCCAAAGCAAGGATCCACAATGCCTACATAATGTCTTATCTTAACTTTACATTCCAGGTCTATAGAACATCTGTGTGACTACAGCTTCTCCTGGCAGTTACTGATATTTGCACAGAACATTTCTGATGTTCATGATAACCTATAAAAACTCTACATACAACTTTGAATGTTCATCTACAGTGCCACTGTAATGTAAAAGAAAGAAGGAATTCATTCTGTCGTCACAAGCTAGTCAAAACAATCTATGAAATACAATAAATTGCTAGCTAGTGATTACACCATTACATGTAAGAAAATCTGCAGCATATTAAAAGGTTCACTATCAGGTACTAATGTATATTATCAGAAAGCAACAGCAGTTACTAACGCTGAAGGGAAAAAACCCTCAAAGCCATAGCATTTCCATAATAGGGCATTTCTCTAATAATCAGAGCTTATGGATACATTCAAGGACAATTCAGCAGCAGAGCTGCTTCATTATGCTCCTTCAGGAAAAGCTAGCATTTCTTACACAGTTTGCAAGAAGAAAAGTAATGATCATGTAAACTGACTGTTTTTCCTCCGTTAGGATAAAAAAACCCTATCCATGTAATCAGCCTTTTTATCACTTTCCAAATGCATCCATATGATAGATGAGGAGAAATTTCATTTTCAGAGGCTGTATTCAATGACTTAGGGTTTTTTCTAACACAAGACCTGCATATTGCAAGTTTATAAAAGAGCTGGAACGATACCAATATACAAATGCAGCAATGCTGGGTTTGGGGGGTTTTGTGTGCGTGTTTTTAACTTTTCACTATGCTTGCAAAGAAGAACAGGGTTTTTTTGTTACAGCTGACAATTCTTTTTAGTAACTCCATTCCTTTGTGTAACTTGTAGTGACAAATCAGATCAATAGGCATTACAGTATACAATGTACCCAAAGATCCCCTGTCAAAGTCATTATTTATAACTGCCTACATTAGTCTAACATATGCGTGCCCAGGAAGTAGAGGGGGAGAGCAAAATGAGGTAAAAGTTTAAAATACTTGAAACACAAAAAGAGGAATATTTTAAGCAACTGCTTTCTTTCTGTTTATACAGAAGTTTAATACTTTAACTACGACATTACCAGTGTATGTATACATCAGAAAGGAAAACATATCCAGCAGATGAATGATGCTTACTTCAGCATTGCGAGAAAAGCAGCAGGCTCAACATCTGGTATACGGATTTCATCTTTGTCCTCAGCAAGCTCTCCGTAAAACATCGCGTGGAATACAGAGCTCCCAACAGCCAGGACATACTGTTGAGAAAGGGAAATCTTATTTCATGCTTCAAACTGAAAGCACTGCCAACAAAAACAATGTGGGAGAGTGGGCTTCACTGACAGACTCTATAGACACACTTCAGTAAGAAATGAAGTCAAAGTTAAGAACAGACTTACACATTTTCCCTGCATTTTACTCTCATGGGCATACATGCATTAGCTACTGGAAAATGTTCATATCCATCACAGAAGTTAACTATTTCTAGAAAATCTCAAGAGTAATATTAATCAACAGCACAAAGCAGTATTCCTAACTTTACGATTGCCTTAGCACAAGTGTACTGTTTAACTGAAAACACAAAGAAAAGCAAGGGACAGACTATTCCACTGCATGTAGCCTTTTAAAATACAGAATTATGCCTGTCCCAGAAGAGCCAAGTCTCCCATGCTACGTCCTGGTATAACCATGTTCGCTCTCTGGCTATCCCCACCCCAGCTGATAATGCAGCTGTTGCTTACTTTGTGTCCTGGCAGCCGCTGGGTCCCACCTGGTGGCCCGACCACAAAATGAACATCCGCCATCAAGTCATTGTTGAACATCACTGCATTTCTACAAACAGAGGTAATGTGTTAATTTACGGCGCCTAGGAACTCTCTGCTTGCCCCACACCCAAGAAATCTAATTTCTTAACAACTTAAAGTTGCATGTTAGTAAAGAGAAGCGTGTCACGCTTTGTTTTAAGCTACTTTACAAATCATCACACGAATATACCAGAGCATAAACTAAGGGTGTGTGCGTGTGCAATAAAAGAAACCCCAAACTTACGAGAAGTTTTCAAGAAGTAGAAATTAAAGTCGAGAGTATGTATCACTGAAAATCCTCACTAAGGTCCAAAAGCAAATCTTTACGAGCATGCTACAGCTTCCAGCAACAATTTTATTTACTCAAGACAAACAGCTGCACTGTCTGGAAAAAGATACTAAAATTTCCATTACCATAACACTTGTTCCACAGGGAAGGGGGGCGGGGAGGTGGGAGTTTAAGAAAAAAAGAGAGAACTGTGTTTCCTTCAATAAATAAATTAAAAACTAAACATATGCACTACAAACACTTTGCTACTTTTCATCACTCATTCAAACAGCAAAAATAAACTGCCCTGAACCTACCTCTCTCTGATGGTTGGATAAAGTCCTTGCCAATTAGGTGCCGGAATAGTGTTGTTGTTATTGAGATTTTGCTGGTGGTACTGCTGGACAGCAGTTGTATTAGTGTTGGCTGGTTTCTTTCGGGGAAAAATATCAGCAGCCATCTTCTTCTTCTTTTTGGTCTTCAAGGTAATGATTTCATAGCAAACTGGAGGCAATTTGCTGTTGCTACTGCTGCTGTTATTCCCCTTCTTAGAGCTCTTCTTGGACCTGTTCTTGACCGTCTCTGGAAGCATCAAGAAGAAGGTGAGACATTTCATGTTCTTTCCTTTCTCATCTACCATGAGTATACTTGTCTGTAAAGCTAGATAGCCTAACTCGCTAGGAACATTAAGAAATGCACGTGGAAGCTGTTAACAGAGCAGCAGAGCTCAGAGTTTGCTTCTTTTCCAGCAAGGCAAGGTGACCTTTCCAGTGCACCGAGTAAGAAACTGGCTTTAAGTTTGATCCAGTACTTGAATCGTTAAAAACATCCCCATCATTCCTGCCAGTTTTATTTCTTTCCCGATTTCCCGATAAGGAATTGCCAGAAAGCACTGCAGCCTGCGAAGAGGGTACGTGTGTGGCTGCAGCACCGGCTTTCTGAAGGGGGCTAGCAAGATGCGCTCGGTAGCCCTGCTCGCCTGCTCCGCAAGCTGAACTTGTGCGTTGAAGGGAAGGGAACTGAGTAGGTATTGCAGCCCTGCAGATGGAGTCAGCCGGCGTTCGGAGCCAATAGCTGAAGTCACCGATAACGATTGGACTCAGCCGCACAGTGACACCTATTGTAACGTACGCCGCTCTGACATTAAAGCGACAGCAGTCACACTCCTCATTCCATACGCAGAGCTAAGTAATAAAGTAATAAATGGCATGCACAGTTGCGTAAGCACACGACTGGCCAGAAGCATGTGTGTTTTAGCTCTCCTTGATGCTGCTTGAATTTTCACCGGGGAAGCAATAAAAAGTTGCAATCGAGTAGAAAGACGTATTTGAGCCTAAATATTTCCGTGGGAGCTATTTCCACACGCAGTCGGTATTCGCATGACTTCATCTGCCTCGAGTATTCCCACAAATCCCTACCGTAACAGTTGTTCAGCAAAAGCACACTGTAGATACCAGAAACAAATTAAAGCAATCAACTAGCAGCAGCAAAGACAGCGATGCAGTTAAACAATCCCTTTCAGCTCGGCTTCTACTCCAGTGTAACATGAATAGAGATGAGGTCACAGCTTTAGCTTTAACTCCTTGTGTTTCTAGATAATGTAATAGCCTTTGACAGGGGTTCCAAATCACTAAGCAGTGCTAATTAAGCCAGCTTACACCAGACATGGTAGCACCACATCAGAAGAAAACTTCTAGATGTGCAATCAGATTAAAGCAATCAGAGTGAATATACTTAATCAATATTTCAAAGCATTAAATGAAAAAGTCTGAATGATTTACAACAGTCTCAGGCAGAAATCACTCCTTGAGATGCAAACACACTGATTTTATTCACAAATACTTCCTGAAATAAACAGGATATAAACTATGCCAACCAAACCATTTAAATAGGAAAGATGACTAGTTTTCAGGCATTAGTTTACTTAGAACTTAAATTTAGATCAGATTTCCTTAACGGTAGGTCAAAAGTATTAAAAAACCCATGCAAGTATAGCCACTTAGAAACAAAAGCAGGGAAATAAAAAATGTAAGATATTAGGTATCAACATTACACACCTTCAAATAATGGGGATATAATTAAACACAATTTCATAATTATTTTCAAGTTTTAAAGAAAAACATCCCCTGCTTTCAAAGCAGATTTAGATCTTTTTAGTCTTAATTAGTTTTGCTGGACAAAAGTACAACAGTGAAATTAAAGTGATCAAGGAATGGTGGAGAAAAGGCTGACCTTGCTGAAATCCCTGACAGAAATCTGCCACTGACTTGAACCTGAAGCACAGAAATATTACTCAGGCTATTTATTGAAACAGCATCACAAGTGCTTGAATCACAGTTATGGCTTTGTAACACAATCTCAGAACGTCTTTAAACCTGAAACTGTGCAGGTAATTTAAAAAATTATCTGGTCTCCTTGGGAGACAGTCCATATTAAGCACCAACTAAACACCCTGGCAGTTGGCCATCTAGAGACTTTGCTGCAGTGGTTTGGGATGATACCATTTCCAGACACACGTCTGTCCTCTCTGAAGTCACTACTCACAGAAGGGGGAAAAAGAAGAAAATGTGTCCATGCCTCAATGCTACACTGCACGACCCAACATCTTAGTGCAAAATCTCCTTCACCAGTAATTTAAAAGATGGTATGTTACACCTACTGTGGCTGAAAGGCAGAGATACACTCCTAAATACAGTGAGAGGCAGGGTTATGTAATTTAAAAAAAAAAATCTAGCAAGCTCTTCTTTCTCTTCTCCACCCCCTTCCCCCATTTTTTTTTTTTTAGTTTTTATCTGCAGCAGATTGTTTTGGAAGGGAAGCTAACAACCTCAGCCATACTGAACTGCAGAGAGGTAAAAGAACGGGTAAAGGAGAAGAAACTCATCTCACAGATACAATGTTTGTTAACTGCTCACAGCTGAGAGTTTCTAACAGACACAGGAGGTATTCTCAGCACAAAATTTGAGTTTGTTGAGTTTTCATGTTTTTTTCCCCTCTTTATATAATTTTCCAGCCCTCCTAGTTACAAAAATAACCCTTTTGTCACTGCACAGGGCAGACATTTAAAAAGAAAGAAGTTTTAAAAAACCTCTTAAAGATAAAGAAAAACCATGCACCCTTCAGAAAATCTGGTTCTCAGCACTGCAGTTGGCAGAAGGTAAAAGATAACAAGGGTTTGGAGATTCATATGAGAGATTTGATTTTCATCCCATAAATCTATTTTATAGACTACCAAAACACATAAAAATCAAGGTCCTCGCACATTTTTTCAAACCGCTTGACCAGTACAAATCCAAAGATTACACACATGCACCCCAGATAAGGTCACTGGGAGGATACAGAAGAGAAAGAGAATGACAAACAGACTGGCTGGTCAACTCACTGTGGGAAAGACAGATTGTAAACATGAACCTGTAGAAGTCCACCATACCTCTGACTTGTGTAGAACACAATGCACGTATAGCATGATGTGCTTTCCTGCGAAAGGAAGGGAGGGAGAAGCTACAGCTGAAGCATGTTCTGCCTGAATCCAGCTCCAGCAGCCAGACAGACACACACACCCCAGTAGACAAGAAGTATCTACGTGACAGGCTAAAAGTCCACCCCAGTAAATAAAAAGCCTAATTGCCATATTGCTTGTTCTTAGGCCATCCACAAAATCTACTCTGCTGTAACTGGAAAATAGTGCCCATTCCAAAACAGACTCCAAAAGTTCCTACGAAAAACTACAAACCTATTACAGCTTTATAACACCTTCCATTGCTCAGAAACTGTCTCATTAGATGCATGTGAAATGGAAAAAAATCACCCAAAGAATTAGTGCTAGTTGCACTCACTCCATTTAGGCAACCACTTCCATTTATTATCCTATGGTTTTCTTCTCTTACCGTACACACACTGTTAATGAACTTACAAATCAATGAGTTAGCAGTCAGGAAAAGCAACCTATGAACTGCCCCCCCGCTGAAAGACTAGTGAAAACCCCAAGTTCAAATCAGTCTGTCTCAGGAAAAGGATCAAGGAAATCAACCTTCTCTCACCCAAAGATCAATCCATTTCTGAAAGCTTATTACGTGTTCCTCACCTTCTTTGGCAATTCTCATTTTTCTTCATTAATTATACATTAGCAGAACCAAACTTGATATATACAACTTAGAAAAGGGAAATACAGTTCTTCAAAGGCACATTAATCTTTATTTGATAAGCAAAGCAGTCAAACCAGAAATATTTTAACTTAAAGGGTATAGGAAATTCCACGCTCAAATCTGAACACTGGCCTAACAAAAATCTAAAATGCCAAAGATGAAGAATTAAGCAAAGGACTATATTCTGAGGCTAGATACCATACATCAAGTTACATGCCCCTTTTAAATTTCTAGGAGTAAGTTACAGGCCCTTGGAAATCAGCTCCTGGCTAAGTATTGTGAAAAAATGAAGCATCAATTTTGCTGTTGAAATCCAAATGTGTGCAATATACCTGCAATCAGTTTGATTTATCCCTTAAGACAGTAATATACCTTGACGCTATTATGAGGGTTGGAACAAGAGTTGTACCAACTCTTGGTACAACGTTTAATACTATGTTACTACTATAATTATGCCTTTGTAAAGGTAACTTCCAATTGGAAATGAAATGATTTCTCGGGGTTGATGAGCATACTCTTCCTCATATTACATCAGTCTCTCCTGCTGCAATAGCAAGTATAACCATGTTTTCCTATTTACTTTTTTTCTTCTTCTTCTAATAAGTTGTGGGTTTCTGTATCTCTTCTTTACAGGTCCATTCTTCATGCAGTAACATGAACTGGACAATTATATAAAAACCCAGCTTTCATCAAAATCTCCAGTGTTCTATTACAACCAGATACTGAATAAAGGCATGAATTCCAAGCAGGCAATGAGAAAATACATGTATTTTGTTTTGTAAAGTTGCGAAGCCTCTCACTTGACAGATATTATGCCTATGTATTATTAACATTCTTTGTTTAGATTCTGAAATTCCTCTTACATGGAAACAAATTTCATAACATGTATCATAATTAACCAAAATAAACACACAACGCTACTTGTTCAACAGCTCTACCTGTCCACTGCTAATTTCCATTGCATTTAAGTTGACTTTAGGCACTCATTTAAAAATTTAAAAAAAGTTCAAAGAACAAATAAACAAAACAAAACACTCAAGAACCCCAACCCACACACCTGAGGAGCCTAGTTCTGTTTACCTATCTATGAATTGTTTAGTCATTGGGAAGAATCCTTCCCAATGACCATTCCAACCCTTCTGGTTTGTAAAAACGCTCATTTGGAAAGGGGACTGACAGCTCTACTCTTGCTTTCCTCAAATAAAAAATGCATTACAGTTGACAAAATCTTCCAACCTCCTCTCTCCTAAGTTTCTGATTGGCAGCACTGAAAGTAATCAAGATTGCATCCACTTCTGTCTGTTGCATGGACAACTTGGGCCTGAAGTCTTACTAAGTAAGGTCTTCTACTGGGGGGGGAGCGGTGCGGGGAAGGGGACAACAAAAAGCAGGAAGAAGGATGGGCAAAATTGTAAAGACTCTCAGAGAAACCAGTATACAGGGTAAAAAAATAGAGAGCATTTATTTCCCAGAATAGCCAAGAGCTGGGTAAGAGCAGAACAGCATCAAAGTAGAACTGCATTTTGAACCAACACTAGAAGCTTTCAACCAAAGCCCAAAATAGCTGAACTGTATTTTGCTATAGGTCTTACACTACACTAGCAACTTAGTTGTTGGCAAATCCTCTTCTCAACTGCTTAAGTTTTTAAAGTATGAGGATTTAAACACTTCGCATAATAATATCCACTGAGATAGTTTTTGCTTTTTTTTTCCTAAATGCCCTTAACTCTTTAAAACAAAAGCAGAAAGCCCTGAACAGCCCAGTCAACAGGTAAATACAAACTTACACAAATTAGAAGCTTAAAGAATGATTATTCAGATACATTTTACTCTTTCATTATTTTATTATTTGCCAGCATATACGCTGCGTCTCTGCATGGCACTTCTTTTTGGTATCCCTACCAAAGCAGCCTTAATCTTTTTAATATGTCCTTTTTGTATCTGCAATCATTTTCATTTTGGGGTTTTTTTGGTTGGTTTTTGGTTTTTTTTACAGCAATATCTTTTTTGAGACAAAGTAATCAAAACAAAACATCATATTTAAGAATAACATTTAGCCTTATGTTTACTTGCGAATAAACATCCACTTTCCTTCTGTGTGGATTTCAATTGGCTCTCCACCACGCTATTCCTACACGAAGTGCAACGTCTCCCACTGTCAGTTTTTTCCTATTTCCTTCTTGCTTGGCTGCTTGAAGTCCGCATTTTAACCCCAAACACAATGTATCACAAAAAAACTTCTCTAGGCTGTTGGAGTTTTGTTTCTAAAGGTTCTGTTCCCAGCTGGGTCAAAACAAATACAGCTAGTGTATTAAAGTAAGAAAGAAAAAAAAAGTTTAGAATTCTTTGTTTTTCGTTATGATTTCAATACTATGCTTGCTGCATGAATGACAGTCCATATAAACCATAACTGCATTAAGAAAGGTTTATATTTACACAACCTACAGTGAACATATTTGATCCAGTTACAGTGAATTATCACCCAAACCTTCTGTTCTGAGCACATGGAAAGAAATAATGTGAAATGCTTCACTATAACACAAAATATATGATTTTACCAGCCTGCTGAGACATATTGCCCAATATCATAGTTCAGGAACTGCAGGTAGAAAATATCCCAGAGCAGAATTTGCAATTTATTCAATAAACATTAATTTGCTACTTGATAGTTCAAAGTAAAACCAAGAATTATAAATGAGCTGAGATGAGAAAACCTGCAACTGCAAAATGAGAATGCAATTCAAGGTTACAGGAGATAAAATTTTTTCTACAAATTTTAAACTGACAAATTATGCATTTCTTCCCCATCACTACTACCCTAGCTTGTTCATTTCACTTCATGTTGAGTCTTGCTCTTGACAGCCTGTGGGGTTAAAAAATAAGGTCTTGCTTTTTTTATTTATTTCTAAAGATGATATTGCAAAGCCGAAAGCATTCAACCCTTTTCCTAAGACAGAGGTCAACTTTGACTCTACTCCACCTCTTACCAAAACTGACTTACAAAGGAAAGATCAGATAGCTCAGGAAATTGGTAATGAGATACAGTGGTTTTCATCTCTAGGTCACTAATTCTAAATTGACCAAGGTCAACAGTAATCAAAAGTCATTAGCATTTAATGATCATTCAGTGCCCTGTGAGAAAGAAGCTAGTGATCTTAGTGCACTTCAGAAAAACCACCACTACAATTAGTACTCACATGCTGCCTATTTCAAGGGAGAGATCAGGATCGGATGACTACAGGCAGAACTTCCTATCTTACAGACAGATCTTGCCTATATAGACAAACCTTTATACAAATTTTAACTCAGCTCAGAAACTATTCCTTTTAAATTGAATAGCTAAATTAATATAGGGTCTATAAAGGGCAGATTGTAAGGTGACTGGGCCTGCTCCTTTACATCAGTGGTTCCCAAACGTCCTTGTCCCCCTACACACAATAGGTCTGCAAAAAGCCAATGCTAACGCAGATAAAAGACACTTCCTCAGCAAGCCATCACTTGTGAGAACTGATGGCACTATAAGAGTAACTACTCCATGAGTATCCACAAGGGGACTGCATTAGTTGATTATATTGGCATATAATTGTTCAAGGACTACATTTTTCATGTGCACATAACCTACATTCACCACGTCAAACCACAGCATTGAAGGACCCTGGGGACAAAAAAAGGGGCAAGGATATTGCTGTGACCCACAATATACTTGTTCTGGGGCCTGCAAACTCCTGGGACTGCCAAGCTACAGCACCTTCCAACAAGGCTGCGAAAAACAGAAGGGACTTTTGAAAAGCTTGGTTAGCTGTTTGTAATGTCAATGTCATTAGGGTCAGTCATGGGAAAACTACATCATGCCAATCCGTAGTTTTACACCTAGTGAAGTTTAGGGAACATGTGGCTTAAAAACCCAGAGCCCATCAGCAACTCAGCATATGTGTTTACAGCGGAAAAACATACATGGAACCAGTCAGTATTAAAAATGGGGAACAACTGGTACAGCTTCTTATTCCCACTGCATTTTAGCTGAAGAAGATTACTTCAGTTACTGAAAGAGAAACAGGTCAGTACATTGGCAAACCAAGCATTCGATAAGAAACGCTTTGTCAAACACGGTGGCTCACTTCTCAGAAGTGAGAATCAAAACCCATGAGTAACAACTCTTGCAGTGTTTTGACAACTGTTTAATAACCCCAGTTTTTAGATATGAGAGACTGATGAATGCTAACCTGAGCTGCATCCAAATAGTTCAAGGAACGGAACCAAACGTTATATGCATTAAACTGCACTGAATTAATCTGCCTTTGCCACACATCAGAAGCCGTGGATCTTGTTACTTGCCCTTAACTTTGTTTCCAGACTCTCACAGCACAGGCAGCCTCTGTTTGAAAGGCGGTTCCACAGGGGTATAAAGATGTCAAATTTTCATCTTATCAACTGTTTTAGAAAATCAGATCTACTTTCCTTTGCAGCAAATATTTCAGTGACACTTGCCTATCAGATATTACACTTTAGAATTTCGATCTGTTTCTCTTCCTCTTTACAAGTGAATGGCAGCTACTTTACAGTAATGACTTTTCAAGACTAACATACACATACTACTCAAATTCTGGTTTCAGAATATATTTTTAAGCATCAAGATGTATTTGTCTAGTGATGTTAGGATATCCTAAATGCCTGTTCTCCTTCACAATAACTGTTTCAGAGACCCCATGACATGTCAGAACTGCAGTAGAAAAGAAGAAATCAAGGAAGGAGCAAGTGAATAAACATCGGAGCATAATTAAGGGGCTGTGCAAGGTAAACATACATACGCATTAGCTTTCTGTATTACAAAGTTTTGTATAGTATGAAAACCCTCACTTCTTCTTGGTAGACAGAGTAGTATCACCTTGGTCTGACAGGAGAGCATCACCAAAACAAAAATCAAATTGCACTATGAAATCGAATGCACCTAGCTGCACTTTCTACATGTTTATGTGTATATTATTACCCTACCATCACATAGTATTCCTTTGAGCTACATTCCTTGACAGAAACTGAGCAAGCTGTCAAACAGGACAGAGATTTCTTTCATCTCTGAGTTGAACTGTATGCTTAGGACACCAAAGGCAGGCAAAACACTGCAACAAAGGGATAGTGTAAGCCACTGCACACATTTCCATTGTAAATAACACACAAGGTGACATGCTGTTACATAGCATGTGGCATATTATGTATTTCAAAGGGGTTGTGTTCTATCAACTATGGCAAGCCTACATACAAAATCTCACACCTATCAGGCACAAGCAAACACGCAACCTGACTGAAGAGTTGCTTTCTTTTCCAACTCTCAGAAAACCCTTGCAACCAAGCAAACTTTGAGCAAACACAGAGGCAGCAAAGCTGTATTTCCAGAGAACGTAGTTTTTTGAAGAAAATTACTCCTTTAAATTGCTTTGGATGGATGTGAAGAGGAGAACCTGCAGCTAGGGTGGATACAGAATGTAACCTGGTACACAAATACCCTGTTCACAGGAGGGTGTCATCAACAAGTCACTCAGCCCTGTACTAAAGTGGTACGTGACCCTCTAGTGAAATATTTATTCAGGATATCAGATAATCTCAGGATACAGGTAACAGGGCTGGACAAGGTGATGTCTCAAGATGCCTCCCAAATCTGTTTTCTGCAATTCTACACCCTACTTACCCAGGACAGCCAGCAGACATTCACAGTTCACCAGTGTTTTAAAATGCAAGCACTTTCAGACTCACTTGCTTCTTTTTAGCTTTCCGAGTTATCAACTCAGACAGGGCAGCAGGATCAGAAAACAGACAAACCAGGCTCAGAAAAGAGCAAGTTTGCAAATCTGAATTAAGTGACCTTTTACTTAAGCTTTCCCACCCCTCTCTGTTTTCTGACATACATACATACATATAACGTGGTTATGTAATTAAGGCACAGGACTGGAATCCAACTTCATGGCAGAAAACAGAATTGAAGACAACTTCCACCACACAAAGCTTTTAATCTTTTCTTTCCAAGATTCCCATCTCTTATTTCCTTCTTTTGCTTTATCTATCAGCTCTTTGAAACTGTTGCTTATCACTTATTTGTATAGTGCTTCACAAAATAGGGCTTCCACGCCAGCTGAGGTACCTAAACACTCGCCAACAAGGCCAGCAAGGTTCAAGTAGTTAGTAGAGAGTGCTATATAGGAGAACTCTTATCAAAGAAAACCAATGCATGGGGCTGAACTACATTCTGCTGCAAAACTAGCATCAATTGCGCAAGTTCACCCAACAGATGAAGACCTAAATTTCTTCTGACAACATAACACACAGCCTATCATTATCTGACCTCTGTTTTAATTGAGCTAGCACTGATACTTTCATCATAAGCATAACAACTGTTTGGTAACTGCAAAAAAAAAAAAAAATTTGCTCAGAAGCTCTAACAAGCAAGTGTCCAAATAATCAAAACTACTGTTGCAACTTCCATCTTTTTTTCTCAGCTTTAAAGGGTGGCCTAAAGAAATTGCATACTGATTCTGAAGGGTGCTTCCTTCAGGGCAGAGCTGAGGATCACTGGAGGGGAAACACAAGGAAAGTTATTGTGCAGTTAGCTGCACAGTGTACTTACCATGGGGGATTTAAAAACAAAACAAAAAAACCCCAAAACCCCATCAAACCCTGCACTCTACATTCAACTTTGTCAATCCTGCAGAATTTATTCAAATTAATAAGGCTCTAAGAGATTTTATTTGGAAAGTTAAATTACCCAATAAACCCAAAATACTACGCGTTGTGACACACTGCACATACTTTCTGTAGGAAACTGTGAGACCGGTACTTTCCCATCAATGAAAGTTATTTTGAGCCTAACTAGCAGAAAACTTAAAGTAGCTCTAACATAATATTGTATACCTATAACCCAACATCACCTCTCTCTAGAAAAAACATTCAAAAAGCCCAGGACACCAATTGAAGTCTGACAGATTAGACACTGAAAACAAAGACTAACAACAATGCAGAAAACCCGCACCAGCACTCCTCAGATGAGACACGGTCAGTCTGGTTTAATTAGGTATGTTAGTAACCATCATTTCAGGAACATATAAATACCGTAACTTCAATTCCAGCTTTTTTTCATTTTAAGTGAGAACAACCCGCTAGTCCCTCCTGGGTTTAAATGCGTGACCACTCAGGAAACAGTATAGGAAAATGGACTGATAAACCTGAAGGTTGCTACAGGTGGACTTCCTCGAAACAAACAGGGAAAAAGTAAACGGTAAAGGTGTGGGCCCTTAACTACTCAGCCTTCAGATACACGAGGAAGTTCGCCCAGGAACACGGGGAAGGGCAGTTGGTATTTACGTCAAACCGCGTACAATTATTAATTGTTCCTCTAGGAAGTTTATTGAATCGATAATTAAAGTACTTCTTTAAAAGAAGCACTGCTTTAAGCAGAAAAACAAAAACTCACACCAAAGCCCAACTTTCAGGTCTACCCAGGTCTGATTTTCGCCCAGCGCCAGCGCTGCCCCACGCAGCCCCGGCCCGGGGCTCAGCACAGCCGGGTCCGCGCCCGGTGCCCCCGCCCCGCCCGGCGCCTCCCGCCGCCCCGCTCCGGCACAAAAGGCAGCTGCACAGGCGCGGGGTGCACGGCCGCAACACGCCAAACGGCCGCGGGCACAACGGATGACTTGTAGCCGGCAAAGCCCGTTCCCCGAAGGGCTCTTTGTGCCGGGCGCCGGGGCGGCGGCAGCCAGGCCGGCCGCGGGGGGACCGCTCCCCCGCCTCGCTCTTCCCAAGTTTGGCGGCGGCAGCGCCCGGCGGTGCCGGCGCTCAGGTGCGGCCGCTCCGCCCCGTCCCTCGGGCAGGCGTCCCCGCAGGACGGCCAGGGACCAACGGCCGCCCGCCCGCGGCTCCCCCGCTGCCGCCGCCCCAGCCCGGCCCGCCCGCCGCCCCAACGCGCCCCTTCGCCCGGCGCCGCGGCAGCTCCCTCACCCGCCGCAGGACGGCCCCGGCCCCGCAACGCCTGGGGCCCAGCGGGGCCACCCGCCGCCGCCTCAGCGCCGCGCCCGCCCCGAGCGCCCGGTACCGGCCGCCGCGCGCCCGCGGCCCCGCCCGCGCCCCGCACTGACCTGAGGGCGCCCCCGCTCCCGGGGCGGCGCGGCCCCTCGCATCGGCACGCGCAGCCCCGCCTCGCACGACGCGCCCGCTCGCCCCGCGCGCACGCGCACGGCCCCGCGCTGCTTTCCCCGCGGGCGCGAGCGCGCAGCCCGGGCGGGCGGGGCGGCGGGCACGCGCGTGGGCTGATCCCGCCGCGCCGCGGCCTCGGCTCGGGCCCGCACCTGAGGGGCGGCGGGGCCCGCGCTGTCCCGGCCGCCGCGCGGCGTTGGCTGCCCCTCAGGAGCGGGGCCGCGCCGTGCGGGCGGGCAGCGCGGGCCCTCGCCCCGGGGAGGCCGGTCAGGGCCTGGCCCCGCGGCCCACGCAGGTGCCGGGGTGCAGCCGGCGCCCGCCCGCAGCAAAGGGTTCAGTTTTCACCACCAGAAGTGGGGCTTTGGCAGGGGACACACTACCAGCGCCTTTTTTTTAAATTAAAAATCGCATTAATGCCTGAAATAGAAGCACGTGCTTGGCGGGTAACATCCAACCTGCCTGAGGCGGCACCTCAGAAAAAGCGATTTCTGTGAAGGAAGAGCGCACTGTTCCCTATAGACAACAGCTTTTTTGACTTGCAGTTACAACGACTATCATTTTCCCACATAAAACATTGCTTTTGTTCATCTGCTCTCCCTCCACCTCTAAGCAAAGAAAGAAAATAAAAATAAACCCTACGGCAACATCTCTGGCCGTAGCGTCTGTGTCTTATCCCAGGGCGAGCAACAGGCAGCCTGAGGGATGAACCACACTTCCCTCTCACAATTTTTAGGGTTTTTTTTTCTCCAAATAAACCCAATCGTAAATAAGAAATTAATGCCACACATCCTTCCTTGCATGAGCTGTTCCTGTCCACTGCTCCTAAGGTTGCCAGGTTCAAAAAAAAAGCGCAAAATACTTTTTATTTTTGAGCTGCTAAAGAAATAATCGACAGGAATAGAGGTATTTCCAGGATCAGCGCCCAGTTTATCAGGAGCTTCATAAATAAGGGATTTCTCATAATGTACCCTGTGTATCTAACCACGTGGGAAATTAAAATGCATTGCTATCATTTATTTTTAAAAGCGTAGCAAAAGGCTTTATTTGAAGCTTTAGGGTGGGTTGTTTTTTTTATTTCCCCTGAAGAAACAATTATTTCTGGAATCACTGTGGTGTTACAGCTTCAGTCTCCCATGAACATTCATTTATCTATATTATATATATATGTTACTTTAGCAGATACCTTCACAATGTGAAATTAGGCATATCTGTGGATAATCAGTACTTTGCTTTTCCCATTTTAATGTTTTAACTATTAAAATAGATAAGAAACTAAATAGCAATAATAATGACTGTATACAAGCACGCACACTTTATATAGCTCCTACGGATTTTACCAGCAGAGTACATGCCTTAAATTATAGTGTTTAAATGATGATTTAATTGGGACTTGGGAAGCCAACAAGATATTCTTGTCTGAAGTAAACTTAAACACACTGTAGATAACCACTGTAATTTCCATCTGAAGGTAAAAAGCTCTTTTGCAGCTGGGCTAATTTGGGTGGGCAAGCAGTGAGGAGAATCCCTTTCCTCCAATTTAGAGGAGGTTATTTTGCAACCTGAATTTGAAATCCCACAGGGGGAAAACATTTTCTGGCCATAACCCCAGCACATCCAGGGGTTAGAAGATCAAGTCCTGCGATATTCTCCACATGTGCACTCCTGATTGAGAGGCAACAGGGGCTGCCCAAATTAGGGCCACCACTAAATAACATTTGCTTTGCTTTTTTTTTTTTTTTTTTTGGCTCCTTGCAGCTTTCCTGCATTTCCAGCTGAGCTTGTTCAGCTGTGCACAGGGGCTTGGCCCATGACTATCTAGGATCCCCCAAAGAGCTCCACACTCTGATTTAATACAATTATCAACACCAGATTAAACTGAAGCCATCACCACCACCACCACCCTGCAGCAGGCTTTGCATACCCAGCTGAAGCTGCTCCATTACAGCCAGTAGCACAGGAGGCTGTACACAGTACTGGAGCACCAGTCCCACCCCACCCTCAGCTCTCTTCACTCGTAGGGACCTACAAACATGGGATGACAGATTATACCTTGTGTGCATGGTCCAGCTCAAACACATGCTCACAGCACTGCTTCTTGGCACCAAAGCGCTGATGTTCAGAGCTACAGTCTCTCCTCTTGCTCCTGCAATTGCACACCCGGTATTTGTTACCTGCTTTGAAGCATACAGACATGCTGTTACCGGTCTGAGTTAAACAGACCTCCGTGTAGCTCGCTGTGTTTCTTGGGGATGTGTTTAGTCACATAGCACTGCCGTTTACTGACAAGTCTCAGCTCAACTCCAGAGCAAACAAGCCTCCAGATAAGCCAGACCTGGCCAGAGCTGCAGTTACAGCCGATATTTTTTTAGGAAAGATTTCTTCACTGAAAGGGTGGTCAAGCATTAGAAGCATTAGGCTGCCCAGGCAGGTGGTGGAGTCACTGTCCCTGGAGGTGTTTAAAAAAAACACATAGTTGTGGTGCTTAGGGATGCTGTTTAGTGGTGGGCTTGGAGTCCTGGGTTAACAGCTGGACTTCATGATCTCAAAGGTCTTTTCCCAACCTAAGTGATTCTATGATTCTCTACTGGGACACCAAAACCATCTTGCAACAGGCAACAAAAAGGGCAAAGCTTCTGCTGAGTGTTGATTGCTGTCACTCACCCTCCAGGGTGACTATATAGGTATAAAATGTGTAAAAAAGCTCATAAGGAAGAGGAGCCATAGCCCAACAGCAGCTTCAGAGAGGGCTTTGGGGTCTTGCCTGCTCCCAGCCCAGGTTTCTGGGCCAGCTCCAGCATTGCCTATTACAAACCAAGGGCTGTGCTACTGGGGATGGTAAAGCTGAACTGGCCACGTGTTGGGGAGAGCTGATCAGAGTATTTTAGTTGGTGTCTGCAAAGGCATTTAATTGGGATAGGTTCTGCTCTGTGGCGGTGGTAAAATAAAGCCAGATATGAGTCACATTCAGACTTATCTGTTCTCACATCACAGGCATATTTTCCAGGTATTGAGCAGCACTTTCCCAAAGACTTACTAACTTGAAAAGCCATTTAAATATTAATTTTCCAGTTCAACTTGCATGCTGGGTAGGTTCTTCCAAGTGCTCCAGGGTATAATTAGTTTCTCCAAAAGCATCTTCCCACCAGGCATTTTGCTAGTGCTGACCACATTTTCCCTTCCACATCTCCCCTCCTCCCCAACCTCTTAAAGCTTCGCTGAATTTCTATGCACTGCCTCCCGCAAAGGTTATCATCTTATGTTTAATAGGGGGGAAAAAGACAGTGCAAGAGATTTACTGCAAATGGAAGCCATTACTGGAGCAGTTGTCAAATGAAAGAACAATATAATAATGTCTAGCCATAAAGATATGAAGAGTTGCCTGTCAGAGACAAACACCTGACTTGTAAAATTAGCCTGGGCAGCTGCTGCAAGCTTTTGACAGGCAGGACAAGATCCTCACGACACATGGTTAAACACCCAGGTGTTTTGTGGCTATACAGGCTCAGAACTGGGCACCCAAGCTGGGACCAGCCAGAGGGAGATGCATCAGCATCCCAAGACCACAGGAGGTTTGTGTGAAGCAGAGCCAGGGGTCCAGCTCAGCACCATCCCAAGGGTCCTCAAGGGGTTACCACATCCCCTGGGTTTATTCAGGCACTGGATGTCTCCCAAAGCTAAACATGTCATCTGCCGCACAGCTGTAGCTCACTGAGGCAGCCAACCCCAACTTTTGGGTTAAGTATTATGTAACTAATACCAGATGGTGTTGAATTCTTTCTGCCCCTTGAGCCATAAGGTCAGGTCATACAGGCTATGAAACCACCACTAGAAGCTTGTTATTTCTAAGTCTAGTGTACTGGCACAAACATTTTTCCTCATCTCTCCCAGTTCTGCCCTCCTGCCAAGAACTGGGGCAGAAACCCCTTCAGGCTTAACCAAATGGCTGTTAACCTTTCCAAAATAAAAATGCATGGACAAGTGGATACCAGTGCCCATCACAAGGGAGGGAAACATATTAGCAGAAGAATCTTTGATTTGTGTCTGAGAACCAACATCTCCTATCAAGGACCATCCAGCTTCTCTCTCCATATACACCAGCACCTCTCCATCACACAGGTGCTGGACCTCAGCTCTCCCCTCCCCCCAGAAAAATCCCCAAATCACTTACTTTCAGCAGCACAGTCAGTTCTCACACCTCCTTTCCTCCAGATGCACACATCTGATAGATCAAGGCTACACCAACACCCAGCTCCTAATCTCCATTTCAAGAGCTTGCGCTCCTCCTGCAACCTTTTATAGCTGGATCACATCATCATTAGGCCCCAGGCGCAACAGTCCCAGGTGCCTTGTAACCCTTCCTTGCTTGCTTCAGGAGGGCCAGTGATACCAGTAGCAGCTCCAGGGGCTGCCTCTATGTTTTGTGAGTGCAGTGCTACTTGTTTTGGTGTCTGGATGTGAAAGTGTTGGCCACCATGATTTGTAAGCCAGTTTAAGATATGGAAAAAAGCATGGCAGGAGCCTTCCTAGCGCTGGCTGCTAACTGAGGTGGTCAGCCTAGACCAAATGCAGAGAAAATCCCATCACAAGCTTGCTAGCAATACATGCTTTTAAACAGCCTGAAGGTTGATTCCTGCTGTCTTTAGACATAGCTTAAGAAGGAGCTGAAGCCCCTGTGGTATCTGCAGGAGTATCTGCTCTTCTGAAACACTCCCGAATAAGGCATTTGATGCAATCCAAAGGATCCAAAACCCCAAAAAGCCGCTCTTCAGCATTGCCTTTTGGAGGCAGAGCTCAAGAGTTATCTCAGAGAGAACTTTAATGTCCCCAGATACTGAAAGGTATAGAGGAAAGCTGTCCTTAACTTGAAACTTTGGCGCTACTGTTCAAATTACAGAGAGACAGTATTGCCTGAATGCTGGGTGAACAAGCTTCTGCTTGCGTCAGTAAATATATAAACAAAAAAATGAGCCATGTTTTATTTTGCAGTCGAAAGGGAGGAACCACAGTTCGTGGTCATGTTTTTTTTTCTTCCTAACAGGGTTGTCCACCAGAAAAGGGAAAGGTGGAAAGCTGAGGCTTTCCTGTTAAAGATGGGCTGCAGCTGGCAGTGACGATGGCTGTGGCAGACCAGTGGTTTTTCTCCTGACCTTGGGAACACAAAGAATTAAAAAACCTCCTCCATCAGGGAGGTGTTGCCTGGGTTTTTGGCTCTGCATGCCCGTGTGCTGGCACCAGGCTGGACATGGGTGCAATGATGCAGCTGCGAGCAGAGTCCTGCCCAATACATGGGTGCCCCCATCCCAGTAAACTGTGTTGGTGGAATACCAGGAGGCTCTGCCCCATGCACTAGGGAGGCAAGCATTCCTCAGCCAGGACTCTTGGCTTTGCATAGGGCAAGGTATAGGATGAGCACTATACCTTCTGCATGCGTGTGCCTGCTGTATCTACCAGTGTGAAGTTAGGAAAAAAATACCAGCAAACATTAACAAGCCAATAGATGACTCTGAATAGTCTGTTCCATTGCTCAACTAGTCAAGCCTCCCCAAACCTGCAGTATTAAAGACTGCCCCAAAGTCCTCAGAGAGACTCGTATGAACTGGGACGGTCCCTGCAAGCAGCTGCTTGTGGGATGTGATGGAAGAGCGGCACGCACTCCCCCAGTTTCTGGCTAGGCCATCAGCCCCCAGCATGAGGAAGCGCTAACACCAGGCAACTTTGCACAGAGGCTTAACTCGCTTCTGAGCTCTGATGGTGAAATAAGGTGTTTTTAATAGAAAAATTAGAAAGGAAAATGGTTATTGAATTTTACTACAAAACCCCAAGGCAGAATAAGGAATAGGATGTAAAAATGTTTGAAGAATTTAAACCTGCAGTATGGAAGGGCAGAGTGTTAATAACAGCAGCCTTAATTACCCTAACTTACAGTGGGTGTACCCTGTAATAATTTTCAAGTATCGTTCAAGTGATCATAACAGGTTTGACCCACCGCTTCTTAAATAAACTGCTGTAATTATTAATATGCATGTATGATCAGGAGCTGCCGGAAACAACATCTCGAGTCTGTTATTGTGGAGCAAAAGACGTGGGTACAAATCTTGCCCTTGATAATTTTTTTGTGCATGGGTTATGGACCAAGCAGGAGGTAGACGGTGTGCAAAAAGATGCAAGCAGCATCTACACAGCACGCTGGGAGCATGTGGGCAGGGGGTGTGTATGAATCTTTGCATCCTTCAGAGTGACTGAAGAGATCAAACGCCCTGTTTCTGCTCCAGAGACATTAGCTTAGTCTTCCCCGTCCATCCCTTTTGTGCATGTGTTTTGATGACAGTGTATGAATGGGGTGGATAATCCAACCTCAGCTCCATGGGGAGAGCTGGTCACAGCGATACTCACCAGCTTTGCCTCCCACTGACTAAGTATGTATTTTTTAATCCTGTCCTTTCAGTGCCTAGAAGAAGGGGACAGGCTCTCTCTGCTCCTTGCCTCTACACAGCAGAGGGCATGGATTAGCCCTGAGTGAAGCATCTTGAGAGCCGTGACCATCTGGCTGTCATTAGTTTGATTTGATTTGATGGAAATGGACAAATGTAACAATTAGTATAGCAAAGCCTCCTAATTAAAAAAAGAAAAAAGAAAAAGAAAAAAGATGACGGTGATTGAGGATGGATGGGTTTTTAATTTTGTGCATGAATGAAATAACACGTTAATTAAAATCCAGGGTTTATTTATTTTTAGTCTCATTTTGTAGCAAGCTGCTTCAAGGTCCCTGAACCTGGCTGACAGATCACATCTTTGTACCACAGCCCTTGAAATCCTCCATGCTGGATTTCTTCTCTCCTCTCCTCCCCCCTCGTCTCCTCTCCTCCTCTTCTCCTTCTCCCTCTCCTCTCCTCGTCCCCTTCTCTCACCTCTGCTCCTGCATTTCCTCCCTGACAGCCCACAGCCCCTCACCGGAGGGTGGGTGGTTGCCTACAGTAGGAATAGCATGAGGACAGTAAGGTACAGGGAAGAGCCTGGCACCATGGGGTATTTCAGGACTGTTTTATTGAAGTGCCACCATTTCAACTGCAGGTGGAATGGAAGCAGGAGGCATTCAGCCCTCAACATCAACTGGCATTGGAGATGTCTAGGTTAGTGACTTAACTTTGAAGCTCAATAGGTATTCTAGAAGAAGTTTCAGATGGGAACTAAATATACTGCAGGATAGTGACTACAGTTCCCCAAATGCAGAAAGAATGCCAGCAACAAATCCATCCATGATTTATTCCCTGATGGCAGAGGATGCGTTGACCTGATTCGGGAAGCCACTGGATGGCAAATGCTTTGGATGTGATGGTCCCATCATAGCACCATCCAGTGCATGGCGGATGATGGTGCCACCAGCCTGCTGGGTCTCGGTGGGAAGAGGGGTAACCACCCCAGTGTGAGGTGGGCATAGCATTGCTGTTCTAATAGGTTTCTTTCTCTGAAATGCTTTTGTTCTAAATTAATACTGTGCGTGAGGAAAGCTGGCTGGCCAGCAGGTAACCTAGTAAACTGGTGAAGTGCACATCAGTCCCAGTCAAACCCTATGTGTTTGTAGGAGTCACGACTGGGAAGAATAGTCTTGTTCTGTGAATAAATAATTGCTCATAGGAAAGCTTCTCCCAGCAGGGTCACATTAGTACCCTGAGAAGTGACAGAGTCCAAAAATTCAGCATTTGTAAGAATACCAGTGTGACAAGCACAATGAGATTATGAGGCAAAACCCCCCGTTGTTTCAGTGTGCATTGGCTGGGATTTGTGCCTGCCCCTGTTCTGCCTGGCAAAATGCGTATTCATGGCTGAAACAGTGCAGGTTTGGGCAGTAGTTACCCAAAAGCCTAACTGGAGGTGTGCCCACATGCTGTATTTTAACCTTTTTTTCCCCCTCTTCAAATTATCTTTAGGAAATACCTGCATGAAACTTTTTTTTTTTCATTTTGTTTCAGCTTTTCATTTTGAAACTACATTTTTTCTGTTGATTTCATAATAAAAACTACAGAAAGAGTTTTAAAAGGCCACATAGCAAAGAGGATTAAAGAACCTGAAAATGAAACCAAACAGCTTAGGGATTTTTTTTTTCCCTCTGGTCCCCTTTGGTTCAGCCAGTGAACCAAAAAAACCCCATTATTCATAAAGCTGAAATGAGTTGTATAAGCATTCAAGAATTAAATGCAATTAAATATGTGTATGCAGCCTAACAGCAAGGTGATTTCTTTGCAAGTTGTCTGGCTGTGTATTAAGAGTTGCAGTTGGTGGGCTTGTCACCAAGTTACATTATTTCCCCTGAGATCAAAACAAATCAACATTTCCCCACTTGGTGTTTTTGAAGACGATGTTTCAGTAACAGCTGAACAGCAGGGTCTGGAAGTGAACTGGATTATAGACAGAAGGAATATTAAAGTGGAAGAAAAATTCAAAGACTACATGAACTCAAGGAGAGGAAATGGAAGAAATTATTTTATATTTTTAAAAATTATTTAGGTTTTAATGATACAGTGTGTGATTTCTCACGTAGGTCACAAATTTAACACAACTGTGCCAGTACCCCTGCAAATTACCAACCCTGAAGTAATTTGATAAAATCAGACTATAATGTGATCAAGGAGATAGGTAAAAAAACAGAAGAGCAGGCGTTTCAGCAGTAAGGGGACCAACATTTAAACATACCAGATTTTCTGTTCTGGAAGAAAAATCACAAGAAAAATATAACTGCAGGCTCTTAGGATGGGATATCTTGCAGTGTATACAGTACTCACATTTAGGAAATAACCAGGGCATTATATTGCTGGTTATTCTTTGATTATACACACTTCCATGCAAGGTCAACATTTTTTTTTTTTTTTTTTTTTTTGTGTACTATGTTCTGGGAGCTCTTTTGCTGTTTCTTTCCTCTGTCAGTCTGTGGCTTTCTCCTCCTGACAGCTGCCGGCTTCACTAAATGAAGGACGGATTTTTCTGCAGTGAAAGATGCTTTTTTCTTTAGGGGGGAAAAAGGGGGTGGTGGTGGGAGATATAATTGTACTCATCACCTGCAGGCAGATATATTGCAATTTTGTTTTTCAAGGATATGATGAAACATCTAGTTTGCTCATCCGGGTTTAGTGGAAGAAATTGAGCTGGTTTTCTGCAGGGGCATGAGAAACTGTATAAATAAGGATCCCCTCTGGCTGGACTGATACCCACAGGGGACAGGCCTCCCAACATCCCTCCTTGGTAAGGATGGTCTCCCATCACTTACCCTACCCGGTCCCTGTAAGCGATATGCCCCCAAGATTGTACGGGACTGGTAACTGCTGGAGACGATGGGGTAGGCTCTTCGCTGGTGCAAACAGTGGGGTCTCTCTTGGTTTTTAGGGTGATGACTGCTCACACCACACACACACTCAGCCCTGTTTGACCTCATGGGGAGCAGTACAGGTCTTAGGGTTAGGGGTAGGGTTAGGGGCAGGGTTAGATAGCTTGGGGATGCTGTACTGATAACGTAAGCCTGATTTATTTTTTAATAATAAAAGGTTGTATGCAGGAGTTTTTGCAACCCTTAATGCTCCTGCTTGCAAATCTCTTCGTCAGAATTAATGTGAGATGCAAATATCATTTAATTTGATCAAATAAGCAATAAAACCTGGCTGGCTCAGCTGGCACAAGCACCCTCCAGCCAGAGCAGCTGTACTGCTTTACACCTGTGGAGGTTTTGGCCCAAGTTTTGCTATAGCTGAGCTCCAGCCAGTAAAACCAACATTGATTTTCAATTCTCCAAGTAAAAAAGAGAATTGATTTTTTTTTTTTTCTGCAGGCAGGTGGAAGAATGTTACCACCAGCACAGCTTTTCTTAGCGTGAAACTGGGCTAATCAACCTGCAACAGCCTGCATGGTAAAGAATGTGCATTCATGGAAATGAGTATTTGTTTTGCTTTGTTTTTAATAAAATAATAATAATAAATATATGGTTCTTCAATAAATTATTATTTGTAATCAGAACTTTATAGTTGGAGAGAGACAAACCAGGAAAACATCCAACAAAGGGCAAGGAATGTCCTAAATAGGTATAAAAACACCGATAGCAGTTTGGAAACTCTCATCCCAAGTCAGGGGGCTCTTGGTTTTGGCCCCCCATCATCCCATGTGCATCTCTGCTTGCTGCCAGGTGACCTCCACGCGAGCACACCACAGATTTCAAGACACTGCTTCTTAATCTACGGAGACATACATTAGAAAAACTGATGGGGGGGAAGGGACAACCACATGGTTTTGGGTGACCCACATAAGTATGTCAAAAATTGCTAGAGAAAATGAGAAGGAAGAGAGCTGGGTTTCTTGTCAGTGCACTTTCAGGTGTTAAGTACTCATAGCTGTAGCTGTTTAAAAACAGCGGGTCACTACCAGCCTCCAACAAGCAGCATGTGGCTGTGCTGTAGGAACCATCCATTCCTCTTGAAAACAATGGTGGCTGTTTATAAGAAACAAATTAAGCATTTGCTATGGGTAAGTGTGCTGACAAAAGGAGCAAATCTGTGAGTAAAAAACCTGCACATTCAATGGAAATGTTTCCTTATACATAGAAATGCCACTGAAACAGGTGTTTTGCTTGCATTTTTTTTTGTTGAAAAAGGCTGTATTTCAGGCTAGTTTCCCCACTGTATCTGCATGCTACAGGCATGCCCCACCTGGGAACACATGGGAAAGGAGTTACCTGCCATTCCTTGTTTCTGTCAGAAGTACCTTAAATATTTTAATGCTTAAAGATAACCAAGATCCAGGACAATGGCAGGAAATACCAGATGAGGGCATCAGCATCTCTAGCCTTATGTTTTTGATATTATAAACCATTCTGTTTAATTAAAGACCCTCAAGCTCCCTGCATGATCCTATTTATAGATGGTGGGGGAAGGATAAGCTCCTCTAGCGATTTTGTGCATCTCTTTCACTTTCCTCAAGATTTCTCCACACGTATGCATCCTACCATGTGTTGAAGTTGCCTTTATTGATCTCTTCTGACAGTGGGGTCTTAGTAATTTATTGCAAAGGGTGTAATAAATAATAGTAATGAATGTCATCAACTAGCATCTGCTGCACAGGAACCATGCCTGCAGCCATCAGCTCCAGACTGAAACATAGACTCATAGAATGGTTTGGGTTGGAAGGGACTTTAAATATCATTTAGTTCGAACCTCCCTGCCATGGGCAGGGACACCTGCCACTAGACCAGGTTGCTTCAAGCCCCATCCAGCCTGGTTTTGAACGCTTCCAGGGATGGGGCAGCCACAGCTTCTCTGTGCGACCTGTTCCAGTGCCTCTTATAGATGTAATCAAAACATCTTTGATGATTCACTTCCCATCATTCCTCTACAGTATTCAGGATATAAATAGCTGTGGTTTAGGTACAAAAAACTTGCAAACCATCCTCCCGGTAGCCTTCTATCCTTCTATGTAACAGGACAACTCCAGCAGGGTTAATGGCTGCTGTTGCAGGGTATGAAGGGAATATCAATCATAGTTCGTTTGTCATCAGGTATCTGGGGTGGACACATGCTCTGCAGAGCAGGACTGACAGACTTGTCAGGATGTGTGGGGTTCAGTTACCAGGAGGGACCATTTCATCCATAAGTGAGACATTTAGGGCGAACACGGAGGATAACCACGTAATGACATGTGAAGTATTTCTTAGCTGGTCACCCAGGGACAAGCAGCATTAGAAATGGAGCTGGAGCATTCCTTGGCCAAATACTAATTAGAAGGAATGAAGAAAAATAAATGTGCAGTGAAAAGCCTTTCTAAAATGGTGATGTAGCCTGCCTAATCTTTATAAATGCACTGGCTAAAAACCCCTGATCTCCTCTAAGTGGGTAATAATGGAAAAGCACCAGAGGTTTCAAATGGAGGTCAGGTGAGTTCTAGTTAATGCAAACATTAACTCCATTCCAGCTGGGAGCCTTTCATGAAACATCTCCCATTAAATATGGCAGTCACAGGGCTCAGCAAAAGCTTTGCCATCCCAGTTGCTTCAAACGTGAGCCCATGCATGCAATGCGAAGCCTGGTTCCCTTTAGACAACCCTTAAAACATCTGCAGCAATTGCATAGTCCTGTTGGCCAAGTCCTTTGTTAAAAAACTTGCTGCTGTGGAAGTTCTGGGAAGGATAAAAGGTGGCACCAAGATTCTGCTGCTTTCCAGGCAATAGCTGCATATCTGGGACTGCTAGAAAAAAGCCCAAGGCTTCATGGAGGATCAAGACATATGCCAATAACTGCTGACTGGTAATAGCTATGAGAGCCAGCTATCCATTGTATCACCTAGTCCCAGGTATGCAAAACACAACTACAACACTAATTAAGTCATGCTCTTAAGTTGAAGACATCATACTGCAAAAGATCATGATCATTGTAGTGCTGGTATTCAGTGTCTCATCATTATTTTCATGTATTGCTCGTCCTCCATGGTTTTGGCAGATGGAGCCTTTGGAAGGAAAAAAACCCACACCTAGGACTTGAATCCTAGGTGTAATGGATATGCTATGCATGGCTTAAGCAGAACCCAGGTGCAGCAAGCCAGTTTATCCCAGTCCCCAGAAGCTGAGCTGACTGGAAACACTGGGGTCATACAGGGGATGCACGGCGGTCACAGGGATGCACACTGCTGGCCAGATTTCTAAATGTTTGTGCTGTGCCTTCAGCTTTTAATTGCTGATGATTTGAAGAAAACTGCTGGATAAGGTAGCTTAAAGATTCACCTTTTCTGGGAAAAAAACCCCCTAAAAATCACAAAATAATCCAGATAATAGCAGTGTTCAGGAAGAGTACAAGATGCAGCCTCATGACCTCTGAGATGGAGCATCTGAGAGAGAGAAAGCACTAAGCAACATGGGCTATGTTGATGGTGTGGGCTGTGCTTGTTTCATCCTAGCCTTTAACATGGACATCCCATTGTCACCTGCCATCCAGGTGTCTTCTCGCAGTGCTGACTCTCTCCCAAGACACTGGGAACAGCCATGGGCATCGAGTGAATGCTTGCAATGTGCCCAATGAGTGTTCATCAGCAGAAGATTAATGCAAAGGAGAAATCTGCAGAGAGATTAGCGAACCGATTCAGACACCAGACAAGGCGACTTCAGTCGCTCTGTAAGGAATACATTTGTACATAAGCTAACAACTCTGCTACAGTTTCATACGTCATTAGGCTAATGTTCTGTTTAAATAGAGTTATCAATCATTTTGTTATTAAACTCCTTTGTGCCTGGCAACAAATTGATGGGAAACGAAAGCATTAGTAGGTTGTCTGAGGATTATAAAATGGTACTTGTAAAGCTCCCACTGCTTCTGCGGAAGGCGAAAAAGCGCAGTGAAGCTAATTGATCGTGCCAAAACAAGCCTCCAAAAGTGCTGCAACTTAAACAGAAATAACAGAGTTGCCTTTTATTTGTTCTGACATGCTTCAGCCTTCCAAGCAAACATTTGGGTCACAATTTCAGCCTGTTTTCCACAAGTCCTGAAACTTTGTGGTTTAAAAAAAAAAAAAAAAAAAAAAAAAGAAAAAGAAAAAAATAAAAGGAAAGCTGCATCTCATGAAACCTGTAGTTCCAGCAGATTGTACCTTGAGGAAGATGTGAACTGACACTAGACTCCTTATTTCAGAATTAAAATGCTATACTCTTGCTGAGAAGTTATTAAATACCTAAGGAAAAAAGAAATCATAATTTGCTCTTGTAGGTCTTTATTCTAGTGATCAGTTGCTGAGAGGTACTGTAATAGTGCCCTGCTTAATTCTTTTTTGAAGTTTGTCACTTAAACTATGAGTAAAACTCTTCCATCTCACAATTACACTGTTAAGTTTCACTTCTATATTATGGTCATGGATTTTTCAGGGAAACCACATTTTGTGCATCACATCCTGCATGAAACACATTTTTACTTTTCCCAGGAAGCGGTTAAAAATCATGTTTATTAGCCCTGTCAACAGCAGCTGTTGAAATGCTATAGCTGTACTTGTTCTTCATTCCCACAGCTGTAGCTCCTCAAGGAGAACAATGAAAGGTCAAAGGCAGTGGCAGCCCATTTTCCTACACCAAGGTCTAAGTCTTTCTCCAAACTTCATCAACTTCAATACGAAAGCACAATCCCGAGTGGCACAGAGCAGGCGAAGAGACATCAGTTGTTCATTCTTTCTTCCAACAGAAGAAGAGGTGCCTTTGAGTCACACTGGTAAGAGCCAAATTCAGAAAGAGGGAAGAAGAGATGTCTCTTCACATGATGGGGAGAAGATCTGGAGCTTCCCTGCCCACGGACACTGAGATGCAGGTGCTCGCTTAGACTCAGGAGCAGCACTTGGAAATCCCATTAGGGTTAATGGAGAGGCAAAACACGTCAGGCTATGAACCTCTTAGGGGCTGGGGGAAGAGAGCTCCATTCCTGCCTACAGGCTCCAGTGTCAGGATGAACTGCAGGGTGGGGAGAAGCTCCTATGTTTTTATGCCAAGCAAATTTTGAACACCCACCTTCTGTTATTGATGCTTATTGGTCCAAAAGCCAGTTGCATCTTCTCCCTGCCTATCAAGGGGCTTTTCTACTTAAACAGCTTGAATTATAAATGTGAAACTGGGAAGAAAAAGGCTTTTGAAGCTTGATTGCCTCGCTCCAGGACCATGCCAGCAGGTGAGGAGCAACAGCAGACTCTTGTCTGCTTCCTAAGCCCCACCAAATGAATATCTTTTGCCCTCAGCTCTGATTCTGCTGCAAAGCCCGTGGCAGCAGCCACCTGGCAGTGCCTGCAGAGGGTTATGGCTGGTCACCTTGCTGTGACATACTTCAGACAGTGGCCTTGCAGAGCAAACAGACCTTTGCTTCACACCAAGAGAACAAAAGAGCAAACTGAAAGGCTCTGCAAAGTAATGCAGGGAATATAAGTCTTCTGACCATCTACTGTATGCTCTACAGACAAAATAGCTCCCTAAAACTTTAAATGTTATAAAAATGCCAAAAGCAGAAAAAAAGAAAAGACAACTATTGCACCATTATCCGTAACATTTTATGTCTCCAAATCCTATGTATATGAATTTTTCATTTTTTTCTTTAATAAGTACTGGCACATCAGAGTATCGTAAAAGTGAAAGAGAGCACAAGGGATAATACATTGTTGGGGAGAGGAATAAGCAATAGCAAGTAAGCCCACAATCTGGAAAGTGAGCTTGTTTTCAGGTATTTGAGGCTGGAAACAATTTTTCTTTTAGTTTCGTGTCTGAAGTCAACAGCCTTAATTCTTCCTTCGTTACAAATTAGACAAATAACCATAACTAAGTCAATTTAGTTGGAGACTAAATAATGAAAGAGAATAATCCCAAATTAAGGTTTCCATTCATAACATTACTTCAGAGCAGTTAAGGTGGCTTGGGTGCTTATTTTTGCATTTCTATGTCCTAACATCTTCGTGCTTCTCTTTAAAATGTTAGTAACTTAAATTTAGATTTGAACTTAAATTCCTGAGTGTGCATTTTCTTGGGGCTGGAGCATCCCCATGGTGTGCTTTACCCGTAAACTCAAACCTAATTCCCCCCTCTTGTTGTTTTCTAGAGCTGTAGCCAAATAGATGACATTAATAATACATGTTCAGGCTGCACGCTGTGTGCTGCCGTCGCATCCTCACTGAGAATCTGTTCCTTTTAATGCAAATAAGTCCAATAACAAATTGATATATTTTCCCATTTGTTTTGGTTTGGAGAGGAATACGGATTAGAGCTGCCTTTTCAGCACGTGAAGGAAGCAGATGCAGGAACATTCACGGGAGCACATGGGACGCTGGCTGGTTTAATCTGCCACAAAGTCACCGCTACTCATTTCCTCTGAAATATTTATCAGCTGCTGTGCTGGCAGCGCTGTCACTGTCTCCACACCAAGCTCAGTCCTGCCCCGAACTCCTCCTCGAGGAGGTGGCAGTGCCCTGCAAGCATCGACAGAGCAATTTCATAAAGTGGTGCCAGGGGCGAGCTGTGTCTGACACCGAAGCAGATGTGAAGTTATGGCCTTTTTTTCTTGTGGAATCTTAAATCTCAAATATAATTAGTTAAAAGCCTTTCTAATAACATCATCCTCCTGATGGGGTGCCTTTCTGGAAAGTCAAGGTAAAACTTTGGCTGGTAAGGGGCTGATGGTACAAGCCAGAGCAAAGCGAAGCGTGGGCAGATGCGACGGCGAAGCAGTGAAGCCCTCGCCCTTTCCCAGCTGCGCCCAAGCACCGCAGCCCGCACCGCTCCTGCTCTTCCACGCCCGGGCTTCTTCCATGCTTTCCCAGCCACAGAGCAACTCTGTGACGGGCATAAAGATTTACAGACCTGATTTTGAACCCACTTGATGTGTGACACAGGCATTAAATCCATCATTCTGGAAAGAAGAGCAGGGCTTTCGGCTCCGTGGCCGCCTTGTGTTGCTGCCTGTGCCAGCAATGCTTTCACAATTCAACACTGCTCAAAGTCTTAGCTTACAGTAGAAAGGCAGGCATACACCACGGCTCTGCGGGCTGCTTTTAGCCAGCCAGTTGAACTCCTGACACACTGGCACTATTATTTTTGTTAAAAACATGAAAGATGGTAATGTTAGAGCAGGGCCTGGGGCTAGTCTGCAAAGATCACTACAATCACTTGCAGGTGACTTATCTCTGTAATGTGGTGAGTCAAACTTCTGGTGTATGGGCTTTCTATTAAAGATAGATGAGAAAAAGGTCCTTCAGAGGACTGCCAGTAACTAGCTGTCCAAATGGGCAGCCGTCTAGTGAGCCAAGCTCCTCTCCATGGAAAAGCCTTTTTTCTGTCTAGACACTTCCTTTGTGCTCATTCCCTGCTCCCACGCCTGCACCTCAAGAGCATGGAGACTTCCAGGCAAAGGGATCTTAATAAGCAGGATACCTTTAGAAGCCTGTTCAGAGGACAGAAAGCTCCAGCAGCCCAGGCAAGCACCAGGGCATCAACCAGAGCAGGAGAAACTCCCCAGGGCACCTGCATCCGTTACCCCAAGCTGCAGAACATTTGGAGTAGGAGAAGAGAAAGGAGAAGCTGTTAGAGCTTTGCTACCCTTTATAGCATAATTTAGGGTTGGTTAGAGCAGAAAGGTAGGTAAAACACGCACGAGATCCTGCAGCTTTGCAGTACCAGAGCAAGCTCTAAAATATAATGATACAATGTAAAATGAAGGTGTTTTCCACAGAGCAAGCCTGTGAGCAAGAGCTCCCGAGTTTCTGGGGCGGGCTGAAACCATGGGAGATCTCAAGTTGAAAAAGGGTGTAGCAGTAGCACCCTGGAAATGCGGAGATATTGTTGGGGCTCCGACATGGGATGGACCCTTCTCAGTGCCTCGAGGGCAGCAGCCCTTTGGGGCATATGAACAAACAGAGATTTCTGATCCTCTGAAATTACGCCACTGCTTGCAAGCTTAACAGAACAGAATTAAGACAAATACCTAAACATCACAAAGATGATGAAATCTAGAGAAATCTGGTGCAATAGGAACCTTCCACCACCACCATTTCATGCGCTAAAGCCTCAGAATCAGCACAACTGCTTTAGCAGCGCCAAGGACAAATCAAAGAGAAAAAAGCAAAACAAAAGAATCTCTTCTAGTTTGTATCATAAAAAGTGTCTGAAACAGTAAGTCATGCTACCCAAATGCATATTAAAATATTTTTTAAAATACTGTGACCTCAAAAGAATTATAGAAAATAAAGGACAGTGAAATTCACTGCCTAATGAAGTCATTGCTACAGATACCTTACAGCACACAAACCCAATTGCCTCATGTTCATTGTGCTTAATTTGTAAGGCAATGCCTGTTTTCAACTATGAGTAGTCTAAAATTAACTCCATCCTTAGCCTTTGACACCAACTGCATTAGACTTTTTTCAACAGCAAGGTTAAGCATAAAGAGACACCCCAAAGAATCACATTTAAAATGCCTGCAAATCAGTCATAGTCAAGCATAACTTTATAAAAATATCTGATTGCTGAGCTGCTGCTTGCATAAATGAAAAGTTAAGAGACAGAATAAACAGCACAAGGCACATCTGTAGTGTTATGAGAAGAACTGACCTCTTTGGGGACTCGGGGCTTGTATCTTGTTGCAAATCGCATTCTGCGTGCTGACGCCCAGAGCCTTTAGAGCTGGAGGTAATGCTGGAGGAAATGCCAGTACCACGGCATTTCACACAGCAGACAACTGGGTCGAAGCATCTATGTGCTCTGCAAAATGCAATCAGATATGATAATTTGATGAGGTTACACCTTGCACTCACCCAGCACTGTTAGGAGCTCTTGCACAGAAGCTGCCTGCCCAAAGCAGCTGGGACTGGCCTGGCTTATCCAGTACTTATGAAAGCTGCAATTCTGGCAAGCCCCATGTAAATAAGGCATCATTCCTAGCTGATAATCTAAAAACCTGAAATGTACCACATATCAGAGAGCACCAGGCATGTTGCAGTGAGCCATCCTCGCTATGGATTAGGTCCAGGAATAACATATGAGGGTTCCCAGACTGTCTTCAGGGTGTCCTTGGAAATTCATCGCTGATGAAGGTTGGGCTTGACGGCAGGGAAGCAAACCAAGCTCCCATTGCCTGCTCTGCTGCGGAAACCTGCTGTATGGAGTCTGCAAACTCTAAAGAAAATCATTATTAAAGTAGAAATATATTACAACACCTCTAGGCAACTTGTGGAGGCCTCTCAAACAACACCGAAGTGAGTGGGAAAACCGAGATCCGTATTTTTATGACTCCTGTGAGACAGAAAAAAAATAATCAGTAACCATCCCTCTGCTCATCCTGCTGTCACCAGGGTCTTCCATACATCCAGTGCTGCCCTGGGAGCCCCCAGCAGCTCCAGCTGGTGATAGAAGCTGCCAGCAAGAATGAAGAAATTACTCATCCAACTGAACGTTTTAACAAAGGGAGATGGTGGTTTGGCTATGAAAAATGTAGCCCTGGGCTGGGAAGAGTTAAACACCTCAAGTCTGCACAACAGCACAGGATTTTCCAATTCTTTGCTGGTTGGTTTGTGGTTTGGTTGGTTTTTTCCCCTCCCCTTTGAATAGGTTGGTTTGTTTCCCTGGGAGGCTAGCAGTCACACACAATAGGCAGATTTTTCAATTAAGCCATTTTTTTCCACTTTTAGTCTTCAATGGAGCCCAGGTGCCAATTGTTTGCTGCTTAGTTTTTGCCTTCCCCTTCCTGCCTACAGTTTAACCGCTTGCTCTCTTTCCTGCTTTTGGGGGTGGTGTTTGATCAAATACACTCCTAATGCAGGTGGCAGATAAAGGATTACCAAATGGCTTGTTAATGCTCTGTATCAGGTATGAGTGACATTAAACAAGGCAGTATATGAACCTTCCATCTATGAATTTGCAACATAAAGTCAAATATTAACTAGTTATTTACCTTTCCTTTGAAGCCCTCTTTATGGCACATGTATTTATTTAGGGAAAACATTTTGCTTTTATTAAAAGAGAATAAAGATCACCAACAGGCAGCTTAGGCAATCCTCTCTTCTGATGTATTTAAGGCTAACAAAGACATTGCAATGGTTTTTCTTTTGAATCCCTCATCAACCCATCGGTTACTGGGGAGGCACCTCAGCAAGTTTTAATGCACCGCTGCCATCCCACACTCATTGAGAGTGACCTCGCCGGCTGCCCAAGCCTCCATAAACCATACATAAACATTTTACACACAGATCGGGGATTAAGTGAGGCCCAGGCTGGGGCTCAGCTCAGATGCGGTGTCACTGTTAGAGGTATTAAACCGTTCCATATATCAGATTGATTCTGGTTGTCATGTAGCCACTGTGTTGCTGTCAACATGCTCCGTTGCGGCTTACCCTGCCATTGTGATCAAGTGCTTGAGGTTCTGCCTCATGTATTAAATATCAAACTAGGTGAGCAGATAAAATCCTCTCTCTGCCATGTGCTTCACCCGTGTGTTGCTTTGCATCGTTATCAGAGAAGGGAAAAAAAGACATTGCTGATTTTAACACCCTTACGTCAGAGTTGCATCTTGGTGAAGAGCACCTGCATCACATCACCTGCAGCTATCAGCTGTCATGCCAGTGGGACAATTTCAGCAGGGGAAGACTGGGGAAAAAGAGGGAAAATGGGACATTTCATTAGAAAACAGCAAAGAACATGAGGATAAATCTAAAACTATACACCAAAGAGTTGAAAGAGCACATTTTTAATAAGAACAAGACATCCAGCCTGTGATGAGGAACTTGCTCTCTCTCCAGTTCCTCACAATACCAAAACCCATCAAAAAAACATCTGTGGCAACTGGATACTCCTTTCAGCCTTGCAGAGGGCCTTCTCCAGCACCATGCACCAGGCATTGCTCTGCCTGTACCACGCAGGGCTGAGCCACGTGTTGCCATCTGCATTTAAAAAAAATAATAATTTACACACAGGAGAAATAATTCACTATCAAAATTTAAAAAAGAATCCCCAAAGATATGGGAGAAGTGAGCATAAATGTCCAATAAAGCAAGACTGAGCTCTCCAGGAGAGAGATCATACTATGGAGCAGGAGTGGTATGATGAGAGGGAAGAAATATAGATGGACAAAGCTAATACTCTTTAGGGGGATTTACACACAATGTTTACATCCCAAACAGCATTTGTAAGTGAAGATTTAGTGATTTATCATATCCTGATTCACTCCTCACCTGCAAAAGTGTTAGGCAGAACCAGAGTGTGTCTCTGACCATGCTATTTGCTAGAAGCCATCACCTGCAAACCCAGAACAGCTTCACCCTTGGCAAACACTGGCCCCTTGGGGCTTTCTGAAGAGCTGAAGGTTCAGGAGGAGACCTCACAGGGGAACAGTTTCAAATATCAAAGGAGGGATTTAAAATTACATAAGGCCGTGAAAGCTGATAGGACCTGGAAGAAATTGAAGGAGCAGGTGTCTCAGCAGAGGATCTTTGGCCAGTGAAGCCAGATAAGCCTCCAAATCAGTTAACAGAGGGGACAGGAGTGAAGCCCAGCAGGAGATGCTGGTGACATGATCTCCTGCCCCAGCTGAGGGGGTCCCCAGAGAATCCAAAAAGACATGCCCCTGGGGCCAGCAGGCAGGATCTGACTGGGACCTCAGCACCTGTCTTGGGCCAAACCTGCCCTTAATTTTGCATGAACCACACAGAAAATTGGTGTATTTATGATTAGTGCTCTCTAGGTGGACTTGCTTGAAATCAGCACTGGGTTCCAAAACTGAAGCAGGAGGTGTGGGTAGACAGATCCTTCTTCAAGACTCAGCTCCAATACCAAGCTAAACCCCTGGCATTCGTATGCATTTGCAGGGATTATTAGATCAAGTAAAAGAATATTTCAGGCATTTCTTCAGTTCATCATTTAGGAACTTATTTGTAATAAGCTTCTTCCCCAGGAGATGTTTCAATTATACCTGTGCACACAAAGGAGAAAAAAATTAATACAGTGTTAAGATAGCTTAGCACAGAGAGCTGCGTGCACAGGATGAGCTGCTCCAGTTCTGCTGTGGTTGCTGCTCAGGGAGCGACAGCAGAGTAACAACCCAGAGACAGCTATTGCCGGGGGGGGGGGGAGGGGGGAACCCACCCTGGGAAAAAAGCTTTTAAATGGAAAACATAAAATTCCAAGAAAGCCACTGAAGTTATGGAGACACTCAAAACTAGGTATTAATAATATTTCAAGGGTGAAGTTGTGCTGTTTCCAACGACAACTACAATCTCCACCTTGCAAACTGGCCCAGTGGGGACAGGTGGTGTCCCGCTGCGACACAACTGTGTTGTAGGATGGGGTTCCTCACTCCCTGACTGAAGAGCTGCCAGTGCCATCAAGGGATACGCTCACACTGGGTCTTCCATGGGAGCTCCAAGTGACAGGAATTTTCTCCTTAAAAGAGCACTGTCAAGATAAATAATAAAATAACCCCCCCTACACACAACTCCGGTGCCATAAGAATAAGGTATATACAGGTGAGAATTGCCCTCTGGCTTTGTTTTCCATACAGCTTTCAGGCTGACTTTGGCTGACCTGCTTTGCCTTCAGGCTCCTGCCTGCTTCCAGGCATTACACAGCAGTAGTGATTAATTACAGCACATTGCAACTGAGATTTAAGTAGCTTCTGTTGAATTTTTGAGCTTTTATTTACTCAGCGTGATCAACTTGTATAATCCACATGCTTGGGAACTATCAGCAAAATGGTTCATAAAAATATTAAGGGCTCCACTTCCCAATGCTGTTGGTGGGACAGCTGTGGGAACTGAACTGGTACCAGGGTACAACTAACCCAGCGTAAATTTAGGTTGTTATGTTTTCAAGCAAAAAAGGGGGTGCACAATAGCTTTGGATCTTCAGTGGCCAAAGTATTTTTGAAATAGGCTAACATATGTAGTCTTTCTGAAGACTACATCCACATATGGATTGGGAATCAATTTAATGCACAGTGCTTTATGCAATTATACCTACAGATGCCTAAGTGAGAATTTAAATTAGCATTAACTTGATAGCTTTTGCTAAAGGCAGACAAATGTGAACAAGCACTGGGCAGATTTTCCTGTAAGGCTCTGCCGATCTCCATCGGTTCCCAAGGCGCTGCTCCAAATGTAAACCCTGGTGATCTTTTCAGCAATTAGGCCCACTCCAGCAAGAGCCTCTGTGCCCCAGTGGATACCAAATGAGACTTCATCTCCCCACAAATCACATCTCTGCAGTGCAAAGTATCACCGTTTCATCAACGGATGGAACGATGCTCAAATATAAGGACCCCATAGGTTCACGAGGATAATCCTTAACCAGAAATTCTTGTGAAACCATATATACTGGTCTAGGGACCTAGACATTATATGCAAGCCAATCAAAACCATTTTGGAATACATTATTGACAGAAACCTGTGGAAAGATTCACCCATAGCCTCCAGCAAACACGGTATTTTGCTTCTGAGAACTGTCAAACTCACTGCAGAGGCTTTTTGTGGTTTTGTGCAGTGTCTAACATTGAGAAAGTACCAATGACAGTGCAACTAAGGCAGCAATATCAGCAACCTGATCTACAATTATTTTAATGGAGAACTTGCATGCAAATTCACAGCCATCCAGATATATTTATTAGGAGATGCTCACCTTCATATCTAGCACCAACTTAATTCACCCAGGAAACTTTTGAGAAACTATGGGGCTTTGAGGGTGTTCCTCAAAGCTGACATGACAAGCTATATTTGCAATCATATATTTTCATATGCTTTCATAGTATGTGTATGATTATACTATTAGTATACAGGAGTTAGAAGAGCAAAGTGTGCTTCTCTGTGCCAGAAAGGTTCCAGAAGAGCCTGGATTACTCTCAAAATTGCAAGAGTCCAGATCCAAGGAGCACTGAACATGGTTCCAGCTATGCTGAGTGTGGAGGTGAGCCGTGGCTTTGTGTGTTTTCCTCTGACATGGCAAATCCTGATGTAACACATGGGCAATAGCAGGACAACCAGCATCCCATGGTGCTTCTGCATTGAGCCACAGCAACTCATCACTTGCCTGTAATGCTTCTTGGATGGGCAACATCTGAAAGCCAAGATGATTAAAGGACTGTATAGGATATCTCTTTTAAACACCAAGGTCTGCAGACATGGCTTGCTGCAGTTCAATGCTACCTATACCCCAAAAGCAACCTTTCTCTATGATCTCAATAAACCACTGAACTTTTCAGCTACTCAGTCAAAGGGAATTTCTGATTTCTCCAAGCCAAGCAGTGTTTTTGTCTGTGTTAGCTACAGAAGACCATGGAGCAGAGAGGTTTTTACCCTATTACTAATGAATGTTAGGAGGGCTGGCTTCGGGAAGAGTTTGCAGCAAATACACAGCATAAAACTGATTCAGAAGCAGCCAGATACCCTAATTTTATGAAAAACCAAACTCAAAACACAGAATCAGCTGTGGTAGGGAAGTCATCAGCTGGGGAGAGCACCATTTTTTTTGCTGCAGAAGCAACAGCAGACACTGATCCTTCCCTCCTGGAAGCAGGTGAGCAAACAGAGATATGCCAGGGCACTGCGCCCCAAGGGGCACCTCCCCAGAGCTGGTGGGGCAGGCAGATTGACAGAAGATCGGACATTGCCTGTAAAACTGCAGATTTCAGTTCCCCCCCTTTGCTGCAAGGAAGCATCTTCTGATGAGTTTATTACATCCACAGCTGCACACGTTGTCACCTGGGTAATTGCTGCTTGGAGTAGTTTCTCTCTTCAGTAGCTTTCAGAACTGACACTGAAAGGCTGATAGGTTTTTTAAAATACCTGGGAAACCTTTCTGGACCTCTCATCTGTCTGAGAAAGGGCACGTTTAGATGAACACACACCATTGCTTCCATAATCTGGAGGCTGAGTTTCCTTGTTGGCACAGATAGAGTGAGACACAGTTGCTTTGCATGAAAAACAGGGTGTAAGCAATTTTAAGAGGAGAGGCATTAAGACAAGCCTTACTGCTGTGTCCAGAGAGGGGTCAGAGGGGATTCCCTCCTTTCCTGGGATCTGCTGCAGGATTCTTTATGGCTGTAGGACGCTCTGCAGTTCAGGTGGGTCAGACTGTAGCTCCCAGACTCCTGCAGAGAAGTTCAAGCAGCAATAGTACAGCCCTGTGTCCTTCAGCAAGACTCTCATCTCAGGGCATGAAAGTTCACATCCCAAAAAGCGCAACAGTAAATTCTCAAGCTCACTGAAATGCTTCATGCCTCTTCATTTTCCCGTGAATGACATGACCTTGGAGCGCTGCTTTTGTAGTTTGGTTTTCTTTTTTGTTGGTTGAACAAAGGAACAGCTGTTGAGGGTTTTTTTTTTGTTGTCCTTTCTTGCAAGAATTTGTGTGCTGAGTATTTAGGACATGCTCTTTGAAAAAAAAAATACTGTTATTAAGGCATTTCGCAAGCAGACACCCAGTGTCTCAGCACCTCTCCATGCAGGTAGTCCCCATGCTCTGGGACTTGCTACACTGCCACCCACCACGGCAGCTTCTCCTGGGTGTCAGCACAGCAGAATTATAAACCCCAGTGCCGTTTGGGTTTGCAGCTACAGGGTGACTTTGATTCACATCATGCTGTGACCAGGCAGGTGGGATGGTGATGGCTGGGCAGCGTCAGGGAGACAGATGCTTGTTGCAGGAAGGTGCTGCAGTGGGCAGCTGGATAGGCATGCCTTGCCCAGGCCCTGAAAGGCTGCAGCTCAGAAATGACCCAGTTTCCTTAACAGTGACATTGTGTGACAGCACAAGCAATAGCTCACTTCAGTGCTCCCTCAGCTCATGCTAGTTTTTCTGAATATTTCATGTCTTTCATCACTAACTTCCAGATAGGAAAGCATTAGCAGCAAAATGGACTTTTACCTGTTGACCCTGATCTTGACTCAACCTCACCTTTTTCCTTTGCCCTTCCACCCACCTCACCCTCTCTAAGGTGACTTGCTTAAGAACATATTCCTATAGCAGGAGAAAGTGAGGATCCTGAAGATACAGAAAGCCTCATGCTACAGAACTTCAGCTAAGACAAATTAAAACTCTTCTCCACATCCGGGAGGGTTCATAACTGAAATTTCAATGCCACATGGTTTATCGCTAGCTAGAAGGAGGTATGTGCCCACAAAGCAACTCCTGGAAATTCCAGCTAGTTTCAAAAGCAGACAAGCTTGTTCCTTTGTAATGACAATTAATTACAAGAAGATACTTTTCTACAAGTTGTACTACCTCTGTGGCCAACAGGTCTCCAAGTAACAAGCCACCAACCTCAGCCTAACCTGTGCTACCTAAATATGAGGTCCCTGGTCTTGGCTAGATGTCCCAGACCTCTTCAGCTGCCAGCACAACTCACCCACAGCAGCTAGGCAAGAAGTTTGGTCTGAAAGGCTCTTGATACCAGACTATTGCTGTTTGCTCATGTTCCTGCTGTTCTCCAGGTCTGTAACTAAAAGCAACCACCATCCGACAAGCTGTAGTTGCAGCTACAAAACATGTTGACTCCGTTGGAGGAAAGCAATCAGCCAGAGCTTGCACATAAAGGACATCTATACCCTGAACTCGTATACAGCTTAGAAATCAGGACTCAAAAAAACCTGTGGTCAAAACACAAGTTCTGCCAATTATAGAAAAAAAATAATTATACTAATTTGTAACAATAAAGCAAAAAAAATTGATTTGACTTGATAAGATTCTTCGACACTTCCTTTAATTGTAGTGTTATTATAATTAATAGAGTGGAAAAAATATAAGGCAATACAATCATTTCCTTACTGGATGTGCTGTCAGGGCTGTAACAAAAACCAAACCAGGCACAATGGCCTGGAGCGACCCAGGGGCTGACAGCATCTCCCCAGGTGCTCAGCCTTCACAGGCACCCTGTGAACCCTTTGGCTCCAACAGCTACTTGTGTGTATTAAAACATCTCTCATGTATTTATGCAAGGTGAAACAGCAGCCAAAATGAAACAGATCAAGAAAATGCCATTGACGAGATAAATTCAGAGCATCAAACACACCCCATGGTCTGACTATCTTTTCTGAGAGTCCACAGCCTTGCTCTTGGCCCAGCTTGCATTTACTCACATTAAGGATTTTATGCTCAGGGTTTTTAATGCATATTCATTGTTAGCTGTTTTCTGCCAAACATGCCTGTTTCAGAACCATTCCAGGCTTTCCTATGTTACATGGCATCTGCAGCAGAAACGACAGAGGAGGCTGGGACCCACTCACACCACTCCACAGTCCCTTGCCTCAGCCGTTTTGCATCACTGTCCCCTACTGACAGGGCCTGAAACACACTTTGGACTTACCACAATTCTTGGGGTGTCTTATCTGGAGTGACGCAAAGCAGAAAGAAGCTGAGGATGACTAGAAAACAGCAAGCAAGTCCATGGACAATTTGCCAGCCTGAGTATGGTGCAAGATCCCTAAGGCACTCCAAAAGCACAAGCAACCTAACATAACCTGGACTGGGGTTAAAAACCTCACACCTTTCATTCAGGTATTTCCCTTCCGTTTTTTGGCACCATGTTTGCAGCTGTGGGAATTGTGTTGTGCTTAGCAGTGTAGTGGATAGCGAGGCAAACACCATCCCATCGGGGGACCCTCTGAGCTCTGCACCTCTACTTGTCCCCTCTAAAGTGGGGAAGGTGGTACCAGGCTCTCCTGCAACGTGCCGAGTGGTGCTGAGCAGCGTGGTGGGGAACCAGCCATCTGTGTGTGCCCAGGCTCCCAGGGGTTTTGCTGCGCTGAGCAGCTGCTTCTCAAGAACGGGGTAAAACTAATTTTGAAACGTAGGTTTCAAGATATTCAAACTGCTCTTCATTTCCTATACTCTTATTTCTCCAAAGTTTTTGTGGGTATTTTAGATAAATTAAAGCTGATCCTGATTTGAGTGACAGCTTAAGTCGCTTGGGAGATTTAATTTAAACAAAATCCACTTCCATTTTGTTTATCTCAGAAATGTCTGCAGCAGTTGGGGAGGATTTACACTCCAGTCAATAAAGGTTGGAATAAAGCCTCCTGCTATTCAAAGGGTGCCAGACCAGGCTGTAACTGAGCACAAGCCAGGGATGGGGCCCCCACAAGGGCTGCAAGAGGAAAATCCCCCCCAGTGAGCTGCAGGCCACATTCTTCTGTTTGCTGCATTCCCATGGTTAGCTCCCTCGGCTGTGATGCACATGACCAGAGCTGATACATGTGGGCATTAAAGGAAGAGGAAAGAAAAAATCAATTTGCAAGAGGTGATGTTGCTGATGCTCTCCCTGAGTCAGCACTGAAGAGTGCTGCTCCCCCACCACTGGAGTGCTGACCAGTTCATTAGTATGGTAACATCACAGCGCACCATTAGACTTCAAATTACCTCACCCTGCGATTATAAAAATGAGAGACTACTGATTTGGGTCTGCTCTCTTTGTCACCCTTCATTTCTATTTGATATACACCACTAAGAGCTGGGAAATGGCAGACTGGAATTTTGAGGCAGTGGATGAAGCTGCTCTTTGCTTCTGCATGCAGAGGGCTGCGCCGGGCACGGGGCTTGCCCAGACGACATGGGTTTCGCTCGACTATAATGCACAGCACCCCATTACAAGAAAACATTTTCACTGCCTTTGATCAAAGTGGAAAGCCAAGGACAGCTTGTGAGGTGAGGGGAGAAGCATTTCCCGGCTGGCTGTGGAAGCCCACAAGCCTGGCGGGACCTTTGCCTCCTAGATGCTGCCGTGCCTGCTGCAGGAGCTGGAGGCTGCAGCACAGCCCTGCCTCAGCCCCTGACAAAAAGAGGGCCTCATGTCTCGGTGTGGGGCACAGAAAAGCTCAAAATCCTTTGGAGAAAGAAAGAAAAAAAAATAAAAGAGGCAGAATGAGAGATATGCACAACAGGTGTTACCTGCGAGCAGAGTCAGAGCTCCCACTCTTCTCACAAGGTGAAAAAGATGTTTCTATATTTAACTCACTCACTGAGTGGAAAACATGCCCCTGACCCATCCTTATTTACACAGGACATCCTATCGAGGGAGTCCAAACACAGTGCTGAAAATAGGATGGATGATTAGAATGCTGACATCGCACCCCATTTATATCTCTAAAGGCCGAGGATAATTTTCCGCATTTCATAATTGCTCCATCTAACCCTTTCCGCCTTTTGAGGAGAGCATTTGCTCTTTCTACTTTGGCCTCAGCTTTATTTAGAAAGCTTTTTATTGATTCTGAACTTTCTGTTCATTCCAAATGAGCATCACTAAGGCAGAGAAATTGGTCAGCAGTGGTTTTTTCCCTGCTGTATTTTTTTTTTTTCCAGTTTTGACTAAGTTGTTTGTATGTACAGGATGAAAACATAAGACTTGCTGCCTCACACACAATGCCGGTACATCTGATCCAAACAAACACAAACACCAAGAAATGAGTCCTGGCAACCTCCTGCACGGTGCAATGTTATGCATCTTTAGAATAAGACCCCAGCTAGACTTGGCTTTGCTGGGTCCACAGGCAAACTCAGCTCCCCTGAACAGCAGCTTTTGGTAAGACACTGTTGTGGGTCTAAGATCATTGCTGATGAAGTCACCTGGTGCTATCCTGATGTAAGATATGATTGTCCACCTCTGTATTTCCAATTGCCCTCCCTTGGATAGCTACCCTGCACTTCTGGGTGACACCTTTGACCAAAGTCCATGTGGTTATTGTAAAACACCATGCCAGCTGGATTTACAGACACACAGTTACACTGACAAGGTCTTACCAGTTTTAAGCACCTTTTGCTCTTTCCAGCCAAGGTTTACCCTTGGGACCAAGCACACCCCACTGCAGCACCTCAGTCTGGGCTGTAAAGGGCAAAGGGGGTCTCTGTGACCTCCATTCCTGTAGTTGCATGCCCTAGAAGAGACCTTCCTAGGAGGTGACCAGGCCAGGATGGAGTGCCAACCTCAGCTATGAGCTTCCTTGTTTATGGTCATTTATGTCACAGCCTTGATGTTATTACATGGGGCTTCTTGTCCGTGAATAGTAACAGCACTCCTTGAACTGACTGTAGGCTGTGCCCGGGAGCAGCTTTGCTTTACAGGACAGGCTTTCTGCCTCCAGATGTTTATAACAACTCACACGTACATTTCTATAGCCACTCAAGTCACTGTTACTTGGTTCACACTTATTTTCATTGGGAGCATCTTGCTATCATGGGACCACTTTGGCCCTCGAGTTAGACTTTCCCATTAGGGTAGAAGACCGGCAGAGGAACAGCACCAGAGCTCCCACACGTCCCGAGCAGCTGGCATGGAACTTGAACCGAGTCACATTGGACTTACTGAATCCATTTGTATTTCCCCCTCCCAATGAGTCTATATTCAGCCAATCTCTATATATGCAGGTACACAAATTAGACTGGCAAACTTTACAGAAACTCTTTGTCCATACGGTTTACTTAATAACAAAAAGTTAAGGTACTGGTTGCAACTTAGATATAGCTTTGTTTTATCCAGCTCTTCAACAGGCAAGAGGGCAAGAGGTTTGCTTCCCTGCTTCAGACAAGCTTTTCACACACTCTCCTCCCCACAACCCAAACCTGAAGGATAAGATCTCAGTAAGGAACTATTTACAGAGGGATTTGGGAGTTTATGTGCAGTTGTTTTGTCACTAGTGAACAAACAAAGCACTGGGTCTGTTCCTGATCAGCAGGGTTTAGTTTAAGAGGCTGTTCTGGGAGGATAGAAAGCTCACGGCTGGCACGAGGCAGAAAGAGCTCTGCAGATCTTTACCGAAAGCAGATACTTTCCAAAGGCTTTAAGAGCTGAAGCTGCTTAAGCATGCATGTAGCCCTACATACCAATCTCTAACAAAGCCAAAAGCAGATGCCTCGGGAAAAATATATGACTAGAGCAAACATATAGCTATGCTTCTTCCACATACTCCTCCAGCCTCCAGCTCTTTGCTGTTTATAGAGTTCACGAGAGGACATTTCTCCATCTTGTGCTGGAAAAAGCCACGAGTGCAATTGCTGCCCACCCTCGCCATGTTGCCATACAGACAAAGGTAGGTTTTGTGTCTCCCCAGTGTGACTGAAGAAGCAAGACCTGGCCAGAGTGGAGGAACCACCGAGGGGGGGTCTATATGCATCAGGAATTGCAGGCTCCAGACAAGCTGGGCTGAACTGAAGTTATAATGGAAACTCTGATTATACACACCCCACCCCCCAACTGTGTAACTGGGGGTTAGTGGTACAGCTTTCTCTCACAGACCAATGCCCTTTGAAGACAACTGCCTGAAGAAGCTTTGTTTCGGTACTTGACAAGCTAGCATTTTGCACATACAGCCAGGATACTCCTTGTTGTTCAAAGCACACAAAATAGAAGTGGGTTTTGCATATTCATCATTCATTCATTCATCACCCTCCTCCATTTTCATCCTCGGCAGTCTGGGGTTTTGCAGATGTAGCCAGAAGATTCCCTTTCCTTTGTCACCTGTGAAAGAGCACCTTCACTCAGGAAGGATTTCGAGCTCTTACCTCCGCTTCCTTTAAATGCCCCAGCGAAGGACAGGGTCTCTCTGCCAGCAAGACCATGGCAGCAGTAATGAATTAAAGACCTCACAGTCATGTCAACACAAGCCCCAAGATGCACTGCAAAAACTGGACTGGCAAATTGCTACTACCTCTGCATTAAAAGAGTGCTTTTAGCTTTCATATTAGAACATCATAAAAGCTTTGCTTTATCATCTGAGTAATTAAAATACATGAAGCACAGAAACTAACGACAAACATCCAAATAAAACCTCTCAGCCAGTAACCTCAAGCTCAGGAGCAAGCAGTTTCTTACACAAACCTGCAAAGCCCAGTGCCCAGGAGCATCCCACGAGGCGCTGTTATCACCGGGAAGGTCACCTTCGCAGCCGGGGCTTTGCAACCCGAATATTGCACATCAGCAAGAGCTGCATTTGTTGGAAGGTAAAAAAGCAGTGCCACAACGGGAAGATAAAGTTATCTCATCTTCCTTTAGCAGGAAAGACCCCACAATTGTCACTCTATGGCAAAGAACACCCTCAAGATGTGCTGACAGTTTTGGCCATCTGTGTGAAACCATTCCAAGCATGAAATAAAGATATTTTTTACTTTAATAGCAAGTTTAAATGAGTACCATTTATCAGCTTTCTTCCAGTGTTGCACTGCTTTCAGTCATGACATTGCCCAAGGAATTACAACACAAAATATTTGCTTTGTTTAACCAGTCTTTACGTAATTATTTAATTTCTTCACAGAAACAAAACCTTACTGGGAATGCTGATAGTGCCTGAACTTAAGCATTTACAGGAGCAGTTCAACACTTGTAAAAAAAAATAATAATCAAGGTCTTCTGAACTCAGCTTTGTGTCAATAATGAAAACATTTTTATCTGTTAGCAACATGCTTTCTTCTTCCTTTCTGGTTAAAGCTGGGAAAGGATTTTTTTTTCCTCTTGCCCCTCTGCAGTAGCTTTATCTTCAAGTGGAGTAAATAAGCATCACTGGGTAATGGCAGCAAGGATTCATTGCACATGCTGGCCTCTTGTTTTGCATTTCAGCCTAGCATCCCATTCCCTCTGCAGTCCTAACATGCACATAGTTGCATTCTGCAAAAAGCACTGGGAGACCTTGAATTAACACACCATGAAAGTCAGGATTAGAAGGTGGTCATTAACAATAGCTGCATGCTCTGAAAGTTTCTCATTTGATGGAGTGGTAAGAGATTATTTACACTGTAACATTAAGAAACCTGGCATCCAAATGTCTCATCAGCTTAAGATGTGCCCTTTACTTCCTGTTACCTTGCTGAAACCTCATGTCAAACCTGCATGGACTCTGCTTGCATCAAAAATGAATCACTTCTAGCTGCTGGAAGCAGATTTTTCCTGACTAGATTTATGTGTCTGGGTAATGGGGTGTAATAGAAAGGTGGTTAGGATTCTCACGTCAGCTTAGATGAAAGGATTAGCACTTTAAAAGAGCAAATTAATCTTTGTGAGACCCCAAAACACCCCCTGACTCCTGCCATAGAAACCTGCTACATCTAAATTACTTCCTTTAACACACATAAAACTTAAGTGCCTTAATTTAGGTTCTAAATTGGAACTATGGAACTAAAGCCACGTGTCCATTTCTTTTAACAGGTATGACTCAGACATGGACCTGTAGATCATCTCCACAAAACCACAGACCTTGTGCTTAATTAGGCATTGAGAACATGAAGCCATGTACAAGACACACTTTGGTGCCTTTCAGAAATACTGAAGCAATTTTTGTGGCTGGGTATTGCCCAGATGAGACTGTGACAGAGCATCGCCTCCACCTGCCCTCTGTCCCCATCCACCAGGACACAGAGTACTGACTCACTTGACCCTGTGTCAAGCAATTTATTTCTTAAATGCATTAGTAATTTCATTAACTTCGATGCTTTGGGGATTTTTTTTTTTTTTAAACCCGGTCTAAAGCCAAGAAGGGCTTATAGAGAATATAATTACTCTCTACTCATACAGGAAGATGAATAGGCCAAAGGGGACCATTCTGATCCTCTTGTCTGATCTCTTGCCATCTCCCAACAAGGTCTGAGCAGTCTGCAGTAAATAAAGGCTAATCTTAAACCCCTAAGAACGTCTGACCCTAACAAGACAGGACCTTAACAAGAGGTCACCTCCTTTCTGGTATGGATGTCCCAGGGATGGGAGTCAATGCCAGACAAGCAGTCTCTACAATTTTTTAAAAAACTTTTTTTTTTTTTTTTAAATATTAGTAGGCTTGAAAGGTCATGTATCAAGTTCAGCTTCATAGTTGAAATTATTTTTTGATTTTTTACAAAAAGTCAATCCCAGCTACCATTGAATGGCTACAAGAAGGCAGGAACAACAGGGACAGAGGCCAGACTGTTGGAGCTGCAGCAGTTGTACCTGAAAGCAGATAGACTCAGCTATTAGGAGTATGTTCTGGTGAATACCTTTCTGTCCCAGCCACTCCAGTGTTTTTGTCCCTATCTTAGTTTTCCAGACTAAGTCAGTGCATGAAGACCAGTTTCTACATTGCTTTCCCCTTTCATCCTGCTACTGTTGGCAACATACCTTGCCTCTAATTTTAAAGCTACCTCTTCTTTTCAGTGTTGTCTCCTCAACTCCTATTCATGTCCCAGGCTAGGATTATTTTGGGGGTGTGTGTGTGTGTGTGTGATTATTTTTTTTGCTATGCAATGCCCCTCTCCATCCAACCCTTATTTGCTTGGTGGCATTGCTTCCCCTTGCAGGGAGCTGACTGCCACCGAGGGAGTTCAGAAACCACTAGACATTTCCCCTGCTGTCATTTCCCAGTGTCAAGCTCAAAAGTACATTGCAACAAATACCGAGATCTTTTGCTTCTCAGATTACAGCATGTTTGATCATATAATTTGATAGACAAAAAGTCATTCTTTAAAACACAAACCAGGCCAGAACTGCAGGCCAAAATGCTAAACCTTGGCGCTTTATGAACAAATGGCGAAAGGGTCTTGCAATTGGAAGGTTTTAATGTTTAGGACATGGATGGCTCAGAATTCCTGTAATAAAGCTGTAATTTTCTTCCTTTTGTCTAAAACGTATGCAGATTACCTTGTGTTGCAAAAGGAAATGAAGACAGAAAACCGTACTCCTCTTCAATGAGTTATTTGCTAAATCATATCAGGTGGCCAACCCTACACTCAGATATGTTGCTCCAGCCCTGACCCCAGAGTGTGCGTGCAGCAGGAATTGCAGATAATTCAATGATTCTTTGTGCTGGCTCAGCTCAAGGCTTCTCTTGAGCAAAGAGTTCAGCGCTATGAAATTTGCATTCCCATAAACCAGCCCTATGATATAAATAACGCCCATTTGCTTTTGGCTGGAACCAACACGTTCATTAATCTCAGCACCTCAGGATGGACTCGGTCTGGCTCACTGCAGAGGAAAGGTCACTGCTTTGTCAGCTTTGCTCCTCAGCCTCATCTCATTAAATTTCCATCTAGATGCCGCATACTTTGCTTGTTAAGAAGCAAGGATTTTTAGGATTAGTTTAATATTTGCCAGACCAAACAGCCTGACTGAGAGGCACAGGGCTCAGGAAATGGGACCTATGTGCATCCCCAGAGCAAAATGCTTCCAAACAGTTCAATTCAGTCAGGCATCTCGCAGGAGCCAGTGCAAGATGATCTTTCTTTAGGTCTGCTGAGTGGTGGCTGTTATTTTAGGGTTGGGCAAAGGAAGGAAGATGTGGTACTTGGATGTTTGACCTGGCTAGAGCAGACCTGCCTCATTAGGTACCATCCTGGGGGCTCCAATTCTGCTTCCCCATGACCCCTGAGCTAGCAAATCAGCTACAAACAGTGAGAAGAATCTGAAAAGACACCAGAAAGAAAACATTGGGAAAGATACACCCTCATTATCAGTCAAAGCACATGCATGAGAGATCCCAGCAAGTGATTTCTCAGCCCACATAAGAAATGAGAAGTCGACAAGACATGCTCCAGAAACAGCCATTTCAAACCTGAAGAACTATACTGTCCAAAATAAAACATTACATATGTCTTTCTTCCTCCTGAGAAGAAAAGCATTGGAGAAGGCATCACATGTGAGAGGCATGAGTCACACTGCCAGCAATAGAGAGGGGCAGTTGATACCTCGGATGATTACATTTCTCTCATCACCAGATACATTCAGCAGAGATAAAAAATTCATTTCATGATGAAAATCCTTTGTCAAGCTCTATCCCTTGCAGAGAAAGTACTATAACCCAATCTGCTTAGCACAGTGCACGCCTTTAAGTGACCGTGGGAGATAGCCCTTGATGTGAGTTACAGTCTGCAAACAGAATAGCCCACAAACCGTGTTGTTCCAATTAACTTTTCCTTGCCCCTGGTTAAGATTCATCTTTTTATTTTTGCTCAAATGGACAAAACCAAGCCTTCAGAAATGCAACCTTACCACCACAGACATTGCATTACACTATCGTCAGTGGCACAGGCAATACCAGGAAAGCCATGATTTAAGAAACGAGCTGGAGAATGATTCAGACTGGCTTCAACAGTCATTACTGTTAGCCTCATTTGCTCAGCCCCAAGCTTCAAAGTCTTTTGTTTCTGCTCTGTGCTGCTTTGTATCTGCTGCACATTCTCCCAGCTTGGGTAATTTGGCATTCATAAAACACTAACTTCACAAATTTGTTGCTGCTGCTGGCAGGTAGAAACACGCTCTGCTTTGCAGCTGTTCACTGTACATCTACTAAAGCATTCAGAAGCCACAGGGGTAGGAGAAGCATGAAAAACTACATTACATCCTTTCTATTATTGCTGCAGTGGGCCAAATCCACAGCAGGTGCAAACAAGCATGAGCTCCTCCACCTTGTTACACCACCTGCTTTGCACTTTAGTCACACAATTCAGCCAAAACCGTAACTAACACGTTATTGTAGGTTGCCCATTCAAATTCTCCACATTTAAAGAATCGAATTGATATTTTTACCCTAACAGCCATTCAAGAGGGCTTCCAGCTTCCTTGTTGCCTTCTGCACTCAGACTGATCTAAACTCCATCACCACCCAGGGGAGCTAATTTGTATGACCTCCCCTCATTTTTCAGGTATATCAGCACAAAGATGCAGGAACGTTTGCTGCCCCATCCACACCCTTCCCCTCCTCTCTGCAGCCAGCCCCCGACATGCTTTTGTTGCTGGCCCAACCTGATCACAGAGCTGGTTTATCAGGACTCCTGTTACACAGGAAGAGGTGCTCGGGGTTAAGGTGCCACCACACATTTATTTTATGGCATCACAGGTAAGGCCAACATACTGAGGGTGAGGAGAGGGGAAAGCAAGCACTTACCCAGCCATTTACTGCACGCCACAGCCTTTCCTCTCTCCAGCACATCACACCTCTCCAGGGCAGTGATCTCCCCAAGGTGGCATTGAAGTAGAAAAAGTCATGTAAGAAGCTGACAAGGAAACCAAGTAACCCCTTATCACTGTGCCTGAGGGTCCTTTGGGAAAAACCCCTCTGGAGCAGCAAGCAGTGCTCCTCCATGACCACGCTGCTGACGGGCTTTGCAGGGAGGACTGGGAAGCCCAAGCTCTCCCCTGGCATTGAGTAGGAAAGGCCATCACCTTGAACTTCACCACCCTCCCAGAGACAGGGATGGATCCTTGGCTCTAGGCTTGTGTTCAGAAACCATGAAACATTTTGAAGGATAGCTGGAGATGATGGGGAAAGAAACAGCACAGAGATCCCCTGCAGTTTTCTTGGAAGTAAGCAGTACAGGGGAAAGGATACCCTACACCATCCAGCTGTACTGCTGGGAAGCGTTTGTATCCCCTCTCCCCACATGCAGCAGCACCTGGGCAAGGCAAATCCCCCATGGAGAGGCAGGTGAGGACGGTGCTTTACCCAGCAGCAGCACAAACCCAGCTGACAGCATTTACACCCGAGATGTGTCCAGAACTTCGCAGCGAAAGAATTTTAGCGATAGAAACAACAACTACAAAATGACTGTTTTATGTTTAAACTAAGGCTGATGATGCCAGGGGGAAGGTGACTCAGATGCATCTAGACTTTCCTCCTCAGCACTCGCGCTTGCCTCATCCTGCGTAAACCATCAAACTGGCTCTGCTTTCCTGCTGCAGAAACCTGTTTTCATGTCCTTATTTCCTGCCCGATGGGTTCTTGTGTAGGTGGCAGCAGAAAGTCATTGTAGGGCTCGTCTGATGAGAGATGGCTTCATTTGTGTTTGCACTGGTATTTATTACACCGGGGATAGGGGGAGCTGATCCCTCTGGTTTAGCCTGAATGGCTTTTTTTCAGCTAACATTCCAAAATGATTGAAGAAAACAGCTCTAAGGCATTTCTAAAATAAAAAAGATGTCAGCGAATTAACAGTGGCTTTAAGTTCATGCCTTGTATTTCTGAAGGGTGAAACCTTGGTGTCAAACCCTCAGGCTACCTCAGGCTCATCACTTGGGCTTCCTGTGTTTCTCACTGTCCCTCAGAAACATCCTGTGAAAGTGTAATTGACCCACCAAGCCCAAATTTGTCTCCATCCTAGTTCCTGCACCATCCTTCAGGTATATTTTTTTCAAAATGAAATTCAAGTAGAAAGTGCTTTAGGAAATGTTTTGCAGCTCCTCCTTCCCCAAAGGCCCAATCTGCTTTAATTAGGGATGTACTCAAAGCGCAAGGTTCGGATGCAGCTAGTGAGACTCACATTTCAGAAGGGCCATAACCGCTCTGATAAAGACATACCACTTTAAATCAGGCTCCTGGGACTCAGAAAGATATTTGAAATCTGTCGTCATACAATTCTAGTAGTGGAAAATAAAGTGTTGTTAGACATGTCTGCTCTTGAAATCAGCTTTGCCTGGATCCATCTGGCCTGCAACGTGGGCTTCTGCCTTTCTCTTTACTGCGCTCTGCTCAGGATCAACCCAAATCCAGTGTATTTCAATTCCTGTAAGACAAAATGGAGCTGATGGACATCAGATGCAGCCTTCCCAAAGTGCCTGCCGATGCCCCTGCTTCCAGGTAAAACTTCAGGCAGGAGATGGCAATTTCCTCGGTGAGATTTCGTGTCCTCTCTGTGACGATGTGCAGGCGATGGCACACGTGGCACAGCTCCATTTTGGCAGTCAGTCCCAAGGCAGGGCTGTGGTGAGGACATGGTGAGGCTCTCTCCTCCTTGTGCCTTGGCTGGCGGTGACGGGGCGGTAACCTCGGCGAGCTGATGCTGCGTTTGCATCATGCCATCTGCGGCTGGGAGCAGGTCTAGGCAGCACCATGGGAAAAGCTAACGCAGCCTTGCTCTGCTTGTAGGCGTAATAGTACAATACTTCACACACAGCAGGGTGCTTTGGCTCACAAGTCAGCCCTACCAAGGCCTGGGGGAACAGGTTCATGCTGACAGTTACCCAGGCTTAAGCCTCACTCTCTAATAGGATTAGCACACAGGCATTTGTTTCCCTGGCCCAATTAGAAACCCCAATTATGTTTTTTTAGCAGCCTTCAGACAGCTTCAGTCAAAACTGAAGAGCCTCCACCCTCCCAGTCTCACTTTGCACAGTCTCCCGTTATGGTTAAATGCAAAATGTGGGGAATACAGGTCACCTTTCGCCTCTCTCCAGTCAGCCTGTCCTGCAGGAGGTGGAGACGGAGACTGTGGGGAGGAACCTTCTGGCCTCAGAAGTTTTGGAGAAGGTTCATACATGTACAAAAAAGCTCCTTTTCTAATGCTGAAACTGGAGCGACCAGAATCACACCAAAGGTTTACTTTTGTTTGTCTTTTCCACATTTGACTCGTTTCTAACATTAATGGGTTCTTAAATTCAGTATGGTTGGAAAGGTAGATGGATATGTCCCACCAGCAGAGCAGGTCACCTCAGGGGCTGCTGGTGGACCCTTCTCAGCCAGGTGTGAGGGCACCAGCCACTCGTGGATGCTACACTGGGCCCACCAGGTCTTCTGCCCACCCCCTGCCCCGGACCCTCCCAACTTTCCCACATTTCCAAAAGGCTCAGTGCTTCCAGCAAGCACAGTTAACACTGACCAAAGGACACAGAAGTTTTTAAGGGGGATCTGACTGGCAGAAAGGCAGGACAACCTTATATAAAAAGCCAATTGTTCTCTTTCAGGAAATAAGATGAAAAAATTTCTATTTTTCTAATGTATGTATTAAACACTACCACGCTGGTGAGAAAGAAAAAAGCCCATCCTGCCCTGCCCTGAATGCTGGGGCTCAGGGAAAGAGCCGATGAAGGGGTTTTCTTTAACTTCAAAGGATATGGGCAGACAAAAAGGGGTTTCTAAACTGTGTTGATTCCTGCTGTAGGTGGACAGATGTATAACAAAATAAACGACAGATTAGCCCAGCACATTGCAAGCAGCAATATGGGTATTTTCCTTGCTAATTGCATCATTAGCTGATCCGCCCTTAAAGTTAAAGGACTTATGATCAAATTACTACTCTAATAATCAGTGAAGTGATCTTTTTCCAGCTCTGCTGAACAGGTCTCTTGCCCTCTTTTTGCCTCTGGTTTCCTACCTGTAAAAGCAATAAATTTCTTTTTCTTTTTTTTCTAAGTAAACAGCAGGTTAGCCTCAGGAAAAAAACTACGCTTCTTTTTGGATGGAAGGTAGCGCATAAGAACAAAATATTTGTGTGTATTAAATAAGGGAAAGTTCAAGACATACCTGCCATTTTTCTTCTTCTTCATCATCCAAAGGACAATGAACCTTCAGGTCCTTTTTTAAAAGTTTATAGATAGGGTTTGGAAATGCATTGAGCGTGAGAGGAGTCATCATTCTAATATTGCTCTGCAGTGCCGAGCTGATGCGCTGGTAGATTAAAACCTGGTTACAGGGGAGGGATGTGCCAGTGAGTTATCCCCCATCGGCTTTGGGACAGATTGCAGGTAGAAAAGGGCAGCCCACCAGGGAGGATGGCTCTTGCTCTTTAATATTGTAAGCGACCTGTCACCAATGTTCTTTTTTTCCCATTTGCTCTAAATTTTGTGGTAGCTTCTTGACCTCATTAGGAGACTCCCAGGCCTGGCTTGGGACTGATGTTGGTAGAAAATTGAACTGGACCCAAGGAATATTCAATCAAAACAGCACAATCACAGAAAAGCCCATCATACAGTTAAAAATGAAGATAACTTGGTTGCCGGCATTTGGCTGTGAGAAAGCCAGCGGTGTTGCAGGATGCAGCTGTTACTGCAGGCTGGTTTTGGTAGCGCTGAGAGACCAGGAATTAATTTTCCCTTTTTTATCCACACAACCTCCTCCTGGGTAACTCCAGCCGTGAGACATCCAGCAAGATCAGCCATCCCTTCCTCCCAGGGGCCTGAAGGGAGGAGCAGCAAGAGCCCGTACAAGGGGGGAGCGGGGCAGCAGGCACAGGACAGCCAGCGCACTCAGTGCCGTGGGGGTGCCGCTAACCCACTTGTTACTTTTTCAGCATCTTATGTGCCTACTATGCCCATTAAATGGTCTGGCAAGAGGCAAGCTGGCATCGAGCCCGGTTGCTCTCAGCAGGTGCCATCACAGTAGCTCTTCGGGTTGCCCCAGGAGGAGCTCCCATGCCGAGCTGGGAGCAAGGCCTTTTCCCACCCGAAAATTCAGAAAGCAGCAAGGCAGTGAGATTACTCCTGCGGTTTATCATTGAAACTTGGCCATGACCAACTTGCCCTTTTCATGCTGCATGGATATCATGGATAGAGGGGGCTGCAGCGTACAGATTCCCCATGGCCCAAGAACATCTCCAAGAACACATCTGGGCTGAACACGCCCAGGGCCTGGGCACTGTATAAGGATCATCCAGTGCCAGCTTTGGGCTGAGTGCACTCCCTGGCATGGATTTACTTGTGCCAACTCACTCTTTGACTGTAGCCAGACATGGGTAAAGTCTGTGATTGAGGGGTGAGGAGGTCTCTGCTGTAAGGGCACAGGATGAGTCACGCTGCTTGCCCTCAAGGCTAGCAAGCAGTGCTGCCCTGATGTATTTACTGGTGAAGCTGTACTCTCAGGTCAAGGCAGAGGTTAAAATGTCAAACAGGCTAATTAATGCAGGTTTCCAGAAGCACTGAATGCTCATGACTCCAGAGAACTTCAACGGCTGAGTACCTCTAGAAACTGGGTATCTAAACACTCACGTGGTTGCTGCCAACACCGAAGGCATCTCCCAAGTACCTCCTGAACTCACAAAGCTGGTTCAAGGGCTGCTTACCTGCTGGGATCACTTCTTTCAGTGAAGCAATGGCAGTGAGCGGGATGAGCTCAGCACCACGGGGTGCCTGGCAACGTCAGGAACCAGCTGGTTTAGAGCTGACCATCTCCTCAGAGCACAGCAGAGCCACTGCAGCACCACAGCAGAGGAAAACTCATAGAAATGGGTTCCAGTGAGCTGGAAAAGCAAGGACAATCTGTCCCGAAAAGCCTTCTTTGCTGTGTCACTCAGGTGTGCCTAAATGGATAGAGAGCAGCAAGGGAGCAGACACAGAACAGGTCATGAAGAGACCGTGCAAACAGCACAGCACCAGTTCCTGCTTCGCGGCTCTCGTCAGCTGAGCCCCCCGAGCTACAAGCTCTTACCTCCAGGAATTTTTTCAGACTGATGTTTTATTTCCCCTCTACCACCAGCAGCAGCAAGCAGAGATGAGCTAGCAAAGCCCGTTCAGGCCCCTGCTCACCAGCTGCTCCCCATAGGAAGGTTCCAGTTCCAATGTCCACTTTTAGGGTTCTTACACAGTCTTGGTACCACAAACCCATAAACGTATTCCTTGAAAGATGCCTGCCAGCTTCCCTTAAGTGCCCAACCTCTTACTTGCTGTAGTTCATGCAGAAAATTATTTGCCTGGGGTCTCTTTAGGCCACTGGAAGAGCCCTGGGTTTTCACTCACTGAGCGCCGTGGCTGGGGTTGGTGTCTGCCTCGGGGGTGCTGACACCACTGCAGTGGCAACTATATTTGGCAGCCTGCGCTGCACTGCTCCCAAAGTAGTGACGTGTTTCCATCCGCCGCTGCTCGAAAGTTAAAAGCTTGTCATAACATGTCAGGTGGCAACTCTGAAACGCAGGTCTGATGAGACAACTTGCAGTCCACCACAGACAGCTTGCTCTGGACGCTGACGAGATGGAAAGTCGGCTCTGGAGCTACTGGAAAAAGGCTTCATTGGCTTATGGCGGAAACTCTCCCCCTTCCCTTGCTAAAGGAATGCACCAGAGAAAGGAAGCCAGTTGCAAATCTGGAGAAATGGTCATTTTAAAAACCATAACCATTGCTTTCATTGGAAAATTAAACCATTTCTGTAAGCTTCAGAGTTGAGTGAACATGAAACAGCAGTACAGGATTTCCATCCTTACAGTATTCCTAAATAAAAAAAAAAAAAAAAACACACCAAAAAACCCAAACCAAAAAAACCCCAACCAAAACCCAAAACCCCATGTACTCCTTAGTACAGGAAAAAAGCAATTTGCCAAGTGCTAGTGCTAGGCTAGAGCATGGGGCAATGGCATTTCTCACTCCCAAAATAATGTGGCCCAAACCAAGATTTCTTGCTATTCAGGAAAGGCTGAAGCGAGCATACAGATTATTAGTTCACATTGGTTACAAAGAATAACATAGCTTTTGAATCCAGCCCGTGGGGGAGCTCATGGGGTGGCCAGTTACATATGAGAGAGCAAGGTAGCTGGGTATGGATGTTACAGCAAAAGGTAAAGGAAGTCTTAAGAGGAGAATCAAGGCTGATGTACCTTCAGGTATAGCACCTCTGCTGCCGCTTTCCCCTTCACAGCCCTTCCACGGCATGAGGGAGATGGTGCACATCATGCCTGAGATGAATGAGGACCCCATCCAAGGCGCGCTTCTGTATGATGCTTTGCCTGTGATCTTGGGTGACACGGTGCTTTCAGTTGTTCTCTAGAGGGAAAAAATAAAAAAGGAAATAAAGAAACTACTATAGTGTTAAATGCATTGCAGATCATTAATTGCTTCAGTAGCACACCCCACATATGTGCCCTCAATAGATTTTCCCAGTTTCATATCCTTTAGGCAGCTTGTCTACATACCAGCACTGGCAAGGACAAATCCTGTCAAAAGTACTTTTTTTCTGTCATTATCCTCTGAGTGTCCAATTCTTTTTGCTAAATCTCTACAGTCTGGAACTCAAATTACCATTTCTGACCAGTGCAGAAACAAATGATGAAATATTCATGAGTTGTTCATACTTTTCATCTTAGAGAAGCATCAGCCAGCACTAAATTTGCATGATCTAGCCAAAGACGACATTTCAAGAGAAAAGCCCTTTATATACTGATATTCAAAAACTTTTATATATTGAAGTAAAACCAGCAAGTTTCTGCCCTTACTTGGGCAGAGTCACATGTTGTTTGAAGAGCATCCCACTAAATTTTCTAAGGATGTGTAAATGTGTCATCTGGACCACAGGAAATAAAGCAGGGTTAAAACACTGAACAAAACTGCGATGAAGTTAACAAGCCCAAGGTTCATAAGCCTTGTGATAGAAGCTTCCAGAAACCTTTCAAGGCCTATCTAATAAATCCCTATGGCACTTTGTTCTTCCCCCACCCCAAATCTCCACCTGTCTGAGCCAGCATCAGCAGGAAATTTTGCATGGAAGCTTGCCAGATAAAATAGCTACTTCATCTGGCTTTCAACTGCCATTAGTTTTAGAGATTTCTTCAAAGAATATGTTCAAAAACATTATTTTTAAATTACATCCCAAGTTAGAGATGGGCCACATCTTGTCTCTATGTGCTGGGTATTGGCCTTACAAAAAAGGTAATTCATGTGTGCTTTAATATTATACATGTAATTATTTTCCATCTGCATTCTGCCCTCTTCATCCTGTCTTATACCCAAAGCTGAAAATGCTTCTGCTTCCTGAAAATGCTCAAAAGTTCTTTAATTTCATTAAATTCATTTCACTCCCCTCTGAATTGTCCCAGACCCTCCAGATACAGCTGTCTCGCAAGACGAAGTGGACTTGACCCTCAGTCCTTGGCATGGGTTAGACTTCCGATACCCCTGCTCACTTGCTGTCAGAAAGAGGAGTATGTCACCATGAGCTGGGGTGACAATTGACCTCAGCTCCTGGTACCTGGTTTTACAAATAGCCTCTCTGAAATCTCTTCCTTCCCACAGCATGGCACAGGTAATGTGGTGTTCCTTTAAATGCTTCCCCCAAAAAGTGCACTTAAATTTGGCACTTTGTAGATTTATTTTCATGAGGATAGAGAAATCTGGTGATATTACAGTACTTTTTGCAAGCTTTTCTTTTCCTTGACTAAGGTAGAAAGAATCGCATACAGCCTCCCTATGAGCAGCATGCTCACAACACAGCATCTCTGATTCTGCCAGGAGCTCACCTGTGGCTCTTCCACCTTGGCCTCACCACCCACTGTCTGCAACCCGCACTGCAGCTCCCAGCCTGTAAATCTCCCTTTAACAGGCAAAGATGGTCACCAAGACCTTTTGCTGAAATTACACACCACTTACCAGGTGTCCTTGGGATCAAAACCCATTTGGTATACCACTAACAGCCTTCAGAATAACCCAGCCTCCTCAAAGTTTTCTTGTGGGGGTCATGATGTATTTTTTTATTATGGATTTTTTTAGGAGATTCTGGCAGCTTCCTCTAGAACTTGGTAGTTCAGATGGAGTTACAAGGACTGTGCTCTATTACCGGACAAGATCCCATGCAAAAGACTTTCAAAAGTGAAAGAAACATAATGCTCACATGGTGAAATGTCTCACAACCCTATCTGCTACTATCTGCTCTTCTTGTCACGTATGGAGATGGGCATATAGGTCCATAGGTTTCTAAACAGCCTTTGTAGGGAGCCCTGCATAGGTAGGGGAGCCCTAAAGGGAATTTCAGCTACAGCCACGCAGCTGCTGCTCCCAGAGGCAGAAGCTTATTGAAGAGCTGAGCAGCCCCCCGTGAGCTGTGGGATGCGCAGGGCCTGTGTGGGGTGTCTGGGGAGCCCGGGACCCTCCTGGGGGGACCACCGGCCAAGGCACCCTGCCACAGACTGTCCCCTCTCTGCAGTGTTATTCACACCCCGTCCAGGGCACACAGTGCTGGGGGCACACTAAGAGCAGAGTAGAGGTACTTGTATTGTGGGGCTGCATAAAAAGAACTGAAGTTTCACTGCTTTTTAAGCTCACTTAACCATTTTATGGTAAGGACACAAAAAAAATTATGGGAAATTTGCAGAGAAAAGCAGGAAAATAAGATTTGTCATTTCTGGGGTTTACCAGACTTGACAGCATCTCCTTAAATTTAGAGAGCCATCATTTTCAGAGCAATGAATTTTAATTGGTGTTCTTTCTCTGTTAATACAACAGAGAAATTTCTTTCTATATTTTTAATTTTTGGGATGTGTCATTTTTGATCTACATTTTAATAATTAGTAGAATATAATTTCAAATGAAAAGTGCCAAGGAGGGTATTTCTGTGATGCTGTTCTGCCTCGGGCATTAATGAAGTATGATACTATGCAGCAGGCACAGTTATGTTATGTATAATGATACAAATTGAATGTAAGTAATATAATTATTTGTGGTGTAACACAACTGCTGCACAAATAGTGTTCCTGACAGTAAATACCATTGTTATGATGGGAAGGTACTGCTAATGCCACTAAGCATTACAATCAATTCTTAATAACATCATGTGAACCAGGCTAATAAATTGGGAATCATATGCCTCCTGCACATTTCTGCCTACGTGAACCAGGACTTGTTTGCTAATAGAGTAACAACTAATGCGGCTGGGAAAAAAGTCAAGAAAGCTGTGAATTAACAAACTAAAAAAAGTCCAACCGTAGCACCTGCCGCGGAGACAAATTACTTTTGCGGCATTGCTTAATATGCAAGAAGGACATACAAGTTACGTAAAAAAAAACCCAAAAAACTAATCACCTTTTGTAAAGATGCAAAGCAGAACCTCTGCTCCAGCCCCAATGGTGGTAACAAACTCCCAGAAACAAGATGTAGAGTTGCAGCCCCCCAGGAGCATCCTGGGCACTGGTCCCTGCTGAAAGCCAAACAGCGTGGGAAGCAGAACAGCTCCAGCTGCCACATGCAACGTGGGGCCCGGGGGCTTGGTGCTGCTGGCTGAGCTTGCCAGCTGCACCTCTGCCAACACAGCGCTGCGATCAGCGTGAGCAAGGGGTCCCCCATGCACCTCTGCCCCGAGCAAACCGTCCCGTGGGAGGGAGGAGGAAGATGGGAAGCAGACTTCCAGCCCCCCAGACACGAGGTGGTTCAGCAGGTCTGGAAAAGAAACACGAGTCACTGGACTGGAAAAACAGAAGAGAAATTATTCAGAGATGTTGCGCAAGCCCCCCAGTAAACTGCTGGTGCTCCCTGCAATGGGAGCGTTAGCAGCCCTCCGGTGATAGACTTTGAGGAGAGATGAAGGCTAACATAAACCTCACCATTTGCTAAAGGAGAAATGGGAGAAATCACTCAAACGAGGCAAGGATTAAACTGGGGCTGAGCTCTAGTGAGAGAGCTCAAGGAAATTTAGATTACAATGATGGAGAGGAGGAGAAGATTAAAACTCAGGGCTGAGTGAGTAATGCACAACAAATGTATTCAAATGAACCTCTTCGATCGAGGCACTTCCAGGGCTCCCATCACCTCGCAATCTTTAATGCACTTACTCTGCTGGAAGGAAGGCAGTGCTGCTATTTCTATCTTTCGCTTGGGGAATGGAAACACAGGGAGATTAACTATCTTCCTCAAGGTGACCCAAAATAACTGTTCCAGAACAAGAGAATTTCAGGTCTCAGCATAGCCGGGGGACTATCGCTCCCACCCGCCTGTGAACAGAGGGCACATTTGGGGGAGGCATTTGCTCTTCAGGTTTTTCCTCCAGCTTGCAATTGTAAACTGCAGCTCCCTGGTGTGGGACACACCACCAAACAGCCCGGAACCAGTGCCAGCATCTTCCCCAGGCTCCTCCTCTCTGATTATCCATACACTTTTGCTGAAGGCACCAGCAATTTCATTTGGGGCATCAAGAGGGGCAGGGTGAGGGTGACACACTTGGGCTGGCATGTTTACGACTTCTTTAGCAGCCGCAGAAGGAGATGCAAATGGTAGAGACGCCTACAGTAATGACAGTGCTGAGACTGCTGTGGGAGGGAAAGAGATACTGGGGGACTTGCCTGACAACTTGATTTGCAATTAAGTTGACTCCCTTGAATTCCATGCAGATGCATGGATCTTGTCACTGAAGAGCTGGATCCTTACCCGTCCCGATCCGTGGTTAAAATAAGCTTCTGGGGAGCCTCTTCCCTGTGCCTTCTGAGTGTGAGTTGGCAAAAATTTGTGAACTAGTTCCTTTGGCTATTTAATTTTAGTATAAGTGAATTTGTCCAGAGCTACTAGAAATTACACTGCTACTCCTAACTGCTACCAGACAGTTCATTAGTACTCAAGGGTTTGTCATATAAAAATACATCACTGATGGCAGGCAAGAGTCATTTTAGAATCGTGACTGTAGTGCACAGTTTGTTCCCAGTGTTCACATCGGTGTCCTAGTAGGGACCGTTAGCTTTCATGCTCTGCCAGCGTAGTGTAAAACAACAAATGAAGTGTCCAGGCAGCTCAGACTGCAGCCAGCCAGGGCAATGGCCCAACCATTTGATTACACGCCGCCTCCTCCTCCTCCTTTGCCTTGTGGCTACTCCTGTTTGTGGTTGTCCACTGGTTTGGCTCCAGGCAGGAGGATGCTGTAGCCAGCAAAGGTGCTTTCCAGGGAGCAGACGTGGCGCTGGCTGCTTTGGAGCAGAAGGCAGCTTGGGCCCAGGTCCTGGTGAGCAGGCAATTCCCAGGCCTGATCCAGCAAAGGTCAGCTTGGCACATTCGGAAAAGTGAACCTTGCTTTCAGAAGATACCTGCAGCCTCTTGCTTTCAAACAGGCAGGAGTGATAAAATGTGCTGTTTAATGTCACAGCCCCAGCTCTTACAAGAGGTGCATACAATTTTCATTTTTTATTTAATTGAAAAAATAAATAGAACTGGAATAGCTCAGTGCCCAGAATTTTTTTTTTAGACAGCTGTCTGTGGCTTCCCACTCAGCCTGACAGTTTCTGTCCCTTGCTCTTCAGGAGCACCTTCCTCTGGCCCTGGAGCTCAGAGCCTGCTCAGCTGTCTGCCCCTTCCCTTTGGCCCTGCTGAGTGCCATCCAGGTGCCCCTTCTTTTCCCTTCAATGAGAAGCAGAGTTGGATGCCCTCGGGTGCTTTTCAAGGTCTTGCCGTGGCTGTGCAGGGTGCATGTGAACATGGGGGAGGTGGGGAGCGCTCGGAGCAGCTGGCAGGACCACCTCTGTGCCCTCCGGTGGGTGGCCAGGGTTTCTCACCACCCAATGCAGGCTGACTGGTGGCTTGGAAGGAGAAAAACCCCATGCTTCTGGGGGAAAAGTCTTGGTTCTGCATGCAAATCTGGGAATAAGATCATCCCCAGGGCTGGCAGCAATTTTTACTCCCATCTATATTTTGCCTGGGCTTTCACACACCTGCACACCTGCCAAAACACATTTTCTGTTGGGGTCTCATTTGCAAAAGGTTTTTCACTCCTCTTTCTCTCTGTCTCACACCAGGCCATTTGCCCCTAGCTCTGCTTCCAGTTGTTTTCTCTGGGCTGCGAGGGGTTAGCTGCAAGGCAGCTTGTTTTCACGCCTGTCGTGAAACACTCAACATTTCTGCAAAATCTCCTCGAACGCTCTGAAGTCTCCCCCACTTCTGCTGAGCACCTTAGGGTGGCTGCAGGGCTGAGCCTGGCCAGCAAGAAGCAAGCGGGACTGCTTCCATCACTTCTCCTGGGAACATGTTTTAATCCAGAGCTGAATCCATGTACTGGACTCGCTCTGGATCCAATCCCAAGGTCTATTATGGTCCAGAGAAATATTTCCATCTTTTTGGACGGGGTCTCATCACTTCCCAAATGGAGCTGTGTCGTGGCTGCTTAATCTTTGTCCCCATCCTTGACTTAAGCTGCTATAGCATCCGTTGCCGTCCATCCCACCCTCAGCTCCCCAGCAAAGGGCTGTGTCCTACTGAAAGACACCACCACATCCCACCGCCCCTGTGCCCCCGCGGCCGCATGCCTGCGCCTGCCTTCCCAGAGCTCGCCGCACAGCCACAGGGGTCATGCGAATCTCCCTTCCCACCGCAATCAGCACCAGTGGCCAAGTGAACGTGTTAGTAACTAATTTATATGGGCATGATTTACATGCTTAATTAGCTTTGCTTTTAATTGCAGTATTCACAAGGCAGAATATTTTACCACAAAGTGCTATGCCTAGAGCCTGTTTGCTAAACTACAGAAAGGAAAGCGTTCAGTAGCATAAAACTGAACCACCAAAAAGTCAATACATATTAAAGGATTTGAAGGGCTTTTTTTTTTTTTTTTCCCCAACTAAACACATTTTATGAACAGCAGGGAAGACAACATTCTGAATTCAGTGCTAGTTATGACTTTTTTTTTTCCTTGCTGCTCTGCTGCAAACCAGTCTCAGGGTCTTGCAATATTTTATTTTTTTTTACTAGAAGATAAATAAGCGATGCAGAGCCTGGACTTTTTCTGTCTAACTTATTTCCCCTATATCAAACTTTGAAAAAGGGCCAAACTGGAGGCATGTAACCCCTTTGGCAAGGACTCTATCCACACACCAGCAGTCCCAGGGCTTGTTCTGTTCAGGGAAATTAAGGTAAAACCTGAGCTGTTTGCAGCAGTTCCCTCAAAAAAAATGTTGCATCACAAAATGAGGAAAGCTTGCTCGGCATTTTTGGAAGAAACCTGGAGTAACCGTATGTACGAGCACCATCTGTTGGCTGCGTTACTGCTTACAGGGTGCAAGCTGCACCCCATTTCCAACAAAACTGCAGCTCCGTTGCATGACACGAGGGACAGTCCCAGCTTTAGGGAGCATTTTCTGGACAAACAGCTGGGCAGAGCTCAGTGGGGATCACCAAAGAATCCAGCAATTTGCCCACTCACCCAGGCTCTCTTGGGATTGCCATCCCTGATGCCCTCTAGACCAGCCTGCCAGCTGATACAGTTAAGGATACTCCATCATCCCATTTTCCTACGCAAATAATCTATTTTGGCCTCAGCAGTCTGAGAAAATTAATTCAGCTAAGGGTTTGGGAACACTCGGGGTGTTTGGCCACTACTCGTCTTCAATTGTTTTAAGAACAAAGAGCTACAAATCCACAGCAATTTACAATCTGACTTTCCAATTAAGGATTTGACGTGTTTTTATGCCTTTTAAGTGACAATATTTGTCAGGCCGTTTGTTCAGTGCATTGTCTGCATGTGCAGTTACACAGGAACTGGTTTAATTAAGGTTAATTGGTGCATAATTAGAACTGCTGCCAACACAAAAGAATGGCTGCAGACCAGAGAGAGCCGATTTCTATCCAGCTCCAAAGGACAAATAGTGTAAATTGGAGATTACAGCTGAGTGGTAAAAACCTAAACTGCTTCATATTTTAGCTCTAATTTTTGTAAAACAACATGTCTAACTGCTTGGCAGTGCTCTCCCTAGAGCACAGAGTCCTGTCCCAGTCACCAAAGCGTTTTTAATGGTGGAAAGCATTTGTGCAAGTACGTCTTTACAGCTGGATACTCTCCTTTGCCGGTGCAGAGAAACTGTGCAGGATGCAATTCAGGGAAGCAAAATGGAGAAAAAGGAGAAGGGGGAGAGACACTTTGAAAAGGAAGGTGTGATTGATTGCACAATAAACTTACCTAGGGTTGCTGGTCTGATACAAACCTGGTGGGAGCAGCGCTCCAGCCTCAGCTGAGATGCTCCCAGGTGGTGCCACCAGTGTTTGAAGGACCGGTACAGGGCTGTTCTGGTGTCGGTGACTTGTTTCTGCAAAAGTCCAGTGGGATGATCACTAGAGTATTTGTTATGTTGCTTTTAACCCTCCCTCCCAAGGGCATCCCATTTTTTAGTACTGAAAGCAAAGCCAAAGCACTAGCGCCCAGCTGTGAACTCACCTGCTGCCTCAGTCCTGGCCCCATTTGCAGCTCACCAAGGTCAGGGCTCCCATTTATCCCAGTCCAGGGCTGCTGGGAGCAACCTCCCTCTCTCCTCCAAGGTGAAGGTACCCGGGATGTGGAGTGCGGGGCCACCACGCAGCCTCCTACCTCAGCTGCTGCCACCGGCACGCAGCCCTGGCAGCCTTTCCAGATGGCAAACCTTGCTCCAGCGGTGTGTGGGGTCAGGCTGGAGGACAGAGTTCAAAATAATGAAGGAAAACGAGAAAGGGAGAGTGAAGGAGAAGAAAGAGTGAAAGAAAGATGGGGAGACTGAACAGAATGGAAACAAGGTGAAAACCCCACTAGGCAGTAAATAGGGTCTGACCACTCTGGTCCTGTGCATGTGTGTACTCCTTCACAAAACCTGGAGACAGCAAATTAAGAGGAGGGAAGGGATTTCTCCTGGCTCACAGGGGCAGCTACTTTCTCTGAGTTATCTATCGCTTTCGCACTGACGAGACCCTGTACCTGCTGAGGGAAACATGATCCTGCTTCTGCCGAGCAAGGAACTGTAGGGATCAACCAAAAAAGCAATTTCCTCCTCTGTTCCCCCTGACTGAAGAGTTTCCACAAGAAAAAGTCTCCAACTCCGCCCCCACCCCCCCCCCCCAGTAAAATACTACAAACCTTCCCATCCCCATTGCATACTAATTCCTCCTCGTTACCATGGTGAAAGCAGAAGTGCAGCACTCCCAGCCAGATCAGCATCATCAAGCCCCCTCTGCCCCCATGCACATGCTCCTCAGAAGACAGCAAAATGGTCAGCAGGACAAAATTGGGCAGAAAAATCCCTGTCCTTGGCACAATTCCTCCATATGTCACGCTGTCCACAGCAGCTCTCGAGAGCCAGGGCAGCCTTGGGGGCGAGCAGCATATGCAGCTGTGTCAGGCAGTATTAGAGGCAAGTTATGTTATTATTATTTTGAGAAAAGCCAGGGAAATGGCTGTCTATATTACAGAAAGCTCCAGAGAGGGCCGCCGGGCTGAGCGGCGATGTGTGCTGGAAATGAGGTCAGTCCCTCGCAGCCCCGCGTTCCCACCCCCCGGAGAAGCTCATTTTCAAGGCGGCTGTTGTTGAAACAGGCCGATTGTTTTGGGGTAAGAGTTTAGAAAGAGCAGAACAATTTTCCAAGCGCAAGCAGCTGAAGTTTCCTGCTACGCCAGATTTCTTTTTTGCCCTCATTGGAAAGTCTCCCTCTTTCCCACCTCGGTCATACCCAGGCACGCTGGCGGGTTGTGCCAGGGCTGCCCCTCTCAAGGTGCAGGAGCTCCTCTGAAGAAGAAATACATAATTCTGTCATTTTAGATCTGCAGGTTGGAGCCTGTTGCCCTAAACCTCTCTCCACTTTGTTTCTGCCACTGCCGCTGAGGACATGAAACCAGGCGTTTCGGTGCTGAAGGCAACAGGGCTCCTTGGTGCCTGATAACATACCCGCAGTTAAATATCTTGCTTAAACCAAGCCACGACCACAGAGCACCTGAAGCTCCACGGTGCTTGCAATGCAATCCGTTCTCCCTAATTTACCTGTCTGGGAATTAGGTGCCCAATGCTGGGAGACACCGGGACTACCCGAGGGCAATTGTCCCTTCCCAAGACAAACACCTGGGCCCAGAGGGCTGCCTGCTAAAGCAGCTGTGTAACCTGCTCAGGTAGTGCAGGTCCCATCCCAGCTGTCTGATCTGTCTGACTTCAATGAACCCCTAGGGAGAGCTATACATACATATATATATATATCATATCCTTCCCTGTTAATCCCCCAATATACATAAAGTCCAGTGCAAATCTAAAGGCAAACCCAATTTCAGACCGGTCCAAAGGAGCTGTCAGCACTTACATGTAAAAAAAGGTAATGAATTCTGAAATCAAAATGAGCAAGGAAATTGGGAAAAGAATTGTACACCTGAGATAGACTCACTTTACACAGGTGGTTTCAGGTTGCTAAGCTGCAGGGAACAATTAAGGAAAAGCTTCCAAGGAGTAAAGCAGTGAAATCACAGTGTCACAGAAATCAAAGGGCTCAGTACATGCAAGAACAGGAAAAGCAGCTTCACTCAAGCTGTAGGTAACACAGTAAAAATGTAAATAAGCAAATATTCCTTCACTCTTGTGCAAGCATAGTAACAACCATTGGTTTTGTGTATTTTATCTTTGCACTGTGATTTTTCAGATTAACTATTCTTTGCAAAGTGCTGGCACCAAAGTCTCAGGAAAGCACCATGACAGTGCAGTGGCCAGGTCTGGGGTGCAGGTAATGTGGTTTGGCACAAGCCATGGAGAATATCAGGTTGGCAGAGCCATCCACGCTGCTCAGAGCCCCCCCCAAACGGCCTTCCAAACGATCTGGCAATGCAGAGCATTTAGGATTTCCACAGTACTGCTGTAAGAAACTACTTAGCACCTTGGTAGGTGAGGGATGAGCTTATTTCTCTGATGAGGACCAGGGAAAGTCAGGAACGGCACCTTCCCAGAGCTGGGAAAAAACCTTAAGTAAAGATGAAAAAAGTGAAATGAACTGCTTCTGGAGATTTTCATACCAAGAAGCCGGATGACAGTCTGGCTTAAGTCAGCACAGCTCCACCGGTGAACTGGCTGGTGCCAGGTCTGAACCCAAAAAGGAGTGGAAGTCCTCTGCATCCGCAACTTAAGGCAACAACATACTTTGAACTTCTCTCAAACACAATATACCTCATCCTGGGGAAGGAAGGGCAGCTCAGGGGTCTCACATATGCTGTGGGATCCTCATAGTAGGGTTCCCAGCCATTTATCTATTACTACTACTACTATTATTATAATTATTATTTATAATTAACTATAATTATAATTATAAATTATTTCAAGATTGAATGGACAACACAACTGTGTAGATCACCTCCATCCCTGAAGGCCAGCCTACCTTTTCTATGACCCTAGTGGCCCTGAATGAGGCCATGGATTATCATGGTCATCATCATGGCAATCATCATCATCATTTTAGATGTATTCCCGTCTATAAAAGCTTTCTGCCACCTGTTTTATCACCTCATTGTGCCCAAAGGGGCACATCTCCGTTGGTTCAAGAAGGCAACAGTTGTGTTGGGGTGGATCTTCCCACTGAGAGATTGTGAATAGGAGCCTCCTGCCTCTAAATTCATGAGGACCTTCATGCAGGAGTAGGACAAAGATCCAGAGCGACCCTTGCTCCCCTGCTTTACCTTTTCAGGATTGTTTCTCCCCTCCCCACAAAGCTGCCAAAGCTGAGTAGCACTCAGCAGCAGAATCGTGCTGCATTCAGCGGGCTGGTGGCTGTCGGGTGCCTGCTATTCTCTGCACACTTGCACTAGATGCAATTTTTCAAATGACATTTGATTTTTCACTTTCTGGGTGAGTGCTGGTATTTAATGAGCTCTGCTGACCAAACTCCATCCCAAACATGTTTCTTAGCAAATATTTTTGTTCTTAGACTCAGGTTTACAACTAAACAAGTAACCCTGGCTCTCTGTGAAGTCTATTTGTTAATAGCATCCTTTTCAAATGTTGCTGAAGTAGTGGTCATCCTGTTTATTGATTGCAGTCAATAATATACCCCTAACAAATTTCTAAACATAATGTCACAGAAGACTGCTCAGCTCTAATTCTTTTCTTACCCAGCCTTGTTCCAAGCTCATACTAATAATACTCTGAATATCTTCTCAAATGACCCTGATTTGAGAATCAGAAACAGCTCATTATACATTTTTTATTTGCTTGTTTTAATAGCCTTGTTAGGCTAATATAGTAGCCTTGCTGAGCTATTAATCCAGTCACTTATGCCAGGGATTCTGCCCGTTAGGTTCTTCTACTCTGCTAACATGAAGAACTTTGTTTTCTCATTAGTAAGTGTGTTAAAAACAAAATGCACAATCTATAGAAAGGTTATTATGACTTGTATAATGAAACACATGTTCGGCCATAACTCAGGCATCAGCTAAAAGTCACTTGCCTATTAAAAGGAAATTGTTCCTCAGTCTGTTTAATAAAGGCCGTGTCCGTGGGAGAGGTATAAGAAAATGGAAACAGGACAAAGAAACAAGTGGAAGGGGATGTTTAAGCCACAGCTGCAGAGATTGGCATTGTCTCTTGGCTTTAACCAAGCAGCATGAAGTGTTTTTTAAGTGCAGGGAACAAAACCCCAAAAGACCAAAAAACCCTCCAGCCTCCACCCAGCAAAACCCATGACTGTAAGTATACTAGTCATTTTTTCTTACATAGAATATTTCTGTATTTGGGAGCAATAGTCCCAGAGTGTTTCCAGGCGCCGTGCAGAAGCACTGTCCCAGCTCTGGGTGCAGTGCTCTCACAGCCTTGCTTTCCGCTCCCAAGCTTTGCCAAGGCGAGAGTGAACTACTGGGCATAAGGCATTTGCACTCACATCCTGATTTTATTCTCTGCTGTCCAGAGAAGATGGGAATCAAGGAGCTGCTCTCAGCCTTCTGTGCCCAGTTGACTCCTCTGAAAGTGTCTGGACTGAGCCAGGGCCAAAATTCTGCCAATGGCTAACACAAAAAGAGGTAGCAAGCACCCTTATGCTTCAGAGAATGGGTTGTTTTCAAGATGTGGTGGTCTGCTTCCTTTTGAGCACAAAGCAAAAGTAACCGTGATGCTGCAGTTTTCACTGGATTGCACTATAATGCGCACAGTGAGGGTTTTTCTCCCATACACCTTGATTTCTTGTTTGGGGATGCTGTTTGTTGCTTAGCTACTAGATGCTGCCACAGCTGAAAAGCACTGCTTGCAGCGTTAACAAGAAGGAATTCCTTCTTCATGGGGGGGAGAGGGGAAAGGAATTGTCTCCTGGAGACACTACTGGTACAAAGCAGGCAATAGTGTGGTGGGAAGGATGGGGTAACATCAAGGAAGGATATTATGGGTTCTTCACTGTTGTCACCAAACAAAATATCCCTAACAAAAAACCAAACAAAAAAAAGAAACCAATAAACAATAGCACAAAACCACTGACAAAAGCTGGACATACTTCTCCTGAAGTGGACCCTGTTTGAGCAAGAGCCCCTGTCCCTGCTCATAACCGTCCATTACCATTAATGCTGCTGCACCAGCTTTGTACCTGTGAGCAAATTTGCTTCTGTGTGCTTTGCACTTCTTTCCATATTAATGAAGTAATTGGGTTTTGGAATTATTTCTATTGCTAATTACATTAGTTTTATGCACTTCTGGCTTGCTTCAATAAGCATTTAAGAAGAGAGACTTTGAACAGAACATGAAATAATACGGAGAATTAAACAGACTAATGGAAGAGGTTTTAGCTTCAGTTTTGAACTGAATTACATTGTGTTGCGGGATGAAATCTCCCTTTTTGTGGAAATGAAAAGAGGTCTGTTATCACACACACAGTACTGTCATCTGCCAGGGACGCTGACCCTGCAGGATCACACTCAGTCTGATTTTAGACAGCGCTTGGGTGACCCAAGGCGTGGTACAACGAGAGGCTGCGGGAAGCAATGGCAGGCACCAGAGGCTGGCCTGATTTATGTGCTTGCCTCTGTGGCTAGGGAGCATGCATTTGAAAATCTCTGCTAAAACATGTGCTTCAGCCCCTGGCTGCTTCAGCTTTCACCTGAAGGCCAGGCTGCTCGTTCCTGCATTTCACAGCACAGACAGATTGGGAAACTGAAGAGGTTGAACTCCAGGGTCCCGTTGTTTCTTGAAATCAAACCCAGAAACGCTATTCCAATTACGGTTTTGCAAATGCTCTGTATGTGACGCACACACACGCTGTTATCTCCTGAACAGTAGCTTTGTTTCCCGAGCTCACGCAATGTTTCAATCTAACTGGTACAAGGATGTGCAAACATTCATTTGCATAAAACTTACAGTGTACAAAACTCACTGTTTTCACACCGCACCAGAAACGTGGGCTTTATTTTCTCTATTAATTTACTCAGCTATATATTGGCTGGGTTGCCTAACGAGAAGTGTCCGATGCATTTTTAGTCGTTAATATGCATCTGCAGAGGCAGAAAAACTCTATCACAGCCCTGCAGCTCTTTCTGCACGTGCAGTTTTGCCTCCCTCAGCTGATTCAAAAGAGGCTGAGGTCTACACCACACAGAAACCTGCCGTGGAAATGGCCACACTCCATCTTTGGATCTGGAGCTGCTCTCTGAATAACCTAATTTGGAAGTCTTTAGGTCTGTGGATGTTCTGCTTGGCTCTTCCCCCTCCATCTGCCACTTCCACCTTGAGCTTCAAGTCTGCGTTCACAGTCCGGTGCCAGAACTGACATGACAGAAGCTTTCCTCTGGCTCTTCTGGGCATAGGTTCACACTTCATTTAACTCCTACCTAGCCTGACTTCCACAAGGGAGGGGAGCAGTTTTCCTGAGCACAGGCAGGAGGAGGCAGGCACAAAGCCTGTGCACAGACAGAGGCACGTTTGCGTGGTTCCTGGGCACAGATGCCCCGTGGTACACGGACGGCCAAATGCATGGAAACCTTTTGATCCATCTCAGCACACAGGGGATTTACTGCTGGGTGACGCTTCTGCCTCTGTAATCACAAGGCAGTTTGCACACAAGACAGCACCAAACAGAGCCCAACTGATGTGGATGAACTGGCTCCTGCTGCCTTTGGTGTGACTGGGCCGGTCCTTCAGTGACCCCAAAGGGAAGATGATTGATTTAAGTACTATATACCATTGACTGACTGATAACTGCAGGGGAGAGTCAATGACAGGTCTTATTAATGCTTAATTAAGACAGATAGAGGAAGACTTCCCTTGGCTTATTTTCTCCCCTGAACTTACTCACACGCTTTCTATTTCAAAGTGAGCAAGACTTAGAAAGGCAAAGCTAGTGTGTCGAGCATTGCAAGTAGCTCCCTTTGCCTGGAGAAGTTAGCATAACCCTAGCTGGGCCTGGAGGCTGGCTCTCCAGGGGGTTCTGCCCTCACAAGACGATAAGGCAGTTGGTGTGCTGCCAGAGCACATTTATTATCAAGTTGAGAAGAGCAGCTTTGCCTGGCCGCCTGCCCAAGCCACTCCTGAGCAGGCGGGTCAGACCGGCAGGCTTCGTCCCAACAGCACCAAAGCCTGAGCCGCTGTTCATGGCTGCTTTGCCCTCTTGTCCCAGCAAGGTGTGGGGAAGGCAGCTGCTTTCCAAACCTATGCTAAGATGCGAAGTGAGACAGAACAGCTTTAAATGGTCAGAAGAAGGAAAAAAATCTCCTGTTGCCTCCAAAACTGCACATCCTTCTTGTCACTGCCCACACCATTCCCCCCACAGCTGATTCTTTGGTGATGGGATGTTTACTTGCTGTTATAGACTGCCTCAGTCACTATGTCTATTATCATCTCTGAAAAGAGAAGTAAAAAAAAAAAAAAAAAAAAAAAGAGTGATAGTCTTGTATCTCTTGGGCTGGCTGACATGCCAATATTTGCTGACTGCCTTTAGGGACTGACCTTCAAAATGTTGAGATTTTCTTGTGCTTGGGCTGCCCAGAAGCTGGCTGGCACCAGTTTTGGCTTAAAACAGAACACAGAATCATAGAATTGTTTAGGTTGGAAAAGACCTTTAAGATCATCCAGTCCGAACATTGTCCACCTCTACATAATGTCCCTAAGCACCACATCCACGTGTCTTTTAAATACCTCCAGGGAGGGTGACTCAACCACGTCCTTGGGTGGCCTGTTCCAGTGCTTGACAGCACGTTCAGAGAAGACATTTTTCCCAACATTTAATCTAAACTTCCCCTGGCACATCTTGAGGCTGTTTCCTCTCATCCTATCGCTTCTTACTTGGGAAAAGAGATCGACACCCACCTCACTGCAGGAAGCTGTAGAGAGCGATAAGGTCTCCCCTGAGCCTCCTTTTCTCCAGGCTAAACAATCCCAGTTCCCTCAGCCGCTCCTCACAAGACTTGTAAGTCCTCATAGACTGGTAGAGCCCAAAACCTGGCAGAAAGCTCTAGGCAACGCTGTAATGAATATCATAGAACCAACAGTGCAGATTTCTACATATTGCGTATGCACTCAATTTAAAAGAGAAAAGATAAACCAGAGACATTTCAGGGGATAATCCATCAGTGGCACGGAGCCTGTGCATGCCCACACTGCACACAGCATCCCTCCTGCCAACAAGCCCACCCCAGAACAAAGGCAGCCGCACGCAGGGAGGCGAGCCCTTCTTCCAGCAACATCAGGCAGCGCAGGGTATCAAGTCCTAAGAAAACACTGCGTTCCCCCAAATCAGTTCCACATGCAGGGAATGAGGCAGAGGGAAGATTATTTGCCACAGCTTCTTTCCAAGGATTATGTAAGAGAGAAACAGTAATAAAGATGTCTGAGAGGGAACATTTGTTCCCACACTGGAAACAACATCATCATCCAAACTTGGAAGGCCAGGTGTGGCCACATCATCTGATGAATCAGACACATAAGCATAGAGGGAGCCACTAGCCACGTTAAGGAATGCACTTCATCTTCCTTAAGAGCAGTTATCATGATTATTTCTTTTAAAGGAAAACATGCAAATGAAAACCAAACTGAGAAGTATCACAGAAATTACTGCTAAATCTGAAGATAACACTGTACCTTTTCCTAATCCCTCACCTAGTGCTTGGTCTGCCTGTGTAAGCAAAGCATCGTGCAGATGTATCAGGGGAAAGCAAGCTGTTATGTGGGTGATTATAAATAGTGTGTCTGCATCAATGCAAATTCTGTTCTGATTACTGTCTGCTCACTACTGTGTGTGTCAAGAGGTTCAACCAAGGCTGAGACACTACAACAGTTCTAGTGTCTGGTGAAACTGGCTCTGTGCTATTGCTGATGTGGTTGTTTCAGGTGTGACTGACAAGAACTAAACTGCTGGGGAAGGGTGGGCAACAAAGCAAAAGGCTTAGTAGTCCACATGGGCCAAGGGGTATTTCAGGGCACACCTGATCTGGCCAGTCAGCATCTCCAGAGAGAAGCCAAACTACTTCTGTCCCAGGAGAAATCCTTGCTGGGGAGAAACCAACTTATCTTTGACCCTGTTTTGAACCTTGGTCCAACACTCCTATGCAAAGCAAAGGAAGCACCTACCAGTTGCTCTCATGGAAGGCAAGACCCACACTACCCTGATCCTCTGCAACCAGCAGAGATCAACTGACACAGCGTGCAACCAAACCTACCATAACTGCCACATGAACCACACAGGAGAAGAAAGAACGGAGGGTACGGGCTGGCCTAGGGCAAGACATACTCATAGAATCATAGATTCATAGAGTGGTGTGGGAAGGAACCTGAAAGATCATCTTCCACAGGCAGGGACACCTTCCACCAGCCCAGGCTGCTCCCAGCCCCATCCAGCCTGGCCTTGAACGCTGCCAGGGATGGGGCAGCCACAGCTTCTCTGTACCTGCTCCTGCGATCCCAGGACTGACTTTGTCTTGGGGACAACGACCACCAGCTCATCAGCTGAGATACTTCTGATGGCATATTACCAAGGGACAATCTTCTCAATATTCTTTCACTGAGAATATCTCATGCTTTCATCTTAAAACTACAGAGCATTTTATAAACAGAAGTTAGGTTTCAAAACACCCTTAAAAACAATCAAGGATTATTATTCCAGTTTCCAAAGCCTTATGCTTCATTAGCGAGTCTCTCAACACCCACTGCAAAAACAGTAGAGAAAAATGCATTTGATTCCCTTACTGTCTTTGAAGTGTCTGTGTCACCCTACTGTGTCACCATACACCATACTGTGTTATGGGTAAAAAGCTTTCTCTGACATGACTCTCCTGTGATTTGAAGCCAGCAGGGTTTTTTCATTCTGAACCATCAGTCTTATCAGACATTTTTCAGTTAGTTTGCAGCTAAAGATTATACTAAACTAGAGGTAAAATGAAACATTTATCCTGTATGAACCAAGGTCCATTTTACTCACGCACAAGGGGGTGAAACAGCTGTGCAGTTGTGGAGAGAGCTGGGAGCTCCCACCACCGAGGGCAGGGCAGAAAGCAGTGGTCCATGTGCCTCTTCTAGGACCAAAAGGGTCTTCATGGCATGGCTGAAACAACAGATCAGGATATATGAAATTAGCAATTCAACAGATAGTCAACTGGAGACTGAATGAAGCAAAAATATAGAAATTATCTTCAAGTTTCCTGAATGAAGCAAATAACCAGAAATAAAAAGTTTTAAATCAGCTCTACATGAGGACAAGAAGGGTTGGGGCAAGAAGCAAAGCAGAAGTAGAAAGTTGTTTTTTTTTTAAAAAAAAAGGCTTTTTTGAGCCAAAAGTAGGTGGCGTCATTGTACCTTTTAAGAGAAATGTGATCTAGGCCCAAAATACTACTTCAACGTGAAAAATTTTAAATGTTCTGCCTTAAAAATGTCCAAATAGGCTTTTTCAGTTTTTCCAAGAGTTTTTTCCTCCCATCAAAATGGCTTAAAGACTTTGATGTGCATTTCTGACTGGTATCAGTCCACTCCAAAAGACCTTTTGTGTAAAAATGTGAAAACAATTACTCCAGTTTGATCTTTTTTTCCCCTGCCCTGCTCCAAAACGTCCTAACCGTGCTGCTACCATCCTGCAGCAGTTTTCCCCCTACATCCTAACAGCAGGAACTGTGTCACAGCCATTTCCCACACTCACTGTCTGCCTTACACATCCGGGCAGAGTCTGTACAGTACCTCCCAGCAGGACACCTCATTCTTCTTTTCCCTCAGGCATTATAATACTTAGCAAGATTAACATATTTTATGTGATTAGCAGGCTAGAAAAGGCGGGCAAATGGTATTGTAGCATTCATAAGGGTACAAATAAATCCATCTGTTGAGCAGATCCAAACACAGCCACTGGAAAACAAACTCTTTTCAGATAGTCGTCTGTCTTTTTCTCTACCTGCTTACTGAGAGGTGCTCAAACACAACAAAACATGGATGCTGATCCTTTTGCTTCCCTCCTACACTTCCAGTTATTGTTCTCTACAGTTGCCTAATTAACAGCTTCTAGTTATGCACAAACCCCCACCACATTGCTCTAAATTATAGATATTGTATTGTCAGGCTAAAATAAGAACTGGGGGAAAAATGGAAAAGTTACAAACCAGCCCTACTTGCTTCAGTCACCTAATGCTGCACAAGTGGCGGCTGATATCCATGAGTACCAGGTTTTGTCAACACTCTTGAAAGGAATCAGACAGAAAATATTCTGCACGCTGCAAGTTCATAATGGTGTTCACCCTTGGAGTCTGAAGCAGCGTTCAGCAATACAAGGAGACCAGCCAAGCTGTGTCCCTGCAGAAGCCAAGCCCTTCAGCCAGGGAGCTGCAGCCCAAGACTTAAATAAGTACCTAATTTTACAGACACCAGAGTCACTCTACGACACTTCTGAGGGATGCCCCAAGCCCAGATACCAGCTTTGGAGAGAACAGACCTGGGAACAGCTTCTAAGGTTGACCTTAAAGCAAGATCCCAGGCGCGTGAGCGCGCAGCAGCTGGGCTGGCAGCCCGGTAGCACACTGCCCGCGGTTTGGGCACTGGGGCCGCGCTCCAGGGGTGTTCCTGTAGCTCCCGGGACAAGAGATGGGCAGGCCTGGCACTCACCAGCCTGAGGAACATTCACAAAAAGCAGAGGTGAGACAGCAACGTGAGCTGCTGTGGGTAGTGCTTAGGGCTCAGCCCCAGCCCCAGCTGCCAGCGCTGCCCGCAGCTCTCGCCGCACCCCCCCCAGCCGGTTTGCCCAGCCAGCTGCTCGGGGCTGTGTGAGACCCAGCAGCAAAGCACACATCTGCTCTCCAGTCTCTCCAGATCTCTCTCTCAAACCAGGAGGCACTACTCCCCTATTTTCCCCCCTGCTATCAGCAAATAACATTTAATAAGAATAACAATCCACCCCTGAGTCAGAAGAATGATGTTTTCTTGAATCACTGTAATTAAAATGTAAACATCTGTACGCTGCAGCTCCACCAAGTATCTCACGCAAGTATCCCTCACTGGTATTACATGGTGAATTCCACATAAACATGCCAGGATTTTTGCAAGACACTGTCAGTCATGCTCGGAGTTACCAAATTCTTCTTGACACATTTCTGTCTCTTGATAACACTACTGTGCACATAACAGCTACAGCCCGGTAATTATTATTTTTGTGGTGGTGTGAAGTTTACTGCTTACTGGGGTGGAATGAAACAGCAGTGGCTTGCTTCACTTTTGGTATATAGCATATTTAAATCTGAATGTTATATGTTCTGCATCATTATGTCCTCCTAGGGCTGGCAACATCTGGAGTCTAATGAAATGCTGAACCAACGTTACATTGCCCAGGACTCCCAGCTGGCTGGTGGTATCAGTGCTCCTCAGAGGGTCATTAAAATGAGAAATTTTGCAGCATCAAATAGTCCCAAGTAGTGACTCCTTTTCAAAACCAGAGTCTGAGATATCCAATTCTTCAGCTCACCTCTAATCAATTTGTTAAAACACTTCTGCAATTAATACTATTTTTTTTTTAAATTGGAGTTCAAACTGACCATTTTGTTTTGGGCAGAGGGGAGCTAAATTAAAGCAGAGGCGAATTTTAAAATAAAAGTATGTTTCACTTCAATGGCAATGGAACACTTCAGTTTGAAAACGTTAAAATTAAATGCTACTTTGGTTTTGTTATTTGCCCAGGCAAAGCGATATTCAGAAATCCACCCAAAATCAGAGGTGTTGCCATTGCCCTGAAATTACAGTTGTGAGTTGAGACAAGAAAAAACAAATTCCAGGTATTCCTTGGTAGTAATACAACAAGGGACAGCACGCAGAGCAGCGTGTGCCCTGGAATCACTCAGGGCACCATTTCAGATGCGTGGGACAAGTGGTGACCATTGGAAATCACCTTTTGGATCTGTCTGGTCACCGGCCAGGCACCGGCAGTCACAGAGAGCAGCAGGTTTCCACGGCCAGTTTCCCAGCCTGTGTCTCCAGCAACCGGGGACATCTGAACCTGTGATTCCCATGTGCACAGCTACTCACTCCTGGGAGGTGGCTTGCTGCTGGCTGATGTTACTAAGTGTAGTTATGAGATTAGTGTATCTGAACATGGGTGTTTGTGGTTCCAGACATTAGTAGATTGGGATTATTTTCTACAAATAGCTGTGGCTTGGAGTCCTGTATGCTGTCATCATTTGGGTTATGGCTTTTGTCAGCACACAGTCATTACTCGGCTCTGATAAAACTAAGAAAAAGATCATCTCAGTAAAGTTGGTAGGAAATTAGACCCTCAGGCTCAAAGGCAGCTGACATCTTGTTCCAGGCATGGTTGAATAGGGCTGACAGTGGAATAAAAACTTATTTGCCTTAACTAAACTCTCTGTAGAGGGAGAAATATGATTCACAAAGAAGAATATGTAGCAGATTGCTCCAGTAACCATAAAACTAGATGGCTGGCAAACACTTATCTGAGCAGCTTATCCTCAGACTGTTTCCATTACTCTCACTGGTTAGGCAAGGAACACCACGAGACATGTTCTCTGGGAAAACCTGAAGGTCCTAACCCATATGTCAGTGGCAATCACATAGATGTGGGGCTCCCTGCTGTTTTGTAAATGCTAATGCTTTTTCAAAGTTGCTGGTTTGGTTGCCATGAGACTTTTTGAAAAATTTTTTTTTTTCAAAAAAAAAGGAGGGTAACTCACTTGCTCCGATAAAGAGGCTAAGCAAAAGCTGAGATACTGTTTATTGAGATGTTAAATTTTAGCAAAATTTGCATGAATTTTAATTGCTGAAGAAAACCATAAAGTATATTTTTTTCCTGAAATTCATTATCCCTTCTTAGTGCTCTATCTGTCTGACAGAAAGAGAAGCAGCACAGGAATGCAGAGCTGCACCCACAATGTTATTGTTCTTTTTTGTGTTCCCACTTGTATAAAGCGAATATAACCCAGCATACCTGAACCTCAGTAAAGAGGTTCCCCTTGCATCCCTCCCTTTTCTTTGCATATTGCCTTTTGAAAAGCAAATGATGGATAAGAAATTCACACCAGGGTTCCTGAGCTGTTCCATGGTGCCTAGGGAAAATGTGTGAATTCTTTTTATACCTCCTCCAACAGCACGTTCTCTGTTATTGTTAACAATATGAGCAATGGTCTGAAGTTTACCTTCATAGTGGTTGGAGCAAACTGTGATGCATCTCTCCCGTACTGCTTGGGTGACAGTGTGACCCAATGCCTTTAGGTGCAATTTACCCTTGTGCTACTTGTGAGCCTGAGTTTCATTTCAAGCATTCACACCTCATTTTTTGTCAAATAAAGTAGGTTGAAAAGCTCAGAGCAGGAAATTTTCTTTTAAAAAGCTTTTTGAATTTCTGAAAAACACTACTTAACTGCTTCTGGGTTTCTCTCCCCTCTTTGCATTCCTCTGCACCTATGCTTACCTGGAAAAAGGTGGTTGAGACAGGTAGGGGAAAAAGAAGGGGGGAGCAGGGAAGAGTAAAGGGGTTCAACGTCTACTCTTCCAGTGATTTACAAGGGGATATTTTTTATAAGATTGAAAACCAATAAAGGTAAAGTTATTTTTAATCTCTTCTGGACCAAATCCATTTCCAAAAGTTTGGCAAAACCCAGTAAGCCAATTTGCACCTAAAATCTCTCTCTCACTCACTTACCTTCCACTTTGAGAACTGCAGTAGAAATTCAAGGTTTCTTGATGTATGAGTCTTTTTTTGTGTTGCTTATTGTTACAGAATATAAAGTGTAGAAGACCCGGGACTGAAGCTTCCTTTTTTCCCTTAATAACTGTATTATGTTGTCATTCAGCTTCACAGCAGGGATGCAAAACTCTCCTTTGAATTACTGGTATGTCAGTAACTCACTTACGGCATGCTGCTTTCTGAAGGAAAAATACCCTCCCAAACCCATCAAAGTGTACATTTCCTTTGATATGGACAACATTTCCAGACACTTATTTCAGTGACGAATTAAGCCATTTGCGCAATGAACTCTGACATGACTATTAATACCTTAGTCCTTGTTTTCTGTATGCTTGTTCGCTCACTTTGCCACCAATGTTGATGACAGTATCCAAATACCTCGATGCATTAGAGAGCATCTTAGCCATGCAGGGCTGCTGCTTCTGACCTCTCTCCCGCCAACTCGTTCTTTTCAAAACGTCTTTCCATGTGCTACCAGATAAGCCTGGCCAGGTTTTGCTCTGACTGTGAAGCAGCTTGGATGGGCACAGCTGGAAGATGGCGAGTCACAGGGCAAAATGCGCTCAGAGAGTATTTGTCCGTCACAGGATTGAAACCGTGTCTGTAAATCACAGTCACTTTTAATAAGCTCTTGAAAAATTAAATCCCAGCCATTCAGTCTCCTGGAGGGAGCTGTACCTCCCCCAGCAAAACAGCAACATGCCATCTTTCCCTCTGCCAAGGTACAAGAAAACAGGATGGCTCTCCTGCATGTACTGCACCACGCAAAGAAAACTATACATCTGTTCATATACAGCAGCCACAACGAGATTCACACAGACTGGAAGAATGGCTCCACTGTTTTGTCTCTCATTTATTCTCCAGAGAGTTGTTGTTAAAAATATTTTGCTTTTGATGTATCTGCATAGATTACACACAGAAAAGCTGCTGACCACAAGGGTATACACACAGAATTTGCCTGTTAACCGCTCACCCTGCATTTGTTCCAAATCCACAAAGATTTGCAGCTCCAGAGCTGAACTTGGGGTGAACGGTTCAAACAAATCCCAAATCACCAAGCTGAACCCAGTCAAACTGCTTGCTTTCACCTTCCCTATCAAAAGCATACATAATTATAAAGATATACAGGAGCCCTGATGTACTCAGAAGACTGGTGAACTCTAGCCTACACCTGGAAATGATTCTCTTTTGCTTAGATCTGCTTGGGAATTACATGTTTGATTTTTTTTTTTTTAAGTGAACAGTAAAAAAAGCAGTGGCTGCATGGAGTTGCTTTTGCAAACAGGTTCGTATATCAGCATTTCCTGAAGCACTACTTTTACTGCTCTTCTGCCACTGGAAAATTAAAGATGTACCATTCAAAAAAGTAAAATTGTCTTCACCTTGCACCATGCAAGACCATCCACCTGTTAAAACTAACAGTAGCTTCTTCCTAAGGAAGTTTTTTAAAGAGAAACAAGAGTACTTAAAAATGTTTTCCCATGAAACCTGCCGTGCAGCCACAGACCCGAGCTGCTAATCTGTTGCAGACCTCAAACCACATTGGGGTCCCAACTATTGTATCAAATGCTGCTGTGAACACTTCTTGCAGCCTGATGTTGAACACAAATCCTGTGTCAAAACGCATGGTACATACAGCCTTGTGTACTTAACTACAAAAGAGTTTTCCCCCCTACAAAAGGCACTTGGGCAGAGGAGAAGCAGCCTTAGAGCCCACTGAACCCACAGGGATGGGGATCACCTCGGTGTGGCCATTGGGAGGGTTTCTGGACAGGTTGCCTGACCTCTCCACTTGTGTTGGTGTTAAAACAAGGTGAGCAAGCACTGCACTGAATCTGTAACTTCAAAATTAATGACAAAAGAAAGTAACTTCACTGGACTGTGCATCTACTCCAACTTACAAAATAAATACTTTGCTAACCTGAGGCTGAAGTAATTTTCCTTACATCAAACCTATATTTCTTTTGAAGGGAGTAGTTTGTAAAACATTCTGTGGGAGAGGAGAAAGGTATACAGCTCTGCCGCTGCTTTACGGCTGCCCTGGTTCCCCTGCAGCACTTGGCAGCTGCTGGTAAGGCAAGCACTCTTACTAGGTTTGGTCCAGTCTCCTGTTAGCGACAGGGATACTGCTCCGAGGTGACATGACACAACAGGTTTGGTGTAATGTAGGGCTCCTTGGGTGAATATTTGTTTACTGTGTAAGGGTAGTTGATAACCGTTTTCGTTATAGTTGTCATGTCACTAAATGCGGGGTGTTGGGGTGTTCCTCAGAATAAAAGCACCTGAAATTCACCTGTGTGACTTGGAAGAGCTACCCAAGCCCCTCAATGGGAAAGACATGCAAGTCTCTGAGCACAGCACCCAGCCCAGGCTCAAGCCCAGCCCTGTTCCAACGCAGCCTAAGGAACACAAACCTTCAGGCACCGGACTGTGGCATACAGGCACCACTGAGCCGTGACGGCAGTGAGGTGCTTGGGAGGGAACACGCGACAACCCTCACAGCTAGAAAGAGCGACGAAGCTGTGCAGGCATCAGTCAGTGCAAATTCTGCACGCCTCAGCTGTTAAACAACCACAGCCACGCTATCCCGTGGTGCTGAGCACAGCCAGCACCTGACTTGCAGCACTACCCAACCCACCGGCAAATCCACCCGGAGAAGCAGAGGAGCAGCCTTCTCCAGCTGCCCCACGTGCACTAACAAAGCGGGTGCTATTACATTAGTTCTTAGGGTTTGTTAGGAAACATGAGATCAGGTTTTCTCATCTAAAGGCCAGGTATCACACAGAACGCTCAAAGCAGCAAAATAACCAACTTTACCTTTCATTTACTGGCCAAAGTACCATCTGGAAAAGAGCAGAACCCCCAAAAAAGATCTCTCAGCAAAATCCCGGCAGCTGCTGCTTGCAGGCACGCTGCAGCTCTGTGCTGGGGCCACTGGCCTCCACCAGCTACAAGCCACCACACCAGGTGCCCAGCCAGCTGTGACTGGAGCTGCTGCAGAGCTTTGCCCACCAGGCTTTCTAATTAAAATTAAAAGATGACTAATTCAGCAAAAGCAGAACATCACAGATGAAACACTTATCACATTCAAGAGATGCTATGCACACGCTTGCGCTGCTGGCTCCACACACCTCTGAGCTTGCCATGCTGCTAAAGGCTTGTTTCAGCTTGTGGGGCTGCTGGTGTGATGTAAGCTCCTCAGGGATTTGGCTGTTAGGTTAAGCTCTGTGCCTCAGTTTCCCCACCTGTGAAAACAAGGTAACATTTCTCCTGTCAGGGCTGTGAAGAACCAAGCAGGAAAGGAGAAAAGGTGCTCGGCTGCAGTAACACAGGCAACCCAGAAATGCCGAGGCCAAATCCTGGCTGTGGTTGTCCTGCAGCCTGCGCCTGGCTGGGCTCATCCCCAAACAATGGATGGGAGCCTAACGAAGCCAGGCAGCCGCTGCTGCCCCTGAGGCTTTGCACTGGCAGCCGCAATGAGACGTTCACTCCTCATGGCATCGCCTGGTGTTCATGAGCAAACAGAAACGTAATAGATACTCTCCAGTATTTATGCTGCTAATTGCTCCCACTTCTTCACAGGCACTCTCTTAGCATGCCAAAACACTAATTAAACGTTGTGACCCCCTCTGAAAAGCCTGAGGTTCTGCCTGGCTAGCAGGGACAGCCGAGCATCACTCAGATTAGCTGTCCCATTCCCACCACACTCCTCGCACAGAGCCATGAGCCGCTATTAAATCAGCTGCCAAACCACCCCACTGGGCACGCTGGCTGTTTAAAGGGCAAAGGTTTGCTGTAAAACGCTGCCTGGTGGGTCTGCCATAGCTGTGCTGCCTCCTACACCCCTGGCAGAGGGCTGCATGTGGCTCTCCCTGTTTATAAAATTCTCGTGTTGTCCACAGCCCTTTCAGAAGCTCGCTTGGCTGTATGGAGCGTGCATCTTTTCTGAAGGGCACTCTGGTGAGATGCTTCGGGGCAAATACGAAAGCATCAAGAGGGAGTCAGGTAGAAGAAAAGCAAACTGCTGATGCAGAGGGGTCGTAAGTGATGGGGGGATTTCAACAGAGAGCAATTCAGCCTGCACTGGGTATACACTCCCTCCAAGGGACAGAAAACACTGGCCATTGTACACCAGCTGCGTGATGGCAGCAAACCCACCCTGATCAGGCTGCCCAGCACCCTCTGCACCCCTCTCTCCATGCCTGCCCTCAGCTTCTGAAGTCCAAATGCAGCCCCACCTGACTGGGCTGTAACGTGGTGCTGCTGCAACCTGCCGAAATGCTGAATTACAGCCACATAAAGCCTGGGGTCTGCTGAGCCAGGCCCTGCAAACTCACATTTTTCTCTTTTAAAATGTGAAAGAAAATAACTTAGGCAATGCCTTTTCTGAATGGACTAGACATATTAATGCATTTGGTATATGGTGAACAAAAGTGGCTAAAATTGAAAGTCTGTCAGGTTTATTTTTCCTTACTAACTGCTGTACATTTAGAGCTTTATTTTTCCGCTGCAAATAGCTGTAGGCTGGAACTTGGCAACGTAATCTTTGACAAAAAGCTCATTTTTATTTTCTGAAACTTTTTTTTTTTTTTGGTGCTCATTTTTGTATTATGCATACATAAAGAAACAGCGGTTTGCTGCTCAAGATGCTTTTGCCACCCTTATATGATAGAGGAGCCAACAGCCTGTATTTAAAGGTGAACTGTCTTAGTAGGGCAGGCTTGTGGCTGACCCCTGGATGAATTTAACATAGTTTTAGGGGTGTGAAAATAGAGCTATGGGCTAAACCTATACTGTCAAAGGAAAAGAGCAATGAATTCCTCCTCAATGTGATATATACACGCAGTGGCTAGATATGACACATTTTCCCCTCGGATTTTACAGTGCTGTCTTTGTTAAACTGACAAGCTGCTATCTGGGAATAAACACACCCAGCACAGCCGTCTGTCTGTCCAGGGCACTGAACTTCCCAGTGGGATTCTCAGCTGTGCTGGTACCTGCAAAAATCTGACATGCAAAATTACAGGTGGGAGAAAAGTGTGGAAAAAAAGGCTTATGGCAGAAAGCGCCAAGGCAAATCACATTAAAGACTTTGTTGTTACTCTTCCTCTAGACTGTATCTGTCCTCTAGTGGAAAATCTCTCCCTCACAACTGGATTTGGGCCTGACCATGAATAGCTCCTTGCTTTTCTGTATCATGGGGTTTTTTTCCTCTCCCATTTGCTGGCAGAGGGGATTCTTTGATGCTTTTTCTCCTGCGGAGTCTGTTTTCCAGTTGCTATGGCCATGAACAGCCAGAGAAGCGGGGTTCCCAGGAACCGGAGAAAAATGCAGTTGGTGATAGGTTAGCACAGTGTTTCAAAGGAATAAATCAATTGTTCTGACTAATAGATCACACAGGCCCTGACACAAAGTTCAGATCTGGGGCTTCAAGCTTGGCTGCAAATAGTTGGAATTTGGTAAAAGGACAGATTTTCCTCCAGGATTACCTCAGTGTGTCCATGCTGGTGAGAAACCTGCAGTCAATTTAAGAAGTTTGTCGTACTCAAAACTTAAAACCAGAACATCACAAAAGATAGAGAATTTAGAAGATCTTTGCTTTTTCCTGACAATTTCTTTGATTGACCTTCTTCCAGGAGGCACAGTGGACCATTCTGCCCAAATGTACCTTTTCCAGGAGCTGAAATGACCTTCAGGAGCCCTGTCTGAGATCTGGAGGCTGTTCCCTTGCAGCACATGCAGGGCTGGGATGGATTTTCTCAGGGAAGTTCATTTTGAACTGAACTGAACCCAGGGCCTCTTGAGAGCTGTGACCAAAAGCCACCAACAGAAGAGGCAAAATAAAGGGACCCAGGAGGTGCCTCGTTAGCCCTCAAAGGAGTGTTACCATGCAGCCTTTTGGGGGACATGAGAACTGGCAGTCAGGAATAGACACAAGGATATTTTACATCCAATTCCTTGTTTCTGAAGGTAGTCAGCTTCAGAGGACCATGAAAGACATTTTCCTAAGGCAGAGCACAGTAAACCCTGTAACAGTTTCACCTGACTCCCACCTGTAAAAGCTTGGGGCAATCCAACAGCCCTTGCTATTTCATATTTTCCCCTTCAATATGATAAAGCTGTACTGAAGACAAATGGAACTTTTCAGTCTGATATTGCATTCACTGGAAAGGTGTGGGCACAAGCCCACATCAAATTCCTGGGTTAGAAAAAAGCACACAACAATCAGAAGGGAGAGTCCCGACGTTCTTGCAATGAAGCACTGACTTGCTGCTCTGAAACCAACTGACCTTGAAGCTCATCTAGCTTTAATTTTAAAAGATAAAGAGTATCATTCCATTCCCAAATTCCATAACCTTTGAGTTTAAACCAAGACCAGCAAATCAAAAAGCAACCATTTCTGCACTTGTGCATTAGATGCTCTTGCCATCTGTAAGCGTCTCCATTTCACTCTAAAGCTTATTACTTCTTCAGCCTTAATGCTGTCCTGCAGCGATGAGTTCTGCAGTTGAAATGCACATGTATTAATAAAGGATTCCCTCCCTCCCTCCCAGCTCAGAGCCCACCCTGAACTTGAAATCTGGTTTCCTTCGTGTATTTAAATAAATTTCAAGCTTGCAAGGGAATGTGTGCACTCATCATTTAGCCGAAGGTGCATAACAAGCACGTAGGAGCTCAAACTTCTTTGGTTCTGTGGGTCTGTGCTTTAGATAGCTGGCAAACTTTCTGAGTACTCTCTGTTCACACAAATTGAAATTTAAACCTCAGGTCAATCTCAGAGCCTCAGTACGAAGCAGAGAGCACAACCAACTGACCCGCAGAACCCTCTTCTTGGAACACTGCATTGTGCTCATAAAGTGTTAACAGCGGACAGCAGCTCAGAAATAATTATTTTATAATGTTACCTGCTCTACTTGGGTGCATTTTCTGCTCATTTCCTCTGCTGTGTCAATACCTCTGATTCGCCATGGTCTGGTTATGACTTAGGGAGCAGCAGGCACCTTACACAGCTAGCTGTGTGAAGCTGAATTTGGATGTCAGCAGTTGGTTATTGTTACCTCCTGCTGCATGACAGGGGTGCTTTGTGCAGAGTGACGTACCTCAGATTAAAAAAAAAAAGAAAACTCACCTGTCCCGACTGCCAGGCAAGCAAGCATAAGAAGACAATGATCACCTTGGACTCTAGAGATAAACTAAATAATTACCTGCTAGCTATTAGTAGCTTATTAACACAAATCTAATTTCATCATTGCAGGTAGAACTTTGTGTGACAATGTTTCACTCCTAGCCATGGTAGCCTGCTACCCCCTTGAGAGAGCATAGCAGTAAAATCACAAAAACTCCTGGCACATGACAGGGTAAGATATAACTAGGAGCCACGTGGAAAGAAGGGAGTCGGTCCTATACATGCACAGGTATTTGCTTCCAGAAGCCCAAAACTGAGCATCCACTCGAGGAAGCCAGAGCTAATACAATATTCCTGAGACTTTTGCATTAAAGGAAATACACACATGCACGCACATATACATGTGTGTGTGTGTTTTCTTCTTTTTAAAGTTACAAGAATGATTTCCAGTCCGCAGTTGTTTAGGGAGAAATCATCCCTGTGGCTCAGGACAGAAGGCTCCCTGCTTTTCAATCATCACAGCTTTTGGGTTTCCCAAGAAAGCAGCAGCAGCCAGAGCTGAGCCTCTGCACAGGCTGACCCAGGCCACCCCGTCCTCGCTCCCCCACATCACCATGGCTTTCAGGCAGAAGGTAAACCAGTTTCTTTTCTGTTTTTTTTTTTTTTTTAGTGTGAATAGGTAAAATATTTAAGCTTTGAAATAACTAATTACCCTCACTTTGAGCTATCCCAAGGACAATTTCAAAGAAAATGACAGAGGATTGCTGAAATACATATATTTTTAGATAAGGAGGAGGGAAGCAGCGGGGCTTTGAAGAGGGTGTCCGGGGCAGGCTGAGCAGGAGCGTGCCTGTGTCACGTCCCTGCCACCTTGTGACAAAGCTCTACAACTGCAAAACCCCAAAACCTACAAGCCCTGGAGCTTGGGCATGGACCTGGCTCTCCTCCAGGACCCCCAGAAGGAAACCCAAGGGCAGTGTCCACCCCCAAGCCTTCAGGCAGAGCCCAAGGCAGGGGTGAAGTCACTGCCACGCTGACTGGGGACTAGACCCTCTCTGCAGGTGACAGTGGCTTGCCTTCTCCCTGTGATGGACGTTGGTAGTCTCCCCGTCACAAGCCCTGTTTTGCCAACGTCCAGGTGCTGGGTTAGGAGCTGGCAGGGGTCAAGGCATTTTAGGAGATCTCTGGGCTGCCTGGATGAGAGGAGAAATACTCCCACCACAGGGAATGGGACCTCAGGGAATCCCACACCAAGGCAGCGAGGGCAGTGGTCCTTACCGGAGCATGGATATCATTTTTCAGTGGTTGGCTCTGCTTTTCCTCCTAGGCAGAGCTCTGCAGAGTGCTTCAAACTTGGCAGTTTAGGAGAGGGGAAAAATAGGTTAGCCAAGTTTTTTATCCAGACTTATCTGATGTTTTTGCCTGCTTTGCCTCTTCCTGACTTCCTTGTCCTAAGAAAACAGCTGCCTTTGGCCTTCTAAGGGGATCTTTTTCGTAATGCTTGAAAAAACAACAAAAAAGTGAGTGTCTTATTTTGAAAGCCTCAGCCAAGCAGACACGTTATCACAGCTTCTCCATCCCCACTGCATGCAGAACTGTGGCACTGAGCCAGCGCTGCTCCTCCTCCATTTCGTTCCCAAATCTGCCAGGAGAACTGAAGGGTACTTTGGTTTTCCATTGTTCTGGTTTTCCTGCAGAAGATCTTTTAGTGCCATTAGCCGTCAATGGAAAGGGCCTTGCTGCTCACACACTGTGTGGCAGGTTACATGAGCTGCAGCTGCCTTTGCTTCAGCTGGGGAGGGATTTCTTCTTTCACTGGTGTCTGGCTGTCCCAGAGGAAACCCAGCTCTGCTGCACTGGTGGCTGCACACATGTTGGGCAGAAGCCATCACTGTTAGGCACAGCTTGCATACAGTATTTCAATGGTATTTAGGTACCTAGTCTGGCTCCCACTGAACTTGATAGAGCTGGGCACACAGATTTGTGCCTCTGATGCTGTAAAGGATGAGATGTCGTCTGTGGAGAGGGATGCATTATCTTCTTTAATATTTGCTTTGCAGAGGTGCAAACACCTGAAGGAAGAATTTTGCATTGCAAGACTTTTCCAATGGTAATTGCATGCTACAAAATTTCAGTGCAGGGAAACAGAGTCACCAAAAGCATGCTGGCTAAGGCTAAGTGGGCAGACAAATATTCTGAGAAACATAGCCAACTGTCGTCACAACTTAGGTAAAGTGGGTGCCCACTACCTTGGCAAGGTCACTGGTGGCTCCACAGGACATTGACAAGACCACCAGGAATACAGCCAAAGCAGTGGACCAGCAAATTTCAGCAACAAATGACAAAATTCAGTTGAAATAATTTGCTCTGCTCAATACCATGATGCTCAGCTTTCCACAGATATTATAACAGGCTGGCTTTACCATCAATGAGGAGACAAAATGTGTCGTTATATAGCCCCAAAACTAACCAGCTGAATAAAGGAAAGAAGAGGAAAGCCAAGAGGTTCACCATCATTGCTAATGTAAGAACAGGGGGTAGCAAGTCAGGGTACCAGAGTTCAAAACAACAAAAGGAGACAGTTATTCATGAACTGGCTTGGAGGCCTATAGAAGTCGTTGCTGGAGGATGGTGTGGACACAAACAGCTTACAGAGGCTCAAGGGGAGGCCCAAAAGCACACGGGGAAGAAATCCTCTAAAGTGTCACTAAACAGGTGAATCCACATCCCCACAAGGAAAGTCTTGAACAAATAATAATTATACAAAGAGCGAGCAGTATCATATATGCTTGCTCTTTTCTTTCTGTCTTTCAGTCATGATTTTAGAGATCTTTTAAAGCTTTAAAAATAGTCTTTAAAAATAATATTAAATAGTATCAAAAGTAGTGTTTTTACACTATTGCAGAAATAAGAATTGCAAACAACAGGGCCACGTCAATCTGTATGGAGCAGAGCCACACAAACCTATAACAGAAATTTGATAGGATAAGTCACTCCACAGTGACTGCAAACATCCTTATCAGTTGGCAGTTCAGCTCCTCTACACCAGATATCTAACTAGGACAAGCTGACCTCAGGTGTCACAAGTAGCAAAATCATAAGAGAGACACTGAGGACATGCTTTAATAATATCACCAATACAGACTCCACATCAAGTAGTAGTATGGATGCAGCCTTAAAAAGCACTACACAAAACAGCAGTTTGTCCAGATCTCACATAATGGTCATTAAAACCTTAAATGGAATTGGACACAACTAAAACAACTAGCAGACACTGCCAAATACTCTATATATTTGAGACTGAGGAAGGACAAGGGTGAAGAGGAGGTGACTGGTCCCTGCACTTTCCAGTCGGGCAGGTTCCATGGAGAATTTTATTCCTACAGCCCAGAGCATGCTTCTTGCTTGACCTGCGTTCAAGTACGTGCTACGAGTCACTGCATTCTGGATGGATTTTTTGGATACATAGTCTGGACGGTTCCAGATACAAAGTCTGGAATAAAAGCACATTCGATATTTGATTTAGCTGTATTGCTTATGCTGCTTGTATCATGGTCCCCCTTGAACAGCTGTGTTGTGTCAGGCAGTCAGCGGGTTCTGGATCAAATCTTAGCTAACTTACAACAGTTTACTGACCCATTGCAAATCATTTTATACCTGCACAACTCAGTCACCAAGACTTTCAAGTGCAAGAATTATAGGAAATAGGAACCTCAGAAACACATCTGCAGCTCTTATCCAGCTGGGCCAGCACTGCCAGGCTGGAAAGCAGATTTTGCTGGGATGGGGGCATTGCATTTTTGGAGGAGCAAAACTATGATTATTTACCCCTTTCCATCCTCATCTTCTAGATAATAGATGTCTTTGTAGAGAAAAAAAAGTTCTTACATCTGCATAAAAAGGCTGTGTCTTCTCAGAGGTCATCTTGAGACAGCCTAAACAACTAGTTAGAGGTAGAGATATGCAGATTCAGTGGGAAAAATGCACTCAGAAGCTCTTTTCTATCATAACAGGAATTAAAGGATACCAGGCAACGGGAATAGCATGCTTAAAGTCCAGAGCTAATGAATATAACTTACAAAATTTTTTATTTAGCTATGTGGTCTCTCTCCAGGCAACTGGCTTGATGAAACAGCTAAATCTTTGTAAGTGGAAGTGATATGCTACATACACCCTCACTTACAGATGTGTTACTTATGCACAACAGTTAGATATGCTGTAATGGGGTCAAGTTGGGTCCTATAATTACAAAAAAGTAGACTGCACTGATTTATCCAACAACAATGCTAGGAAAAGAAACATTCCTTCTAAAGTCTCTCCAGTGTTAATTTGCTTGTGTAGATTTGTACCACCAGACATCTTTTCAGTAACGGTCTGATGTATCAAAGCAGGCACACAATTACCTCTAACGACATTTTTAGATTATCCATTCATACTCGGCAAACATGGCAACACCAAGCTTTAAATGGTGAGTTTGTAACAGTGGTACAATGAACTCCTGAGGGACTTTCCACTCATAGAAGCTGGCAGGCCATTTTCCACTTAAACAGTTAACTCCATGCTAGAAGTACTTTTGAACATCTCCTTTAACCAGAAGAAATAGACCTGCTTGGAGAGACAGTGTTTGAAAACCTGTCAGAATCCATTTGAACACGTTGTTATCCCAGCAAAAAGTAGGAGCTTGAAAACAACAGACGGGCTGATACTTCTAAGCCCTCCCTGTGCATCTTAGCTATGCCAAGACAATCATCTGAGGAGAATATGTATGCCCTGATGATGTAGTTCAAGAGCTTTTGGATGGATAATTGATTAAAATAGTCCTTGCACGGAGGGTAGAAGCAGGTCACAGGCACTTCTGAACGGAGCAGCAAGTATCCATTCATTAACTTTCCTGGTAGGATCAAATAACAAAAGTGTTGATTCAGCAGGAAAAGCAGCAGTAAAAGAGAAAAAAGGAATGAGGATCAGAAGAAGGGCATGACACAGAGGCTGCAGAGTCTTTGCGTTTTCATACAAGAAGCCCTTCAAGGCACAGTAGATGCTTGGGGGTTGTGTGTGTTAGTTTGACATCAGTGATTCAGCATAAATGAAGATGCTTAGTTCTGCTGCACAAGTAAATTCTTTAAATAATAGGCTTGTAAAGGTACGAGTTGTCTCTGTTCCCCAGCGGAAGCAACTAGAGGCCAAGGAACATAGCAAATATGGTCTTGGGTCTGGACTGACTTGCCTTTAAACCTTCTACACCTGGTAAAGTGGCAGTGACAATGCCCTGTACTGCCTGAAAAAGTCCATAGCACATCTGGCCAGGGTTTAAGCCTTAAAAATCCCTCATTCTGGAATTCAAAGGCACATTACAGGACAGTTTATATGTAGCATAAGTGGAGCTCAGAGACAGAGCAGTTATGGGTCCTGTTATTCTCAGCTTTGGTGTGGGTGGATTCACACCTCATTGACTTCTACTCTGAGTACAAGACTTTCAAACCCTGTCAACAGCAGAGACATTTTCTAAAACCTTCCTGCCTTTGTTAGCACCAGCTCAGATTAACGCAATCCTACAAACTGGAGGTGATCAACCACCAGCAACGGATTTAACGCCATGGCAATTACACCTCAGATTAGATTGGGGCCGATGACATGGTGTTAAGAATGCCTGTGGCAACCAGCAACCTGTCTGTCTTTAGGCTGCTTGCAAGCAAGAAGAGATTTCGCCTGTCCCACAGTATTATGTGTTCTTACATTTTACAGAATGATTAGCCACGGAATCTTTAACAAAAGAGTTTTTGAAGATTCCTAACTGCAAGTAAAAGCTATCCAAGGGAGAAGAAAACTATATCCAGTGCCTCTGAAAATCCCATAGGAGTAGATTGCAGGAATATTTCTCCAGGCATGGTAGTTTAAGAAAGAAGTAAGTGAAAACATAGTGTAGAAATAGGAATAAATTCTAGATTTAATGTGCGGGGATGGACAGGATCCTTACGCCTCTCCCTTGTGCAAAAGTTTGTGTGGTCTCTGTGTGAGGCATGGCAGCGGGGGCATTGCACAGCTCGGGTAACCAGCCTAGGGGCACAGTACAGCAATGGGGGGAAGGAATTGTTGCAAGAGAGGGGAAGGATGATTTCCTTTGGAAGGATTTGTTGGTTCTCTAGTAGCAGACATTTCAAAAGGAATGGTTTTGCTCTTACCCTGGTCTTAACTGAAGGTGTTCTGCTGGGCAGAGCGCAGTAAGAGTACTTAAGAAATCAAAGTGACCCCAGAGCTGTGGAGTTTCTGCCCGGACACCGCTGTGCCCAGCACGCGCGTGTATGTATGCCTGGTGCAGATGTAGTTCACACGCATAGTTCACCTACGGGGAAAAATCCCATCTTAAAAAGCAGAGACACACGAGCAATTCTGTAATAAGAACCGATACGCCTCTCCTCACCACGTTTGGCTACTCGAGGATTTTCCCAGCAGATGGCAACAGCAGACCAGTTTGTGGTGTAAGGCCAGTGTTTGCAGGCTGCAAGGAAGCCGTGCTGTGCCCAATGCACCTTCAGATCTGCTTCCACTCCCTGCAACGTGCCCGCTTAGTACCCCAGGGCACAGTTAATGTAAAGCACAGAAGAAATCAGTGCTGCAGGTAACTGCAGTACAAACTCTGGAGCTCTTGGTTTCTAACCTCTTTGTGTTTACAGGCCTTAAAACATACCCTCTGCATTTTAAACAGATAAAAGCATGGCTCTCCCTGAATAAGCATAATTTTTCTCCTATCTTTTTGCAAAATAATAGTGGAAGGGGAGATAAGGTTGAGAACACAGACAAAAATGAATCATAAAAGATGCAAAGTGTCCCACCAGCGTTTTATCAGAAGGTGTCTCTTCCTTGCCACGTGCAGAGGCCAGATTCATAGACCAAAATTTTGACCACATTCTTGTCATTGCTTCTGAGCCCTCTCAAACAGCTGCTCTTAGGAGGCTCTTGTTATTGCCCCGGAAAGGTGATTACCCTGCTTGAAATTGTAGACTCAGCCCTTGGCCTCTGGAGGAAAAGGTTTTGCCGTGGACCCCAGGTGCTGCAGCTGCTGATCTTCATAGAAGGAGCAGGGAGACTCCGTGGCTAAGCTCCACCTCGCTCTGCCCAAGCCCTGGGGAAGACGTGGGAGTTATATTTAGTAATCATCACCCCTGCGCTATTGTTTTTCCACCAAAATCATGAGAGAGCTATTATTTTTAATAAATAGCAATGTTGTTTTGTCACTTGCAAAATATAATATGAATGAACATTGAAGACATACAACACAAGATAAATTTACAGCTGAAGGCTGCGGTCTTTTTCTCCAAACCTCAATGTGTGGCTTTTCCCTTAAGCTGAAGTACAGGCCACATTCAGGCAGTGCAAATGACTGCTCAGGTGTAATACAAAGCTTGGGGAGCACTGTAGAGGCTGTGAATGTCAACTGATATTCCTTGGAACGAAAAAAGTGGAAATAATTAATTCATAATGAACTCTCTGCAGAAATTATACAAGGGATGGGTGGGGGAGAAATGCCTGAGAGCCGAAGCTTCAGTGGGATCTAAAGCCAGCAGTTTTGCTTGTGGCTGTACACAATTTAGTTTTCACAGAAATGGGTGAGCAGTAGCCATCCCGGGGCAGGCATCACATCAGCTGTACCTCAGGAGGAGACCTGGCTGTAAGAAATTTCAAGCCCGTGCAGTTTCTTGTCCCCAGCCCTATCCCAGTTGTCGGAAAAGGGTGATATTGGTTCTCGTTATTACCGTGTTTGCAAAATGGAAGAGCTGCTGCAATGCTCCGTCCTCTTCACATGACTGATGCTCTCAGTTGTGTTGCAGGTGAAGGCCACAATTCAGTTGTGTTTCACTTACCTGTGTATTTTCTGTGCAGGGGACTGCAATGCTATTTTAACTCTTTCCTGCTCTCACATGCTTCTTCAATAATACATCTTAAAGAAAAAACAGTATGTTGAAGAGCAAACTGCCTTCTAGCTGCCTTAAGGTCTTTTATCACTCAGTAATTCATGACACGCTCGCTGCATGTGTTATCTTTATGTTAACACTGTTAACAAATGATGTGAATAAATCCAAATGCAATGGGGAGTTTCCTTCTGCTCACACTTCAATACAGGGGCAGAATTATCACCTCAGAACGAACTTTCCTTTACCATTGGTAGATGCAAAAGAAAAAATCCAACATATGAACGACTGCCACACCACAGCAAACAAAGCTACTGCTTTTAATTAGTTAGGCTGAGGGCTTTCCAGTTCTTCTTTTGCTCTTCTAATGAGGAGGACTGTGAGGTGCCTTTGAACTAGCTACAGACTTGAAAGATTTAGTAAACAAGGATTCTTTATACCATTTCTGGTAAGATCTTGTCCTGACAGATGCCTTCTTCCTCCTCCTGAGGTTTAGACCCAGTTTGATCTTTTTTTTTTCTTTTTTTTCTTTTTTTTTTTTTCTGTAACCTCTGAAGCATTTCATAATATGATGGGCAAAGGCCCAGCCGTAATTACACTGATTGAGCATTGCAAGTGTAGGCAGAAGAAATGGATGGAAACCACTGCTGTTCTCAAAGCTGACACTGCCGGGTCCTTCAGTCTCAGCCATCACAGCCCACATTTCCATGAGGCCCCGGCCAGCAGTCCTGGCGTGCACAGACCTCGGGTTCTGCTGGGGTTTGGAGGCCACTTGCCATTACCTACACAAGCTGTGCTGCCTGCCACAACCTCCTGGAACAAATCTGCTCCTCCCCACTGCTGCTCCAGCGCGGTGCCTAGGGGACAAGGTGGGAAGGGGAGCAGGACGGGTTAGCACGACGGCAGCGGGCAGAGAGGAAATCTTATTTTTCAAAAGTTTCTAGTATGACATACAAAACACTGAATACTTCCAAATCTGCAAGCGATAGCCTGGCATAGTGCCCTGGGCCACAACGCAGAGTTATTTGTCTCCTGTACGCTGCTTTTTATCCTGTGTTTACAGTCAATCACCAAAGCTACCTTCAACCGTAACAGCCAGGCTTCTGTATGCTGGGGTTGCTCTTGTTTAGCTCAGGGACCCCTTCCTATTCCTCAGGTTTCAGAAATGACTGAAACCCTCATGTTTTGCTGATGGCTACCTACTTGCAGCCCTTTCCACACTGACTGGACTACCTGCCACATTTTCTAATGCGCATGGCGTGGCTGCCAGGGACCCCCAAGAGGTCTATTGCCTGTTTGAGAGACGATTACGTGCCAGAGGAAAAAGTTGAGTGATATTGTAGCTCTGAATGTGCAAGATCATTAGCCCTAAAGGTCTGAAGGCCTTCTGATTGTGTCGAGCACATGCTCATTAGCCTCTGGACAAACTACCTGACTGTTATGCCGAAGAGGAGCATTCCCATATGTCGGGGCTGGTTCAGTCTCCGTCCATGCTGTGAGAAGGTGTTCGTCTGGTCCTGGGTTTATACCACTGCCCTGGTCAACAGAGGTTTGCACACATCCACCCACCAGCACGGGCAGTCTTTGATGCCATACCAGCCTGCAAGAGATTGGAGCGAGCTCTTTGGGCCGTTAGCATTGCCGTTGAAGGCTGCACTTAAATCTGAAAATTCGACAGAGCGGTTCTACCCAAATTTTCTGCTGACAGCTATACAGTCCAGCTTCTCTGCTGTTTCCCAAGGAGAAGGGCTGCAGATTTGTGTCCATCCCATCCAGACCTGAGGAAGGGACTCTGGGAGAGCCCTCTGTGTTGAACTGAGGGGACCAAAGGGTCTGATCTTGAATTTAAGGGCTGCTTTGCCCAGGATTCAAGGATCTGGGCCAGGATTCAAGCCAACTGTGCAGTGTAACATCCCCTCGGAGGGAAGAGGCTCTGAGTCCCTTTACTTACCTTGTTCCCTCATGTTTCTCAAAGAAATCTAGTTACAGTCATCCCTGCTCTCCTTAAAGCCTGGTGGAGTAGGTTCCCACGGCCAGTTATTGTGGATTTTTCACTGGCACAGATTAACAATTTGCCAGAAAACTTTACAAGACAAAACTTATATCCCAAAAGTCATTTTAAGTCATTCTGAACTTCAGAGAACTTCAGTTGCAAGTCAAAGGAAAACAAAAATGTACAGACTGATACACAGCTGCAGTTGGTGGAAACCGATATTGAAATACGTATCAACTTCCCCTGGTTTCTCAGCAATATTTCTAATGGGAGAAGGAAATAAAGCCGCGTACAGCCCCTTAGTTCAAATGAAAGCTATACAGACTAATTAAACTTGCATTTATCAACACAGATAGCCAGCACAAAAGCATCAGTCTTTTTCTTCAACCTCTAATCTGATAAAGGCATTCTGGCTGCGATATTGACATTTTTGCAACTACTGCCTGATTGAAGGCTCGCTTATGCTAAAGTAAAGAATTTCTGCTTTAAAGTACCAAATCCTCTTTACTGAAGCCAGTGTTTTACTGCTACATAGCAGGGCATACTGGGCAGCTTATTTCCATTCAGAAAAATCAAATAAGCTTTACCAGCACAAGGACCCTCTCCAGCAGCAGTACTGCAGCTGCCGTGGTGCTAGCACTAGTGTCGTTAGGGAGGCTGGGGGTCGGGTAACACCACCAATGTAAGGTGGTTTTTTTAGTGCTAGATAAAGCAAAGCACATGCCATTAAAAACGTAAAGCTGCTGAGGTTAATGCATTGAGGGTTTGGGGCGGTTTTTATTTGCGCTGTGCTCTTGCACTCCGTGCCAGGTACTGCACAAACACAGCAAATGGTAATTTTTGCCTGGAATTCACAGGTATTCAGTTATGGGAAGCTTTAAGCACCAAATTGAGTTGGGACACAGTACATGGCAGTGTAATTTGTTGGAATAAACTGGTCTACTAGAGAACAATATTTTGAAAGATTCTAAATGTCTGGGAGCTGGCAAAGTCTGCAATCCATTTCACTCTTCCCATCATGAGGTAACCTATCATCAAACACTGGCTTCTAAAACAAAATCTGGCAGCTTTGAAGTTTACCACATTATGTCTCCCAATCTGCTTCCTTAGCCTTTCTCTTCCTCAAATGTTGAGGCTGCATCACATTTTCCCCACTATTCTGAGAAAACAGAACACTTTGCCAATATGCTCCTTACTTTTGGTTATTTTTAAATCTCTGCAAAAGCTCACACTTTCTTCTGTAGCCAATGCCTATTGTTTATGGAAGTAGTTCCAATTAACTTTCCATAAGAAAAAAAATATTAATCTACTGCCTCGAAAGCACTGCAAGTATTTGCATTGTTCTCCTGCATTGTTTTGCTTACAAAAAGGAATTCCTTGGAACCGCAGAGGCATTGAGTCTCCTTTCGCTCACTCTGTTTCACCCCCCCTGCTCTCAAATAGTGGCTTTCAAGCAGTGACCTTTCTTTCGTGGAGGCCAGCTTGTTATTTTGGGTTGGATTTCCCTGCCGATTGTTCGGAATTTCCTCCCGCGCTGCTCTGCGGCAAGGCTGCTGTCGCCGTTCCCGGCAGGGTGACCACCCTGTGCTTGTCACCCAACCCAGCACAAAGCCCGGCCGCTCCAGGGCTGCTGCATGTAACCCTGGGAAGAGTCAGGCCATCACACAGATGGCCTACAAAACCATCAGTTGCTCGTAATAGCCACAAATTATAATAAAAACTGGCAAAAGCAGTCATTAGCCACCTTGTATATATAGTACACCACATACACTGCTGCTGAGCCTGGCAACAAAAATAGACTGGTGTGTCTCAAATACACTTAGCAGCAAAACATGTATGTCTTGATTCCTTGAGGACCGCTGCAGGCCTAGGAGTCTGGAGCTCTGAGGGAACAGGCTTTATTTTAGAAGCACCATGTTCTGGTGTATTCATAAGAAAATATTCTCAGAAATTCCGGTTCACCAGGAATTTGAAAGCTACTAATTTGGGTCTGACTCAGGATGTAGCCCAACTGTGAAGAGACAAGGTTTCTTGGTTTCTTGTGAACTTGAAACCCTGCTTTTCAGCCAAAGCCTGTCAAGATCCTCCTCTCAACTTGCGCGTACAAGGCACAGAGGTAATTAGTGGAGTCTTCTAAAGACTCATTTCATTTTGAAGTCGTTTATATTTCAGAGTTCAAACTGGGACAAAGTGCATTCTTTCACCCAAAATATTCGTAACATTTTTCACTTCTGTTTCTTTCCCAATAATAGTTTCCATCTGCCACTGACTGCAAGAAAAACCCCAATGTCCAAATTTTAAAAACTGCTTACCTCTTTTTACATCTATTTTGTAATTTTGTAAGCTTCAGAAAACTGACAGAGTGGGTAAAGGAGAAACAAAGGTGATTCTAATATAACCTTTTAATTACCTTGTACTTACTTCATGGGGAGGTGGGGTAGGATGCTGAGAACCTGCGCTAATCAAACGCTGAATACGCTTCACTAAGAGTATAGGTAAAGCTTTAAATAACTACAAAGTGGAAAAAAAGAAAAATGCCATGCCCCCCCGCTTCCCCTTGCCCCCGAATTCTCCAGCTTTGGCAAATATCTACTGTGTTCAGAAACAGAGTGAAAGACAGAAGGTAGGTGACAAAAAGGGAAAAACAACATCTGAAATTTCAAAATGTTTTCTAAAAATTGAAACAAGATGAAAATTTAAACTTAAGGGAAATATTTTGCAGCACTAAATACTTTTTTTACACAAAAGTCTCTATTTTGCAAGATAAATGTTTAAGACACAAATGTTGGCCATCTGTAACTGCAGCAGTGAGCTAGGCAGCAAGACGGGAAAAAGGTGTCATGGCAAATTGCCTTTCCTCCATTTCTTGAGCACTGCATTTAAATGAGCTGGCCTGGGTCCCAGAAACAGCAATGCCATATTTGTGTTGTGAAAAATGCAAGGTGCTTGGCCTGAAAGAGAGTGGCTTCCCAGCAGCACAGCCATACCGTTCCGTGTGTCCACACTAGCTGTTTCAGAACTACTTCAATAAAACAACTTGTCGCTGCATCCAGAATGAAAAATTTCCTCATCTCTATTTCTGCTTATAGACAAATCACTTTTTGCTTCTTGCAAGTAATTTGGGCTTCAAATACAGGAATCTTCTACCTAGAAGTAAAAAGGGAAATAAGTATTTATAAGTGGCTCTCCTGCAATTGTACACGTGCTATTTGTGTGTGCCTGAGTGCAGGCAATTGTAAATGCACACACATTTATCTATAGAATGTTTGTGCATGTTCAGTGGCTCAGCTTCACTACATCTATATACACCAATGCTCCTTAGGTGAAAAGCGTGTGGTTCTTATTTTAAAACTCTATGAAATCTCTAAAAACATAAAAGCACCTGCTTCACTTCCGAGCCTGGCATGAAACATTTTGCCTGAACTCATCTTTTCTAGAAGTGTGTATACTCAGAACGTATGTAACACTGTTCATGTGAGCCACTGTTATCCGAAAGTACTGCAAAGTTTATTCTAATCTGAAAAAGTATTAACTTCTTCCTTCAGTCCCGCTTTTAACCAGTTCTTAACACATCTTCTCACCCTGTCATCGATTTCTCTCCCCGGCGTACTTCTATTCATCTCACTAATGAGAGGCAGATTGATTTCTATCGTTTCACCTTCGGTTGCCTTATTGATGCACGACTGTCCAGAGGGAGGACAGTTACCGTTTGGTGGCAGTGACAGAGAAGCTCAGTTAGAGCACACTGATGTATGCTGCGGTACTTGATGCTCAGCTGCAGTCTGAGTTGCAAGGAAGTCGGGGTTATTCTGATTCATATGAATGGAATAACATCTTCCACATTAATTATGAGGATTTTGTGAGAGCTAAAGCTAAACTATAAACTGATCAGAGCTTCATGGCAACAGTAAGTTTGGTCTTTGTTTTAAAATGAGTGACTGTCTTTTCAAAATTCAAGATTATCTGCTCAGTGATTACATACCTATACACATGGCAAGAGATTAGCACCTTCCATACATACCTTCCGTCAGTGTTATTCTTATATGCCCGGTCACCTCTGCCGCTCCACTCCGAGACGTGAGCTGTGAGAATTGCAGCTGTTGAATTACAGGAAAAGTTCAGAAAGTGATTAGGAGGGCATATCTTTCCAGCAGTTCAAAGACTGTTCCAACAGTTTAATAATGCTTCTTCTGTCTTTTTTTTTTTTTTTTTTTAATTTATTTAGTCTTTAGTGTCTTTCTCTTTTCCCAGGAGCACATGTTAAAGGAAGTTCAACCAATCATCAGGCTGTGTCCCATTTTGCATGTTAGCCCAGGCTTACTTGAGGAGATGATATATTGACAGATCTTAGCTTGGCTCTGTCACTCGGCATTTCCCTGTTTTTTCCACTTCACACTTACGATTTGTCACGGAAAAATCTCAAAAGATTAGAAGCTTGGCTTGGATAAGCAACTGTATGTTTGAAGTTTACTTTTCAATTTTAAGAGATCAGGGTCACTGCAACAGGCATATGAATTATGTGCCTCAAATTCATGGGATTTGAATGACCAAAGACTTTGGCATACTTCAAGAAGAGGAACAGCTAATAACTGTATGTCTCAGGAGCAACTAACGTAGTTACAGTGCCCAAAAATTAAAGAGGCCAAGGGGATTAGTTGATTTTCAGTAGCATCAGGAGAAAAGAAAGCTGAAGGCATCAGTGGATTGTTCTGCTTTGGAGCAGGACTCAAATGCTTTATCTCATGTAAAGCTTAAAAGCTTTACTCCTTGGACGCTCTGGCCAAACACAGGGTAAGGGGTAGAGCTGAAGGCTGTGAGTGCTGTACAGATGGTGCCCTTACAGCAATGAAAATGTGTGTACTCCCGGAATGGACCAGTAACTGGGAGGCAGATATATTGTCCTCTGGGCTGCAGAGTGCACTCTTGGCTCACCCTCCTTACAAGACAGTGTTATTCTTAGTGTGGAAACCTTAACTGTGATTCTTCACTGACATTTGGCACCACTTTAAAATCAACTTTCCATAGAGACAGATCAACTCCAGAATTGGCCTTGACTGTATTTTCTCACCGAGAAAGCAGACAGAAGATGAAAATCAAAGTTTAATCCTGTTGCATGCTTTACCAAAGCAAAATACAACGCCTATCTGGGATGCAGCATCTCATCTATTGTGTGCCTGCATGTAACTGTGACAAGTATGTTCTTGCTCTGTTCACAGAAAATAGTTCCGATGAACAAAACAAATATCTACTTTACAAAAAGTTTTACATTAGCTAAAGAAAATGGCTACAGGCAACTTAACTGACTAAAACTACAGTGGTTTTGATGAAATGATGCTTTGTCAGAAAAATTCTCGTCAGGATGCTCCCTGTGGGTTATAAGCAGGAGACGAGCAGTTTGCAAGTGTTTGAACTTTATGTGTGCGCACCCATACAAGTCCAGATGTAGGCATTTTGGGGCAGGAGACAGGTACTGACACTGAGTTACTGGTGCTGGCCACAGCCATCTGAAGTGGCAACCCAGACACTGCAGTCCTTTCATGCAAAGAAAATAATTTCTCTAGTGTAGGCGAAATGGGTGCTGAGCTCTTTGAAAGATCTGGCCTGTAAAAGCGGTACAATAAATTTCTTTTTTCCTCAGATGGGTGGTATGAGGCTTGGGGAATGAATGTTTGTGGAGCAGTCAGACCCTGGTATGAAAAGGTGCTGTAAAAGTTCAAAGTATTATTGTTATGGCATACTTATTCAGCAAGGCAGGGAAATATCAAAGGCTTTCTTCTCCCAGCTGGCTCAGCCTTATCTCAAGGAACTGTTGGTGGGTGGTGATTGCTCTCAGGGACTGGTGATGACAGAGGAGCGAAGGCACTAACCTCGCTTGCAGAGCTGATCTGGGCACCATCCTGCATCAGCCAAGGCCTCAGTGCCTCCTCGATGTTTTTCGGTGCACACCCCCCCTGTTCCCAGAGAAAAGCCTGAAATGAAAGCAGAGAACTCTGACACCTGGCTAATGGAGGCACTCGGGCAAGGGCTTTCACTTGTGACTGGTACATTGGGAAATAATTGATACAAATTGCCTCAGACACTCAAGGCTGCTGGTCCTCCTTCCCACAGGCTATTATTAGACCCAATTAAGCAGATAAAATGACACCGGCATTAATTTTTGTACATTCTAATGTTTGGACTTTTTTTTTTTTAAATGCTTCTCTCTAGATATAAGTTAAATGTCTGAATTACGAAAAGCAGATAAAGGGATTTTCCCCCCTCCCCCCCAATAAGAGATGTTCAAGCACTGAAAGACTTGCTCACTGCAAAACCACTTAGGGCTGATTGCAGGGGAATTTGCTCTCACCACCTTAAACCCAAAGCAAATAACAGAATATGAAATAACCCATTCTTGGCATCAGGCTGCACGAGAGGTCCCCTGGGTCGGCTGCAATGCAAAGGCTAGCAACCCACCCATCAGAAGAAGATAAAATACAATTAACTAATTCATTATATAAAGATTTTGGGTGGGGAGATGTGAATCAGCTTATCTGTATTACTGTTATCATTATTATTAGCTGCTGTTTGCTAAGTCGGAGTCTTTCAAAACCTTCTTTCACATCAAGAAGTCAAAATCCCCATGCTAAATCCCATCCTGAATTTCACACTGATCGCTTTTGCAAGCTACTGGGGAACAAAAGCAGGGAGAGGAGTACAACTGGCAAGAAAGTACTATTCATGGCTGTTACCACTAGTATTTATGGAGAAGCCATTCCCATGCTATTTGAACATAATTTATACATTTGGACTAAAGGGAGATCCATAAATGCTCTCCAGTAGAGCCCCAACCTGTGCAATGCTTTCTAAGACAAGTAGCTGCTGTGCCTGCGATGGAAGATGCAAAGCCCGACCGCTGGCCTCTGTGGTTACTGCGCCGCCACAAACTCCTGCAAAACCTTAAAGCTCCCCAGTCCTTTGGAACAGGCAAGTCACGAACCGCACCTTCTGTGGCCGGGCTTGCAGGCTCAGAGGCTGGCGATCAGGAGGGTGAAGTGTTGGTTGTGTCGAAGCCAACAGGACTTTTGCCGCTGCCTTCAGTGGGGGCAGCATTTTGCCTTTGTAGTGTAAGCCGATGAAAAGCTCTGCCTCATAATCACATTCCTGTGGCTTAACATGTAAGTGCATGTTGGCTGTGCAGTGGTGACTGCCCATGTGCGTATTTCTCAGCCTGCAGGACATGCCAGCAATGCCACTTGCTTTACCCCCCAGGGGAAGAGAGGTAAAGAAGTTGGGTTTTGCATTTGCCATGTGCAGGGCTTGTAGGATCAGCCGCTGCAGCATGCCTGATGCACAGTAGCTTGATTGCAGCTGAGCCCTGAGTAACCTGAATCCAATACTTGATGGCAGACAGTATGAAATGGCATGTGTTTACAAGATAGGGGACTGACCGTCCCAGGCTGGCTGAAATGGGGTCCTGGGCCACCAGCAGGGTCAGGGGAACCCTGGGGAGGCTGAGCAGGAACATTACAGCATGTCAGTGCTCTCTGGGCACTGACACAAGCATCCTAACCCCAGGGAAGCAAGTGCTTCATTTTCTGATGTAAAGACATCATTAGTTCATAGCATTTCCAGTGGAAGAGAGCCACCAGCTCCCCTTATTCTAATATTTCATGTCACAGGCCAAACATTTCACTGTGTAACCGTAACCTCACATTAAGTATAATAATTTGAGTCTGACTACAGTGTACCTTCACATAAACCAAGCTTTAAAAAGTATGTGATACTTAAAAAATAAAATCTCACATCAGCCAGCAGGAATGAACATTTTTTCTGCGTAGGTAGTGCCTTTTGTGGCGTCACACATACTACTTCTCCCTTAATTTCTTTCTGAAGGGAATACATACGTAATTGTTTCTGCTGCCTTATATCTCCTAAACATGTCTCAGTGCTGGGATGCCTGGTGACAGAGGAGTAATTAGGTCTTCCCAAGAAAAAAATACAAATCTGGGGCATTAAAAACTTAAAATACCACCAGACGCTCAACATTAACTGCAACAAGGTGCAGTTTATGTGTGACAGTCCATGCTGTAACCTCACCTCACAATATTATAACTGCTTACATGAACAAATGTGAGTGGATCCTGATCCACTGAAAAAGTCCTTTAAAGTCAATTTTTACAGCTAAATACTTCATGAGGTACTTGCACTATTTCCTCTTCTAGAAGGGTTCATAGTTATTGCAAAGGGCTGCCGCGTCACCTGCTTCCTTGGCCAACACCTAAGCAATATACTAGCCTTTATCCCTCCACCTGTATGGAACTCTGCTTTGCAGTAAATCTTACCATGCCATCTCCTTGTTCAATCCCAGCTGATGGTTGCAGAGACCCAGTAACTCAAAGACCGTCTGTCTGGAAAAAAAGAACAAAATGCAATATTAGTTAATAATATGTTTTCAAGGACTTGCAGGAACACCAGCAGCTGGTCTCCAGCAAAGACTCTACCACAATGACGAGCCGTCAGGGAAATACTGAACTACCAAAGCAACAAAAATGATACTGTCACAGGCACAATACTGAGGCAGATTTGTCTTCTGTCCTTCTCTTCTGTAAGATAATAGATTCTTCAAAAACCCCAGTTCTTAGCAGCTCCATAGCAGGGCATCACGGCAAGGTCACTGCTTACACAGCACCAAATCTACATGTCATGCCTCTGAGAAGGGAGCTGAGACTGAGCGTGAGGGTTGCTTGGCTGCACTTAGCCTTGGGTGGTGTTGTCAGTCCAGATTCAGCACCAAAAGCTGAATCTCGTAGAGAAGAGTCACTTCTCCATAGCCTTTCAAGAAACCTTTGTAAGAAGGGACACTGGAGGGGAGAGCAAAAAGAAAAAAGTGCTGTAATAATCTGAAATGTTAAGGAAAATAGAAGTTTATCTGTAATAGTGTTGTGTTGACTCTACTTATGCATGCAAGCTTTCTTTACTTTCCCAATAGAAATTACTCCAAAGGAGCAAACACTTTGCTTCAGTCTCATTTTGTAATGCATATGAACATACCAGAGATGAAAGGTACCTGGTTGAATTGAGGTAAAGATAGATGGGATTTTCAAAAGCAGTAAGAAATGCCTGGGAAAAGTGACCTACATGTGGTCTTAATCATGCCAATGGATAACCCCCACATTACCCTTTAAAAGGTCATCTGATAAACATCAACACTGGGCTTTTCTCACAAACCCAACACCTAAAATTGCTTCAGGCTACTGTAATATGGCATGAGAAGTTAAATTAGAAGCATATATTTGGTAATAGCACCTCTGAGAGGGAGTCTTCAAAAGCCTGTGCCCCCATTAAAGGATTAGAAGACCAGCATACATATCAGCAACTATACTCCATCCAAAAAGAAACAGAACAGGAGACAGAAATCAGCATTTTGTTCTGATTAGCTGCTTTGATTGATGTAAATATCTTAATTTTTTTTTTTATTTTTTTTTTTTTACATTGCTACTAGCCTACTATTGGGGAATATTATAAGGAATACCATTATGAAGTAGTGCTTTCAAGCTTTCCCCTGTCTCTCATGGGTCCAGTGGTGATCTTTCCAGAACACATGTTACTGATGCACACAAAATAAAGCAATCTCCAAGGAGCACAGTTTAGAGTTCAATTGTTTTCAGGAGTACCCAGAATACAAGTTACAGACTTGGAGATAAAGCAATTCAATAAGTTCAATAATAAGAATGGAGTCATTAAATATTTCTGGAAATGTGATAATGTTGTATGAAACAATGAAAAAATATATAAAAAAAGAAGCAGGGATAATTAGTACATTCAAAAGCATTAAAAAAAATATTTCAGCATCTTCCCTTCTAGAAGCAAACCCATCCAGTTTTCCTGAGTGCTAGAATTTTGAGGTTTTCTGCCCCAAAGGCAGGCAGGAAATAGGTCTGATTGTCCAAGAAATAAGGATGAAGGCAAAGGGCACATCCTCAGAATTGAAGACTGGCTGAAAAATTGAAGGGCTTAAAGTAAAAGAAAAATCTCTGTATCAAAGTCATTGATGAGGTTCAATATTTTCAAGGGAAGAAACCCCTAACCAAGAGCTTTTATACTTTTGGTGGTTTTTTTCTTGTGCCCGATTCAAAGCAAGACAAATTCAGTGAATCTGTCCCCTCACCTAAACAGAGGTCTGAATTATGCTAGCACTTGCACCTTTAAGAAAGGCTAGATGGAAATGGCAATTTGCTCCCAATTTGACAGTCTCTTGCAGCTAGTCAGGAAAGCCTCTGCATCCAGGTTTTCATGGAATTTCCTATTTATTTCACCCCCACTTCATCTTTTCAGCTCACACTTCAGGAAACATGATTTCCTCAGTGCTGGCTCTACAACTCTTGCCCAAGACCAGAAGATCAGGCTGTGTTCCTTCTCCTTCAGATTTCATTCCCACCATGGAGGACTGGGGAGGGGAGCGGACACATGAAGGGCTTAACTCCCGGGTCTGTTCGAGACGAGCAGGGCATGACAGAAGTGGCCTTGCTCTTTCACAGACACAGAGGCTCTGAACTTCTAAATTATTTGTCTCTAAAGTCCTAAGTAATCCTCATGGGCTTTCTCCCCTGGACTGAAGAGATGGGGAGCGTAGTTGAATTAAATTCTCTTTCCCAGCTCCCACTGGAGAGGAGACATTTCTGAAGCCATTTCTCCCAGGGTCTCTGTATTTAACAGGTCCTGCCCCCACAGACTCCTATCTCAAGAGCGTACAAGCAGACGCAGGCTGCTGCAGCATGAATCCAGAAGCTGGAGCTGTCAAACCAAGTCTTATTAGATACCAAAGGGGCTAATAAAAGAATGGGTGTTTGTTGTATTTCTGGCAGGGATGGTTGCTGAAAAGCCTAGAGAGAAGGATCCCGAGACACCTCAGCTCCTGAGTTCTGATGGTTGTATTTCTAGTTGATCAATCTCTATATCTTTGTGCCTGAACTAACTTCCCACTTCAGGCTTTTGACAGCTGGACAAAGCAGGGTTTGAGCCGTGCCTTGCTTTAAGTAAGTGTGGAGAGATGTTTTCAGTCTGACCTTGCCAAATCAGTCCCTGGCTTGGGGCGTTTGCAGAGATCCAGGAAAGATTTTCCCACTGAATTGCAAGTGGGAAAAACTAATTCTATCCACAGCAATTTGATGGAGTATTGAAGTGACAAGTGTTTTGGGAGATATGAATCTACCTTATGATCTGCAGAACCCCTAGCTTCATAAAGCAGAAGAATATATTTATACATGTGGATTTGGTGGTGGTGGAGATAGTTAAAAGCTGATCATAAAGCATAATTTTCAGACAGAAGAAATATTTTTAACCACGCTGTGGCTGTGTTCATGATTAGCCTTCTATATTAAAAAGATAAGATTTGGCAAGAGCAAATGTGGGCTTTGTTTGGCTTTTTGTTCTTAAGTTCAAATATTTTGTTGAAGTACATCAGATAATGAAATGTAAAAGCATTACATACAAATATAACAGGGAGCAGCAGAACAGCACAGAAGCAGTGAACAGAATAAAAATGCATAACCAGATAGTAAAAGCAAATCTGCATTTAAACACTTTCACATATTTTTTCCCCTCTGCTTATTTGCTCTTGTTCTTAATGCAATTAAAACCCAATTCAAATCAATAGCAAAACTGGCATTCCGGATTTTACCCTGGATCTCCATGTCATATAGCAATAGTTCCGCTCCCTCACTTGCTGCCATGCTCTCTGTTTCTTCCCTTAGTCAGAGTTGTTGCTGTGCTAAATAATTAAAATGTCACCGGGCTTTTGTGTGACATTTTGTGACCTAGGCCTGTTTTATTTCATATATTACTTTGAGTAATTTTACTGTCATCATTGGTGTTGTCCTGAGAAAAATATTTTGCATATGCCGTGTGTTAATGATAACTACACTAGCTGGTACTTCTTAGAGACAATACTGAGCTTTTTAACATATTGCAGAGAATTTCTATTCTGCTTTTAAATATCAACACTTCCATAATTTCTCTCAATAACAATAATAATGAGATTCTCAGGCCTCCACCAAGCGTACCAACCTCTGCCAGAGCTGGAGAGATGCCACACAGAGAGGTGACGTCATCTTTCTCATGTCCTCCTCCTCCTCTCCAGCTTGGATGGCATTGCCCTGGGGAAGACGTCAGGTAACACTGGTTGATGGTGCAATTGCTGCTGTTCTGGTCAACCCATTAAGGACTGAAAAGGGGACTTAATGAGCTGAAAAGCATAAGCTAGGAAAATAAGGGCATAGATATCCCGTCAGCTGCTCACAGGCCTGAACCTGTGGCCTTTCTCCACAGGAGTAGAAAGGGTGTAGATGACAGCAAGAGGTGTTTAAAGGCTTGCTCTTGAGGCCTCTTTTCACCTGGCTGTAGCTAACATTTGGGACTAGAACAGGGCAAGTGTCAGCCAGGACCATGCAGTGGGCAAGCAGCCATGCACCTTACCTTATCCTTGTACTACTCTGGACCAGACTGGCTCCACGCTTCTGTATTTACTGGTAACGTTCAATCAGGCACGATTGCAAAGATGAGCCTGGATTGAGTAAGAAAAAATGGATTGTCAAATATTGCATTTAGAGAATTTAGCAAAGCATTTAAATAGGTTATGGTATTGATATCCTGAAAGACTGCTCAGCCAGGGGACTGGAAATGGAAAAAGAAAAAAATATTGATCAAATAAATTAATTTTAAAATCTAAAAGTAGTTTAAATAAATTAATAGCCCCTTACATTGAATCCAAGTTTGCTTCCCTAGGCAAATCCTCAACTTACACTGAAACTTCTCAACCTAAGCCTGTCAAGCCTTCCTGTTTTACATGAGGGGAAGCTGTGACCCCCTGATTTCAACAGCCATACTGTGTGTCAAAGGCCAGGAATCCCGGATTATCTCACAGAAGTGAGTTCCCAAACTCCCTACTGGCATATTAAACAACAACATGTTCAAACAAAACAGTGCAAGGGAAAAGCAGAACTAACTCTTGTTGGCTGAGCACACCCTTAAATGCATTTCTACCAGTTTTCGGTGAGCAGCCTTTTCCAATGCAAGCCTTCTCTGGCTCCCGGAGAAGGGGTGATTTCATAACGATGTAAGAAACCTGCTGCCACAATCTGTTTGTTTACCACATTTCTATTCAGCTAGCAAGAAACAGCAGCCATAACTGGGACTTCTCACTGCAGCAGATAACCAAGAATAATATTCAGTAATGAGAAACGTGGGCTCAGAAGATGCAGGTTCCATGCCAGGGTCTACCCTGACCTCCCGCATGACATCGGGCAAGTCATTTCATGCCTCCCTGTTACGGTTTCTACAGCTGTATAACGCAGATAATGATACTGAACTCCTTTGTAAAGCGCTTTGAGACCTACTGTGAGAAAAATCTGTAACCTCCCAAAATATTTCAGGAATAACTAACTGCAATGATAACAATACGTGAAATGTGTCATAAAAAGCCATTAAAAAAATCAGTGCATTTCATGTTAATGAAACATCAGTGAACTAGAAGCTCAATTCCCATAATTTTCCTTCGCATCTAATATAAAGTTTCTAAGATGGCTTTTTGAAGTCAGGACAATTGAAAATGGGATTACTAATTGCATCACACTCATTTCTAGCTGGAAAGATTAATCACAGGAGGCAGATGTTTTTTTTTCTGGCCCTTGACTGACTTATTCTCTCTCTGTGGTCAGAGAGGTTAATAGGATGTATTAGTGGGAATAACTCAGCAAGATCAGTTCTCTCTGAATCTGACAAGAAAAAAAATTAGTCCTTTGCTCCTTCTGAGCTTGGATTCTTTTGCTTATTCACTGCTTTCAAGTACAGAGCAAGTTGATCCGAAATCCACTGTGCTGTGTTTAATTGCTGCTGGAGCCACTTTTCCTACCTGGTGACTTAGGACTTGGGAGCGGGTCTGTCTGGTGCGTCGTTGGATGGAGTTGCTCAAACATCAGGTGGGAGAGAAGGTGACTTGTGCAAAGGGATTCTCCACAGCCTTCAGTTATTCCAATAAACACACAAACCTCAACTGTTCTCCATCACAGATTTATATATAATTTGGCTATGCGGAGGGTGGTTTTCAGCATGCTTTTACATGTGGTTTGGCGATGCTGAGGCTGTTTCACAGCTTGCTTTTACATGTGGTTTGGCTGCAGCGAGGCTGATTTACTGTGCGTTTTTACATGGAGCTTGGCTATGCTAATACTGGGGTCTGCATGTTTGGGATTTTACTACCCCTGTACTAAGACAGTGCAGGTCATAATACTGAAGAACAATTTAGATAAAGTGAGAAGTCAAAAACAGCCTGGCACTGTTCCCTGCAACACCATCATAAAATACTCATGCACTATTATTCTCCAGCTTCCTCCATCACAACCAGAGAGCTGCTGCCCCAACTCCTGGTCTGAAGTCGTATGTTTTCTGTTTCAGATGCAGAGGATTAGATATAAATCCTTACCTCAGTTTCAGAGGTGGGATCCAAATGGCTTCCAGCCACATCAGCTGTTCTACCTTTGTGTGGGTTTAATGTATAGTCAGTAATATATTACAAGAAGAATGTGAATTATTAAACCTTTTCTTAACCAGCCCAAATCACCAGATATAGCTATCTACAACCAATAATTTCTCCAGGCAGTTTCAGCTGCATAAATTTTAAAGTGACAAAACTCACAGGAGGAGCACTATTTTTCCCAGTTAGACCATAGCAGTCCCAAAGAAATCGTTATTCCCAACCCACACAAAACACGCTGGTAGAGGTTAATGACTAACTCTGGAGTATAAACATGGAAGTGTTATTTTGATGCAAAGATTCACGATTGTCTTTTGTCTAACATTAGCTCCTTTTGAAGCTTTTGTCTACAGATTGACCCATGATAGGTATAATAACTTTTGCCTGTATAATGTTAATCAAGTTAATTCCTTTCAGAGAAACAAAATCACTTGCTAATTTTTCAGTCTGGCTTTCTCACTCCTAGAACAGAGCTGTACATCCATGGTTTTCATTGCCTGGATCAAGATTCCCTTTACCTGCAGTTTTCCCGTTCTATGCTTCAAATGCAAGATGGAACAAAAGCCTTCCAGGTTTCCCATCACAGAACTCCCAGTACTGTTCTAATTTTGTCTTTATTTCCTTTTATATGCAGTAACTTAGATTTACGTGTACACAGGTTTTATATCATTTGTCTCATAACTTGTCTTTATTTTTCCCTGTCAGGTCTTGAAGGAGGGAAGATAAGGCTGGGAAGGAAGGTAAAGGGGGAATTACAGTTAAAGTGAATTCTCTTCCAAGAATCCACATAGAGAGACAGATATAACTTCCAGATGCTATGGTAGGACTTAGCAACTTAACAGGGCATTAGGCATCACTTAGAAGTTTTAATCACATACCGGGGGTTGAGCTGCAAAAAGAGACCAACAAGCAGAATACAGTAATAAAGTTCTCTAGAAATAAACATGTTCTGCAGATGAATTGGAAAAGGCAGAACAGATCCTTTCACCTTTGCTCAGTTCTTGAAGCAGTAATCTGAGTGAGTCACCATAAGAAACAAATACTTTACCTGTGAAAATGCAAAGGAAACACAGTACTCATTGATGCTTTGATACAAAAACAACGTTTCACATTAGCAATTTTTAAATGCTCAATTCTATTAGTTTTTAGTAACTTCTGCTCTTTGCTAAAAGTTTTCTGCATCCAGTTACACTACCGTGATCTGGATGAGAGCTGCAGCTTTCAGAGAAGTTGCTTTACTGAGCACAGCATCTTCTGGATGATGCTGTATTTTACCTTTTGTTTTCCTTCAGCACAGCAAGTTTGCTACTACATCCCTTTCCTGAGTTCAGAGTTGGTTTGCAGAATTTCCTCTTCCAGAACTGGAGAACAGATGATTAAAAAAAAAAAAATATTTAGAGGAGAGTCTTGCTGTGTTGGTGGTGTTTGTCTTGGTTGTTTTTGTTGTTGTTGTTTTTTTTTTTAAACTTTAATTCCAGATTCCATGAAATAAAATATTTGATGATCTGAAACCAAAAGAGACAGAGATATTTAAAGCTGAGAAATCTTGTTCCAGTTGGCATTTATAGAAGATTCAAAATGTCAGTTTTCATAAACAGATGCAATACCTTAAGATCTCATAATGGAAAGTATTTCTTGAAATTATGATATGCCCTTATGAGAAGAGATGCACTTTAGATCACTTTTCTTTCCAAATTTACTTTGTTCAGTAGAGTTCATGACTTGGTGTGCAATGAGGGGACGCTGGAATTTAACAGCTTTAGCCATGTTTCATTTATCTTTGTGATCATGCTGTAAACAGCCCGCATGAAGACACACAGGTCATCACATGCACTCATAAAACAGAGCAAGTAACACTGGCAAGGGAACCTGCACAGTCTTCTCAGACCAAATTCCTGTTTAAGTCTCTGAAGATAAGGGTCAAATTAAGCTGTTTCGTATGTTAAAAAACGGCACATGGCACCACTGGAAGTAGAAAGGCTAAATATTACTTGGGGGCTCAAAGTACAAGCTAATGATTTTCAAGTCCTTCCACATGCTGGCCAAAATGAACTCAGGGTTTCTTTACCACTGTTATCATATCAGTTTACATCAGAGTCCAAAAGCTGAAGTACAAGGATTTGTTTTCAGGTGAACCACATTTTGCATGCATTTGATTTTTTTTCTGCCACTCACTCACCACTCCATTTATTGGATCCCTCATGAGATGGGTCTGGAAGTTGTAAGACTTCAAAATCGATAGTTTTGGAGTTCTCTCCCAAAACATAGAACTTCTCATTTTCAGGTTTCTCTCCCAAATAAGAAAAAACTAAAAGTGTTTTTAACTTGTCTGGGGACAAAAATTAAGATTTGCCCCTCAGAAGCAAGTAATTCCCATCTAAACTTGCAGGAAAAGTGGTGGTCATTGAAAGTCTGCCATGCAGTCAGAAAAGTTGCCAAGAACAGAGCCAAAGTAACTTCAATTTTGCATGTTATGTGGATTCTGGTGTTTTTCACTGTAGGTTTTCAGAGATAATGAATAAACCCATGGGCCTTTGTCCTCAAAGGTAATATGACTTCAGATACGCTTATCAACACCCCATACCTGTAGGCTTCCGCAGGGCAGAAGACATTTTTACCTTCAAAACCAGCTGGGTATGGTTTTACTTATGATAAACCTATGCTAATGTTTCTGTTACTAGTAGCACCAGGCAGCAGGAGGATGTAGTTTGCACAGAATGATGTTGTATAAATGCCTTGCAGGTACACAGCACCAACAGCTTTCCCCTCAGGAAGTTAGTGCTGAGCTTTAATCTTCCGAGGCTGGTTCCCATCCATCCAGATGAACTGTGCTGGAGTGGCAGACTTCCTGACACAGCCAGCTGGGGCTGCCTGCATTATTTATTTAATTTATTCCTTCTGCCAACCCTCCCGCCCCATGATAATATCACCTGCATAGTCGCATTGGCAGCCACAGAGAAAACGTTAGCACACATCGACCGCCAGCGCTTCTGCTGAGGGCAGATAGGGGCAGCTATAAAGGCGTTGGCAGGTTGTGCTGTTCCCTGCATCTACTGTGAGCAGACACCTCTGCAGAATTGCTCAGGCAGTACCAAAACACAGATGCACAGATGTTTCTAGACATCTCAATGGAAGGTAAGATGAAGAAAGGTAGAAAGTTTTGAGAATGTTGTAAGGAAGAACAGTCTTGTTCTTCTTTTACTAGAAATCTGCATTTTCTTTCCTAAACCATACAAAAAGGCAGCTGAATGACTGCTGAAAAACTACCTCCTCTGCTTTGTTGCGAAATGAAGAACCTCAGGCTGGCGTCAGGGTTCTGCCATTCTGGGCCTTTACTAGAAAAGGATGCAGGAAAAGGGGGTACCACAGGCAATGCTGAACGTCTCAAGACAAAGGGAGGAAAAAGAGGATAATGATGAGCAAATTCCATGTAGATATATGTTTTAGAAGCACATAGCAACCCTGAGAGAATGGATACCACCAACCCCCCAGAAGTAATATATGAGGCTAATGCATTTTCCACCCACTGCTGTAATTAATAAAGGCTGCTGCTAGGCACATAGGCTAGGCTCACTGCTACAGCATTTCTCCAGGCAGCCACTGCTCTACAAATAACAAATCTTATCCAGTCAGAGTGAGCCAGTTATGGAAGCTTGCCAGAGGCATAAAAAGAGTATGCTTTCCCCTCTTTCTACCCAAACAACCCTTCTGCTGAACACAATGTCTCTACACATTGCCATACAGATATATATTGCTGCTAATATAACTCATCATTGAATTTCAGTAAGCTAACATCCACAGCATCAGAAATGCAGTTAAGCATTAACCAGTGTTTTGCATGAACCACTCAGTGTGCTTTAAAGATACTGAGCTCCATGAACTTAAAAAAATAAAAAAAGCCACATCAGTAGAACTCAAACTTTGAAAGTTTTTCATATTATTTTTCTACTTATGAATGACTTCTGACTCCATCTATATGGAAGTTTCTTCTTTCCTAAGTGCTAAACTCTGCATTTGACCCTGCTGATGGATGACTCTGATAAAACCTGTCTTCCCTCACTGTTCCTTTGCCTACAGATCTTGGATTTCATCTCAAGACTATTTCTCATGCTGAAATGAAGTTCTTCACATTTCTCAGAATTGTTTCAAAGTGAAGAAGGCATTGAAAAGGGATGCCTCTGTCTATAGGGGTGATTAGTCCAGATAGGATCCTAAGTTATAACCAGAAGAAAGTTTTTGCCACCAAATAACGTGAGGTGCAAGTATTTGAATGGAGGAAGGAAGGTGACCCAGTTTCTGGAGATTCCAGAGTAATAATTGGTTCATTGCTGGGGATAAGCCACACTGAAGGTGCCAATATCTGTAAATGTTGACTTACATTTCTAAAACTCTTTAGAAAGGATCTAGGCATCACCCTCATTTTATTTGTATTGAAGAAATAGGGACCCAGGAACTGCAGAGTTGTAAGGACTGAGCAGGATCCAAGCTGTTACATACAGAAACACCAAAAAAATGTTACTGCGCTAGAGAGTCACAGACGCTGCCCTTTCCTCTGTTACCTCCAGACTCATGAGCACTATAAATCAGCAGTTAATGGAATTGTTACTCAAGACTGCAACACCTGGGGAACACACAGTATGCCACTGGTCAGACTTTCCAAATAAAGTGATGTACGTTGGCTTTATAACCAAAGAAATTTCACAGGCTTTCTTGCCATGCACAAGAAAAACCCACTTAACTGAATTTGCTTGCAAACCACCCTGTTTCTGAAACTAGAATGTTATTTACCTGAATAATTACAAAGTTATTTTAGTGTTCCTGAGATACTAATCAACTAGAACCAAATTTTTTGTTTCCTCTGCTTTCCTCTTTCTCTAGGTTTTATTTTTCCTTTATTATTTAACAGCAGCCATTAGCCTATTATTTCATCAGCACTTAAGCCCGAGTGCTGCAATCTGAATAGGCAACATGTACAGAGAGAAAAACCCATAGGTCAGAAGCACTGGACCTGCCTAACCCAACTGGAAAACCCCTTAGGCCAAGGAAAGAGGGAAACTAGGTGAGAAGACTGTCTACAGCAGTACTTCCCACTGGAAAGTTCAGGTCTCACGTCTGCCTTGGCTCCCCTCCGAAAGGGCTTACAATAACAACAGCTGAACAGTTCGCCGTTCTCACATCTTATCTGGTCTCTTGTGTTAGAAATTCAGCAGCATTAGTAGAGAGTTTATCTGATTGCTGAAGAAAATGTCTTTCCCAGGACTTAATGCTGGTGAACATTCAAATGAGAATGCTGAACACAGTCCATGTTTGAGGCAAAGAGAAAAATGTAAGTGCTTTAAATCAAAGCACAGAATGGCTGTGCTTTGATTTAAAATTCATATATAAATAGATTTTTAATTTGTAAAAGCACTAGACAAGACGCAACATGACCCTCCACAAAATTCTTCATAGGCTTCAGTGGTGAAGTCCTGATTATGATGGTTCCCATGCTGCATCCAATTTCAGCACAATTTTGAGTGTGGTCTTCCAACAAAAATCAGCATCTCAGCATGCTGTGCTGGAAATACAGCTTAATAAATCGTAATCATTACTGGGATTAAAGGAGAGGGAGAAAGGAAAACTCACCAAGTTGTAACCAGTAGACTTGAAAGTGAAATATTCTTGCTAAAACCCCACCAATTTTTCTCCTGTTAGCATACTACACTGAGTCTTGTAGATAACTGAATCATTGTTTCAAATAAACCAAATATTTGTATCAAATTAGTCTTAAATTCTGAAGAGCTAAAGAAAATGGCTATTTTTTTGAGTAGCCATACAACAGTAGATTTCCCAGTTGCATTACCTACCTTCCTCATTCCTCAACAATATAGTCCTAATATATCATCTTCACCTACTGCTTAGATTTAATTCCAATCATTAATCAATTTAATCATTAATTGGTTGTTTATCATGCACATGATCTCTATATGCAGGAAGATAGCAGTTAGGCTTGACCGTAGCCTTGGAGAAGTGTCCTTTGTTTCCCACTGCACAAGAAGCAGGATAGTCTAAGTAATGTTTCTTTCATTGTTGAAGTGAAGTTGAATAAATGCACAAAGGCTTAAAAAAAGTACTTTTTCAGCTCTATTTAAGTCAAAGAGAGCATGGAGCTCTCTGCACGCTGTTTGCTGTCATCCAGCCGTTCCTCATGTCTGACCCGTAGGTGACTACAACAATCAACGGTTGAGCATGAAATATATTCATCTATATTAGGAGTAATTTTTAGATACTTTTTTTTTTTTAATCATTGCTAAAAGCTGGTGCCACATCCTTTTCAAAGGCCAAAATGCTCTTTCCCTTAGTTATGCCATGCTGGAAGAAGGTTGGCTCTGTAGCCCTCAGTGTTGGGAGGCTTGGTGTTTGTCTACTGTCCTGGGGGGCTTTACAACTACCCCAAGGCCATCACAAAATTCTGTCTTTGCTCTACTTTATTTTCTTACACTTAATTTAATGCTGTAAAGAAGAGCCAGAAGAGTGAGTATGCTGTTGAGACTGAGTATGCTCTGTTTGACTTACACATAGCTGAAAGAGTCTAACCCAAAATAGTGAAGTATGGGAAATGGTCTGGATTAAACTGGTCTGAGTGAGGGGAAAAAACAAAACCATCCAAGCACAGGACAAGTAAACTGCCAGCTCTCACCACAGCAAAAAATCACTTAAAGGAACATGAGGAGCAGGAAGGGAGGACATAAACTTAGAGAAGAAAACCCTTATGATTAGCTGCAGAAGACAGGCAAGAATCCAAGCACTCACAATGCACGTAGTCCCCCATGATAAAGATTACGATAATGATATTTGAGAACCTGAACATGTAACAACCAGCCAGCCCTTTACTCTGCAAGCTGCTGAGCTACCTGATACCTTGCTGAACTCCTGGAAGATGCTGAAAGCTGAGGTCTTTCCAGCACTTGTCCTTAAGTAAGGACTTTATATTGTTAAGAAGTGACCTACATAGAAATAATTGCCTTCACACAGGAAGCACACACTTACATGTGCTCTCAGAATTCATATGTATTGCTTGCAGGTCTTTGATTTGTATTCTGGTGGAAATCTCCAGATTTGGTCTTCAAAGCTGGCCTTTTTTATGAAGTAACCCCTAGACCTCAATGGATTCTAGCTATCCCAGAGATGGCCTTTCCAACATCAGAACTGAAAAGGGAGGAAACATGTGAAGAAGAGTCTTTACTGAGTTTCTCCAAGGTTTGCTTATATAGAAACTTTTTTAAGTGTTGTAGTCCACAGAGGAGTCAAACAGTCAGTTTGTTTTTCAATAGCTCCGACCTTGTGCCTCTCTAAGCATTCTCCAGACTTGCACAGGAGCTTACAGCTGGGGCACTCTGTTCTCATGCCCACATTAACTGCACAGTTGCACATCAAACACTGCCAGCAAGGCTATGTACAGCTACGGACGTGATCACATAGTGAATGACAAAGTTCACAAATATTTCTCATCCTAAATACCTTCCAGATATTCTTAATACCATGATAATGCTCGTTATTTCAAAGGAGGAAAGAGGTCTTTGATAATCTCAAACTTTCAGCTTAACCACCCCGTCAACTTTTCTCCCACCCAAATAGCAGGTTGGTGAGTAGATCAGCATGTAGCTGATCCTCAGCGTGACCCTCCTGTTTGTCCTGTAGCTCTTTTGCTCCACTGAGAAGTACCACATGCACCAGATCCATCACTGCTGTAAGTCCTGTGAGACTTCAGGCAAAACAGATCGCCACCATTGTTTACACCAATTAAATATCACCGCTGTTTGTCTGTTGGTTTAGAACAGGGATGGACTGTAAGGTTCTGCATACTTCTCACCCAGCAGCTTTAGGAGAGCCCCGGTACAGTCTAAAAGTGTCTGTTTATAGTGAAATTTACATTGAGAGAATATAGTCATGCACACTGACAACTTCAAGACAACACAGAGCATAGTCACCAGGTTCAAACATCTAGCATAAAATGCCAAAGAAACTGCTCTACACCCTGGGCAAGTTTCTCACACCTTGGGCTACAATAACTGGGAGGTCATGGTTATGGGGATGACTTTCTGCCCCAGCTGGAGACACATTCAAGACTCACCATGTTCAGAAAAGCAGTTTGCTTTGTGGTCCCTTGCCCTTGCCAACAAGATGCTTGTTATCATGACAGGTTACTTGTTATCATAAAAGTCACTGAGCTTTCCTAATTATCAGTCCTTGTAACAGTTTTTCCTGTTTTGGTAACCTGTGAGGCAATGGCCTGGAGTTATCAGCATCACAAGCCCTTGGACACCATCCTCCTTGCCTGCTGCCTACCCTGTATATAGTCCATGGCCTTCCAGCTCCACAACACCCCCATGGTTAGTGCTCTCCTAGCTGTGGTGCCCAAGAGCATGGGTCATCAGGCTGCACCCAAAAGCCTGAGTCCTGCTGCTTTCACATACCAGTCTCAACAGCATACTCACTCTTCGGCCTCTTCCTTACAGCATTAAATTAAGGGTAAGAAAACAAAGCAAAGACAGAATTTTGTGATGGCCTTGGGGCAGTTGTAAAGTCCCCCAGGACAGCAGACAAACCAACCTCCCTGCGTGATGCACACCCTGAAATAATAGTTTCCAATTCTAGGGCCCCATCTGACGATTCTTCTGGTTCACACCCTCTTTTTTTTTTTTTTTTTAAACCTTCTAGGGTGAGAAAAAATGGTAAGTAATCTACCTCCTCAAAGCAGGTTTGAGGGTCTCTCAAGAGCATAAGGCCAGTTTTAACATTAGAGAGACATCCATCTTTAGTGTGGCTTCAACGAGGACTTCTTACCCAAGCCTGAGATTAAATGCACCCCCAGATCAGTGAGGAGAAGGCGTGTGGGTAGGGGCTCTCAGATGTGGCTGGTGGCCCCAGGTGGGTTTGGGTCAGGGCAGTGAAGGCTATCAGTGCACTCAGGGCCCTGGCAAGTTGTCCCCATTTCAACAGATACTTTTGCTGGGGAGGGTGTGTTTGTTGTTTATGGGATTAAGCCATCAGTTTGCCTTTCTTAGTAGCTGACCTACGGTCCATGGGCTTCCATAAACCCAGTTTGGAATTGCGATCAGGAAACTAATGCTTAAGTAAATAGGTGTTTGCTTCATACCTGTCTGACAATACATTACACTGCAGACATCAATGGGGAAAAGAACCGTACAGAACTTGTTCTTAGGAAAAGCCAAAGCCTGCATTCACAGGAAGGTGAGAGTAACACCTCTATCTCTTTCCCACTTTTCCTCCCTGTCTAACCTTCTCTAGATTTATATGCATAAACAAGTGTATGAGATAGGCTCCCAAAATCTGTAATCAAAGGTCTATCGTGTGAGTACATATCATACATTTTAAGGTCTTCCATTCATCATTTCCAGGAGGTAATAAATTAGGAAAAGAAAAAGGTTGCTTTTCACAAGCAGACTAGAAGACACAAAATTAATTGCCAATGCTAATTAGAGAGGTAAGCCCACTTAACTCTGACGTCAGAAGGCCCAACATTAGGAGCAGGTCTCAATTCTTACATTATAGAGTTACAAAGTTGCATCGATAAGCAATTCAAAATATATGCAGTTAGCATGTAAATGCCAAAAATAATCCCTGGAAGTTCTAGCCTCTGAACCAGTACAGAGTCCAGGCTGTCAAAAAGATTCACAATACATCCCGGATTGCATATAACAGGCACAAACTTGGTCTATTAACTTAGATCCAGAGCCAACAGCAGAGGCCAGAATATGTAGGTGGCCTGTTTTGATGGAAACGTTTTCCCCACCAGTGCCACATTAACCATCTGTTCTTGAGTCAGACAGAAAGAAACCTCCCTCCCGGCCCGCCCCATCCAGTCTCCGGGGACGGATCGTCCTTGCTGGCGTGGTCCTTGCTACCCACCTGCCCTGACTTCTGAAGCGACTGGCCTCTTCTTCCATGCTATGGTTTTGAATTCTCAAGAACTACTCGAAATTAAGTCAAACACTCAACAGGAGACAGTTTTGCTGACTATAGGGAGCTTTTATAATATCAGAAACAACTCAGGTTTATGTTTTCTTCTTTCTCCCTCCCTGGACACAAGCCATTCCAGAACTTGTATCTGAATATTTGGTTCTCACATATATTTATTTAGTTAGCAGTGGCATTCCTATTTTTACAGCTTTGAGTTTTTAACTTTCTTGTTAGCAACATTAACAAGGTTTACGGCATATAAAGTGAGCTGTGGCATTTAAAAAATGTTGGCCTAATGTAACACCAGCTTTTTTTATATACATGTTCAATGGCAAACTCCTACTGACAGGCAGAATGCATTTCTATGTCTGGGCAAGTTTATAGATGGTGTTCCCACCTCTGGGCCACAAGGTCACAAATTTGTTTCTGATTCTATTAAAGAAACACTCAACAATGGTAAGTTTGTGTGCTTCTCTCTTTTTTTTTTCCTCTTTTTTTTTTTTCTTTTATGAGAGGGGACTGTTTTATGTGATCCAAGATCTTAAAGATACTCCAAGGAATCTTGGTTGAATGCTGGGCTTTTCACCCCCATGCCCTGACCAAATAATGCTGGCTGCAGATTTGAGAAGCTCTGTCTGGCAGTTAGATAAAACAGATTTCAGGGAAATCTGACATGAATGGAAAAAAGAACAGGCAATATCTCTCTCATCTATGTGTAGTTTTCCTGCCTTCAGTGGGGTTTCATAGAAGCAGGATTTGACTCTGCATCAAAAGGATGTATAGGAATTAAAGATTCACAATACCTGTTCTCAGTCCCTATTTCCTCAGCAGATCCTCTGTGTGACACTGAGCACTTCACCCAAAAGCTTTGCTGCCTGGTCCTCCATGCCTGTGGGATGGAGGGAACAATATTGCCCCCTTGCCTGCCTTCATCGGTTTTGAAAGATTTTAGAGGCAAGGCACTGGTAACTTACGGTACCTACCACAGTGAAGGCCTTTGCACTCCGTGCGTTAATAAGAGTATTTACTGAACTCATGGCAAAGACAAATAAAAAGACAGCACATCAGAGATGGCTCCTATTGCCCTGTGAAACACCAACATTATTCTTTTTTGGCATTAATTTAGCTAGGTATTTTCTCCTTTATGCCATGTGATGGCTCCAGCTGTAGCTTCCTCACCACAAGTGTTTACTGTATGATGCTCAGGCTCATTTAACGACAAGGGAGGCAGCACCCAGGCTGGCCTCAGTCATCGCCGACCTGAAATCACTCTATGCTGGGTTATGTTGCTCTCTGGGACTTTGTGGCTATGAACATATAGGCTTTGGGCTTGAGAAATGAGTGGGGGCCAGCAGAAAGACTGAGCTGATGGGGTAAAATTCAGAGTACAGGAGAGAGAAAGCCAGCATTTGAAGGAGGGAGGATAAGCTCATATGTCTGTTGAAAGAATTTCAGTATCGTCTCCTACCGTCCAGAAGGCAATCATGAAAATGCAGAAGGGCAAGAAGTGGAGACCTTTTTGTGGGATGCTTTGGGTTACTGTGGTTAGGAGGATCAAGGCTAGGTATCACATGCCTCTACTGAAGGAAGATCGGCTGAAATAAAACAAGGAGCCAGAATTTCTAGGCTAGAAAAAAGTCAGATCATGTTGCAACAGAGCACAGGAAAGAGAATTTGGCTGCAATGTCTGACTGGAGGCCTTTTAGCTACATGAGAGGACTCCAGGTCTATTCTTTCTCTAATTTCCTTATGCCCCCAAGGAAGCTTTTAGTGGAAATTTGCTTCCATTTATGGAAGGACTAAAGGAATGAGGGCCAGATTGTGACTGAGCATCTGGCAATAAGAGAGAGGGTTCAAAGGAGAGGAAACTGCTCACGCAGGATTTGAGAGTGCTATTCTGCACTGAAAATTGACCTGCACGAGTGACAGACTGTCACTGCTGGTCATTGCAAGCGGATATTTTTGAAAAGTGCCAGTTCAAGAAACACTCTGAGGCTTGGATCCAGTAGCATGACTTTGCTCTCTGAAAATCATCGTCACAAAGATTCTTGTGGCCCAAAGAAGTACTAAGTGATCTTTTGCGCAATATCACCTGCTTCGGATTCTTTCCTTCCTATGGGTTTGGCTATTTAAAGGCAATAACACAAAAACTGTTACTAAACATCTTTGCTCAGATGAGACATTTCTTCCTAATGAGTATTTTTGGTTTTCTATGCTGTATTTGGTTACCTCATAGATGATGGTTTGTGATCACCATGCAATACCTTTTCTAAAACAGGTTGCAACTTGTCTTGCTCCTCCTAAGAATGGCAAGTTTTCCTTTGGCTTTGGAAAAATTTGCAATTTTCTCAGTTTTTTAAAAAAATCCCTACTAAAATTCCCTTAAAATAAAAACCTACAGGTAGGCAGCAGCTATATATCTCCCTACGACACACTGGCAGTTCTCCACTAAAGCATCAATCTACTTCAGTTACTGTTGTCTCTGTTCATTTGGTTACTGTGACAAACCAATTGGCCAGTTTATAGCATCAATTCTATGAGAAAAAAAAATGTGTTTTGATGTGTTTGTATATTTATCACAAAGGAATACAAAACAGCTGGGGTGGCTTGTCTATGAGAGATGTGACAAATAAACAAGCAGTGATCAGTCGCTTTGCCCCATGTTCAGGTTTTCTGCTCTGTTAAGTAACAGGGGTAATTGGGTTGTTCTGGGACTGTTGGTGAAATGCATTCAAGGCAGTGGGGAGTCTTCAGCTTTTTTGCTTTTTGTTGGTATCATAATGCCAAGAAAGAAGTTAATCACAATTTTCTATATAGAAAAATAGCAGATACTTCAGGTTGAGCCCCACCTACAAGACCTTGTGAGATAGTTTTCCCTAACTTCTCTGTCCCTTTAGGCACACAGACCAAAACAATTCAAAGCACTTTAACTCTTATGTTTCTGCTAAGGATTTTCCCCTCCTGCAGTGTTATACACATGTGAAATCAGTGCTAAAACAACAAAGTACAGTGACAAATACTGAAACTCATTTTGCTTTGCAGCATTCTGTACAAAGTAGTATTTATGTGACAGTGCTAGAAGACTAAGCGCTTGCTCCTGGGAGAGCAGGATGAGGACCCAGGCTGCTCTGCGTGTCTGCACATTTGGATCCATCAGCCTCCGCAACACACACTGCAAACACCGCAGAAGTGACTGTTCTGAAGTACAGTAGGAGGTCTTGAATGTGTATTGAACTAGATCCTTAATGGGTATTTACCAAAATAACTACACTGAAATCAATCCGGCTGCTGCTCTTTGCACACGTGTTACAGCTGATGTGAGACTCCCAAGTGCCAGAATCACCACTCCAAGGTCTTCTCATAACCAGCCACTATCATGCCATAATATACCCAGCTCTTCCAGTTGCTACCCCATGACCTGCACTTTCCATGATTCCCTCCCTTCTCTTTACCCTTCCTTCCCTCCCTTCTTCCCCCAGAACTGGCATCGCTCAGCATTTTGGCTAGGAGACCAATTCTCCAAACTGAAAACATCAAAGCATATCTCTGGTTAGATCTCATCCCAACCCTCTGAGTTTGTTGACTTGGAAAGTGAATAACTAATAAGGCAGCATGCCATTGTTTTCTGTTTATTATAATGGAAATAAATTGTTGGCTTTAAATCAGGCACTGATTGTTCCTTTGATATCACTGCCAGGAAGCAAAATAAAATGGCTTTTTAAAAATCACCTTTCACAGGGAATGCCACAGGCATTTGAAAGATGAACCGTTTTCCATGTCAAAGGCTCTACCAGAAGTGCCAAACACACTAGAAGAAAAATTCAAATCCTTCCTTATTAAAACAAACAAAAAACCCAAAGTACGCAAGAGAGAACGTGCGGGCAGGATCGCCTGGGCAGCAGGATCACCTGGGCAGCAGAATTGCCTGGCAGGCTGGCATGCCACGGATGCCCTGCAAGTGCTCAGGGGGGTGCAGCAGAGCTGGCTCCACGGTAAGAAACACTTCCTGAAGAATATGGAACACATCCTTTGCATTTTTGTTTCCCTTCAAAAAAAGCACAGGTTGCCTGAAAGAATTACTCCGTCTGCTGGCAGCTTTTAAACTAATAATAAGATACTTTAGGAGCTAAAAAAGATGGAGTGAGTGCTTTGCCTCAGAACTTGAACCACCCATAAATCTTGCTTATGTGTTTCTTTTGTGGTTTTTTCTTTTTAAGCTACATGGAGTGGCAATCTCATTGCACCTCCAGTGCCTCTCAACATTTTAGCTTCTCCCTTACAGAATTTTAGGTGCAGACTTTCAGGTGTTTGAATTTCTCTCAGAGTGCTACCACCCCTAGCTAATGAAGGAGTATGTTGTGCATCGGCACCACTGTAACATGCATAGAGAGGAGCTTCCTCCTTGGAGTTTATAGCTGGATCCAGGCCTTAAGTGGTCCAGAGCACAGCAGTGTTTGGTTTTCATGATGTGCAGCAGTTTGATTTGGCTCGAAGCAGAGGATAAAGCGGAGTGCCAGATTCAGATCTCAGGCCAAATTTGGATTTTGTATTTCAGCTACCAAACTTCGTCATGGTTTGGCAAAGTCATGTTCTCACCTGCTCACACCATGTGGAGAACACCTGTGATTTGCTGGAAAGGTGGTTGATCGTGCTGTGAGAAACTCCCCATTTGAAAGCTAGCCTACGAGAGACTTTTCCAGCCGACTGGCTGCTGCAGATGATGTGTACTGGGAGCACAGAACCACTGAAACCTGCTTAGACTCTTCAACTGCAAAGATAAAAAATGGTGTAAAGAAAAGCTGTCAGGAGCAGACTGGAGCTTTATGCCTTTCTTTGTGTCATGACTCTTGGAAGCAGTGCAACATCTTAATTTGTAAGACCCAGACCTGGACACACAACAGCAGCAGCATGACCTGACAGTAAAGATGGAGAACTACATAACTATCACTTTCTACAAAAGCCTGCTTTTGAAAGAGTATGTCGTACTACCTCTAGCTAATGTTGTTAGATACCATTTTTTTGAAGAACATCTGGAAGACCTTTCTCCAAAAACCAAACCAACACCCATAGTTTAAACAGCAAAAGATCTCCACATAACAAGCAGCGTGGTCTGATAAATATTAAGGCCCTGATCTTATGCCTATACTTGGCCCTAAGTGCATTCTTGTTCTGTGAAGTATTTAAGCATATTACCAACTTCAGGTAGTTGGAGTTCTCTCCCGCAAAATGGGGTAATATAATTGGGACTTTATAAAGTGCTTATGGCATAAGTGATTTTTCTGAATTGAAAGGGTTGAAGGGCTCCCACCAAAGTGCCCTGGGATTACGTAAAGACTTTCCATTGGCTTCAGCAAACGTTTAGCCAGGTCCTGATTTTTATACTCATTACTAGCTTATAATGGGATATTCAGAAAGGAAAAAGAAGGTCCTTTTTCTCTAGATAATACAATCTCCTCTAAATTATTTCTGAAAATTAAGGGTGTAATTACTGACCTCTAAGTACTTGATGATCACACTTTGGTTTGAACTTTTATGAGTGTATGTAGGTTTACTAACTCTAGCACGGCCCAGTAATTTATTTCCCAGGTGAGCTACGAAAGTCATCTGGAAGAAGGAAAACAGTGTCTAAGGGCTTGCTGTGCAAATGGATGATTGTGCTAGCTGGATTTGTGCATGTATGTTTTTGGAAACAGTTTTCAGAGGAGAGGTAGAACTTACTTTTCTAATAAGATTAAATCTTTTTCTTTAACCCAAAGTTAGTGCTTCGAATTCTTGCTTATTTTATTAAAAGACTGGTGATCACTATCTCCCTCCTGCTCTTAGGTGTGGACAGAAACTGCATTCAAAGACAGCAACAAGCTCCTCAGACCTTAAAAGCTGCTGTGGCAAAGGTGTGGAGAAGCTCTGAGTGACTCAACAAGGTCACTGCAATCATGTTGTCCCTTCTCAGGGCATCCTTCTTTCCCCAGGAGACAACCAACCTCAGGGGCTTTGCACAAACTTCCGTGCACTGAATAGCATGACCCAGAGCCACGGTACCCCCAGGGGCAGTGCAAAAGTCTCGAGTTCCCCGTTCAGCTTCTCCGCGCTCCCCGAGTGCCCATTTGCTGGCAAGGGAGGCTGTACCGTGAAGGTCACCTGAGGAAGCTGGCAGATTCTGTGAGACTCAGCCGGTTGACTCTTTTGTGCTGTTTGAATCCTAAAGCACTGTGGTTTGGCTGACAGCTACTGGTACATCTGTAAGTCACTTGATGTACTTTGATCTGTCCTATCTGAAGAGACAAGAGTAAAAGTCAGACCTGAAAATCCAGTTGGCATTGATATTCTGGCACAGGAACCATTATGTGATATCCACCGGTCCTGCTTGGAGACTGTGGAAATGTTATACTGTGCCATGCAAAACCCACCTTAAACAAAATTGCTGCTTCTGCACCTGATGTGGCCTCTACTCATTCCACCCAGCACGTTATCGGGAATACTTCAATGCAAAGAAAGGCCTTTATTGCTAAGTCTACTTCTGTTCTTTCTTAAAAAACTCTCTCTGGAAACAACTGTGAAACTTTAGGAAACTGATTCCCAAGGAATCACCTCCTGGACACAGCACAGTTAAGGCTGCGACACTCATGCTAAAGTTATCTTGGTTTAAATTTAAGGCAGCACCTCCCTGAGGACCTTTCAATTCTGGAACAAGCGACGTGTTTCTGCATTCTGTGAGAGCCTGGATTATTTTTAATCTTCTGGACATGTTACAGAGATCAATTTATAGTCTCACAGAGATGGTAAGGACAAGGGTTTGGGGGCAGGCAAAAAGGGAATTGGCTGTTGTTGATTGGGGAGTATTTTTATTTCTGAAAAGAAGAAACTTTTCAGGGCAAGTTCTACTTTCTTGCAGTGCTTGCTTCCTTTTGGAGAAAGGGTAGTGTGAACTGGCACAGATGCATGGACTGCAGCGGACCCATGTTCCCTTAAGCCAGCAGGGATTTTTGATGAATATCTTAAAGGCTGCACCAGCCCTCACAGCTCTGTAAAGGTGCTGTGTACTAAAAAAATTATAGAAGATGATGAGAAGAAAGCATTCTTTTACTCTCCTCGTTACAGTTTTATATATACTACAATGAATTATGCCAATGACTTTGCTGCTAAACTACCTTAAACTGGAACAGCATCTTGCTTGTAATTTTGAGAGAACAATTCATTAGAAATTCCAATAACATACAAGTCTTCCAGGGAAAATAGCAGGAAGGGTAGAGTGTGAGCAAACCTATGGTTTGTGCTTCCTATAATATTTGGCAATATATAATTCTCTATTCATTCAGGTTGCAGACCCATCATTTCAAATATTTACCAGAAATCACCACAAGAATATAGCAGAGACATGCATACTGAATCTGTGTGCATTTCAAAAGTCATAAGAACTTTTTCAAGTTCTACTTAAATCTTACTTGAGCCTTACTTAGTAAAGTGCACTTCCTAACACTTACAAGGAACACAGTGCAATTACTTCCCTGATTTTGGCAGATGAAAAGTAAGAACCACACAGTTTTGTAGCATTTCCAACCAAAAGAGTCAAATAGCCTAAGTTTACCCAAAGTTTCACAAACGCTTTTGCAAGAAACCATGTCAGGGCATTTTCACAAAACTCTGGTAGTATCCAGGATTTCATATCCTGATTTTAAAGCTTTTCCAAGATTTTTATTTGTTTTACACAACTTCCACCATGATTATTTTCCTGCCCTTGTAAGCACCGCCAGGATTTTTCAGACTGGATCACTTTCCATGAATTATAATGATGAATTTTAACTCTTGGAGCAAAGAATGGGCTTTTTCTTTGGAAAACGTCATTCCTGGATGTGCCCTTCACAGAGTGCTCCTTCCTGGTGAGTCCCAAGGGACCAGTCAAAGGAAGGACTGAGATGAGGTGATGCTCAGCAGGTGGCTCACAGGGCAAGTCCCGTGGCTGCCATTTCAGACCATGTGGGTCCCTTTCAGTTCTTGAATGTGCTTCAGAGACACAAAAGACATTTAAAAGTGTGGCACATCACCAGGCCATACTCGACTTTCTGTGGGCATTTACTCAAGTTCTCCAGCTCCACCTTGGCCTGTCCGTGTCCCCACGGAGATGCCCAGTTTCTGGGGTGGTGGGAGAAGGCTCTGCCCTGCTTTGCCTCTGAAGCCAGGCACTGTAAGCAGGGGTGACGGGAGGTTCACTTCAAAGTGTGCTCCTGATCTGAACTAACCCCTTCTGTGAGCCTACAAAAATGCTCATGAAGAGGCACCCTCAGTAGGAAGATGTGCTACAAATGCAAAACAGATGCTAAAGGCTTGAGAAACATGTATACAAAGGAAGAAAAGGGACATTTGCAAAACCATAGGCAGAAGCAGGAGCCGAACCAGGATTTACTAACTTCCTCTCCATTGTTTTATATATACTGCTGCTTCTTAAATTTAATCCTAAATCTTGACAATTCATAGCCTGTCCTGGACATCTTTTATCCAGTGTTTAAGCAGTCTTCAGTGCTAAAGGCTTGAAAATTAAAATAAACATCCCATTTACAGACAGTTATCTGACATCAGTGAAATGGTGAAATACCTATTCCCTGAACACCTGTAAAGCTTTCATCTTCCCTCTCCAACACAACCAAGATGACCTTCTCCTCCCCTTCCCCTGGTACTTCTTTTCCTAGGGCCCATGTGGCTTTCTTGGCCTGCCTTAGCCTCAAATCAGAAGACAGATGGATTTTCAATATGAGCTTTATGGTTAGTAGTACCCCCTTCCCACTAAAATACTGCAGATTTCTGCAGTAATTCTACTTCCAGAGTTGTCAGAAGTATGCGAAAGCCAGGCTTGTTACATGTGAACACAATTTAAAGGGATAACAATTCAGTAGGGAGGTATTTTTTTTTTTTTTATAAAGGCAGAGTTTTACTGAGATATGGTACAGTCGAGAATCCAAACCTCCTACAAACATGTGGGTTTTCTCTTGTGGAGGTCAGTATGTTTCTTAGGACACAGAAAACAAAAGCCCTTAATCTCTCACTCCCTCTCTAACACCTCAGTTATTGATAGTTGCATTGTAATTCCCCCATTGACAGCTCTGACGAGCACTCAGTGACTTTGACTTCAGCCTGGTCCAGAAAACTTTCTTTGAATGATTTTTCACACATTTATAGACTGGACATTTCAAAGATGTGTGGCTGCAGCAAACAGGTGCAGGCTTGATGTTACCTAATTGGGGTGAAAACCCCTTCTCCACAAGCTGACACATCACCTCAGAAGCTTGTTGATCCCTGTTAGATGAATCGTTCCTCCCTCAGATCATCAGAAAAATCATCATACCTTACTAGCACAGATCCATGTAGACCCAAGTTATCCAGCATGTAAACTGCACGTGTATTAGCTCTGTCCTACACCTGATGCCAAGGCACATACATTTTGGCACTGTAGGCTACACCACCTAGCTAAGTGACTTCCCCTATAAAACCAGCATGCCACCATGGGAGCTGGTTGGAAGGAATATGTGCAAGCAGCATCTCCCAGTTGCAAACTTTTGCCCCAAAGGAACATTTCCAAGAGTCCAGAGACGATGGCTGGATCCTACCTGAAGTTAGACCTATGCTTGCCCCCAGCCCCATCTCCCACTGCTTCTGGCTGGATCCCCAGGGTGGACCCTAGACCTACTTCATCCACCTGCCATGTCTGCAGCAGCTGTGCTCATGTACTGCTTGCATGGGGGTCCCCCTGGAGACAGCCCTGCTCCTGCTGCTCCCTCACAGCAAGGCTCAGGCATATGCTTGAAAAAGGATATTTCAGATTCTGGTTAAAAAACAATTGTTTTGCCTTCAGTCCTGGCAATGGTGTGGCTCTTCATCACTCCATGTATATGAGCTCAAGGATGACAGCTCTGTAATTTTCTTATAAAGCAAACGTGCTTCATTTTACCCCTGACAACAGGCAATCCAGGGCCAGTAAATGACTGGCAAATGCATTCTATATTCATCTCTTCAAGTGTTTTGGCTTTTCTTTACTTTTTAATTGCCTGGAGGCAGACATTTGAGATAACAGCTGTTATGATGATTATTATCAGTCATCTGCATGTCAGAGAATGCCAGGAAAATGCCTATGGAGTAGATCTCTTGGGTTTTTGGTTTTAACTGCTCTGGGGCAAAATCACTCCTTTGTCAAAGCTCGGCTATAAACATGAGAAGAGAATAGAATGGAACTGGTTTCTACCCTCTGATTATGCAGAAATGTCTTTTCCTAAGGATAGAGCACAAGTTTCCTACTTGCTCTTTGACAGTCCTCAAAGATAAGTATACAAGAGCAGTCCTTTGCCAGACCCTGTCCCATTTTTTCTTGCTGGTAAGCAATGTCAGAGCACATCTACCACCAGGAAACGTCCCTGTGATTCTCTGGAGAGAGATGTGACTTGCTTGCTCTTGAGTAACTGGGGAGGCCCTAATAAACCCTGTTAAAATGGATCTTTACCCTCCCATGAAAGAAACTGCTTAGCTTCCTTGGGTTCAGTTATAAAGTTTGCTGGGGAAAAAAGTTTCTTTGCTTACTGAGGTGGAGGGCCCCATGTCAAGAATCATCAATGAGTAGGTCCAGAACTCCACCTCGCAAAACTGAACCATCTGCAAGAGGGCCAAGTAGATTTATTGATTCTTTAGAAAATATGCCACCAGGAAGGTGTTGGCTTGAGAATTATTACTCTGCGTTCAAAATGGAAGATGGAAAAACAAAATATAGCTTTGGAAACAAACTGGGATGTGCCCCTATTTATTATATTGATGAAGATAGACCAGTTTGTCCAGCTAGTTTAATGAAATGTAACATGCTTTGTGCTAGAGAAGCTTATTCATTATACTTTGATCAAAAATAATTTGTATCTGAGGATCTTGAACTACTTTACTGACATTAGGCCTGTGGGAAGATAAATAGTTACACCTATGAAATTATTATTATTCCAAAGGAGCAATGTAGATATGGATATTTTGTGTGTCTGCAGTCCTGATGCATCTGAGCACAGAAAATAAAGGCTTCTGCAAGTATGCTTACCATTTTCCCATCATTTCCTAACACCTTTTAATAATGCAGTAGCAAAGATTTCTCTCTTCCATTACCTTGACATTACAGAAGGCTATTTTGCTAGAAATCAAAAGCTCAGTTCTTGTTTGCACCACAAATCTCCTGACCAGCCGTGGGCAAGGTATCTAGACTACCGTGGTCTATTTCCCCACTTGGAAAATGAGCATACTTCCTAAAAATATAGTTAAGCATTCAGATACCACAGAGATAGAGTTCATGCAGATACCTGTGCAGTAGAAAAAAATACACGTGAAAGAGAAAGCTGACCTTGAAGGTAAGCCTTGAATAGAGATCACAAAGGTTAACCATCCAAGTAAACTCTTACCAAGGAAATCTTGTGGTTTGTTTCCCAGAGGTAGCTTTTTCAGCTTTGACACACCTGTTTCTAAGTATAGTCAATTTATAAAAACCAGCAAGCATTTCTGCAAGCTTTGAAGATGCACAAATTACTTCTGCCTGTGCAAACGGCATTTCCTTATCCCTGTTTCCAGTAGGCATGTGAAACTTATTTTCACCCATGGTATTCAGATGCAGCTGTTTGGAACAACGTTAAATGACTACACAGGAGAAGATCCTTCATATTCCAAAAAAATTTGCTGAGCTCAAAGAATGTGCTAATAGAGGAATTAAGAGCCTGCCTTTTTGGATCTTCCAAAGACGAGAAGAATACGCTGCCTGCTTAAGCATGGTGGAACAAAAAAAAAGTAAGCTGTATGGCATAGTAATTTGCTAAGCACAGCTTTGCCTATGTGCTTTCATCACCGCTGATGTGGTAACACAAAGGATTTGTTCAGCATAGGTGAACTCCCTCTTCCAAATGTCTCCAGGCTTTTGAGCAATTCTAGCTTCTGGAGCTGAAGTGTATCTGTCTCACAGTGAGTAAGCTTTGAGGGCTGGGAATATAATTGTATATTTTCTACATCGTTGTGGCAGTATTGTTGGGGCTAAATAAACTGGCTGAAAAAATGCTTTTCTTTGTTTCATTTCTAGGGAGGTTGAACCAACAAGAAAAGTTGAAATATGTATCTTATTTAAACTGTGAAAGTTTGTATTTCTTGTGGAAATCTGGGTAGAAGTTTGGTCTATTTGATAATGTTACAGTTCAGGTACCAAGATACAATTTCTAATTAAAATGAATTCTAGTTAAAGATTTTATTTCCACTTTTTTATATAAACCCAGAAAATATGATCAGTTTCAATAAGCAATTTTTTTCACGTGGAAAAGTTTGTCTCAAAGTACCATCTAACTCCAAAGCCAGGCAAAAAGAAAAAGGAATCACTTTCAGTTGTAAAGCACAGTGGTGAGAAGAAACCTTTCTTTTGCCACTGCTGATATTTGCAATATCCCCTAGACACACACTGCCAACAGGGCAGGGATATACTTTCCTGCTACGCATCAGATACTGACCATTGCTGAAAACAGAGGCTGGTCTTAAAGAACTAACACCTGATAAAAACAACATGTTCCTGGAGCCGAGTTGCTACAAAAAAAAAGGTAAGAAGAATTTCAAGGTTTCATTACTCTAAAGCTACTGGTTGTTACTTATGGTTTCCTTTGGACACTCTCTCTTTGATATTATAGTACCAAATACCCTCAAAAGTGATCATCCGCTAAGATGTGGTTCATTAGATAATAAGTAATGCCTTTCTCGGGACTTATCACTTGGAATTTAGAAAAAGGGCTATGCAAAGCTGCAGCAAGGAAAAATAAAAAGAAAAGAGACAAACAAGGAAATGTCAATTAAGATTAATAAGATAATACCTGGAGTGACTGGCTTGGCAGTTGTGCTTCCTTTAGCATGTTTGTGTAATCCTTTTCTGTGAGATAAATACAGTAATGGAACTTAAGGGGGCACAACTGATGAAACAGAAATTTTCATAGAAATGGTCTCTTTCATGCCTTTGGATATTTTTTTAATTAACAGTAACTTCATTGTTAGTCATGATGACAGACAAGTATCTCACACCCAGTAAAAGAGGTTGGGGTGAAAATTCAAACATCCAAAAGGGTCCCTGTTGGCTACATACATGTAGTCTTTCCTGGTGGCACTCGCAATCTTCTTTGAAGGTTTTTGGGCTGTACAGGAAGGAAGAGAAATCTCACAGAAAAGGGAAGGGATTCCGGGAATGACTCTAGCTGCCTGGAGAGGAACGATCCCTCCTCCAGAAAATTATTACGAATTTCAAACATAACCATCTTCAGACAAAATATGGAAATAGTCTGAGAGGAGAAACCAAAACAAGGTGTCTCCTGTACCTCCTTTCCCAGACAGCATCCCTCATCACCCATTATTACTTTTCCCTTTCGGCTCTATTCATCTCTTTCAGCACAATAGAACAGCTCATGATAGAGCTGGGAAAAACACCCATCCTAGCCTGGTATGAGATGTGGGTTTGAACCCCTGAGGCAAGGAAGCCAGGGATCCGGGGCTCCCAGGTCTCTGAGTTGGCTCCCCATGGGGTTATTACATGCAAAAGGCAGCACTTTGTTTCACCACTTTTTCCATTGAAAAAGCTGCCTGCCAGAAGGGCTAGCTGGGAGCCTGGCAGGATGCACACAGGAGGATGGAGGTGAAGCCCTATGTCATAAGACAAGTGTGATGGGAATTCAGGTGTTTGAATTCCCCTTATGAAAAGAGGAACTTCCCTTTTCTCTCCTATCTGATCTATGATGTGTGCATATTGTTTTCAGGGAGGGAGTAGGAAAAATATATTTTAAAGGCCAAGCAGCTAGATGCCACTCTTCTGCATGCTTAGAATTAAAGTGAGGAGCTTTATCTGCTCCAAGCTGTCCTAAGTAATGCGGCAGGCAAGGTGAAAGTAAGCTATTTCAGCCACGTTTTTCCTTTTATTAATTTATATTTGAACTGTGGCATTTTTGACAGCCCAAACTGCATACAGGAGTACAGCTAAAAATGTTAAAGAAATAAACCTGTGAGGGTCTAGGAGGCTGGAAGGGAGTTATGTAGGAGATCAACAGCATTAACTGAGAAACCTCAGTTAGGATGGTAGCCAGAGGAGATGTTGGCCAAGTGAAATAAAGGGCTTACCATACAATTAAGCTATGGAGCCAGACATACTATAGATTTGTTCTGGAAACCTGAGTCAGGGACTGGGAGACAAATGCAGACTACTGCTACCCTAGAGAGACCACCAACCATCCCCAGGGAACACTAGAGCACTTCAGAGGAGTTGAACATGCCAAAGTTTGAGAGCCTTCCCGTAAGGCAGGCCGACACCTCAGCTATTTTACTTCAGAACTGCTTCAAATTTTTCCTTTGCAGAGGTGCTGGGTCTTGTTCAGGTCCCTTTTTGAGCATGACCGCTTTGCACAGTACTGGTGGACCTACACCATGCTACTTAGAAAGAGCTTCAAGAAACTGTAGGGTTTCCAGTACTTATGTGGGGGTCTGTGGGGGCAAGGGACAAGTAGCCCCTGGATACTTTCTTTCCTTTTGAATTCAGTCTGATTTTCCTTTTTTAGTACCCAGAGAAATAGTAAGGCTGAAGGGACAGCTCAGAGGGAAAAGGAGATGCATGTTGGAGTGGCTATCAGCACAAGACAGGGCCCCACTACTTGTATTGTGCTACAAGAAGGTTGTCTGACTGGCAATGCTAAACTGGGATATTTCTCTGCCTTTCCTTTTGATGCAAGAAATTCATGTAACCTGTGGCCACTTGTCTTTATTGCCAGAGACCATGTGTTTCTGTCTTGCTTCATCTAAAACAGCCCCTTATTTTTCAGTTCCTCTCTCTGAAGACATTGTCTACAGTGAGTGACCCACTGCTTGTTTTTGCAGAACCGCAGGGAAGAGGGCCAAGGATACCTCAGTGTTTACATACCAGGTTGTAATGGCCTCATCTTGCCTGCAGATATATTCATATCAGTGCAAGTCCAAGGTCAGATCTTGCTGATGAGTGGTATTTCTGAGCTCTTGTTATACACACACACACTTCCAAACTGCGCTAGACTTGCCACGAGCTGTTTACAAGAGGTTGAGCCCCTGGTGAATCAGCCATGGCATGCGTGTCCTGCTCTGTTCCCCCCATTTTGGCTGATGCTTCTTGGCTGTTTATTCTGTGTGAGGCAGGAGCACCAGTGGACATCGGCAGTGCTTTGCAGCAAAACCCATTACCTAGCAAAACACTGGATGCACAGGACTTATGGATAGGAACCTGCAGAGATCCACTCACACCAACGAGCTGACCCAAGTGTTTGAAGGCAAACGTGTGCTCCAGTGATTTGTTGGAACACGATCTGCAAGGCTGATCCTTTGAGTTACTACCAGTGACTTCATATTGACCTTAATAGTAAGAACACTCCAACACTTAACACTTAGGGGTATGGTATGGCATTTTAAACCATTATTTTTCTCTTAATCTCTATTGGATCTGTGAGTGGTAAAATCAGAGCATTGGCACGTGAGTTGACCATATGTCTGAGGAATTCACTGAGAGGCATGATAAAGAAACCATGCGATGCATATGTTTTAATTTTAAATAAATCAATGTGATAATCTCGGATCAGGTGGGATTCTGCAGCTGGAAGAAAAGGACAAAGGGAGGTCATTGGTTATACTTCCAATAAATCAATTTGTTAATTAGGGATCAGGTGGGATTTTCCAGCATGAGACAGAGGAGAAAGCAAGCTCATTAGTTGTATTTTAAATAAATCGACATTTTAGCTGGTGTGGGATTCTCCTGGAAAGAAATGGAACAGATACTAAAAACTGTCACTTGAAAAATATGCTTGATATAAGTAAGTTTCATACTTACTTAGCACATCTATATTTTCTAGGCACCCCTCAGCACAAAATCAGTGTGGTCAGACTGGAACTCTTGGAAGATTCAAGGAAACAAAGAGAGAAGACCTGTAATATGTTCAAGAAATTAAAGAGGAAAGGTTATTTTAGATTTGTGTGGCTCACCACATCTGGCAAATTGATTTCAAAACATGACAGCATTCAGAACCACCAGATACGTCTGAAGACTTGGGTCCTACTCTTTTACCTGAGCCTGCCACAGGAAGATGTCATCTACCAGGTATGATAACTTCTGCCAGGTTCTCCACTGCAATAAAGGTCGCTAGGTGGTGAGCTCTTCCCCACCCCCACCATCCCTACCAGGACAGCATTTGTTTGTTCTACAGATCTCCTTGTACAGAGTCCACTTGTCACTTGCACAAGGTCATGCAACCGTGGTGATCACCGCTGGCACACAGCTGACTCCATGCAGGTCCTGCTGAGGCTGATGCGACTGTAACAAGCATCATTTGTTGGTGGACTTGTTTGATATAGCATCTGAAAGAAAAATGTTAACTGAGTAAGAAAGGGAGACAGGCAGATTAAAAAGGATGACTGAATGACCAAATCTGGCAACATTCAGCCTATTTGATGCTGCAATGGAGGACAGCAATTGAAAGCCATCGATACATATTAAGGAATGCCAAGCACTACAGGAAGCAAAAGATGTCTTAATCAGTACCCATTTGTTCCCTGGTGTGCTGTGCATTAGAAGGAGCCCTCTGAGGCTGCTTTTCTTTTGTTACTTTTCGTATTGCCTTGTTCCAGTTGTGCCCTACCTGCACTCCACAGAGGGAGGCTTGCTTACTGCTGATGGACAATAACACTTCTTGCAAAGCTAATATTTCCTGAGGATGCATCATCTCATGTTGCCTGCTGCCTGTACAATAGATGCACAGGATAAACACGTCCTAGGAAGGCAACGGCTCATCTGTGTCACTGTCACATCTGCCCATGCCTAGTATTTGCTGTGAATTTCAAAGCCATCCCCTTTCAAAGGTCAGAAGATCAAAAGTTCAAATTTCATTGGGAATTGCCAAAAAAAGCTCATGCTGCTGCTCACTGCCCCAGCAGGCTCCTTGTGTGTGATAACAGGGAATCGGCAGCAGCTAAGTTGCTGGTGCCGTTGTTTCAACAGACATATAAAACCAGAGACCCAGTCAGCTGTAGCAAGAAATAATAAAGATATTGAGTTTACGTATAGTCTTCAAAAATTTCCTCAAACGGTCTTCAGTTTATTTTCTCACCTCAGTGTGAGGCTCAGTTTTACCAACATGGCAGCCAAAAGGGTGATTTACCCTACAGCTTAGACGGGCTGTCATGATGGATAGTGGATACTATTTCAAGAAAGAAACAGTGCCTCAAGTTTTAATCAGCTATGTAAACTAATAGAACCTTGCTCAAAATATTTTTGGCCCTTCCTTTGCAAGCAGATTCTCAACAGCGAATAGAAAAACACATCATATATGCAACTTACAATGCTGCTTTTCTTGTGAGAGAAGAGTCGTGCAGCACCCAAGCACAGCAGCATCCTAAGAGGTTCAAAAGTCAGCTGTAAGATTCAGTCTGTGCTGAAACCTGACCCATAAGGTCTAAGACAAAGAGTAGGTTTATTTTCCAGATTTCTCGATAAAAACGTTACAGTCATTTTAAGTTTCAAAAATGCAAATAAAGTGCATAAGATTAGTATTTCAAGACAGGTTTTCTTTTTCTTGCAGCAGTAACTTAACACTTCATTTTTTAACTGAACATCCACAATCCGTTGCCCAATCATAAAAGTTTTTGTTTTGTTTTTTTGTGTTTGGTTGTTTTTTTTTTTAAGAAAAACTCACTGGCTTGTTTAGAAATCATTCAGTGTACAAAACCTTAAAAAAAGAAAAGAAGAGGAAAAAAGAGGTCCTTGGACCTCAAGAGAAGGCTAGTTTCTTGAAAGTATCAAACAAGATTTAACAAATGCAAATGATCCCATAGCTCCTACTCAGCCATGTTAGCTTGCTCTGCTCCTCCAGGGGAAGTACAACATCCCTGGAAATGGGAGACACTGAACTGCAGTTGCAATTTAGAAGAACATCTGTCAGCGAAACACTCAAGTACATACTTGAGTGCTATTAGCATAATTGGGACACAAGTGTATGATTGAAGTTAAGTATGATTAAAGTTAAGTTTCTTTAAGATAAATGGATTAATGCAGTTGTTTAGGTAATTTTGAGCATCAAGGACAGCAAGTTTAAGCAATTTGTCCAAATTTACATGTGATTTTTATAGGAAACCACCAATTCTGATCTCACAGATCCTGATCTCAGCCAGTGAAATGCCTAAAAGCTTTTCATTCCCCTCACTCCAGTATTGACACTGCCTATTTTCTGCATATTCCTGTGATGCCTTTCAGAAACCCAATCAGGGGAACAAGGGAACTGCTTTAGGCAGCAGCTGGGCTAAATTGCCCCAAAACATCTTTACTGAGAACAGTTGGTCAAGGTGATTTCTGGACACTGGCAAGCTTGGACACCAAAGCTCTGTGCCTGGCTGTACTACAAAGTCATAGGAGAATGAGGAACTGAAACTTTGCACCTCTTACTCTTCGTATACAGTGCCTAATCCAATGCTGACTGCAAACAGAAAGAAGTTCCCATAACAACTAACCAAACCCCCACAGAAGAGTCCAACCCAACATGGCCCTATTAATTCCCAACAGTTTCTTCCTTGTTTTTGCAGTCTGTGATTAGGATTTGAAAATCAAAGGCGTTAATCTTCAAAATGCTAAAATGACAGAGACTCTACGAGCGAACATACAGTCTCACTCCCTTCAGAATCCACCAGAGAGGGACAAACACACTCTGGGCCCCAGCCCAAATTTATGCTAGTCTTCAACTTGATATCCACCCCAGCGATGTGAAGCTCTGCTGTGTGGCTTCAAATTTGCCTCCAGACTGTTGCTTATTGGGAGGACTGGTTTTCTTTATTCATCCTGCAGTGTTAGCAGAGGCACACTGGCAGTGTGCTGGCAGTGGAAGCTGCCACTTTGGGAAGAGTTTTGATTAAAATATACATTGCTTTGATCAGTGGCTTCCCTGTAGTGTAAGATAAACACGATCAGCAGTTTTGGTTGGTGTTTATTCCTAAGGCACATGCTGTGAAGTTACTGCACTACATTAAGTAAAAGCTTAAAAGGAAGTTATAACAGCCAACCGGGACTTGGAATTATCCTGAAACTAGAAATCTTCACATCTAAACTGAAGAGAAACCAGCGCTGCCTTTCCCCCTCTGCCGGTAGGGTCTTCCACAATGGGAAGTCCAAGAGGTTAGGGCTGAGATCTTTTATAATGAGGCATGTATGCCAGAGGAGCAAAGGTACGAGAGCATGCTCCAGAAGTAATTTAATGCTTTATGTCTTTTTATTTGACACCAGACATATCGCAGAAGTACACTTCCCTTCGGCTGGTGAAATTGTTTGAGTGTCACAGCTGGGGCCTGGAAGAGTTGTCTGAAGTGTAGCCATGGTCTTTATGTCAAGACATTTAAATCCTACTTTTTTCCTGGCTTCCCCGCCCCCCCCCCCCTTTTTTTCTTGTGAAGCCAAAATGGTGTCTATTACAGGAAACCAGTATAGCTGTTAGTACAAATAGCATTTGTGGAAATTGTTTTCTGTACTGCAGCTTTGTATGCAAAATTAAACTTTAGGAATTTGTTCTAAAATTTCTGATGCTTGAGACTTTGCATTTCTAGGGAAGAGAATGTAAAAAAAAAAAAAAGATTAAAGAAAGATTTGTTTAGAGAATGGCAAGTAGCTTAATGATGTTACTTACAAGCTCATAAAAGATACACAAGCATAAGAGGAAAACTTAGTGTTATGCTTTGGGTTTTTTAAGTTGGACTTTTAATGACAACTTCTTATTTCCTTGGAAAATGGTAATTCCTCTGACTGGGGTAGGAACCGGCCTACCCTTCCTTTTGCCATCTCCAAGTCTGGGCCAGACCCTGAGTAAACAAAAAAAAGGTTGAGCACCACCAAAATTAACGAAGCTGCCCAAAATGAGATCCAGGTCACCGATTCTTCCACTACCCACCAGGCGAGGGGCAGCAGTGGCCCACTGGCACTGATGGCTCCCCTACGTCATGTGCTACCCCACTCGGTCTGTTCCAAGGCCTTTTCTGATAAAGTAATAAACATACCATAAAACTGTTTTACAAGCCAGGTCTCACTCTGCTCTCCAGCTTTTTCTCATTAAGGGCATTTCTGCTTCAAGGAAGTTGAAGCTGCAGCACATTTAACATCTGCATTCCTTTGACGTGTTTTGAAATTATTTTAAAACAATTGGGAGAGGAGGACCAGGTCTGGGGGGGCTAAGTGCTTCAAAGAGAAAGCAGATCAGCATGTAAGCCCCAAATTACATAACTAGCCCCACCAAGGAAATAAATTAATTTGTTTCCCAATGGCTTATTTATATAACCCTTTAATTATAGCTAACCATATCACCCATATTATACCATGGGAAAATGTAAAACGGTTAAGCAACCTACCACTCCGCCCTCTCCAGACCGACAACACAATCATTAAGCAACAGCTACATGTTAGGACATCGCCTGCTCTTTTGTCTTTCAAAGGTATAGTTCAATAGTGTGGGTATGAAAACGTGACCTCAGCTGCAACTCCTTTTCTAGGGCTTTTGTGTGTTCCTAAACTCCACGTCCCTGTTGGATCGTAAAAATGGGACAGCATTTGACCTGCTTGCAACACAGAAAGGGATATTGTTTAAAAATTCACTATTTTCCTAGTCTGCACAGGAGTCAGAATCAGCAGTTGAGGCCTGTTAACTGCCAGTGCTGCTCAGTCTGTGCTGGCTTTTCAAATGTGGTAAATTTAGGTAGCTCTGTTGACTTCAATTAAAGCATTTCTAATTGTTTCTAATTCTGTAGACACCAGCTGAGACCCTAGCCTTTGCCCTACAAAAGGCACAGTGTGTTAAGCAGCCTGCCGTAGCTCCTTCAGGCCTCATGAACGCTACATATTGGGAGCTATTAGCCCAAACTGCTGGATGGACAGGCTGGCAACGCTAACAGGAACAGGGGAGACTTTGCAGGTGAGAAACACCAGAATTTTCTGAAAAGCCAAATTGCCAAAGCAGCTGTTTCAATCCATGTTCAGTCCACTTCAGAAGACAATAGTGACTATTTCTAAGAAAAATAACCACCTGATGACACGACATAAAGCTGACTGGGGCATGTGGAGAATGTCAGAACTTCAACCACGGGGTTGCAAGAAGGGTTTCATTATAAATCATGGCAATTCTTCCTAATGTTTTTATGTTTGGATTGGCTTTCAATACTCAAATTAGTGCAAACTTTCAGGTACAATGGCTTTCTTCTCTGTGAAGGGGTAAGCCTTGGTAGCTCAGCAGCACTGTGATAGGAACAGCTTTATTTAGGTACCAAGGCAATGCGTCTTAATGCTAGAGCAGCCAGCATAGCTGGATGTTAACAGCCCTCTATATGACCAAATCAGAACAGATTATCAGGGATAGGTTGGAATCTCCATCAGTCAGACTATCCATCGAGCTGGGTATCCTAAAGGATAGGTATCATGTCCACCACGTGTTAATAGGGTCAGTGCAAGAGCTGCATTCGGTGTTTAGGGAAGGCCTTGAAACAAACCCTGCAGATTAGAAGAGAGTTGCTCCAGGCTCTGTAGTCAAGAATCTATAATACTCTGTCTGAAGTTCAAAAAGAGCTATAGAGAAAGCACAGTATACACAGGGATTGCCCACAAGAAAATTCCTCAATTAGCTTGCTAAATAATCCCTTCTTTGTATTTATTTTTAATTTAAAGATGGCATAAAGTGAGTTTTAGCAAACCATTCCTGCGTAACTCTGTGTATAGAGAGATGAAGCAATGCTGTAATTCTATCTTCTGCACCCTTTGAAGCAGTATTTCATTGGTCCTGCCTGCGATGCCTGAGGATGGCCTTTAGACCAAGTTCTGTACTCTTAAAAACAGATCAAAAGAAATTTGGTCATCTCCTTCAAAAGGCAGCTGCTCTCCTCCCCTTTCTCACATTGCTGCAACATGAAACAAGGCTTAGTGTTGAGGAACGTCTTCTATAATTCAGTATAACTGTTTTGGCTCGCAGTCTTAGGGTTTTAGATGGCAATAACAAGTTAGCTATCTTCAAGGGAGCAAATTAAATTAACCTCCGTTCTGAACTATGAGGGTAAAAATTGAAGTTTTCAGGAAAAAGTGTTGGGTTTGTATGAAGCAAAAATTAAAATGCTGAGCTTCATGTGAGTTGCTAATATATCAGTGGCATTTTATCTCAGGATTTTATTATGACTAAACAGAGACACAAGATTATTTTAAAATCTTAGCTATGATTGCAATAAATAAACACATTTCCAGCCCTCACAATGGTAGAATAATGCTGTCAAATGTGACCAGTGCCCACCTACCCCAAAAGCCTGAAAACAAGAAAAAGTAACAAGAAAGCAGCATTTTTGAATAGCATGCTGTAATCTTGTGATTTCTCATCCAGACTTGATTTTTAATCAAAAATTAAACCTTGCAGTGGTGAGATCTATACAGACCCATACACATTTCACTGGCATTTCAGATGACACTCTGAGTTACCCAAAATAGAGAATAACTGTGCTGAGATGTAGAGGATAAGATTGGTCTAGAGAAAACACAAACTGGTCAAAATCCCAAAGGCCAAGTTTCTGAATCTTTAAAAAAGTTTAGTTAATATACCTTTATATATTTTTTCCCACAAAGTATCATTTCTTGATTTTGGCTGGAAACAGTAAAGTACCTTGAAAAAAAAATTATTTCTATGTTGTGTTTAACTCAGCAGAAGCCAAGACATGCAAGAAATCTCTAGGGAAAACAGGCTTTCCTCCTTTCACTGGTTGTTTGACTGTCAATCTTCTCCAGGATTCCCTGATGATTCAGCATGGAATTAGAAAGCAACATAAAATCGTTCACTATACTTCAAAGTCTTTTCTAAAACAAATTTGTTCATTCAGAAATGCAAGAACTGAAAGCTGGTCCTTTGTGCAGTCTGGAGAGTGATGGACGTAGCCTTAGAATAACCATCTTCATAACATGAGGTTTTGCTGCCGCACCTCAGAGCACTATGCGCCACAGCAGAGGCTCTCCAACCCTCCCTGGCCAGACTGTCTGCATTCAGCCAGCTCGGGCTAGGCAGCTCTGGGAGCCAGGCTTTCATGGGACAGCTTGCTGGTGAGCCTTGGTCTGCATTAGCATTTATTTCTGCCCTGCGACTTGGTTGCTTCATTGCACCTTGCAATAACTAGAACGGCATTCGGGAAGGAGCTGTGTTCAGGTAATTGGCAGGCAGACGTGGCTTCTAATAATCTGCTCTGCTTTTGGGAAAAACAAGGAAAAGAACAGGTAGCCAAAAAAAAAAACCCACAAAAGTCTTCTGGCTACCCAAGATATCTATTAGAAGACCTGGAGAGACACTATCACTTGGAAAACAAGGATATGACCTGGAATTAATATTCCTCAGTAGAATAAAACATTTGTGAGCTGGATAGCTGTAGTCAGCTGGTTCTGGAGAAAGGCTGGAATTTACCCCACTAAGACATAACCTTCTCTAATGGGACTAATACCACCACAAAAACACATCAAACCTGAATAGTTCTTGCAACTGTTTGCAGTTCAGGAAATCAGCGTGCTGCTTTGCTATTTGTAACCAATATAATTTTATGTCCACTCTGTGCCCACTCTCTGGTAATGCAACATAGTCACATTGCTAGCAAAATGCATGGAAATGGGGATTTACAGTCCACTATGCTACAGCTAATGAAGTTAACAGGGAAAAACAAACCCAAAATCAAATCCTGTATTATAACTGTTTGGGTTACGCAGCTGCACAAATGATACATGGGAAAAAAACCTGAATGTTTTAACTTTTGTTAACAAAAAAATAATAATAATGGAATATTTAGTTAAATTCTGCCAGGATAACTTTTTCAGCCAAAAATCAGGTTACTGTGGACAAAATTTACCAATAAATGGATGTTTTCCATTTTTCAGAGAAAACTTTTTGAGATTTTCAGTTTTCCCATGAAAATAAAATAAAAAATAATAATAAAAGGCATTCCAGGGGCACAGGCTTTTCCCTGTTGAAAACTCCATTTTCCAGCAATAATAACTGCTGACAAAGAAATTTTGATCAGCCTAGGAAATATTGGCACCCCATATGTAAATGATGTGTCACCGACAGGTCTTATTTCGTACATGGCTTCTTTGTGTAGGCCAGCCTCCAAGGGGAGAGACCACCAGGAGCTACCAGGAAGCCAGCGGGACGTGTATTTGTATCTTACAAGGCTCTCCTTGGTGGACCATTTGCGAAAAGGCTGAAGTCTGCTTTTTCTCCTGACTCTTCATTGATCCTACGGTAGGTGTGGTTACAATGACAGCACATTTCTGCCAGCTGAGGATCAGGCCCTCTTTTAGCCTTCTTGACTTATTTTTTTGGCATGTTGCTGCAAGTGGGTTGGGAACCTGCCAGGGCGGGGGTGAACAGAAGAGCATTCCTGGACTCTTAGTAGTGTTGACCATTGTATTGATGTGAATACATAAAAACCTTCAAAGGCAGAAAGGTGACTCCCTGTCATATGCAATGCTCCTTCTAGTCCTTTCAAGCTGCAGATCATCAGCATAGTCTGTACTTGAACCCAGGACATGCTGCTTTCTCCAGTGAACGAGTGACGGAGATTATTGTAGTGAATAGTAACAGTAGATGAGGTGCTATCTTCCCCTTTAAATTGAGCCATTCAATTTGTCATGAATGGCTGAGTATTTCTCACTGGCATTTGGGACTTAGATTTCAGCACTGGGAATAGAGTGAATAGGATCAATGATGAAGCTCAAGTACGAAAAGAAGGAGCAAAAAAGGGCAAAGGACTAAAACCAATAGAGACAAGCAATTACAAAGTGTATTGATGTACACTGGGCTAGGCTGGAAAGAGGGAAGGACTTGTTGTTATTCTGGGGGATTTTTTTCCATGAAAGATAAAGGGGAGGGAAGTGAATATTTGTTATTCGGGCAACTGCAAAGCTGTGGCGGAAAGAATAAAGAGACCTTTTAGAACATGGCAGCTGCCTCTGAGCCTCAAGCATGGTACTTGATACTACAATTTACCCTCCTAGTGCTTTTTGGCCAGCTTTTGAGAGCAGCAAGGCAGGCATTCAGAAGGAAGACAATGACAAATGTCAAGAAAGAGAGAGGAAATCTGGAGTTTAAAAGACTATTGAGTGACAGGCAGGTTAGATCAAAGGCAGACATTTACCAGGTATTTATAACTGCAATGCTAATAGAGGTTAATCATAGAAAGCAGAGCCAAAGGGTGGATGTCTGTTCAATCATAAAGCATACATTTATATATTTAATACACACATATACATAAACACACAAACATATGCATTTATATATTGTATTTCAAAATCCAGCTGGTCATTCAGTCAGTGTCACCCATTCTGGTTTATTCTGGATTGTTGATGGAAAGGAAGCTTTTTGCAGGCAGAGTATTTGAACCCCTTTGCTGTCAAAGCCAGTGAGATGTTTTGGAGGGAGTACACAAGATGGGGCTCATGTATAAATCACTGGAAAAGCAGAGTCAGAATTTGTTTCTTTATAAAAAGGAAATAAATCCCCAAAATCTGTGCCCAGCAAGACTGTGTTTGTTTTCCTTGCTTTTAACCCAAAGAAAGTAGAATCCTCATTAAAGGATTTTTGAAACCAGGTTTCTTATCTTGCTAATGTTGAGGGCTGGATTTTCCAGGACTTCAGTGCCAGTTACACAGCTAAATGAGCATTAGCTTTTCTAAAGGCTGCACAATTTTGCAAACTTGGGCTCAACTTTGAGCACTTTTGCTTACCAGACCTTTTCAATCTTATCTCTCTTACAGACATGCTCTCTCTTGTTATCATTCTTCCACCCATTCCTTTCCTATGCCACACACAGATTTGAAAAAACAAAACAAAAACATTTCCTATGGGAGTGTCTCCATACTCGTTTTAAGAAAAAGCCATTCTTGTTTGCCCTCTATGCCATGTAGCAGTCCCAGCTGTGCATTGCAGCAAGTACAGCTACAGCAAGACTTAACTGCATGTAGAATAATTCCCAATGCCACAGCTATGTCTGGTTTTACCAGAAAAACCATTCTAATGTCAGGTACTCCCAGATCTAGAAAAAGAAATGTTACTTATAACAAAATACCACACACAAACTATTAATGAAAGACCACAGCAACACTAAATGAATAATTTTGTGTATATATATCCAAACCTCTTCACCCAAAGACTGCCAATAATGGTGGGGGTTTTTTGCCCATAAATCAACCACAGAAAGACTATGTAGTATTACATGTCTGGACTAATTCCTGAAATTATAGGGTCTCTGTTTGGAGTTTTAGGAACATGTAATAAAAATAAGAGCAACTTTTAAAAATGCATTATTTATCCAGGAGGTATCTTGTCTATAAGGAAAGATGCTCCTGGTATTGGGCTGTAGACTACCTACTTAACTGTCATCAGAAAGCAGTTTTCTCCATATATAATCATTACATTCATACTTCATTAACAGGAATTTTGCTTCCTTTGGGCAAGGTCCTATATACAGAAAGGAAAAAACGAGTAGGCATGAGAAAGGCGTATTAATGTACAGCTAAGGTACATACGTATATATTCACCTTGTGGGCAAAGGATGCTAACGTTGACAGCGACTGTTATGTTGATGCTTATGCTGCAGCAGGCAGCCTCATACCTGCAGCCAAGAGCTGGGAGCAGTTTCTGGGCTGGGGCTTGTCATTGTCTTTGGCAGAGCTGGCGGGGCAGGCTGGCCTGGGCTCTCCACCTGCCCGCGGGATCGGAGACCCAGACAGCAGGATGGGCAACCTGCAAAGAGCAAGAGAAGGATGGAGTTAGGGCACAGAGCTGGGCTCCAGGGTGCGCGGGGACCGATGCCCCTGTGGCTGTGTGGGTAGGAGTGTGCCGTCACACACATCGTGGGCAAGTCTGAGCAACGGCTGCAGAAATGCTCACCTTGATATTTCCTGTTGCAGAACTGGAAGGAAGAGAAATAATGGGGAAAGGGGGAAGGGCAGAGAAAGGTGCACATCCCCACACAAACCAAAATCAGTTTCTGGTGTCTACTATGAAATCACAGCAGAGGTCCTGTGGTCTCCTTTATTAACTCTAACCAAGAGACAAATGCAAGGTATCATTTTCTGTCTTGCTGTCATCTTCATATACTATTTTTCACAAGTATTTCAGAAAATGCACAAATCAGAAAATACAAATACCAAAACCTGAATAGAAGGGTCTGATTGAAAGTGTTTCTGAATTAATGCGGCTAAGACGTGTTTCTAAATGCCTTTGCTGAATGAAGGCCTGTGGCATCATTACATTGAAAATGAGGCAGGATTTTAAAATGTTAAAAATGGGCCAAAACAATAATACACCAGTTTCTGTCTAGAATCAGATTAGGTTAAAATTCAGAGGTTCATGTCTGAGGCTGGAGCCAGACTAAGGTTTGGGTCCATCAGCACAAGCAACCCATGAACAACTGAGCCAATATTCAGCCTCAACAGTGGGAAGCTTGTAAGTTCATTTGGAGGCAGTTTGGTCTTGCAAGAGCTCTGCCATTTTGGACAGCATCCAAAAAGCAAGCAAAAAGAGGCCCCTGGATGGTGTTTTTTTTATTATTATTATTTGAATAAACCCACTGTGGGTTCTAAACAAGTTCAAATCTGGGCAGACATGCTAAAACAAAACCGCCCTTCATTCTGGGAGCAGGGAAGATATGAAACTCCAGTTTGGTCCCATCTCTAGTGATATCTATCTTAAAGCATCTCCTTCTAAAAATGAATTAAGAATTACAGCAGCCTCTTAACAAGGCTCCTCCAAGCAATAAACAATAATATTGCTTGGATTATTTTGCAACAGCTGAAAAGTTAAAAGCCTTTGTTCACAATTAACAGTTTCCATGACAAGCACTCATCACTATTTACCATCCCACCCCATCTAAGATTGGTGATCTGCTGGGGCACAGATCCTTGCACGCACACCCCTACTGCTGGCTGGAAACCCTTCTTCCCCCCTGCACCACCCTTCATAAAGGAGTTACTCCTGGGATGAGGTTTCGGTTTCTGTCAGGTGACATCAGTGTCTCCCTGGAAAAGCAGTGTTCCCTGGGCATTTGAATCTCATTGCAAATACTGGTCAAGTCCTTTTTTTGTTTTCAAGTTAATTGGACTTTTAGTCACTCTTCTGGTCATCTTTGAGTATTTGTATTAATAGAAGAGTGAGAATGTGGTTTATTATCTCCCCTCTTTTATCTTACATCACTTTTGGAAGGAAAAAGTTGTTCTGGCTCGAGGCTGCAGAGCATAGGAAAAAATTCTGGAGCTAAGCAGATGTTGCAATTTTATTTCCCATCTCAGCCACAAAGTAGGACACATATATACTCCTGAACTACTTTCCTGAACATTGTCTTACATATTATTCTGGTAGAATGTTGCCTAGCTTCCAAACAACTTCTATATATTAGCCACTGCTCAGTTGTATGGAGGTGAAGGGCCACTGAAACCTCAAGCAACAACTGATGCTCCCTTTTTTTTTTTTTTTTTTTTCCCCCTGTAATAGGCTTTTATATGGAACAGTCACATCCACTGGGCGGAGAACCAAAGCTTCCTAATAAAGAGTAGGGTAGAAGACTTACAGCAACGCCTTCCCCCCTCCAAAATCTGTATGCACAGTAAGGACTAGAGAGAAAATTTTCTCTGTGCTTGAGTGCACTTTTACAGGTCAGTCCCCAAAGAGGTGATACCCCACAGGGCTGGTGTAACAGGAACCCAGAGAGGGAAGGCAAGTCTGGGCACTCCTCTTTCCCCCCCTAGTTCCCTCTGCCTTTGAGATTAACATTACTAGTAGCCTAGCAGCACCTTCCAAAATCATAGCAAAGCCAGTCATGTTTACATCCATCCCCTGTTCATGATTTCTCAGTCCTGCTCATCCAGAGAATCAAAACCGTGTGACTTGACTTCAAATAAAAGAACTGAATTCCTAATTTCTACAGGCATTCAGTGTATTAACTGCCTCCTCCTGGATGAAAATTTAGTCTCCAAAGAAATACAAACTCCTATTCCACTCGCCCACCATTGCTGTTATTCCGACATCTACATATTTGTTTAGCGGCTCAATAGTTCTTTCTTCATTGCATGGATGGAAAGGAGGTGGCCCAACGTGTAGGATGCTAGCCAGCCTTTCTGTTCAGGTGCTGATGCTGTGAGATCACTGCAACTCAATGGCATGACTGGATATCAGACAGACATCCCTGATCCCGCTTCTTCAGAGGTGACCATGTCAGTGTGACTCTCTGTGAATGGGTTAGTGGTATTTAGCCAAAAAGCTCTGCAGCACCCAGTGAACTTCCCCCCGAATCTCAACTCCCCCATCCTCACACCCAAGCAAGGCGATGCAAAGCCAGTGCAGGGGTGGTAACACCTGCCAACCTCTTGACTGTGGTGCAAAGCATGAAGCATTACCAGTGCCCATCTGCTCTGACGGACACAGGACTTTAAAATTCATGACAGCTTAATATGACTGAATAGTCTCATGCTTTTGACAAAACAGATGATCCAGCCAGCGAGGAAAGAGGAAATTGCTTACTTCTGAGGTATTTCAAATCTAGAAGAAACTTCTGGTTTGTTTTAAGGTCAAGACCATCCCATTTTAACAGCCAAGCATATTCTCCAATCCTGTATGTTACAGAGTGGGTATTTCACTCAGCCCTGGCTTATCTTGCTCTGCCTTCCTTATAACCACCACCACAGCTGCATGTTGTTTCAACAGGAACTGTGAGAGGTAAGTGTAAGAACCTGAGCAATCAGAGGTAGGTGGAGGGGGCAGTGGGCAAGGAAGGAAAAGAAAGGAGTATAAATGCATGGATAATGGGAATCTGGAGAGCAGGAAGTGGAGCAGCTGTGAGACTAGAAACCCAGCTAGATAACTGCACCTGAGCAAGGGCTACCAGAACTTAGAAATTCCCATTCTCTGAACCAGTGAGAAATGCTGTCTGATTTAATTAACTTTTCTATTGTTAGTGTGCATCAGTGAGGGAAGAGGAACAGATGCTCCACTGTGTAATAGATTCCTGTTGTGTCCTTTGCTACGTGGTGTGCACAACCATAAAGCCGTTGGCTCCCTAAGAGGTAGGATGGAAAAGTCCCAGCATACCCACATAGTTTTGAAAAGTGGGAAAGACAAATCCTATTTTTTATTTGCTTTTTACTTTTTATTTATTTGCTTTTGCTTCTTTCCCAGGCACTTTCTTCCTTCTAGGTCAGCCAGTTTAAATTGGAGCCTGTAGCAAGAGATCCATTTCTCACCAAACAAACTCCTCTACAGGAAAGCCCATGTCTTTAAATATATTTTTGAGCACATTTTCCCTCTCCTCCCCCTTTCTGAATTTGGTTGTTTTATTTGTCAGCTGATAATATGGGCAAAATAGTGCTTCTCCCCTGCACGGGAAAGTCAGTAAAAGAGCTTCTCAGGAGTGACTGGAGCAGCCTGGGAATTCATCTACCTTGGCAGGAAGGTTCCAATTCCTCCACTTTTCTAGGCTTAATAAATTCCTGCTCTCTTCAGCAATAATAAAACAAAATCAGTCTCCTGGGGAAGAATTCACTCCAAAACACTGTGCTATTTCAGTCATTCTGAACTTTCATTGGTGGAAGATATAAAAAAATAGGATAATAAACTCTTCCAAAAAAGATAAAAATAAACCCATCCTAAAAATGGGCTTCATCCTTCTCCCCAGTCCTTGTATGGACTTTCTTTAATGGATGCTTAGTGTGTGGATGGAAAGCAGTGCTCAGTTAAGAGCCCTTAGTGACTTATGTCTTCAAGGCTTCCCAAGTACAAAAGGTAGAGATTATATGTGAGTATTGTATACCAATTTTATAGAAGGTATATATCTGACTTATATCTCCCGTGCATCATTCACAGCACATTGTAAACAGCTTGTGGTTCTACTGTCCCATCTATTTCACATATGTTCCTGCAGGAAAACCGGATTCGGGTTTCTGCTCTTCCCATATCCCACCGCCCAGGTGAGTTTGGGCAGGAAACAGGAGTGTGCTACACTGCACAAACACCAAGGATGACTTTATGTACAAAAGCTCACATTGTTCTCATTTGCGCCAGTGAAAAATCTTCATTAGCTAGAAAAAAATCATTAGGTCTTTCATCATAGAAGCCCTAGCACTTTGTAAAGGTCTCCACACTCCTAATGTTATTGAAGCACTTTAAAGAGTAGGCAATTATTGTTGCTGGGCAAGGAACTGATTCTTTTCATTCACTGACAACTTAGAAACTATTTTGTGTTAACCTAAAATAGAAATATAGATATTTTTTATTTCAGGAAAAAAGAAAATGGTAGGAAAAAAGTTCAACTGAGAACAAATTAAACATGACGGTCAGCCCAAAGTGAAAGACTACATTTTAGAGGTAGGTGTTTTACAAAGAAAATTTAAAATCCAGATGAAAGAACTGTGATGCAGGTTTTCTGGAAAATAAATTTTAGTTAAATATATTAGTCAGGGTTAGTTAAATATATTAGTCCCTGCTTATGTTCAAATAGAGGAAACATGCAGCAAACTACTTTCTCCCAGCACCAGAAAGAGCCACATTTCACGCAGCTGAGGGCACAGGCAACGCACCTCCTGTGCAGCTGCAGGATCTTGTGCAACTCCACAGCCTCCAGGTACTGAGCAGCCGAGCCACTGGAGGTGCACTGCAAATGTACCTTTGGAGCTACTCTAAATCTGAACTTAAGGTTCAAAACTGGAAGTATTGTCTCAGAAACTGTCACCTACCTGTATGACTAAGAAGTTTACAAACCAGACAACTTTCCCGCTCATAAATTCCAGTACATCAATTAATTTGAATCAAAATTTGAATACAATGTTTAAAAGAACTGAAGGATACTCAAGAGCACTATTTAATCTCAGTTTGTCTGTTTACCTTTCTAAATCCTGCATATTTATGTATGAACAACTGGTATGTTTAAAAATCATTGAATATACGTATAGAAGGAGGAGTACAGCTGCCCTATTAGGTGAAGTCAGTATTAAAAGTACGTTAGTAATGAAAGACTGAAACTAATGCTCTTAGCAATTGTTTAAAATCCAGACAAAATCCTAAAATAATAAAGGAAGCAGAGATCTCTATCATAAACACATTTATTATTTCCACATGGTGTTTGTGTGTGCGTTTGTACAGTATACGTAACTGAGCTTGCCTTCACAAATTAGAAATGTTTCACATTCCATACACACAATGATTGCTCACATAAGAGGCCTCAAGGTTTGTTTTCTGACACACTGGAGAATTCAGGAACCTTGAGAAAATCAGTGTGATCTGTTTAACGTTCTCTCCTTGGAGCTGGGTGACTAGTGCAGTATGTTTTCTGCAAATGTCCATAAGCCTGAGCCAAAGCCCACTGAAGGCAGTGAGGTCTGGCCCCTGCGAAAGTATATAAACGTCTCTGTTCTCATCCACGGTTATCGACATGTCCAAGGTGGCTCTTCTGAGTATCGACAGAAGTTGAAAGTTTAAGCTGAACAGAAGACAGGGCAACCGAAAGCTAAAAGCTGACATTATTGATCTGTGTGATCCAAGAGGGCTACTTAAGCCCAGAAGTTGACTTCTAATGCTTTATTAAAGAACTCAGGCCAAGATTTTACCTTATTTTAAACTATAATATGTGATTAGTTTTATTTCAACTTTAGCTGCCTATATACCTTTAACAATCTAGGCATACTGCAAGGAAAAAAGTATGGATTACCCCAACCCATTAACGTGTAATAATAATTGGTGAGCAGTGTTGCTTTTGCTGATGAAAAACTTAATTTTTGTTTATAATGAGATGTCCTAATGGTGGTGAAGTGATGTAAAGTATAACTCTACTATCATACCTGTGTGCATTGTCGCCCCTTGTATTCTTGGATCTGTCTTAGCTACGTGGCCCCACACGTATTACTCCTCATTTTGCCCAATAGACACAAGCAGAGTAACAGTAATCGTCTACTTGGCTAAATACTCTGAGATCACCTTCCACTTGAGAAAATAAATGGTTTAAAATGTTTTTAAAGTAGATATTTGAGCTGTCATACAGAACCAGCAGAGAGAAGTGTGTTGGCATCCCTTCAGAGCCTTAAAACAGAATGCACCATCATGATGCTCTTTTGATGTCTTCTGGGGCCCAGCAAAACATTTTTTGAGCTACTAAATTTAGCTGGTCTACTTTCTAAACTCTACACAGTCCTAAATATTGCCTGATACAGTACTTTCTATGTGTGTGCACAGAGTTGTGGATGCAAAGAAATCAACCCCGTTTTTGAATGTGTAAACAAGGAAAGTAGCTTTGGAGGACTTTTCTTGTAACTCTTTTCCTCACTTGCCTCTGGATCCTTTCTCCTTTATTACCTGAACATCCCTCTAGGGCAGAACTTTGCAATTGCCAGTTATTCTTGAGGAAGGAAGGTTTTAATGAATCAGGAAATGAACCATTTAACTCCAAGGCCTAACACATCATTTCTTTTATACAGTTAGCCTTCTATTTTAATGATTTGGTGTTTTTTTCAATAACTAATCTTATTGTTTCTTTTTCTTTTTGTTATTTTTTCTCCTACCAGTCACAACGCTCACTTTTAAACACTTACTTAAATTTAAAACTAAGCAGTAAGGTCTTTTAGAATTTTTCTGGTCTTGAAAGATTGTTTTAACCATTTTGTCGCTGCTCTTGCTCTGCACCTGCTGCTCTACTCACATGCTACAATACTGAAACCAGTGGAAACTTAGAACATGTGCCTGGTAAGTTTGGCGTCACAGCAGGTAATAGCACCTTTTTGAGTACACGCATTAATTCAAATACTGTCTTGTGACCAGTAAAATAAAAAATGTACAGTAACACAGCTGTAAAATGCAGTATGAAATCAAAAGCAAAGGCATTACAGGCTACTGACCATGTTCACACGAACCTCTCAGAGCAGTCAGGGAGAACAATGAATTGAAGTCTCTGTCACCACCTTCCTATGTGACCCTGGAAAATTCTGTAAACACTTATTTTTTTCCTCCCAAAGGATTCAAGTGGAAAATTCACATAAAATAAGACTATTAAGATGCAGCTCTATCTAGCGAATCCCCTGACTTGCCATCCGGAAGATGCCACAAGGATCTATCACAGAAGATTTACTCTATATTTTTTTTTGCCATCACTGAAGGTGATGACTCCAGGTGAGATTGTCCCACTGCAGCAGCTCTTCCAAACCTTGCAAGAGAGTAACACATCTATTACTGTTTCTGAAGTTCCTTCAACTTATAGCCATGGATCATCCCATCCCATTTGGAGTACACCTCAAAAAGCTCTACTGAAGTCAGTGAAAAGAAACCAGATAAATTATTTTTCCTAAGAGATCCCTGAGAAGGATGAGTTTGAAAAGAAAGTACAGAATATGCAGGTCCATCTTGAGTTGAGCTGCCAACATTTTCTGAAAAACATCAGGATAGATTTCATAAGTCCTACATTTTAGGCCAGTTCTGGGGTAATGACAGGCTTCTGATGGCATAGATGCGTCAGCTAAGGCGGAGAGAGAAGACAAGAGTGATGCCTGTGCAGAAATGGAGGCGTAGTTGACCTGACAAAACCATCATCTATCAGTATAGCTTGATCCACTTCAGATGCAGCGAGTGAGACTGGAAGAATGGTCTACACTACATGGGCTTGCATAAGATGCTGCAGTGGATAGGGTACATCCAGGGGCAAAAAATCAGACCTTTAAACACTGTCTCTGTGTGAGTAAGCTCTCCCTATAGATACAAGTTATACTGTTAAACCAGATCCTTTGCCAAAACAACTTCTGCTCTTCAGGACCATGGTTCTAAGGTCTGTGACCCATGGAGCCCATTTTGTCCATGCAAATTCCATCTTCATAGGCTCTGCTTGTACGAGTAACCAAAAGGATTAAACAAAACCTACTCTCTTAAGGCCTTCAAAGGCTATGAGAGAAGCAGTGATATTATCTTGTGTATTTTACTTTTCTACAAAAAGTACCTACCGCCAGTCCATTTTGTACTTCCATAAGTCAGAGCAGTTTCAAAGTTTGCTCTCATTTATACTAGCTGTTGAGCTAGTATACATTTTTTTTACTGTTCTTTTGGGAAAACATTCACCCAAATAGTTATGAAGCCAGTCCCTATCCTCTGGAGATACCACTGTCAATTCTTTGGAAGGTATAGTTGGAAATTTAATGTTTTGGCAATCTCTGCTTCCGGTGAAGAGGGTTTTTTCAGTTAAACGGTGTTTCTTCAGGCCGAGCTTAAAGCCCATTTTGTGCACCATCATTCCAAGCCACAGGGTATGTATGCCTTTATCCTGTGCTAGGGTTTGATGCAAGTAGATGGGTTTCATTTCAAAAGAGCCTATGGAGCAACAAGTTAGAAATAGTGTTGTAAATCCCATAGTACCCCATAGCACCCCAGCCAAAATATGTTCCTGAATAGGCTTTCCAACACAGCATAAGGGAGGCTTCACTCCCTGCTAAAATGCTGTGTATTGTTTAGACACATCGGTCTCTGGAGGTAAAGAAATCTGATTCCCATTTGATGTTAATCAGCAAAACTGTGGCATCAGAAGGGCCATGCTCTGCACAGCCACCACTGACACCGATGGTGGTCTGACCAGAAGGTGCAGCTCTGGCAGCTGTAATGGTTGCCACATGACTATTACTTGTGTCTTCAAAACAGTAGTTGATCATTCAGATGTCATTCAGAACTGATTGCCACATGCCCTTCAGGTCTTCCTACATCAACCCATTGCTTATAAGTGAATAGGTACAGCTTAAAGCAGCCAAGTCAGCCCAGTACAAAGTTCTCAGTTCTGACACCTTTATCTCAAGAAGTATCTTAATCCAAAACCAGTCACTGAAATCAAGTAATGTGCCTACACTAGAAGTGGCAAGCTGTTCCCAATGTTTATTCAAGGGTGTAATCCAGTTCTTATTAAAACCTTAAGGAGCTTTCCTACAAATTTGAAAATGGTAAAGCCAAGTGTTTGAGTGGTGGTACAAGATCAGGCATAATTTAGAAACCAGAAGTTCATGGATGTGACTGTACATCTGTCTTCTGGTTGCTTTGCAAACTGCTTTCATGCTCCACAGAGCAAAAGCTAGTCTGGAGTTATCCCCCACCCAAAAAGGAGAAAACTTTTACACTAGGAGTTGATGGGAAGCTTCCCTGCCTCCGCAGCTGCCCACAAAACAGATCTCTGACCATCCGAAATGGGCACCAGGGATGAAGTTCATGAATATCAGGGTCTTGCTTCAAAATGCTTTTTTTAAAAATACAGCTGTATATCAAGCACTCTTTCCCAAAGGCTTTTTAGCAAGACAGCCTGCTGGATTCTGACACTGTACTGCAAGCGCAGTGCCAGCTTGTAAAAAAATAAAACTAGACAGACTTCCTTGGAACAAAGTCCTCTTGGTATGCTGGTACCCTATGATCAAGCACATAGTAAACAGAGAAGGAAATTTCATTTTGCATTGGCCAGGCTTTTGAGGAAAAAAGTGAACGCTGATACACAAGCAAGAGAAATTGTACAGCCGTATTAAGTACAGTTGTATGTGAAAGAGCTGTTGTCAGAAGCAAAAATTAAGTAATAGCCTTCCACCTTTGTTAATTAACTAGAGTGGATTACTGCTTCAAGGTTTATTTAACAGAAGCTGCTACTTGTGATAGTTTGTGCACTGTGTGGGTGGGTAAGTCCGTGCGGGAATTACAAACACTGAGCGAAGGGGTTGTGAAGAGGCACAAGCGTGGCCCTGGCTGGTTTGGCAGGTACATCCATGGGAATATGTACATGCATTGCTGGAGAAAGAGACAGGGGTTGGGAGAATTGCTCAGGTATGTTGTAAGATACAATTATGTGTGAAGTTTTACAAGACTGACTTGAATATGTTGGGTGACAAGATATGTATGTGTATGGACTATGGGAGTAGGTGCTACTGAAGGGACAAGGACTAGCAAGGCTCTAAAATACATGTACTGAGGTGATGAGGTTGATGTTGGATGATCAGATTTCATTACCAACAGCTGTAGTGCTTGGAAATTGCTGTCTGTAAAGGGGTGATTGTATAAGAGAGCATGTTATGTTTCCCATCTGATGTAGTTTCGGCTCAGTAGGTGCTTTATTATCTCTTCTGCCAATGGAATGAGGTTCAGAAGAACGTTAAGATGCATGCCTATACCAGTTGCATAGCAGATGTACACACCACTTCTATTTTTATTCTCTGATTCTTATTATTTGATTTCTGTAGTGTGAAATACAGTATAGTGCTGGGGGGCAGTCAAAATACAAAACAGAGCCTGCATTTCAAAAGCAGGGATGTTTGGCCACCACCTGACACAAGTACTTGCAACTAACACCAGCTGGCTGCTCACAAGAGTGCATCAGCACTGCATCAGGGCTGCTCATCAGCTTCGCATCACTTGGTAAGGACACATTTGCTCAAATGATGACTGAGTTAGTGCCCAAGTGACACTGCAGCACCAGCCACAAATCCCACAGTCTGTGGCCAGAAGCATCAGGCACAGGAGAATGAATGTGCCTGCTTAGTGCCAGCACAAAAGAAATATGAGCTCATTCTGACCTTTTCTTTCCCATACTTGTGACCCATGAACAGCCACCCAGCTTCTGCTGATAATAGTTTATTTCTTACTACCCAGAGACTCTGCATTCTGGGCAGCTCTGTGCTACATACAGTGCCAGGTAAAAACAAAAAATACAAAACTTAGTCCCTGCCCCAGAATGCTCCTCCTGTGGCAGTCTGGAAATAATTACTTGACACTTTAAAACGCATCACCATCACGCAGGGCATTTCTTGTTCCGAAAGGTGACTCCCTCTGCATAACACATGAAGAACTGGAGACCTAAAGCACTAGGCAAAGATTTAAGACTCTCTCTGGGTTTATTATCAGAGTGAGTAAGCAGCAGTATCATGCGTTTACAGATGAGTAAACCTAACACAGAGACACATGCCACCAGGGACTTGCAGAGCTCACAAGGAACCCGATTAATCTCTAATGATAGAGAAGAAGAGGGGACATGCTACTTTCTCTTCTTGCTTGCTTCTAAATATTAGATGAAAAAAGATGACCATTCCATTTTTAAAACAAGAAATAGCAACAGTGCTGAAGTAATTGTCTGGACCAGAACTGAGCCATCCAGAGACCTACAGAAACTCTTTGCCCTCTTTATTGCACCCATGAAGTGTAATTCCAGCTCTTTCCAAAACCCCTATTAAAATTCCTATCTCTGCAATATTCCCAAAATATCAGCAAATTCATACTTATTTTGAGCAAACACAGAAACCAGATTCCAGCAGTAAAATTGTAGAGTTTGTGAGCGTGGGTCAGAGTTAAGTTTATTCTCACATGAAATTATGGAGCACGGATGCCGAGAAAGAAGGTGCGAGGACACCAAACAACTGAAGTCATAAAGTAGGCTCTTGTGAGAGTTCTGGACTTTAGGACCTCTCGTCGGCAAGGGCTACACAGCCTGAACTAAGCCACGGATACTTTTATGATTATAATGATAAAATAGTGAGACCTCAGCCAGCTGAAAGCTTCCATCCTTCAAGCTTTACATTCATAAAATTTTAAGGACTGAAACGCTAAATTGGAGTACATAGTGGCGGCTTTACAAGCATAACATCTAAAGGGCTCGGCAGAGCCAGGGTCCACTAACTTCCACTGCCCTGCAGAGCTGCTAAGCTCCGGAGGGTTTCTGGGCTCCTCGGCTGGACCACACAGCTCTCGCTGCCCGCTGCAGCTGCCAGGCTCCACAGGGCTCCCCCGTCCCACTGACGTACGGAGAGGATGGGTCCCTTCTGAAAATCAAAGGTAATAACTTCCAATAAGGAAATTGGCACTCACATAGCTATAGTGATGCCTGCATTCCCAGGTTACAGGTTTGGTGAAGTTATAGCAGAGCTCATTCCCTTCATGTAAACAGGGTCTCACTCTTTCCACAGCAGCATCAGCACTTGAAATTTGAAGTGATGAAAAGTGTTAATAACTTTGTGGTTTAGGGTGGAAAAAAGTCAGTTACTGTATGCTTCTGCACATCTATTTCTGTGTGAATGCTGAAGTTCCCATTGAACTTCCTGAATGAAAAGGGTGCCAAAGACTCAGGAAACACTGCTTTTTCCTGTAAGAAAACTCCTGTAATTTGAAAAGTGCAGATGAGATTATTTTGGAGAAAATAATCCGAATTTCTTTTTTCTCCCATTGTGCAAGTAGCTTCAGAGGAAAATCCACTGCTTTGAAAAAAACTGGAAGGGTGCAAGATGAGTTTGGATTGAAGGGTTTGTGGACTTAACTCTGGAGATATTATTGATGCTTCCAGCCTAGACTTTCTGAGGTGGCTGTGCGAGATGAACGTGCACTGCTGATTGCCAGCCTCCTGTCTTAACTTTATTATGCAGAGTGCTCACAAAGTGCTAACTAGAGCCTATTATTCAGTCCATTCAGCTCACACCTGGTTCTTAGTGAGATGTTACACTGCTTTAACACAATGAACTATGGCTTTATTGCTCTCTGCTATTTCCTCCTCCCTCCAGCCTGCAAAACCACACTTCAATCAATGGCTAATGTCAGCGTGGGAGTAATAACCTTCATTTATAGCGGCAAGCAGGGACATCTGGACAGGCCAGGGAAAGAGGCAAGGGAGTAAAGCCATCAGGATGTGCAGATTACACTGTTATCATGCTTGGTTTCAGGAAAGCTTTTTATTGTGGAAATATCCAAAATGCTTGTTCCTTCGACTCAGGGTTTTTCCTCTGAAGGACATATAAAGGTCAAGAGAACTGGGACTGACTGCATAGCAGGGGTAGGTAGTATGTTTATACATTGCAGAAAAAATATACAACGCATATTGTAGCTGTTCAGGCCAATCCTTAAGGAAGAGGAACCGACGGTACTAGGACACCCAGAGTCAAGTACAAGGAGTCTAACCTTAGAGTCAGGCGACACTTTGGTAATCCAGGTCCTGCGGCCAGTTCTGCCTTCAGGACAAACCAATGACACTTTCAGTGCTCCCCTTCCCCTCCCACCTACGCAGTGATAACAGCAATGCTTTCTTCTTTTCTGTTATTTATCTGACACCTAAGTCTGCCAGGTTTTTAGGGGACAAGGTTACATTTGTATGTTACCTATTACTATTTGGAGCTTTCAGGGCCAGCTGTAATGGTATTAATAATTGGTAGAGGAAGGGTGCTGAAGGGTACATTCTCCTCATACTGCAGCCCCACATAGGACCCCGGCACATTCCCATCGGTATGTTGTTTGTTAGCAATGAGGATAAAGACTATAACTGTTCAAAACTGGCCTATTTTACACTTTCCAAAAAAACCTAAATCCCTGAAGAATTCATGACATAGATGGCTGTGAACAGGCACTTAAACACTACTTGAGTTGGGATGTTGGTTTTATGTCAGGAACAACTGTAAGTTTTTCACTGAGGGCTCTGCTCAGCTTTCAGTAGTGAAGACTTAATGCCAAAAACCTTTTCGCATGGAAGGTGGTATAAATCCAGCCACTGGACAAAACCATCATTCCTCTTTGCTAAATTTGTTCTGAAGGGAAATTCCATTTTCATGGAGAAACTTAAGCATTTCCACAGCAAAGATGACATTTCCTGGCAAAAATAATATATTTTTTCACTTGCCATGCCTGCTGTTCATTTAGAAGCTGAAAAATAATTTGATTCTTTTACAAGAATTAGAAAACGAACGAAGAGGACAGCAGTTTGCCTTTGGTTTTAGTTAACTGAAATGAAAGTTAAAATTATCTTGCAGAATTCTAGATTACTAAGCAAGTTCTCATGATTCAGAGATACTCAAATTTGGCTGTTATGAACCAGGTTTTTTCATCCATGAAAAAAAGAACATTCCCTTGATTAAATACCTATCCCTTTAGGCACTTAGATACCTTCTCTAATATGTCAGAAATCAATTATCTGGTTATCCCCTAATTTATTAAACCTCATGTCTCGGATTCTGAAAATATTTGGATGCTGCTGTAATGCGTTTTGTACTGGCAGGGCGATTTGTGCTAATACATTTTGCACGACTCGGCCGAGGCATCTTGGCATTCTGAATCAATCTGAACCGTATTGAATACAGTTTAATTAATGTCCAATGTACCGTGCCTTGGTGAAGCAGACAGCTGGCGGCTTATCTTGCGTGACCTTGGATGACAGACACAATCTGGGATAATGCTAATGTGTGTCTTTTGTCAGTTGATACTGGGGGAGCCAAAAAGTCAGGGCTTCAACAACCAAATGATTAGTACATATCCATGGGGATAAAGATGGGAGAGAAGATATGTCTGCCATGAAAATGTCTCAGTACCTTGTGATTCACAGACGGGCTAATGCCAGATGCAAGGCAATAACTTTTCATTTTTCAAAGCATCTTACACTGCTTTCAGCAAAAGAATTAATTATTACAAAGAGGGAATGTAGGCTGGGACAAAAAGTCTGGAAATAGAGAAGGATTTTGAAGAAACGAACAGCCTGCTCACTAGCTTTAGATGCCATCACAGATGGCAGATCTAGGCAGACCTTTCCTTAAAGAGGTGCCTGGAAGGCGTTAGGGTATTGCACAGAGCTAGCGTGGGACTGTAGGACACCTGCGCCCGCAGAGAAGAGAACAAGGAACAGGCAATATTTCTGATCAAAACTCACTCCAGACATGGAGTCAAACTCATGGAGAAAAGACTAAGGAGACAGAAAAGACTTGTGAAGCCAAGAAGTAATGACAGAAGTAACAGAGGACCTTTGGGATCAGCTCTCAGTTGCTCACGTTTGTATGCAGGGAATTGTGAAATGTTCATAAAACCAGATTAACTTGTTGTTCAGAAATTCTAATAAAGAAAACCTAGAAGCATTAAAAAATAATTCCAGTTGTATAGACATGGAGAAATTATAAAGAAATAATTTTCCCAAAGGATGGGGAGAATTTGCTAAAAATCATTTTTCTTTGCCCAAATTCAGAACGCAAATTGGATGCAAAAACTGGATGGCCAGAAATGGAAAACTGAGGTCAATGGATCACCATTCACACTTGCAGAGATGAAGATATCAAGTTTCAGTATACTTTCCCCAAGCGAGTACAACATCCTGAAGATGGAGAAGCTTTCTGCAGCTTAAGAAACACTAACAGTCATTTCTAGTAATGACTACTAGAAATGGGGAAATAGTCAAGAATATTCTCTTAAATATGTTAACAGCTTATTCTTTTCACTTCTACACATCTTGTAAAGCTATTTCTGACGTTCCTCTGGCAACTGGAAGAGAGAAATGGGGAAAATAGTGCAATATCTCACTTAACACAATCGCCAGCATTGCTGATGCCCTAATTTCTCTGGATCACAGAATTTTCTCCACCAGCTTTCTAACCAGCCTCATGCTGGCAGGATGCCATGGCTGGTGTGGAGCAACCTCACAGAAAGGCTTAGCCAAAGGCCCTGATACATGTTTCTATATGCTACTGATATACAAAGAAAAAATAACAAAACAATCAACTCTTCAGTCAAAAAAATAAATCTGGGTTTGGTTTTCCAAATGTTTTCTCTGTGCAAGTTATTTTCAAGTTTCTGTTTTCCTTCCATTCCCTTCATATAGTTATATTCTGGAATACCTCATTGCTGCCGGTTGTTGCAAGCTTTATGACATGGAATATTGTAGCATGATCACTTTTTAATGGATGTAAGTTAATAAAAGCTGGTTAGAAAACTTTAGAAGCATTTCCAGTAGGAGATTAAATTCAGTCTGTTTTGAAACTTTTAATGTTAATGACATTTTGTTCCATAGTATGAATTGCAGGAGATTCTGATAATGTCAAGGTATCTTATTTTTCATGCTGTGGTATGGAATATCTTAGGTTAATTCAGAAAAAAAAAAATTGAACCTTATTTAACATACATAGGAATACATATATATGTATGAAAAGACATAGCAACATTAAAGAATACACTGTAAGTAGCTGTTTGGGTTGCTTACGTGTGGCTCTCTAACCTTCAAAACCAGGAAGAAAAACATAAATGTCCTCACAGTTTCTTTTAATCACAGATTTATGCCATTAATACATTGACACTTCATCACAAAAGAGAGCTTGAAATCTACAACGAAAGCCAACCCCAAATCACTGTGTACACTCCAAATAAGTAGGCAAGCCTTCCAAAACCTTCCAAAAAAACCCTGCCCAGAAGTTGTCAAACCTGTAAATGCTGAGCACAGTATTCTGAAAACAAGAAGAAACCCAGCTCAGAGAAAGCAGTAATCTTCCCTTACTCTGGAACTTTCATATAAAATGAAAACTTGCTTGAACTGAGCCTTTATCATGTCCTCATGTCTCCATTTCAGATTAGGGTGAAGAAAAGTTTTGAAAAATTATCGAGTTTTTTGTTTTTCCTTCAATCAAGTACAATTTACAAACTTGATTTTCCACTTTCTCACTAGAGCTCTTCCATCTGACCTAATTCTGCAGTCTGAAATCACAGTCTGGACAAGATTGGCTCAAGCTCCTTAATAAAATTATAGCTCAATTGTGCCTGAAAATCACAGGCACATTTTTTCCATTTTCTCTGCTTATCAGCTAAGCACCAAACACTTGCATTAAGTGGAATATTTAGCTCTGTTGCCATCTGGCTACAGGTGTCTGCACCACCTCCCCAGACTTCAAGGTCTCCTATCTTATCACCGCATCCTTTGATCAAGAAGCATCTTTGTGCAGGTCTGTTCTTCGCTTCACAGCCAGTGTAACCTGACTAATCTCTCCCCTCCTGCTCTCATATAGGAGCTAGAAGATGCAGCCAGGCAGGCGGTTTGTGAAACCTGAATGACACGCTGAGAAATCCTTTGTGTTCCGAAGTTGTTTTTTCTGTTTCTCCCAAACAACTGGTGTAAAGTAGCAGCTGGGAAGGTAAATACAGGCACCTCCTAATTTCCTCCTCCGAGGATATGTTAGAAAAAGTGTGATGTCATATCCAGCCACAGCTGTAGCATAAGAAAACCTACAGTTTCAGGAAGAAAATCTGTCAGCCCCATTATGTGCCACTATTCAGTAAGGTACTTCAGTCACTCCTGATCTTTAATAACAGAAATAGCTCCACTGACTTCAATGGGACAACTCAAGTGCTGGGAGCAAGGCACACATACCGTTCCGAACCGGGGCTGCATCCGGTGCTCTTATCTGTGCGCTCATGCCAAGCCGCCCCTCTCTGGGGCAGCTGTGACCATTATCAATGGCCTGAGCTTCGGGCCAAGCAAAAATGTTTCATTTTCAGTGCTGAAAAGAACCGATTGGCCTTCCTTTTCAAGCTACTCCTAGCAAAGTGATAAACAGGCAAAGGTCAGATTTCAGACTGCCGAACTATTATCAGGCCACCATCCGCAGTAACTCTTCAGGAAAATGCATAATTGCAGAACTAATGAGTCATCTGTATACTGCACAATTACCACAACTGCCCGTGTAATCATAGTAATTGCATATAACAAAACATGGATGGGAGTATCCACAGCACAGCAAGGCCTGGAAATCCAGGCCAATCAGTTACAGCTGAACACACACATAAATACATGCACGGTTTTCCAATAGATGACTCGAATAAATGCTTGTGCAAAACCTATCAACCACACTCTTCTGTAGCCTATATCGAGTTTAGCAGCTCAAAATGGCTGGAGGAGCAAGCAGGGAGGGTGATATAAAATACGCAGAAGTGACGCATGGAAGATGGAGATGTGATGGAGAGGAGTGAAGGAAGGTGAGGGAGAGCAGCAGTGAAAGAAAGCCGAGGGATACATCTGCATGGATGAAAAGACACAGCAATATCAAAAAGCACTGTGCAGATAGCAGGCTCGGCTCCCTCAGTTTGCCTATTTCTCCTCCCAAAAGAAGAATAAAAGAAACAAGAGAGAGAGAATAAAGAACAGACAATTACAAACAAAAGAACATGAAGGTAGAGTGAGTCAGGAGATAGAGAAAAACAGATAAAGCAGTATGACTAGGGGAGAGGGCACTGTAAGCTTTGATGACATTTTATTTCATTTAATATATTTAAGCACCTTTATTGCTGTATGACTTTGGCAGACATCCTAAATCTCTGCAAGTGTGAGAAAAAGACACATGGCAGCTATTTGGAACTCCTGGGGATTTCACTGTTGCTGGCTACTTAGTGAGTTTTGTAATTAAAGGCAATTTAGAAAAGGTAGAAAGAGAACCTACTGTTCACCAAAAGCCACAACCCCTCCCAGAGTAAACCACCAGCTCTGCAGGAAAACTGATCTTTAATTATTACTGGAGTCATAGATTCAAAAAGCAGGAGGGTACTCTCAAGATTTTTAAGTTTGTCTTCCCAGTCAAAGCCAAGGAGTTCACTTGGATTCCTCCCTGGACACCAATACACTGCAGGCAAGTTAAAATAGGTGTTTTATAAAGATGCTGAAATCCCAGTTTAGACAATTCACATGACAGTGACTTGGCAGCAAGCTGAAACAGTGTCTGGTCACACGGAGCATGCACAAAACCATTGGCCTCTTCACTCAGACACAGCAAAACCCACCAGCCCTTTGGGGCTGGGAGACGGAGCCCTCGGCACTGAATCCCTCCAACCCCAAGGTGCCTGGTGTGCAGGTGAGAACATTTGCAGACTGAAGCTGTGGGGTTTCAAGCCAGGGAGATGTTCTCAGGCAGAGCTGAAAAGCCTTCTCCAGCTGCAATCCTGACTAGTTAAGCCGACCTTCTTTTAACCTCAGCCATAATGTCGCTCCTTTTCCTGCAGGGGAAAGAAATCAACCCAAGCTCCCTGGATTCAGTAGATTTGCATTTAAACCCGACCATCGTGTAAATATTTTTTATACTGTTTAACAGTATGTGCGGTTGGGCTACTAATATGGCCCACACTGGGAGAAAAAATGAATAAAGGATTTAACTACAGTTGAGATGTCCTGGTATAGCTTACTGTTGTCCTGTAAATCCTTCTTCTTCACTTATCTCCAGCACAAAGAGGCATCTTTTCCACGGTGAGAAGGGGGAGGCAGGGGAATGCAGTGCAAGGAACCCTTTGTTGGCCGGGCTTTGTGTGGGAACGCACCCTTGGTGAGTGACAGCCAGGCCTGAAAATTAGCTTTAGCTTTTGTGAGCTCAGTTTTCCTTCTAAATTACTGCATTGCTGTAACTTCAGAAGCCAGGTATTTCCCTTGACAGTAAACGCTGCGATCTTTTGGGCCAGGACACAGAGATCTGAATGCCAGGCGTGATTCACGGGTAACTCGCTGTTATGTTACAGAGCTCTGAAAGGAGACCACTAGCATCAGGCAGTTTTAACTTTACTCTGAACCACAGACACGCTGAAAAGCTCCTACTGACACTATCAACAGTTTTGCCTCCACTACTGCTGCAGTGTCAGGATTTATTTTTTTTTTTTTTAATTTATTTCCCCACTAGATTCAGCTACTGTAAAGCTCTGGAGGTCTGTGTAACACAGATGATAATGCTTTCATCAGATCTTGGCCAAAGAAAAAGCCTCTAGGGTAGAATCATGAATGCAATAAAGACTTTTTCCTGACTTCAGTGTTTACATAATGTTATATTCACCGTTATGCCCCCGGTTCCCAGCCAGGAGTGAAGTTTCCTGCACAAGGACATACTGAGACAGTCATTACCCTACGCAGATCACAGGCCTAGCTGACGAGGCAAGAGGTTGAAGCAAGGCAGTTTAATCATCATGCTGCTACAGCTGGGGAAACTGAGGTACCCAAAGCATGCAAGGGAGCCGTGGTGCAGCTGATAGCTAGACTAGGCATCATAATTCCTCTTCCAGCCTTTAAATTCCGACTGTGGGGGCCACACACAGTCCAGAAATAAGGGGCCAATCTAGTCAGTTATTCACACACATATTTCTGGGTTTCCATGATTTGAAATAAATTTTTAAGAGGAAAAATAACATTATTGCTACAAAATACTTGACTGTAAAAGGCATGACCTTTGTTCCTTGTTTTATTAGTGTTTCCAAAGACCCATATCCCATTGGGATGAATCCTAAGCACAGTGCCCAAGATAGGTTGCTGTTATTGCAAAATGTAAGCAACAGGACTAACCTGGCAGGGAAAAGGTTTTCCAAATTCTTGTGAGCAAGCCTGGCTGTTTTAAGTTCCAGTAGCCTGTCATTATCCACACATTCACTACTACAGTACCTTACTGCTGTTATCCTAAGGTATACAAATTGCAGTCAAGGCCTGGACCCTGCTGCAGCTGCAGTCAGGAGCGATACAGGAGCAAAATGACGCCCCCAAGATTGCCCAGTATGTGAGTGGCAGAGATGCGGCTCCTGCACCGCATCCACCCCTGGGGTGGGGCAGTGCCATTCCTCATCATCCATGTGCCCCACAGACACCCAGACAACCCCAATGAAGGTGTTACCTTAGTGAAAGAAGAAGCGTCCAGAGGAAAAGAATGGGTGCCCAAGAACATTCTGCCCAAGAAAGGGTAAGATGGAGTAAGAACATGTTCCCGGTTCAAGCAGGTCCTGGTCAGCAGCTAGTATATCTATGGGCACCTTGGGGAGTTTCTAGCATCCATTCCCACCACTCAAACAAAGATATCCTGCTACGAAACTGTGCTTTCAGAAGGCCCTGCAGGGCTACAGGGCTCTTTGCTTTTAATGATTTCCTCGTGCTTTTCAACTCCTGGGCAATGTCTAGCTTTTGAAAGAGAAAAGAAATCAGCTCTGCCCATTTTCAAAATGAAAAGTTTATCTCATAACAAAATCAGTTTTATTTATCTATAAGTTTTAAAATGCTGTAAGCAAAACTAAAAGAAAAACAAAGACTTCAAGCAGGAGAAAACATTGTTTGCCTTACAGCGATTTTTCCCAGTTTAATTGTAATGAGAAAACCTTTCTGTGCTTTGTAAAAACCTGAAACTGTATTCCTGTTTTCCACTATTTTCAGCCCAGGTGATTTTCTGAACCTGTTGTTATTTTTCAATGTGGGAATCCCCAAAGGGTCTGTCTTGCAAATACTTGTTCAATCTGCTCTTGAATTCAAGTACACTTTTTGCATTTACAGCAACCTTTGGCAAGGAGTCCCCCAGCCTGCTACCCCCTCCAAAATGCCTGATCTCCAAGCTGAGGAGCACTAATTTATTCAGTTATTCCTTACATGGAAACTGATCCAAAAAAGTTATTGTACTTTCTGCCTTTCTCTAATCTTGTTTGTTCTGCTATACTCTTGTTGAGCTAAGAGTCCCAGACATGCATGCTGTATTTCAAATGTAGCTAAACTGATGGCAACCCGATGTTGCCTGGTTTGTACTCCATTCCTTTAATTTGATTTGTTTTTCTCAGCGCAGCCGAGCACTGAGCTGATGTGCTGATGGAACTAGCTATCATAACCCCAAGGGTTTGCTCAGCGTGGTAATGGCCAGCTCAGAGCCCACCATTTCATATGTGGAACTAGGACTGTATCTCCCCGTGTGTACCATTTTACATTTATCCACACTGAATTTCATCTGATGGTTTACTGCCCAGTCGCTGCTCTAAGAACCTTCTCCAGTTCTGCACAGTCCTTCCTCTTTCTTGTCGACATCATAACTTTATAACATCACCAAACTTTGCCTTCTCACCACTCCAGCACAGACCCCCACAGAACCTTACTACAGACCTCCTCTACGAGAACACCCATTTACTCCAATCTGCTGTTTCTTCTGTTTCAGCCAATTATATATCCATGCCAGCAGCATCCCTTTCATGCTTCATTTATCTCAGAAACCTTCTGTAAGGAGCATTATCAAAAGCAATCTGGGAATCCATGCAGAGTATGTTATTTGGACCACACGCTTTTTCGCCTCCTCAAAAGGTGCCAAGAGCTTTAACTTCAAATGGAATAATGTTGTCAAATTAAAATACAGTCACATGTTTTTGAAAAGCCAGAGCTGTTTCTCTGAACAATTTAGTCAAACAATGCAGTCCTGTTTTATTGTTAATTTCCCATGATCAGATATATACTGAATGCTTTCTCTTTATAGGTGCATTACTCAACACTTAGCTGCACATTTTATGAGAACACCATTCCCTACAGCATCTTCTGCTAAGAAGCAAGCTCTCCATGCATAGAAGTCAGAACCACTGAAGCAGCTTGGTGGATTTCATTCATACTAGCCTTCCTTCCTGTGGTATTTGGTAATCTGGCTTACTAGATAGCTACAAAAAAGGTTATGAGATCTATAACACTATTTTCCCTTGATGGTGTACGGCTGAGATATTTACAGGTTCAGGCTGCATCTAGTAAGGAGGTTGAGGTGCCAGACTTTTATTAGGAATGGAACATCAGACACCTTCACAAGTGAATCACTGGAAGCTCCAGCAGGAATGAAGAAACTTTACTGGGCCTTTTCCCTCTTCCCGTGAAACACATTTTATGAAGTTCTCAACTAACTGTTTCTTACTTCTTCTAGCATGCTAATAAGCAGATGTTTACAATTTAATGATACACTTTATGACTACACCAAATTACTTAAGTGAGACACAGTGTCTGGGTTTGGCTATTTGCCTGTGAGGTGCAGTCACCCCACAGTTAAGGGCAGGCAGTGCTGGTTTTACCTTCCACTCCTGTTCGCACACAATTCCCAATTTGTTAGAGTTCTCGAGGTAACATGGTGAACCGGCACAATTACCTGGTGTCCTGGCCATGACCCTGCCTCTGACATTACCAGCCTGAAAGGTCATAGCCAGTTTCTGTTGCAGCAGCTACTTCTGCCAGGCTGCCCTGGATGCTGGCATAAACCACTGCAGAACTGGCCAGGATCTGATGCTCTGTGCACATGAGAGTGTGTGTGTTTAAATACAGAAGTTGTTCTTGTTTCTCATGTTCTTCACAGTGGCCTGGAACATAATTTGAAACTGTTTGCAGATCACCGAAGACAGGAAAATGTAGTCCATGAGCCCATGACAGACAGAGAAATGTCAGTAACTTGCTCACCTAATAATGGTTGTACGTATCTCCCTTTGTGAGCCACCATCTACACTTGATTTACCATTTGCCAAATGGTAAATCAAATACATAGAGAACAGGAAAGGCTTAATATCTTCCCTCTACATGAGCTGAAGTTGAGCCAGAGGAGTGGAAAAACACCACCGTAACTGCTGACAGCCACAATAGCATACCAGTAAAGACCGGTACATTATTCATTAGAGCTTTAGCAGGTCCAAGGATATAAATTTGTCACAGTGGAATTTGGCTTATACAAAACACCCAAAACCACCAGTGGAAATACCCTGGAAAAGAGGCATCAGAAATTATGAGCCAAGCTCTTCATCCTCTGTGTCCCATTGGCTACTTGTGCCACAGAAAAACCCCTTGTTTTCTTGAAATCTGTTTCTTCTGTTCTTCCCTATACTTCAGTTCTCTTCTGCTTCTCTCTATCATTTGAGTGATGCCCAGGTAATTTTCCTACCTGCCTTCCAAATATTCGTGAAGGTCCTGAAAGCTTCATTCTCCTGCCCTTCTACTACCACAGAGTCATCAGTAAATGCAAGTTCAGCTGCTGCCCCCGTGCCAGAGTCCCTGATCTAGCCTGTTTCCACACCCACCTCCTCAACTGACACCTCCCTGGAGGTGGTGAGCCATAATGTTAGGCTCTGCAGGTGCTATAACAGAGCTTTTAACCCACTTCCACACAGCCCAGGGAATGTGTCAAGTCTGACCCATCTTCTACAACGATAATTAGCAGCGAATCGTTCTGGATACTCTCTGAGGCTATGCTGGCTTATGATGTTTAGTTCAGTGACGAGGTGCAGTGACGAGGTGCAGACTACTGCAGTGGGTGCTGCCCTCCAATCCATACCCACTGTGCTGTACGGTTTTATTCCTTAGCATAAAAACATTTCAATTTACTATGTCTTACTATTACAAGGTGGGGGAATTACTAAGTTAAATGCTGTTAGGGTGCTTCTAATACTTGCGGAACTGGGGTGTGTGGGGTGTGCAAGGAGATTCTTAACACAGGATTTCTAAAGCTATGTTTTCTTTAGTAGCAGTCCAGTACATTTACGGATCAGAGCAGCCAGATGAGTGTTACAGGCTCTAGTAAGCAAGGCCACTACTAAGGTAGATACCATTCACATTGTTTTGTTTTTTTTTAAACTGAAACCTGACTTTGACTGCTACTAAAACTATATACATGTAAAAATGACCTACACAAGTGTCTGAATTCTTGCAGTGCTATTACTGACCACTACTACTGGTTACGTTTTACAGATGACAAAGCTTAACTTCTCCGTTTCAGAAGGAAATTCTGTTAACACTTATTGCACTCAGACCTATATTATTAAATGAGGTTGTCATTTAAGGAGAGCATAAATTAGTTTTAAATTAATTGTCCAAAGCTGTCTGAGTTTGCTATATTGCTATAGCTAGAATCAGAATTCAGGAATTGCTGAGCAGCTTGACACTGAGCCATCTATTTCCATATCTGTACTAATATTAAGGCCACAGGATTAGTCCAAACCCTTTCATATAGGGAAATTAAATATGACACAAATGACACATGACAATGCCATCAAAGCCTATGAAAGGAAGAAATTCAGGCTTGGTCACTTATATATTCACATTAGTCAAATTCCAGTCAGTATATAACGACGCAAAGTTTTAGAAGACTTTAGTCAAAGCAGTGAGTTTAAAGATTAACATACTGTTAAAACTTGAAATATGATGCTTATCAAACCTGTTGGCATGTAGAGGTTGAGAAGAGGTGACAGTTTGTGACATCAAATATGTGTTGCTTTGTATCACCAAAATTATGTAAAGTGCAAAGGTTTATCAACTGGAATCCAGACCTCAAAAATCCTCAGTCTGAACCCAGTCATGTTAGAGATTGCTGCTCTTTAATTAACAAAGGCTTTTTATTTTGTCATATGGCACCTTGGCAAATCCCATGATATCATGTTGAAATGCGTGAAAGAGATTTCAGTGAAGCTAGAGAACAGTTTTTACAAGATAATTGTATACATTTGGTAGTATAATTGCTCCAGTGCCAATTTTGGCCTGGTTTTTTCTTTTTTTCATTCATTCCAGTCAATGGGATGACATGGTATAGATGGAAAATAATTGAATAGTCCTCTGCCTGAACTTTTGAAAGCAGAAGCAAAGTAAAATGGTATATTTCTATCTTTATATAGCTCACCGAGTACTGCTGTTTTTTTAAAAAAGCTAGTAAAAACAAAGTCAGCTAGCCCTCTTCATCTTAGCAACATTCCGCTTCCATTGGTGTATTATCTTTTCCTCAATTATTTCCCTCCTTCAGTATCTTTGTCATTTTCTTAAAGAAGCTGAACAACTCGAAGTTCTGAAGTGCATCCTTACTGACGTGAGAGCAAAGAAACCTTGAGTTTTACTTACACACCCCCTCACTAACGCCCACCAGAGCTCAGATTGCTTCATGTTACATCCTTTCTCAGATGTAATAAACATACTAATCCACAACTTAAGCCAGTGAAAAAAGCAGAGAAAACAATAATAATGAAATGGTACCTTAAGTGGAATGATGTGAACTGATTTTTTAAAAAGATTTTTTCCTCCTAAAACTGAGCTAAAACATCACTCATTGAACCAAATCTATCACAGACTTAAACTGGACCATGAGCTGGCCCAGAGTGCATCACTATACACACACGCACACACCGAGCAAATAAAGCTGAAATACTGCAAAAAATGTGATAAATGGAAAGAAATCGCTAACATCACAAAACAAGTTTTAAGGGAAGGACACCATAAAGTTAATTCCCAAATCTTCAAGGCAAAATGAAGGCCTAATTAAGATGTTTGGTCAAGGTTTAGTAGCTATATAAAGAAGGCACATATACGTTCTCCTCCCTGAAGATAAATCAGCATGTAATTACTGCAAGACCAGCAGACTGGGAAATTAAGAGGAAACCCCCTTGTGTTACAGGCCCCAACTTGCCTGTTACCTGTATTCCTGCTGATTATCTGGAGCATCGGTCTCTGCCAAAAATCAAGATGAAATTTTAATGTAATGCAATTTCCTCATTTTCAAGAATGAACATGTGAATGCAGAATGATAATCCAGCCCCACTGCACCTTTCATCTGTATAGCCTCTCACTCCTAAAGAGTATCAGCAACCTGACTGAAAGGGAAATCCGATGGTCCCATCAGCTCCTACATATGAGATGCAAAGAGAGCAGTACACCATTTGATAGTAAATCTATAAATATAAAATATATATATTTTTAAAAATAAAAAATACTGTCTCATAGCAATACTATAAAATCAAGTACTGAACACTATAACCATCTTGCCTGTGCTTCAGCTAAACTGAACTGTTACATGCTTCACCAGGAACTGCTTTTAAAGCAGGGAATAAAAATCAACTAAATTTAATTTGACATGAACCTGTTTTAAATGTCTTTCTATCTGTGGGATTTGGGTTATGCCCTTCCACTCAAGCACACATACTCTAATAGGTAATCAGTAAACATAAGCAGAAAACAGTAGAAGTTTTATTCTCCAAGGTGAACACGAACAGTATTTATCCTAGGATATGCTTTCAGATTTCTTTGAATTACTGGTTTACAAAGTCCTGCTGGGGGAAAAAGGACAAAGGACTGGACCCCATAATCAGAGCTATAAGTCTTGCACCTCATTGTGTTATTTTAGGATGCAGGAGGAATGTATTTCATGTACCTTGAAATGCTTCCCTTCCCCAGGAGGAATCCTGAAATGCTTTCTGCTCTTCCTTTTGAGTGGCCCACCTTCTGTTCCTAATCATTTAGCAAAGGCTTATCCGAGAATGTAAACCTGGTTGCATAGATTTTAATTCCTGGCTTGGGATGTATCCATAATTACTATTGTTGTTGTTTCTCACCAACATGAGTCACCATCTGGCAATGAACTACAGTCCAGGAAACTTCTGTAACTTCCCCTTAATTTAATTCTTCAGGTTTCTCACCCTTGTATAGCATGATATTACCAGAAACCAATCCAGATGTTACAGGGAGAGGCAGGAGATAAGTAGCTACTAACTGGCTTAGACATTTCTCTGTAAGGGTTGAATTCACAACAGTTACTTTCAGACACAACTGCAAGCAATCACAAAAAACTTGAGAGTTCTTTTAACTGGAGAATAATTAAATGAATAATTTATACAGGTCATGATTCAGCCAAGCATTTAACTACACAGTTAACTCTAAGCATATATTGAAATCAACTGCAACTGGTTATTAACACATATGTTAAATTAAGTCGTGTTTCAGAATTTTGTGAAATTAGTGCCTGCCATGTGAAGGACAAAACACATCTGTGACATATAGATAGCTGCTGTACTGTAGGTCTGAGTCTGTTTAGTGTCAAGTAGGTTTGAGCCAGGACTTAAATTAAATTTGAATAAACTGCACCTATGCTAAGCTGATGTATCTGAGAGCTCACTTAGAAAAAAACCCATTTCTATTAAATATGGTTAAAGGAAGTATTTTTCCCCCAGAAAAAAACAGAAAACAAACAAAAAACAACAACAACAACAAAAAGTAGAAGAAAAAAAGAAGGGGAAAAAATATGGACATATTTGAAATTAAACATCAGCTGCAGTGGGTTCCCAAGCACCTCCACTCTCTGGTAAGGGCAACTCTCCAATCTGAGAAGCAAGTATGTTTGCAAAGGCCTTGAATTCTTTGAATTCTGGCAACTGAAGTTCAGAGGTGATCTCTTCAGTCAAAGAGAAGACTCTCATGTGCCCTTCTATCTTGGAAGACTTTTTGTACCTCTATTAAAAAATCCTGTGATTGATTCTGGCTTTCTGTAGTGGCTGGAGTCATCTTTTTCCCTTTTCTCAGTCTCCTGCCAGGGTCACGCTGGAGCAAGAAAACGATGGCAGCATTTACAAGCTTCTTCAGGCTCCCTGGGCTTAGGGCACTTCCCCTATAATCCAAAGGGGTTTTCTGATGAATGCCAGACATCCACAGTCCCCTCTTTTGTAGTCATCCTTACATATGAACTCCTAAGCTGACCAGTGAAGCACAGGGAGGAGCATCTAATACATTTGTGAGAAATGCATTAGGGTGTTGGGCTGTATGCATACAATACGGTCACCCATGGCTGAAAGGGACACTGTGCCCTATGTCTGTCAGATTACCCAAAGTCACTGCTATCACTAGAAAAGTCTTAGGTATAAAAAAATTTACTTATTTAGAAAGCACAGATCTGCAATTATAGGATCAAGTCAGAGAAGAACCACATGCATTATTTAGAGCCTTAAAAACGACGATCCTCTACAGCTGTTCTTGCATCTCAGCTTATGAGTTTGTCTAATTGCCCCCTCCTAATCACCTGGGCTTGGCTTTCCCTGGAGTGTTCGTAGTGCAATGTGTTTCTTAGACTTATGCAGAGACATACTCAGAGATCATCAGGCTGCGATCATTAAAGATGGCTTTAAAACCTGCTCAGACCCACTGGCTTTAGCTTAAGTACAACCACTTCTTTTTTCCTGCTTCCCGAGCTCTCTTTTTCTGTGAGTGGGCACAGGGATACCACATGATAACATGGGGCACACAGCTTTCCCCTCCCTTCTCTCTCCTTAGAGTGTTTTAATTAACATTTATATTATATGCACTCATTACCACATTCCTGGCCTCAGCTTTAAACTGGTCATTCTTGTTACAAGCCCTCTAGGACATAGTGGTAAAACTTTACACATCTTATATTGTAGCAATTATTAATCACAGGTACATTTTAGTGATTGAACTGCAGCAATTGCTACCAGTCTAAACATAGTACTTAAAGAGAAACAAATGACAACACTGGGAACGGTGGTACCTGCGTAGGGCCACACTCTCTTGACCCCATTAGTTTTATAGGACCCTTTGGGGGCTTTATCACAACTGCAACTATTCCACAGCCCCACTGTGTCTGGACAAGTAAAGTGCTTCTGTGGCAGAGCAGGTGTGTTGGATGCACTTATTAAGGAGAGCTACTAAATCAGCCGATGACCAAAGTATACAATTTGGATGCTGGTTGTTAGGAAATACTCCTCTAAAAAGCATGAAGCAAACCAGAAAATATTTATTGGCAGAGATGGAGGTGCCCAGCATGATTTCTCTTTAAAGCCTACAAGAGTAACACCTGCAATAGATTTTGGACACAAGAAAGAAGAGTTGAACTTGGGTAAATCCTTGCGGTGGGACTTCACTGATGCTTTTAGCCAAGAAAAGAACAAGCAGCCACTAAAAGGAGGGATTACATCTTCCAGTTGGACTTTGGCTCTCCTGCCCACCTCCTGCACCGACCTGGTACAGTCAGAAAAGCTATCTGGCTAAAAAGTATCTTTGTTGGTATTACCGGTTAACTTTCAGCTGGATCCACTCCCTCTCCTGCGTGGGTGGAAGAAAGGCCTTTTCTGTACCTGTATCAGCTTAAAGGGACTGTAGGAACATATCGTTAGCCTAACTATATGCTGGTGGAGTTTCAATATTTTTTTCTGATAGCACTTCACCCTTTTTGTGTTTGCCTGAGCTTAGGGTGATTAGTAGGCATTTTATAAGAATGTGGAACAACTGAAAGAGGAAGCTGAAAGGGAGGCTTTATATGCAGGCTTAGCCTAGTGGGAATACGTTCTTTCTTAGATCCCTCTAATTGCTTTAATAATTAAGAAACAATTTTACTAAGCTATGTTACACTTGATTTTAATAAAAGCACTCATGTAGAGCCAGGAATTTAAGCAGCACTTCATGTGCATACAAAGAAAAACACATCCCTCTTCAGCTGTGCCTTCAGGAGAAATTAATAAAATGTGTGTGAATAACTAAACTGAGTTTTAAATATCTCCTCTGTGTTTACGAATTCCTTCTACGCTGACAAAATGAATGACACTGGTCAATAAGTGCCCTACCGTGCTGCTTTAGGCACTTGCAGCTCTGATGCAGAAAAGCACTTGACAGCGTACTTCACTTTAAACAGTTAAACGATCACATTAAACTCAACAGAACTACATTTAGACATAAAATAAAGCATGTTCTTAAGCAATTTTCTTCTGGAGGCCTTACTCTCCATTGTTTATATAAGTCAATAAATTTTCACTCTAAGTTAAAATTAGCCAGGATTTTCAAATTCAAGACAATAGGAGATCTCCGATTGGCAAGGGGTGGAGGCTTGGCAGCTTTGTGTCTCAGACCTGATGTTCTAGAAATAAAGCTTGAAAACCACCCATATGTATCTTGAAATGAAAGGGGGAAACTGATCTCAGTCTGGCTGCCATGAAAACCCAGGGTGGCTCCACTGAAAAAAGAAAAACCCTCTTGACTGATCCCTCTGAATTTTCTATGTTTTGGGTTATTCCTTTACATTTGCTTTTCTCCACACATTCCCAGGGTTGGTGAGATCCACCAGTGCATTCCAGACCTGGTTCAGTTAGGAAGCCTTTGTGGAATATGAGATGTTTGCGTGATGAAAGTAAGTAGCCATGTGAAAAGCACCTACTAAGGCCAAAATGAAGTGCCGCTTACCTAAAAGGTTTGATGCAGAGAGGTACCCAGCCCATAATACATGGGTATCCCAGCCACAGCTAAGGAAGCAAATATATATATGAAAAGCATGGGGTTTTAATATTTGTTTTAAAATCTTCACGCTTAAAAAAGCGTTTTAGAGGCATTAAATTTTTAAAGGACTATTAAAAGAGTTTTCTCATCAACCTGCATTTGGAAAGACTTCCTTTTAGCTGCATGACAGCTCAAACAAGAAACTCATTCTCTATATCCAGCTATCCAGCTGCAGGGGTAAAATAACATGAGAAATAATTTGGGGGGGGAAAGAAGCTCAACAAATGCTGTCACAAATGGCACCTGGAATAAAAAATACCTTTTGCACCACACCAAGGTAAGACTATAAAGTCACCCTCTGTATTTGCAGCCAGCTGCTGGAAGGTTAAACATTAACCTGCCAAGGTGGGAATTTCTGTGCCTTTGAAAAAAAACTCCCTAGTCGCGGGGAACTGCCAAAGCCAAGAATATTTGTCCTGTAGCTGTAACTACAGCTGTTTAGATGACTCTGCTGGGCAAAACGTCCTGCAGCTTTTCACTTGTATTTTCTTTGTCACTAGATGTCACTGTACACACAAGCGTGTGCCGGGGACTCCAGGCCAGCTGGGTGCTGATGGCCTGAGGACGTGGGAAGAAGTAACATCATGTTTGAGCACTGCTGTTTGGCTTTCACTTTTGTCATCTGGACTCGCATCCACTTCAGTTTTCACTTCATTTTGGAGCAGAAGCAGGTTTATTCACTTTTTCAGCAAATGTTTCACAGCTGATTTGAGGAATATTTTTTTTCTCTTTTAACTATGAAAATTCCATCAATGAGACACTTCAGCATATTCCAGCTCAAGCTGTCAAACTCAACAAGCAGAGGAGCTGTCATTTGAGCTGTTGCAGAAAGGGAGTTCTTGCTCACACCCCAGGCGGGCCAGCCAGGCTGAGTTTAAAGAACACCTTTCCATGAGCTACTGCTCAGCGTGCAGCCCGGGAGCAAAACCTAAATTACAGCTCAAGTTAATAACAACCTTAACTAAACTAAGGGTGTATTGAAGAGACCCACATCAGTCTCCCCAGCTCGGATGGGCTCACAGGTGAGCCCATTCTCCCCATGTGCAGGCAGCCAGCAACCAGAATTCGCCTTGCTAAAACACGTCATCCTGCAAGACTGAACTCAGCCCACGGAAAAAGCAAGCTTAAGACCTATCTATCGTAGTGTATCGTCAGAGTCCTTTACCCTTAATGAATCATCCAGCAATAGATGAACCCATCTCTATTGTCCATACACACACTGGAAAGCAGATGACAATTTGGCCATAAATGTCTCTCAGTTACTTTTTTTGTGAGTATCTTGTGAGATTTTTGACTAAGTCACATAATTGGTGTGCTCTGTGATTGGAAACTGAAGCAATAAGAACAAGAAAGTGGAAATCGAAGTGATTTCAAGACAGCTGCACCAATTTCTCATTAAAAGATACTTGAAAATAGCTGTGTGATTTTTACTTTTTGGCAAACTTCCTCTTGGACAAAATTCATTTACTTAAACATTCACAGATATTAAATTACACGAGTCACACAAGGAATTAAAGTGAGCGCACAGGGATAGATATTAGCTGTTGTAAAACAACACTACTCCAGAGACTTCTGATTTACATCAGTTAGGAATTTGGTGAGCAGGTTTTATTTGGTTCTGTGTTCATAGATGATTTCCCATTTATCCAAATTTACTAGAGCTTGTTAAAATTCTCTTTGACAATTTCAGATAGGAGGCTTTATAAACCACTGACTTTATTTTTTTGTATAAGAGATGATACATCTGCAAAGAGTTTCTTATGACTTCAAGATAGGCTCAAGGAAAGGCACTGAATGGTAAAGGTAGATTAAAGCATCTTGATCCTCAGCATCCACTCAATGTAAGAGGAATAAAGGACCGTTTTATAGCTCCACATCCTTTGCTCTGAGAGGTACTTATCGTATCATACTGGATTTGGTAAATAACTATTATTGAGGTGCACAAGGGTAGAAAGCATGCAGGAAAAATTGCGCCTTCTCTTCACACGGAAAATTCCCAGTGATAAAATCTGAAATTTCATTTTGTTTGCACTAAGAAAAAAATTGGCAATATGTCTGTCCTGTGACTAGAGGAATGTCTGAGCATTTCCAGCTTCCTGCAAGTGCATGTAAATTTACAGTGTGGTCTACAAAAACATTTATGCATATGATTTTGACATTTGCTTTCAAGAAATATTTATACACAGTTAAGCTGAAATACTGAGTACTCGGAGAGAGCATGAATGAGAAGCAGTCATTGCAAAAGGCATTGGAGTAGAAATTCCAACATAATACCAATATTTATGCATTTACTTGCTCGGCCACAGAATACCAGATTGCTGGCTAGGATGAACCAATGTCATCATCCCACTATTACTTATGTTAGAAGACAACTGATAGTGCCCATCTTCCTTCTCTATCTCTATATATTCCACAGATTTTATTTTTAAAAGAAAAAGATCTCTATAAACTTTTGCTGGAGAGAGAGAAGTCCACAGTGCCTACCATGGCTTACCCATTTCATTTTACGGCAGATAAAATCAACATCTGACATATTCTACTCTGTTGCTTCCACACCGGCTTCACTCTGCTGGGGCTCAGTTCTGAAAGCAATTATGTTTCCTGTGGCAGCCCATCACCTCAGTTCAGCGATAAAATCATTTTGATTTCAGCACTGTGTAAAATTGAATGAGAACAGTGGAGCGAGATAAGTTCTTCAGTAAATTAAATCCTGTCTGAGTATTACTAAAAATGTTTCGGAGGATTTGTTTAATATCTAATGCACCACTGCAAGCAACTAGTTCCAATAGTTCCAAAACTATATGGGCAACTCTGTCATGTTAATTTTCTAACTACATAATTACACCAACAGAAATAACAGCACTGGAAAGAAATCAAGCTAACAAGCCACTTGCAAAAACACTATAGTTCTTCTAGATATATAAAAACTCTTCTTCGTATAAAGAAAGCATTGTGTGAGTATAAATTTGATGATTTCTGAAAAAGGCTTTGAAAATAATTTGTGAAGGAGTGAAAAAACATGAAACGGTGAGAAGGCTGCCCTGGGCATTCTCCCTGGCAATCGCCACATTCGCATTTCAGTCCTGTCTGGTGGCAGGTACCTACCCACAAGTGACACCCGGCCCCTCAGCAGATCAGTGCTGGCACAATGCATCCACAGCTTTTGGGGAGCTGACTCTGGGCTGGCCAGATGGTTAAACGATAACTGGGCTTTGGAAGCTGACTGCGTCCCCTCCCCAGTGCCTTGTAACCGAGGCGCACACAGTTCCACAGAAAAATGGTCCCACTGGAGATCCTTATGAGACTTTCAACAGTTACAAAATGTCCACATATAATAAAATATATGTCTCACGTCCATCTGCAAAGTGCTGGACAGGTACATGAAAGGACAAATCCTAACATATCCTTTTCCTCCAGGGCACTGCAAAGCCCTCAACGAAAGTGTTACCTTTGGAGTCCCACCACAGGAAGGCAGGCCGGCAAGAGCCACCTGTAAAGGGAGCCATAGGCACTAGGGGTACAAAATTAAGACAAGAAGAGGGGGGTCAGTCACAGAGTGAGGACAGGAAGGCTTCAGCTGGTGGAACCAAAGACCAAACAGATACCCAGATCCAGATCTCGCACGTAAAACCTGTACTGAGGTGTGTACTAATGCATGTACTACTAGAGCCTAGTAACGAGGGTGTTGACTTTAACAGTAATCAGTTACTTACACCAACGCTCTACTCCGGTAATGTCACCTGCACAAGACCTGTTTACTCCAGTGTCATTTAAAAGTTTATCTTTGGAGCTTACAGGTTGTTATTTTTCTACTCAGGAAGAGTGTCAAATCCCATTGCTATTCACAGCCTCAACGGAGAGAGAGAAATTAGGACCCTTGATACTGCCCCTTGTTTTGTGTATGAAAGCTTTCTTCCCTCCTCCCTATTGATTTTTAGGCTAACGGTTTTCATGATCCAAGTTTGGAAACTCGAGTATCACTTCAGTAGTCAGTGTGTACAGCTACTGCACAGGGGAAAAAACTCAAAAGTGAGCAAACTGAACAAGGACTTCATATGGACACTTCAAAGGCTAGGAGATACCTTCTATTAACCAACTTTTACAAGAAGTTTGCTCTCTCCTGCTTCAAGACATCTCCTTTAGCACATTCACTGATGACTGCTGATGAGTAATCAAGGCAGCGGCTTGCGTTTAGGCCTGGGGCAGGGAAATAAAGGCTAGGGATCCAGAAACAGAAGAGATGAGTAGGACTTCTGATGTTGCTCTACATAGTGGCAGTCTCAGCCAGGTCAAAATTTAGCCCTACAACTTTCTTTTTACTGGAAAATATCATGACACAGGAATTCCAGGTATTTGTGCATCGTTTGTTGAATTCACATGACCAGGCAGCGGCTGCTTCCTCGTCCAGCAAAGCAGTGGGAAGGTTTCTCAGCTGGTTGGACAAGCCGTCGTCAGGCCCAAGGCTAGCTCTTGTAAGACTGAGGTCGGTTTGCTGGGCCATCCTTGGATTTTGTCATTGACATTACCAGGATCTTGCCGAAGCTGTTTGCCGTGTTTCACCGACTAATACTCTTACAACTGCTTTTTGTCAGAAAGGAAAAAAGCTCACATTATCTTTAAAACAGGTGCCAGTAAAGCCCATTTTTGGATGACTGTTTTTCCCATCTAGGCATACTGTAGGCTAGGTGACGGTTCACCTGCCATCAACACATCAGGAACTCATTCAGCTGTTACACTACTTTCTTTTATTGTGCTGTAACTGCCCTGTGGTGCATATAATCATCTCTGAGCAGTTGGCCTGAGGCAATTAGTGGAATCCCTGCCCCTCAGGTAGGGAATAAATAAAGGATCTGTCACCACCAAATAAGCTGTGAAACAAAGCTCTGAGAACGTTTGCCGAATCAGGTGACCAAGAAACCAAAGTTGCTGAGCCACTAATGTACTGTGATGGAAATAAGTGTATGATACAACTTGGCTGCCAGCATCCTTAATTACAGGACATGGCATCATTTGATTCACAATGGAATAAATGGATATATTTATATATTTGGAGGTTTGAATGAGGATTTCCTGATTTCCTGATGAAGTCATTCCTTTATTACAGCAGCACCTTTCGTGGTCCTCTACAGCTAAGGTCAAGTCAGCATTTCCATTAAAAATATCAAACCTATTTTCAGGGCTTTATTATTACTCATTTATAGAAAACCTCAGTACCGGATGAGACTTGGCATACAGGGCCTCAGTCCAGGGTAGAGAAAGGGAGAGGTGGAGACTTTTCTCCCTTCTTAGCTTTGTGTACACAAATAAATATACAAATGCTAAGTAGTAGCAAATGATGTTTTTTAAAGACTAATAAACCCTGCATAAGCTTTTTCCTATAAATCCTAAACACAGACTTCTGCTCTCGAGTACATGGGGGGAGAATATTGAAAACTATTAAGTGTTTTTGTCTGGGAACGTAACTGCTTCCCATGTGCAGCAACTTCTTTTCCAAGAGCAATTTTACAATGCGTTTTATTAACTGAAGACTCTGTGCAATTAATACAACAGACTGCAGACAAGGGCTCAGCACAGTAAACAAACTGAGAGTTTTGTTCCAGCGTTGCTCTTGTATTGATGTAAATGCAGATAGCTCTCCCAGAAGCAGCCAGACCTGCATGGGTGTAAGACCTCTGCCAGGGAGAGGAGGAGTCAGGCCCTGTGTGCTCTGCCCCAGGAGCCCTCCAACAGAAGGTTGTAATGACTTCAAAGGAGCTGTTGTGCTCTTTCATGGGAATAATCAATGTACAATGCAACCTTGTTTATCCAAAGGGCTCAGGTGACACTTAGGACCTCCTGATAAAAGGTGGTGGGGATGAAGGAGGGAAAGGTCCAGGTGGGCATGACAAGATCACCCTGCAGGCATCAGGAATCACCTCTGCCTGATAAAAACTGGGAGGACATGTCCCCAGAGCCCTTTGGCCAGCCCTCTCTGCAGCAGACACTTTTTGGAACTCATCCTCGTATTGAAAGCAAGCTCCCATCACAGCTCACAGCAGCCATGTGGAGACAGCATGGCAGTGAAAAGCCTTATTCCTGACACACGCGGTGTCAGTGCTGATAGCATATTTGTCCAGGACTTCTGCAATGTGACGCTGACCCTGCTGTGCCCCAGTGTGCCCAGCTGCACATACTTACACATTTGCGTTCTTCCATTTTGGGGAAGGAGGCTGCATGAGGAGCCTCTCTGCAGTCTGCCACATGCTCAGCCTTGTTCGAAATGCCAAACTTTGAGAATCAGAGTCCTGGGCCTGCAATATCCAGGAAGGGTGGAGGCACCTGAGCTGTCAGGTTTGCTGGCTGATTATTTAGTTTCTTTATGCTTTGTGCTTTTATCTGTTGTTCTTGGGACCAGAACCCTGGGTCAGAGTCAAGCTCAATTATGATGGTGCTCCGCAAACACTTTGTAAGAGCTTTTTCCCAAAAAAGCAGACCACCTGACAAGAGACCTACTTGTCTAAAATTGCACACCCACACATGGGAATTTTAGATTTTCTAATGACTCGCTCATTGCCTGATTATCCTGTGCACACTGCTAGTAATGGTCTGGCCCCATGCTTGGCTGTACTGTATTCTTTCTGGCACTTCCATGTGGCTTTTCTGATGTTTCCATTGATTCAAATTGAAAGGGAAATCCTGAGCAATGCGCTGTTCCTAGAAGATGGCAGATGGGGTGGAGTTTGGACTGCAGTGCAGCTGTATAAAAGGGAATGAAGGAGCCAGGATTACAAAGGATTTATTTATGGACAGGCTGAGAGTAAGTTTGCCACCTATATTTTAAATTTTGACAATGTCCTGTTTTTATATTTTGCAGAGCCCATGAAAATGGAAGATGCTGCAGCAACTGGGTCTTCAGTCTTATGGTAACATAGAGCTCACTGTAATTAGACAATATGTGTTTGGGTATTTTGCTTTGTAAAGTAAAACTCCTGAGCCAGAAAGAAGCCCCAAACAAAACAAAACAAAACAAAACAAAACGATGCCCCAGCAAAACATATGGTTTTCTCTTCTTATTTGGTGACATGGAAGTGGTAGGATGTTTGGGAATAAGGAGTAAGATAGAGGAAGGATTAGGTGAACACTGACTTATCTTCTACATTGCTGTCACTCACAAAGCTGAGCTAGCTCACAGACATTTCACTCACAAAAGGAGAAGCTTTCTAATATGACTGTCCTCTTGGCACCAAAGCTGCATCCACTACATCTAACATACTCCTGGGGCATGATGAGCTCAGACTTACTGAAAACTGGTCTAATGGAAATGGTGGTTTCAAACCCTGTACATTAACAGGGACCATTTCAGAATGTCTCCAGGACATGCAGTACAGATGTGCCAGAAGAAACTACATGATGATTAACCTCAAAAACATTTCTAATGCAGGCAGAGTCTAGGGTAATTCCTTTCCTTATAGCATATTCAGTACTGCCTGGCTAGGGATACTGTCTTTTCATCCAGAATGGTCCCATATAGCACAACCAAACATGGGAAACAAGAACGGGTAAAACAGCTGTTACATCCCCCTAAATTCTACTGAAGTCTTAAATATCACGTCTGTTGCTTATTCAGAGCCCCATATTCAACAGAAGAAAGCAAAGCCAACAAGAGTTACTACAAAAAGGGTTTGCATAGTGATAGCAGGCTCACAGTGAAGTGGGAATACATCCCCAATCTCTCAGGTTTGAAACAATGTTCTGTGCTGTTGGAGTAGCATCCACGGCCAACATCAGAAGCCAGTGATTACCTTCCCTTAGGTCATCACCTAATACTCTGGCAGATTTTGTGCTCTAACTCTAATGCACAGAAATCCTTAATGGTTTTTTTGCACAAATCTGCTTGTCTAAGTGGACTGGAAGACGGTAAAACATTGAGTGTCTGTAACAAATGTTTCAGGCTCACTAACATGAACCAGAAGCCAACAACTGATGCACTCAGTAACATCGCTGCGTTGCACTAACCATTTATGAATGCAAATCAATTACTGCAGCCCCTTTATCTTAAACACACACATTGCTAAGCACACAACCTCTCCAGAAAAGTCTTTGAAGAACATGGGGACAGCCACATAGGGACTGGATCCCACCCAGCCCCACAACTGTTCCTGTCTCCAACAATGACCAGTAGCAGAGACCTAGAGCCAGACTATGAAAAATAAGGCGATAACCTGAGTACACTCTAGCTATATGCCTGACATCTGCAGACTTTAGGTAGACAGAGAAGACTGAAGACACCGTTTGCTGTTTGCACTTTGGAAACTTTATGTGCTCTTGGTGCAGTGACCTACAGAGTAAGGAATCCCTAAGAACTCCTTAATAGGTGGTGTCTCATATAGCTCCACTGAGACTGAAAATGAGAAATAAAACACAGACTATTTGGGAGAGTTGCCTGTATATTTCACTGAAACATTTTAGATTTCCAAATGTTTCCTATTATTTATCATTTTATATATTTGCTCTTTTGAATTCCAAGGTAATGGGCCAAGTCTAGGAAGGCTAGAACAGGATCCAACCAAACCAGAAAAAAAAAAATTAATTGTAATTTTGCTAAACACGACTCAAGCCCACAAAAGTAAGAAAACTCAGGCTTAAGGCTCAAATGCCATCCTTGCCTCTGTCCGCTGCCTTTCAAGGAGTCTCCAAAACAGGGGTGATTTCACAGGTCACACGCAATGCCCAGGCACCACAAGATAGGTTAAGGAGGGAGTCCCAGCCTTAACTCTGCATGTCGCTCCTTCTGTGGTTTCAAGTCAGACTCAGTGTTAGTACAACCTATTTTTTGTGGTTTAATAAATCACATATTTTAGCTTATGTAATGACTCAGAGTGAGTGATTGTATTCTCTTCTGGCCCAGAGGTGGTGTGATCATATCCCAGCTCTGTAAAGCAATGGAAATCAATGGTTGCTTCTGGATTCATTTCAGGCAGGCTGGGGTGTGTGGAGGTGGTGAGGGGCTGGCTCAAATTTTGAAAGCTTACTAGTTCCAGATGGAGTTGTTTACAAAAAATAAAACATTTTTGAATCAGCTTGTGGTTCAAATCTCCTTCCTGACCTTCCCTTACCAAAACAGACTAAAAAGACATGGCTGAGTCCTTCTGCTGACTGACAGCCTGTTATACACGATCTAGTTTTCTCCTTGTTTTAAAACATTTCACGAGTCCAACTACCTGCTGAAGTTTAAACATCCTTAAGAGCTGCACGGGGATGTGAAGTCACACGCAGCTCAGTGCCAAGGTTTGCTCTCCTTCACATCAAGCAGTGAAATCTGAAGCTGTTCACTGCTGCACACATCCTCCTCATTAAAAGGCTTTCCCATTACACAGAACTCTCTTGCATGAAGTACTTTGGCACCCTGATTGATTAAATCCCTTTGAAATCGACTCCGTTACAACACATCTATGTTGCTGTGAGAAGGGGGAGGAGTGGAGGGAGACTTGCCTGCATTATAAACTTTTGGGCTACTTTGCAAAGCAGCAGGAGCAGAGAATAAGCAAAGAGCAGTTGTGGATGGGGTCTGACTCTAATGGTACAAATGGCAACAGCAGAATCGGATTCAGGCCTGAGACTGAGCCAAACTATTGCTCAACTCCACGTTGTCCCTGACACCCAAGGGCCAGACCTTGCCCATCTGGAGAGTGAGGCCAGCTGGAGCATCACACCGGTAGGGGCATGAAAAGCAGCAGAGCGAGATGCCTGCCGGCAGGAAGCCCAGCCAGAGCAGTGGCACCCGCATTTTTGTTATTCCAGCCGCTGCTCAGCCACTGGCCCTGCTGTCTTCAAATGCTGGGGGCAGCAACTGAGAAACGAACCTGCTTTGACAGATGTGTGGCAGATTTCCTCCATGATTAATTGGTATAAGGGACAACCCATTGCCACTGCAACTTTGTTGAAAGCTCTTTCTCCCATCAAACCTCGAGGACTTGGGACTCAGCCATGTACATTTACAGAAGTCACTAGTTTCTCATAAATAAGACTAGAGAGAATTTGTTGCAGGAACTGTGTCTGAAAAATGTAACCTAGTTTACAATTTGAAGGGGGTTTATTACTTCTTCTTTTTTTCTTTTATTTTCTTTTTTTTTCCCTTAATGAATCAAATCCAAACATCATGTCTGGTATTGTTTGTACTCTGTGGGCAGCTTATAAGAAGCCAGCAAGAATGGCTGGTTTTCCATATACAGTTGCCCTGCTGTGATCCACAGAACCCCCCCTGCCCTCTTCAGAAGACATTCCTCCCCTTTGAAAACGTGGTGCGCAGTTTCCTCTCACGTAACACAACCAAACAGGCCCTCATCACATCCATTTTAAGCGGGTTATATTCAGAACATGTGCGAAGTTGCTGGAGAGAAAACTGGTTTGGTGGGGTCAAAAGCAAAGAAGCAGGAGAGCTGCCTATGAGCATTCTGAGGGGACTGAGACCCATATGACAAATGTAATGCACTATGTGGTACACAGCAATGCTTTCTGAGAAGAAAAATAAAAGACAAACAAACAAATATTTGGAAAAGTCTTCTGAGGAAGAGAGGGAATTAATATACTTGCCCCATGTAGTTTGTGTCAATTTTCCCACTTGTAAACATGTGACTTTTCTGCCTGAAGACAGAGAGAAATACAGGGTGAAAGCTGTTTCCTTATCCAAATCCCACATCTCACGAGTCCAAGAAACAAAGACTCCAAGAAATAAAGTTTTAAAGTGAAAATAGTTCTCTTCAACTTCACAGCATACAAAAATACTGCTCAAGTGCTCAGAGACTCTGCGTGAAACGAAAATGAGAGTTCATCATTCTGAAGAATAATAGAAAGAGAGAAAAAAAAAAAAAAACAACTTCTAAGCTGCCTTTGCTCTGGCATCCTCTAACCAGCACTTCACATATATCTTTTAGCTATAGCATTTCACACATCTGATTTTGAAGAGCATTTTCATATTTCCCTTTGAATTATTGTGTTTTTCTTGGTTCTCATTACAGCAATGAGGGGACCCAACACCCCTCATAATGAAAGGCAGAGCAAGGATGACAATAAGAATTGGAACTTCCCACCAAAGTCTGTGAAAAAACAATTACACTTCTATCTGAGAAACTGGAGCGCGGCACGGGGGGGGCCAGCAGCCACACCAGCTTACAGAGTTTGTGCCCACCCCACGTGCTGGTTCCCAGCACCGAACGCAGCCTGCAGCCTCTTGGCTGTGACAAGCCAGCAGTTTGTGGGGCCGCGCTGTAAACCACGGCAGTGAGTGGATCCAGGCTTAAAAATAAACCTGGAAAATAATAAACCCAGATCAATTCACTGGTTTGATTTAAATAAAGCCACGTGAACAGATCAGCATTGAGAGGCTCATCAGGGTGAGAATAAGCACCTGAAAGAGAAGCTTCTTAAGTCACTACTGCTGCCACAGCTACAGCCTGCTAAGCTGGGTTTCATGGTGACATTTGGGGTAAGGAATGAAGGATCTGCAGTGCAAAACATCTACAATTCCTCCAGCGAGAGCAGTAAGAGAATGGCTGAACTTCACCCAGCTCTAACCATTGCCTTGCCTCTCCAGGCATGGCAATTTGATTGAAGCACTCTGTACACAGTATGAACCCTCCACTACTCCCTCTGCCCTGGGCTGAGGCTCCACTTCCCCACTTGCATCAATTATTCTCCAGCTTCCCTCCCTGCCACCCCCTAGACTTCTCTGTGTTTCAACATTCTCTCTCTTAATTTTCCTTTGGAGTTAAAATAAACCTTTTGAAGAGATATTTCCTTTCCAGTGTCATACACAATGTAGACCAGGTCTGCATTTGATTAGTAAATTCATCCCATGCTGGTGTTTTTGTATCCTCAGTGTCATGTACATTTAATAAAATGTGATTCCCTTCTCCGTCCCCACTTGTTTTTTTTTTAAAGGGAAGATGTGTGTTAAAGTGATAGGAATATTCTTTACAGAGAAAGGAAAAGGAATTCCAAAGTGGTTAATGACCAGAAGTTTCCAAAAGAGCCAGCAGAAGTGGCAGGCAGCAAGCACATGGGCCACTGAGCACTTCCACGTCTTCCAGCCATGTTTGAAGGCAACAAGGACCTTTGAAAACAGCTGGGGTGCTTCCAGCTGCCTCTGAAAACTTGGAGGAGGTATCACTGCCACTGCCTCCCCCCCAGGAGCCTTTCTTAGGGCCCAGAACCACCAGTAACCCAGCGGCTGCTGTCCAAGAGCAGGAGGGGAGCCAGAAGCCAACGGTGATAACAGGGAAGAGCCATGGCAAAAGCAGTGTTTCTACAGAGAAGGGAGATGGATAGCAAAGTGGCATAGCCAGAGGTGCAGTAAGTAGTAAGGACCTTACACTTGGACAATACGTGCAGAAGACAACAAAAACAAGTAAAAAAAGCACAGAAATAAGTGCCCAAGGGTACGGCTAGGTTCTGGGGAAAGGTTGGAGCATGGGGGTGCAAAAGGCAGTGAGAAAAGGTGTAGCGATGACGAGGGAAGGAGCTGACAAAGAAGCAGAACTGGGAAGAGTATGGAAAGAAACACTGGCAGGCTGTGGCTCACGGGTTTCCAGGCTGAAGCTAGTGAACCTGCCTGCAAAAAGCTGTGGAGAGGATGGAGTCACCTCTGGCACAGCAGCCTCCTTTTGGCTGCTCTTGGGATATGTTCAGAATAAAGGTGGCATTGCAACAAAAGGGAGAAAGTGTTTTTGCCTTCAGCTGGTAACCCAGCTGCTACCCTCCGAATCAGCCATGAGGAGCCCAGGACAGCTCAGAGCACTAAGGCATCTTACCCCTCATGTGAAATGCGGCTCAGCAGTCCCTCCCTTCAAACTGGGTTACATCCATCCTTCTGCACTTGTGTCCTGCTGACACAGATGAAACTTCATGCGAATCTGTACAGGACCATAAGCGTCACCAGCACAAATTCAGAAATACCCAGACCCTGCTTAGAGGTAAAATGTTTCAGGGTTATGTTTGCAGATGGGGTATATTGGGGCAGACAGGGAAAGGAGCGGCATTGCCCAAAGCATAAAAACACCGGGGGAGGGGGACGGGCTTTAGTTCAATCAAATTAGATATTCTATCAGGATCTGTCAGCATTGTTTCTCCACATTTCCCTCAGCTCCCAGAATCAGTCCAGAGCTCAGATGTGAACAATGAAATGTTAATCTGATCCATTGCAGCCAGCAATTTAAAAGAACCCATCCCAGAAGTCACCTCTTCTACAAACATACCCATCTAAAAGGGATATTAGTTGATGCTTTTGCAAAGAAATGCTAAGACAAGGCTGCTTTTGTTATAAGAAAGATGTCCCAGTGACAGGCAGCTGCTGTGCCATGCCACGCACAAGACTGCAGATATGAATTACCTCGCAGTGAAACATCTCAGGCACCAGTATTTTGAATGTTTATCATCAGCTGGTGAAATGAAAGGGGTCTCCAGCATTTCAGAGAGGATAGCCAGGAATAATTGCTGACACAACATCTTAGCTGGCACTTTCTGGAAAATAGCCTCATTAAGAGTAAAAGTAAGAAGAGGAAAGCTTACTAGAGTGCTTGCAGAGACAGCTTACGTGGAGGAACTGAAAATGAGCAGAAGGGTTGATAAAAGGCATAGAGGTTTTACACAATAGCACATTCTCCTATAAACCACCTAATTCTTCTACTTGGTATTCATCACTGTCAGAAGCCTTTATAGCAGTGAATGAAGGCTTTATGCTTAGCCTCATTATCAGCTCAATGATAGAGGGCAAGCCATGCACATGAAGTTCAGTACCAGAGATATGTTGTTAAAATGCTGCAATTTGTCAGCATTTAGATAAACAAATGAGGGGCAGACCAAGTGTGTGAAGTGACCTCTGCAGCATTCATGGGATATTTTGCCACTTGTTCTGAAAAAAAAAAAAAAAAAAAAAAAAAAAAAAGTATTCAAGTTGCTCTAGATTTGCTTGGGTGGAATGAGAAAACATTTATTTAAAAAAAAATCTCTTTGAGCAAGATGGAGGTTTACTCTCATTTACTTTTAAGTTGTTTCTCTTTCTGTAACCCCGTTCTTTGTTTACTATTGTGCTTCCCATAGACCCTGACATTCCAGTAAGGCTTCTTGGGCTTGATCCTGAGCAACTGGACTCGCCAGCACATTCCTGGTGGCTTATTTGCCAGGACAGTCTCAGCAGCCTGTCAGTCTGTAGTGTGAAAAGCTCAAAACCAAGTAATAAACCATGTGAAATGATAACGTATCACAGTGATGTAACTGAAGGAATGTGCTCTTCCCTACTTAAGCTAATAAATAGAAAAGCCAAGCATAAAAGGAGGGAAAAAAAAAAAATCTCCGTAAGGATTTGACACTTTCATTCTTTCCCATTGGGAAAGCTGATCTTTTAGTTTTTATTTTCAGTAATATTTACTCCAAAGCTTACTTTTGCCTGTTTTCTGACAATTCTTCCTCCCAGCACTTGGGTGAAATGTGCTTGAAGAGCAGACAATGCTTCTTTGCAGAGGACTCCATTTCTTGGTTTCTTACAGAGTTTTTAATGATGCTGTGAAAGCCAGGCACCCGAGAAATCAAATCAAATGAATTGTAACACTTTCTGAAAAGCGAGATTATGCTACAATGGGGTTTCAATCACCTCCAGGAGAATGTTTGTCTGAAATCAGGCCTTCCTCAGATTATACACAGCTGTTGAGTTGCCTAATGCATTCACAGTTTTCCTATGTTGAAGGAAAACCTTGGTGGCATGGGATCACCATCAATCTCAATACCTCATACAAAGTGGAGTCACTAAAGTCTCATTTGCAGCCCCTTTTCTTTCTGGCCTATACACAAACTTTTCTGCTCATTTCAAGAGAATTATGTGGGCTTAATTAAGTGTAGTAACTTATTGGTAGCACAGTGCCCAATCAATGAAATGTGCAGATGTGATGTGAAATGATGGGGGGATGCTGTTGTGAAGAATACAAATCAGGGTGACGGCTATTATTTGTACCCAAAAGAAGTTATTTGGGACTCAATTATCCCATTCACAGTAATTGTGGTGCACCAGATGGTTACAATGCATAAGAGTCTTCCATGACCATAACATTTCTTCCGAGTACCTTTTCTTCTTCTCTAATTCACCATACGACGATTAGTTTCTTATTGGGTGTTTATTGAAATGAGGGGGGCTAAGGAACAGATTTAGTGCATCAAGGAACAAAAGGGAGGGGAGACCCATGAATCAAAATAAGAGACTGCAGCTTGCTCCGTTGTTTTTCAGAGGCCTTGAAATAGTCGCCTTGCAGCTTATCTGCAATGACCTTCCCCCTCCCCTCCTTTCTCTTGCCTCCTTTTCTCCCCAAGTCCAGGAGATGTAAAGTTTTTCAATTCTGACCGGCTGCTGTGCCGTCTGCCAAAGCCTTTCCAGCCAAGTGAGCAGTTTTTCATTTAATTCACTGAGTTGTTCTCAATAAAATTAATTCCTTCTCATCGGCACCATTGAAGCAGCAAATAGGAACAAAACCAAACGAGGTTGTGAATATAGTGCTGGTCATTAACTAGGGGCACTGACTCTATCATCTGTTCATCCCTTCGTCTCATTGAGGTGTTTGCAATATGAAAGGAAAAGCAAAGTGGGTGGGGAGAAAAGGAGAACAGAAAAGCCTAAGGAGCGATGCTCTCAGCCAGACAAAATCAGCTTATGTCCACCACAACCAGTGAAGCAACAGCCGTCTGTACCAGACCGATTTGGTGCTTGCATTGGCACTATCCTAAAGCTCTCACCCATCACCTGTGTGAACCAGTCGCTCGGACGTTAGGCAAAGGTATCTGAACAGGCATGTGATTTGCATGTGCAGAAAAAGGGGAGCAACCAGGCACATTGCAGCCACTGACTTTTATGTTTCAATCTTCCTCTTTGAGAAAAGCAACTTTCTGCCTGGGCTCAGGTGTAAGTCCTGCAGACAGCAGGAAGGGCTTGCCTCAGGCTCGTACTCCATGACTGGCAGCACCATGCCGAGCTCTGTGCTTACAGCAGCATGGGAAGTATGCTGAAAATGAGTTAGCCTTTTCCCTTGGCAATCACCACGTTGTAACGGCTTTTACCTCCTAACCCAGCAGTGTCACGGCACTCCTGGACTGTCCTGGTGCATGTAAGGCTTTAGTTTTAGCATACCTGTTGTTATGGTTACATTTGTTTGTTAAACATAATGATGATGTTGGGAGTAGCACATTCGTGATTTTCCTGATTAAGACAACAACGGCATAGCTCTGGTGGCGTCTACTTGAAACTTGATCATGTGGCTTCAGAGGCTGGTAACCACATCCTACTTTGGGGTTAGCCAAATAAAACTATATTTTGGTTTAGTGCTGCTAGCTTTGAGGAAATGATGGTTATGAAATTTGGGCCAGAGTTTATGTTTACTTAAACTAAGGCTGCCACAAGACCAAGTCCATCTTTCCTAACAAAGGAAAGCAGCATATGAAACGTGCCTTTTTTGATAACATTTTTCAAAGGTGCTTTCCACCTTAAAGACACAGATACTACAGGGCAACTAGTGTTCTGAAACCTATATTAAAATGACACTAAACTGCAACCCGCAAGCTCAAGTCACGCTTTGCAAACTGTTTATTATTTGCAAATACATAAAACTTGATGACATGTATCACATAGATCTAATTTCAACCATGTCTTTTCTTTAATAAACAAAACATGCTGTGTCAGCAGAGCTATAACCAAGTGATGATAACAGCTGGTTTTCAGATCATGTACAGATCAGAAAGATAACTTTTTTCCTCCCAAAACAACAAGAAAATGGAAAAAAAAGAATAACCCCAGATCTGGCTTTTTGACACTCCTGAATAAGCAAGGGGCAGGTTTTCAAAGCCAGGTAAGGGTTTCAATATTCCTATCTACTGTTGTTTCAACCAGCTTGCTTAACATTGATCTAGGAATTGGACGTTTCTCAAAAGTGTCTAGATTCAAACGGACCATGCATGCACTAAGACATTTCATACCTATTTTAGAAGAAAGATGGGGAAACAGAAGGCTAAGACAAATGGTTTCAGATTCTGTTTTTTCCTTTTCTTGGTACAGGCCTGCTATAGTGACTTTGGGTCCCCATAATCATGTTTTCCATTTCAGTTACATTCTTTACTGAATGATATAGACCTCTGTACTGCACAAGAATCAGAGCCTTGCTTTTCTATCTTTTCTAGCTCAGGAAAAATACTTTGCACTGTCAGACCATATTTAATAGCCTACTGAGAAAAGACCAGAGCCAGAGACCTTCTCCAGTACATCGCTGATCTGGACAGGCAGAGGACCAGAGTTATGGGAACTACCTCACAGATGCAGACCTGCTTTGCCACCAGCAAAAGTAAGAATAGAAACTAGAAGCCCCAATTCATCTTCACTGCATTACTGTCCTTTCACTAATGAGATCAAATAGCTATATAACTTCTATCATGCCTTTTTGAGCAAATCCCTTCCAAGGTGAGCAGAGAAGCAGCTAGAGAGCAGAGACACAGCATCAATGATCTCAAGAAGCAGAATGGAACTTTTCTCCAGGGGTGAGCGGATTAGAAACAGTATAATATGTTATGTTAGGTGGTGAATAAAACTCTGGCGTCACTTCAGCCGAATGCAAGTCTTCCATTGACCTCAGCAGGTACACAATTCCACAGAGTGCTTTCTATTCTGTAGCTTAATGTCATCACAATCCAGGGGCATAACACTGGAAGTTCAGATTCTTCTTCAAACCAGACTGCAACTAACAGAATTTTGGCCTTCCTGACCATTATGCAGTTTTTTAAATGGGAATCATGTTAGTCTAAGTGAATTACAGTCTGTACCCTCTTTGGTAAACTTTAGGATAATTCCACATTTTAGCTCATAGACTTGCAAAACCCCAGTCAGTTCTCATCTCACTGCAACTGGGAAACAGAGTAGTTATCCAATATGGCTAAAACTGTAAAACTTGGTTCCCACAATGTTTTTACACTAGGTTTTAACCAGGATCCAGACCCCATTTAGCAAAACTGAGAAATGAAGCTAAGATCTGGTATGATCTCCTGCACAACTGCTCTAACTAATTCTGTACTAATTCATCTAAGCAAATTTAGACCCAGCTGCCAGTAGGTGTGCTGGAAGCTTCAGGGCTGCGGGGAAGTCAAATGCAGAGGGACAGCTTCTACCCATGACACTATGCATGTTAAATCCTCAAAGATCTGCCTTCCCTACAGTTACTTTTATTGACTCTTACTCACCCTCCTGTACCAGAGGGTTAGGCAAGACAGGGCGCTACTGGACTACATCTTTTCTAACACATTAGAGGAGTGATTCTCTGTCGTCAGGGCTTCAGGAGGATGTAGACTGATTTTTATGAGAGATGCCTAAATATCTCTGAAGAGCTCAGTCTTACAGCCTAAGACATAAGGGCAAACAGGACACTAAGAAGGCCAAAGGCCAGGAGGACAGAACCACGGAAGCCACCAGACCTCTCAGCATGAGGCTCACAGTGGGTGTGCACCCACATGCTGCCACCAGCTTTAGCTTTCCCAGCATTGCCAGTGAGACCGCTGGGCTCAGGTGTGCACAAATTCAGTAACAGACATTATGACAAGTTTGTGATGGCTCATCTTATACTTCGTCGCCTTTGATGTTTTAACTTTTCTCTTTTTCAGAAATTGTTCTGGTGACACTGTAGTTTCAGATTTCCAATCAGGCTGGCCTTATTTCAACAAAATACAAGCCCCTAATATTTATGATGTGGTTTTGTCTCCCAAGCAAGCAGAGAAGTTTTTTCCCATACATTTTGTTTTGATCTTATCTCTTAAGGGCTATAGTCCCTTTGTTTTATGCAGGTCTCTTATTTTTGTTCTTTAGTAAGAATACAACCATGCAAAAATATGTGTGATGAAGCCTTAAACCCCCTGAGACCTATTCAGCGTGGAACTTTGCTATGAACTTGAATGTACAAAGGAATGTCTCTTATTAATGGACATTTATATATCATCTACATAATGACCCTTTTTCTATTCCCTCTCCCCTTTTTATGCCTTTTATCATTTGACATGGGCCATACATTGGCTGTCAGAGCTCAGTTACAAGACCAAGATTTGGATGAGAACATTATACTGCGCTCTATGGAGAATCTAAAATATATAGTTGCCATTGACTCTGTCAAAAGCCTTTTTCCATATTTAAGGAAAGAGTTGGCATGGGGATTAGATCTAACCTTGATCAAGGTCGAGACCAGTCATATCTTTTAGATCTTTTGAATTAATTATAAATACTATCAGATTAGGTGGAGTTATTTCAGTTGCAGTGGGTTCTATGCCTTTGAAAAGCTATTTTCAAAATAACTGTAAATAATTATTTGTATTGATTTATATATGATAGTTTATCTATCTGGGTTTTTTTCAGGCAAGTTTACAAAGCATAACTACTCTGATAGCTGACTACAGAATACATTTTTGTTCCAAATCACACACTCTTCAAACTTAAAAATAAGCAGGTATTCCTTTTACAATATCCCTTCTCCTCAAACAAAGTTTTTCCAAATCCAAGAGAAGTATGGCAACCCAAGCACCCAAGCTTGGATTTTATTTTATTTTATTTTTTTAGCCTATGCAGTATTAATAGCGGAGTTTGCAAATAAAATGCAAACCTCAATTCTGCTGTCCTGTAATCTATTGTCCTGAAAAAAAAATTGACATTCATTTAGAACCATTCTGTTTCTGCTTGGCTAAAAAATTAAATGGGATGTTTAAGTAAGAAAGTAAAAAAATAGCACTTTGAGAACCAGAGTACTCATCCTCCATGTTTGTATATTTTCACCAAAGTCATACAAATATTTGTGAGGCTTGATATTTGTTTAGGATAAGGGTTTTTTTCCTGCAAGGCATGAAACTGATTTGCACCTACTGGTCCTAAACACAAAGTCCAGATTGCTACAACTTTCACTTAAACATGCAGGAGCAAAAACGACCTCCAAGGAGACTTGGGCAGAGGTTCCCACAAGAGCAGTGAGTAATGAGACCTGAAGCAGAACTAGTTAGGAAAACATCACTAAAACAGCTCCAATTGCCTACCCCAATGAAGTTCTACAAAATTTTGTAAAAAGAGAAGTCTTGAAAAAAATCGTATTATAATTTTATTTTGAGCAGAAAACTTGATTATTTCCTTTTGAAAATTAAATTTCTTTTCACGTTATGCTTAATTCTACATCCATAAAAAATACATCAACTGATGTAATCACAGTGTGCCTGAAGACACGCAGACTTGCAGTGCCCACACCCCTGGGGCCAAGCTCCGTCTGCCCCTTTGTGATGTTGGAGTCACAGCTTGGTACAGAAGAACATCCCCATAAGCAACCTTAATACACCCTGCAGAGTGTATCTCCCAGGGTTGTCGTTAGTCTGTACAGGGAATAGTGATGCAGGAATTGGGATGCTTAGTGGAGACAGCCTTCCTGAGCTCAGTCCTACTGCACAATGCTTGAAAGGGAACTTGGTACTGATAAAGTTGTTTGTTGAGACTGGAAGCATCTAACTTCTCTGCTTCTCCAAGCTCCCCTTTTTTCCCTTTCCTCTCCCTCCTCCACTCCACATCCTCTGCTCCCAGACCCCAGCTACTGCCCCCATGCCACCCGATGTTTTTCAGCAGAGCTGGGAGGGGGGAACACTTCTTGATGCACTGCAGATGTGGGCTGTTAGTGGTGCTTTCACATGGAACTCAAATTGCTTGAAAAGGTTTAACCCTGTGACTAAATTCTCAAACCTGCAAACTGTAAGCAAAGCCCATGCTCCCATCTAGGCTGAAAAGGGCAAGTTAATGAAAGAAACCCCCACCCTAGCAATTCACAGGATGCATGAAAAGAAACCTAAACCCCCCACATTCTCAATGCTAATTAAGCAATAATGATCAAGGCACAGAGTATTTCCTGGGGATTAATAACTAACTGGGAGGAGATGATGACCCCAGACAGTCATTAATCCTCAGGAAATGCCCTGCATCGAAGTTGTTATTGCTAGTTCAAGCTAAATATGTGAGAAAAGCGATTTTTTAAAATCCATCTTGCTGGAGGGTTTTCAGTATGTTTTCTCTTTGGTTGTGATTATGAGCCCCCTGGAGTAGGACCTCTCAGGTCCATCAGCCAACCAGATTGCACCAAACATTCTTCCAGACCCCAGCATGATCAGAAATAAAAATTAGTTCACAGCTCCCTTAAATAAAGTCTTCTGCAGATGTATCTTGCTGTTCTCTAGGCCTTCAAGGTCTGATCCTGAACAACATAAAGCCGTTGTCACCTACCACTGAACTCAGTGAGGAGCTCAGCCTCTGGACCCCAGATCTGTGTAACCTCAGACTCTCCTCATCTGACCAGCACCAAGCCCCTGAAGCTCACTGCTACTGAATACAGGCCCCGACTCCCAGATGTGCTTGATTTCAAGCACATACCTAACTTAGGCAAGTGTATGCTCACCTGACTTGAATAATTTAATAGATGATGCATACTAACCAGGTACCCTTTTCACCTGAAAGATCATCCTTAGGTCTTGAGCTCCCAGGAAATCACAGCCAATAATGGGGCACACATGCTAAAATTAAAGCACACAAACCATTTTCAGGAACTGAAACTACACTTAATGGCAACAGTCACAACCAGACAGGAATCGCCATGCTGTAGAGATCACAGAAGTGCAGTGGAAAATAGGCTTTGTGATCACATCGAGGCATTCTTATTTTAAATCTCCCTTGTCTCAGGTGTATGTATCTGCAGGGAACACATGCTGGGATCTTCAAAACAAACAGCGATTTCTATCATGCTTTTATAGAAGAGAAATGACAAGATGGTCCTAATAGTACAAATACTTTTGCAAACTATTCCTTGTAAAGAAGGCCCTGAGACACACACATGTGTGCATAAATACATATGCAAATATATGATTCTGTGATCCTGTCTGTACCCCCTTCTCTGACTTTTTCAGGTGTGCTTAAGAACCTGGCTTCTGCAAACAAAAAATTGAAGTTAAACAAAAACTTCTGTATTATCATTGGTAATCTTTAAATTTTACTGAAAAAAGAGCTTTTTGTATGCCATTAAATACTACTTTCAGCTTAGAAAGAGAAAGTAAGGAGAGAGAAAATACATAAAGGAAAGTCTCATCTACATTAATCTGCCCAGGTATGTTTAAAAAAAAAACATAAAGGCAATAGTATAAGTAATGAAAGTTTAACTGCTTTTTCTAAAATCTTTGCTGTTTAAATACTATAAGGGATAATAACAGTACAGGGAAACAATTATGTGGTAGATATTTGCATACATATGTAATATGCTCTTATTAAGAGAGGTTTCAGTTCTAAGCATCATTCTCTCATCTCTTCTGTGTCACTCCTTGTAAAACAAAATCCCAAAGGATGAAAAAGAAAGGTTTGATAACAATAAGCCCTGCCCAAGTCCAACTCTACATTTATTTGAAACCATGGAAAGCATTCAGCATCTAACAGGATTAAGCAAAAAGAAACTACTTAAAAGAAGACTGTTAAAATTTAGCTCCAACTACTGGGAAAATTTAAAAGCAAGTGATTTTTTTCCCCTACCTATAGCATCTCTAGTGAGAAGAGGAAAAAACAATAAGTTGATGCAATATACAAACTACAGAAAGCTCTTAAACTAACGAACAGCTAGATGAATTAGCAAAGTCCACTTTCACAGGTTCCCTGCTTTATCCTCCACATAAATCTCTTCACTTTGCAGCAATACCAGCCCCTAGTGTTAATAACACAATGTCAGCAATTTTGGTATGATTTATATAGGAAAACTACACTGAAAATTGCCTGGTCATTATACATTCCTTTAGAATCAATGAAACACTATAAATCTTTAAATACATTACTGCTCACACAGTTCAGACATACTCCCTAAATGTACCCTGACATTCATTAGAGGATACTTAAGCATGGTGTCGCAGAGGGAAGAAAAAAAAAAAAAAAAAAAAAAAAAAGAGAAAAGTCTGTGGGTTTTGTTTTTTTTTTAAATGGAGTACACCCAAAGAATATTGCAAGAACATGGTTGGAGATCTATTTGTCAGATGAAAATTAATAACTATTCTAAAATAGAACCAACTCTACTGCTCCGCCATACCATGAGAGCAGTCCCTTGGTCTAAAGTTTCACATTGGCCTATTTCTTATTAGCTGGGTTAAGCTGGCATCAAGGGGCTATCGTCTGTCAAAATATCAGCAGGAGAAACAATTGACAAAGCCACCACTTGAGAAAGTTGAGTAAACTGGGTAAAATGCAGTGAAAGAAGTTAATGTGCAACCTGGCACACAGTACCAGCCCAAGCCGTGAGAACCACTTATGTGATAATTGGTCCCTCACAATATCTTCTGCTCTGTAAAACATTGTCCTGGGCTTGTCTTTCAGCACAGGAACGGATCTCTTTGAGACGCAATGAAACACACACCCACCTGAAAGCCCCCTCCAGCTGACAGGGGAGGAATTCAGGTGGGAAAGCTTGCAATTTCTGAACAGCTACAAACAGTTTCAGGTAACTCCAGACTCACCCAGGGTCAGTAGAAAAAAGCAAGCCGTTTTTTGAAAGAAGAAGAAACACATTTATATGCAGCCATTTATTCAGTTCAGACAGAAATTAGTAACCTCTGGGATTCAAAGTATCTCTCTCTCCATTTTTATCCTCCTTGCTGTCCAGCCTTTAAAAAAATCCTTATTGTACTGACTGAGCATTACCAGGGACAGAAATGTAAAACCAGGCATCAGAACAGGAACAGATGAAAATTAACAAAGCTGGTCTGTCAACAAAGTAGGAACCCAGGCAGTAGAAATATTAGAATGCAGCAATAGATTATGAAACATCTTGCAATACAAGTGTTTCACAGGGCATCCAAGCTTCTCTCAGTCTTTCTTTATATACATATATATATGCACATATATATACATATATGTGTATACAAGTTTTTCAGATTTGGGGGAGTGGGGGCCAGAGTGACTAAAATCAAAGCGAGTGAAGCATCACCCCATTAACACCCATATATTTTCATATATGTATGCATTTTGAAAGAGAGCACTGCTGTGCAGAGGCGAGAGTGCAAGTCATCATCTGAAACCTGTCTTTAAAGGACAGAAGATGCAAAAGCTTTAAGTGGAGGGGTAAAATTCACCCTATAAGGCAAATAATTTTATTTTCTAAAGTTGGTTCACTTTGAGCTTGTGAAGTGACCTAGGAGACTGTTCTAAAATGAGATCTTCTTGAGAGAAAGGGTCTGATTTGTAGCTACTGGAAAATATGAAATCTGTGTATGTTTTGGCACATCTTTAGATTTTCAAGAGTCAAGAAACGGGCCTCTTTATTTTTTAATGATTCAGAGAGTGGCAGCCAGTCCTTAAAAAGTGGGACAACTCAATGTTTGTAGAACAAATATAATTTCCTTTATGACAGAAAGGTTCCCATAGCAGAATCTGTTCTTTCTTGTGTTGTTTTAAGAAATAGTCATCCATGTTCAGGCTTGTTGCTAGAGCAACAAACGTGGGCAAATGCTGTTCTCAAGAGATACACTCAATAGCAGGCCAGGTGCTCTTTTGTGTGGATCTGGGTCTTGTCATATTAACAACTGTGGATGAATCATGAGAAATTTCCTTCAGATTTCACCAAAGCTTATGATAGCCATAGTTTCCTACTCGGTTCATACTAAATCAATCTGTTTCATCAAAAGCACCATCCTTTTCGTAAGTAGTCATATACTGACTGCTCTCTCAATATGTCAACGGAAAAGTAAAAGGACAAAGTGAGTGTTTGGTATCCAAGATTAATAATAACCACTCTGGGATTTCCTTTGATGAGATCACCCAGCATCTCACAAAAACAGAGTACCCCAGCCAGAACAACTATGTGGAAATGAAAGAGATAAAAAGAAAGCACAGAGATGAGCCTAAGCGTAACTCCCATATGAATAAGCCTTGTATATCCTACTCTTATGCTTGATTGCCAAGCCAGAGTTGTGCAAAGAACATCGTAAAGTCTGCTATACCTGGACTCCATTTTGCCACTGGGGGAGAATGAGAAGTCTCTCATTTGAGAACCCACGTCCATGTGCAGATGAAAAGGGCTCCCTGGAGAGCGTGCTGCAGCACTGCACAGATTCCAGGTCAAGGATGTAGCTGTAGACTGGAAATCCCCTTCTGTACTATCTTCAGGTGTATATTTACTCAGATGAATGAAAGAGGTCCTAGAAGTGAGCTCAAACCCTGGAACCATGAGCATCCATAACACATAATTGCTAGTTCACTCCTTGATCATATCCAAACTCCAAGTAACTCCCTCCTAGTACCATATCCAGGCACAGGCTAGCAATATTGCTCTTTGGGGACTGCTCCCACAGCAGCAGATACAAGACACGATTTGACCACCTCAACAGTTCTGCAACACTATCCCAGCAGGCTTTACACCCTCAGACGCTCCCACGTGTCCCTGTGGCCATACCCCTGCGCATGTATCAGCAGTTGTGTGCTGTACAAGCAACAGGCTTCAGAGTTGGAACACAGCATCGCTATGTTTCAGGCACTTGATACTGGGAAAAACAAAAACCACAAAATGACTCAAATGCTAATTCTTTAGAACCCTCCAGGCACCCCACAGGGTTCAGATGAATTCCAGTTCAAAATGCTACGAAGCAGGAACATGATCGTACTTAATAATGGGCTAGCATCTGTGCTGCTTCACTTTGGGCACAGGGACTACTCTTTGCATCTCTTTTTAGAGATGTAGATGCAGAAAAGGAGACCTGAGGCCTCTGAACTAAAAAAGTTGTGGTTTTAGTCTTCATAATTTGCTTTCACTTGTCCTCAGCTGCTATGTTGGGGACTTTCTTTGCTCTGCCTTTTACCTGCCCTCACTTTAACTTAACTAGAAAAGGCTTACAGGAAAAACAGGCAACTTTATTTAGAGGACCTCAGCTCCTGCAAGCAGAACATCACTACAGCAGCATCACGTTGGCCCTCAAGCAAGGCCTGACTGGTCTTACCCCACTGCTTTTTGGACAGTGTAACTCATTGATTTTCTCCTAATTTACCATGGCCTAAGAGAAAAGCCAACCCTCCTTTCCTTGCCAGGGGAATATTGTTAGTAAACTGAATCCAGAGGAATTCAAGGCTGGTTTAGGCTTTGCTTGTAGGTCAAAGTCTAATGCTGTAATCATAAGAAAACCATAACTTTCTGTACCCTCTGCTAAGCCAGTACTAGCATATGGAGTGCTCAGCACATGGAGTGGTAAAGAGATACACATCTGGACTGCAGGTGTTCCACCAGATACTTGGTGACATTCCAGCAGATAGATTTCTCTGTAGGCACCCTCCACCGTTTATTACCAAGAAAGAGGTTTGTCCTAATTGGCATTAGCAATAACAACAATATCTCCTCCTCCCTAACAAGCTGGAGTCAGTCATACATGTCGTCCCTGCTTCCCTTTACTCAACTGTCATGATTAGACCACCCTCTTCTTCATCTGTTAGGCAGACTGCTACACTGAGGTGGATACCAGGGCCATCACCACCTGCAAGCCCTTTATTGCTTGTAAGTTCTTCAGCTGAGCATATTTTTTATTCCTCAGCAGCTGGGAAAAAACAGAGAAGAGCAACAGTGACTTCTTGAAACTTGAATTTATTCAGTTTTACTGGTAGCTTTCAAAGTCTGACCATTGTCTGCTGTGTTAACGAAGGGTCATGTGTCCACAATGGAAGGGGGGGAATTTACTAGAAGCCCTTTCAGACAGGATAGCTCTAAATACAGCCACACTAAACAAACAACTCTTAGGAGATAGGCTCCATTAATTCATCCTGTTCAAGCTGTGCTCAGTAGCTCTAGTATTCTACCAGTGAAGACGCATGTGTGTGTCTTTTAAGCAAGGCAGAAGTTCATGCACTTGTTTTGTAGGCCACTCCAGTTAGTGCTTAAACGCATGTCCCCCTGAAAGTATGCCACAGCACTGCAAAGAAAATAAAAGGAAAAAGAGAATTGAGATTTTTAACTGAAACATCAGTCTAGCCAATTGTTAATCCATATTTCAGAACATTTTTTTTCCCCGCTTCAGTTATATTTTCATTCTTCAAGGTATTAAGAAACACAGATGCTTAAAACTCAGTTTCTTCTTTAAAAACCTTAAACAAGCTACAAAAAACCTGCCACGAATACCTGGAATGCTCCATCTGAAGGTCTCTCCCCAAAGAACAGAGACTTGCCTCAAGCAAGGAGTAGGGTGTTTGTTTTAAAAGGATTTGTGGCATCCTGCTACTGCTTTACTTCTGTGACACCTTTTAGAATCTAGCTGAATACAAAGGCTAATTCATTACAAAGTCAGTAAAGTTTTAATATTAGGATTTTGATTAATCTCAAATTGTTGTGTTATTACAAAATATATATACGAAGTAAAAAGATTTCTGATAACAGACCTATAGAAAGCAAAATATTAAAAAGTCTGTGGTTGTTCAAGAGCAGTTAGAAAGAATCACTTCACACTCACTCTCAGCACATGAAAGCTCGTAAAGTCCCTCTATCGTGCAAATTCTAAAGCTTTCTTGTTGGTTGACTTGTGGCCATCTGTGACTGAGATGATCACATGAATAGCCCTTTCTGAATACATCCTTTTGTCTGAATTACTATACTGCCTGTTCCCACTATCATCTACTTTCTTTCATCCATTGCATCTTGACTGATAGGTAGACCGCAGCCTCTCTGGGCATGAAGGAGTTGACCTTGATTCCCAATTCCCAACTGAGAACTGCGCACACTAGAGTAGCAATGTACAGAAGCACGGTCATTACTTTATTCCAGGGTTTTTCTCCACTGGATGAAGTTTTTAGTTCCTTCTTACACACCTTACTCAAATTGCCCAGCTCCTGAATATTCGGGGTGGGGGGGGGTGGGGGTGATACGGGAATCAGGCAGAGTTGCTCATTGATCTGTTCTTTTCAGCTGAAGAGTTTTGGATGGGAAAAGATTGCTTGCTTCTCTCCTCCACCTGCAAATTTCTGTGCACTGTGGTCTGGGAGTAGTTAGTAACATACAAGGAGTACAAGAGGCAACCATTTACTAACCCACCATTGTATAAAGGAAGCTTATAACTCATAGGCAAGCCTTAGACACACAGCAATTCTGGATACGATTACTGTGTTGGTGCTACACACACTTAGTGCTGTGATGAAGGTCATTGTCTGGCCTAATAGGAAGAATGATCCAGCTTTTAGGGTGGTCACCCAAGCATTAGGAAACAGTGTCAAACACATCGTGCATTACACCACTTTAAAATGCTGACTATGGGGGCCTAAATTACTTGTCACAGTTACCATGGTGTGTAAAGTGAAAAGACCATTAGGCGATTCAGATATCCCAGAAGGAAGGGTAGTTAGGGTGCTCAAGTTCAGCATCACAACAGAGGGAACATTTTCTTGCTTTCTTCCAAAAAATAATTGTTCCCATACTGGTAAATTCTTCAAATGAATAACGTTTTATCCTCATAAAATTGTGAAAGCATCCAGTATCAGTGGTCCCAAACTGTCTTATAGAGGAAAATGATGGAGATCTTAACATCAAAATAAATTAGGTTTAGAATAAATGACAAGCCACAGGATGATCTCATTGAAAACTTGTTAAAAACAGAAAGCAGACCCCACAAACTGTTGTTTTTTTTTTAAAAGCTAGAAACCTAAATTTAAGTTCCCAGGTCAAGACTTAATTTCTCAGATGCCCAAGCAATCTCAGTTTTTGCCACACTTGTTGGCACACATGAAGGGTCTGGTCTGCAACTCCTTGACTCTTATGAGGATGAAGGCTGCAGTGTGAAGAAAGGAAGCTGTTTTAATTTTTGACACTTTATAAATGATCCTTTGAGGAAATTCAGTCACATTGGCATTGCTAGATCATAGCTGACCCTTCTTTCAGTCCCAGGTGACCTCAAGAAATACACCATCATGGTACCCAATGTAAGGAAGAATATAAAAGGAGACAGAATCAAGCATCTTTCTCAACGATCTGAACAAAAGCAGTGTCCATCTTCTGTGACTAACAGCTGAGACTGAGAATTGAAACCAGTTTATTTCACCACAGCGCATTAACGACAGGATGCTTTGACTATGCTATCCTTGACCCATACTATTAGGGGAAAGCTTCTTAAGATTTTCATATTCTCCAAGGCCTCCCTTTTTCTTGACCTGGACTGAAAACACATACCACACCACAAACGTATGCTATTTCAGGCACTTAGATAGAGTTTTACAATTCAAGGCTGTGATCAATTACTATTTGAGATTTAAAATGAGTCCTTTTTCCACAGAAGTGAAATCTGATGGTGACTTCAACTAGGAACTCCACTAAAGAACTGATATTTAAAGAAGCAGCCCCAAATGGATCCATCTCTCAAGATTTAGCAAACTCAGAACTGGCAACTTTTGTGCCAGATTTAATCATACAAACACTGTTACAGACTGAATCAATTACAGTGGGACTTGTGTATGTAAAAAAATTATGTGAAGGTAGGATGTAAAATTAGTTACGCTGCAGATACACTGTATATTTGCACATTGTAAACATTCATTCTACTCCTCTTTTTCACGTTATTTTTTGCCACTGAGGAAAGAGCTTAAACTAAGCCACTCATATTCTGGAAGAAGGGGCCTGGATCAATGACTAATTATGCCTTTAAATTAGAAGGGCGGTTGTCTTTGTGGTCAAGACAACACAAAAGTCTGTTCCATAGGGTGCATCTATTCCCCCAAGATGACTTTACCAGGCTACCTATGTAATTATGTTCCTAACTTTGACACAACAGTTAGGTGCCTGAAGTTGGACAAGATGAACACAGACCTAGAATATCCAGAGAGGGCATTATAGTAACTAATGTAGGACTACAGTCCTACCATCTCTATGCACTACTAAAAAAGACAATGTAGAGTCAAAATCAAATTTACTTCAGGTCCATGCAAAGCACTAGGTATCTAAGCCTGCACTGCGCAACACCACATCACATGGAAATGCTCAAGCTAGCCTGAAATAATGTCTACAGAGCCAGAAGTAGTATATCTTTATATAGGTGTGATATTTCTAACACAGTAAATAGCCATGATAAGTCACAGATCCAAAGCATTATGTTAATGTGGAATTACTTCTTCTGAAAGCCATGTGCAGGGTATTTGCACTGAACTGTGAAGGCAACACCACCTCACTGGGAACTTCCTGCTCTAACAGCGTGAGGATGTGGTCATGCCCTTAGCAAGAGCTTTCATTACCTGACTAAGTCATATTTTAATATAGCACGCAATGATTGCTGTGTGAAGAAAATACTATACTAAACCAGACTCAAAAGCTGGGATTGCAATCCACCTAGCAAAACTGCAGGAACAGGGATAAAGTGTTATTTCTGTTTTAGAACAAGTCTGTGTTATTCCTTCTGTAGAAATAAGAAAAATGCCTATAGCTCTTCTAATGAGAAGAGGTAGCCTGGGTTCAAGAGTGGCCCGGTACCATCTTTCTTTCAGAAATACAAGATTCCAACCAAAGATTCCTGTAATCTATAAGCGTTGTTAGGCACTTTGAAAGCTCTTATCTTGAGTATTTCAATAAAACTGCAAAATTTAGTAGCGAATTACACCTCGCATGACCTCAATGAAATTAATTACCCTTTTCCCCAATTAAGAAAGTACACAGTGAAATCATCTGAGGTTGAGATGCAGGCCAGGGTGTGGGTAACACTTGCTGCATTTCTATTGTTTAAGCAAACATGGGTCCAAACACGAGGCACATGGTCACATGGGAAGCCTGTCTCACAGCTGGAATTGAACTCAGATCTCTCAGCTTCCTGCCCCGTGTTCTTCCTAGCCAGCCTAACTCCTCATTGGTGCTAAGATACCTTAATGATTAAATCGAAGTTACTCCAAATGAACAAACTACTCGCATGGCCTTGAGGATTACAGTGATTCTCAGGAATATGTATATTCCCCCTCCCCCCCAATCTTTTTAAAGCATTATAATGAATTTTCAAGAGAATGCTCTGCAAAAGACCAAGTGAATTGCCTTGTTTTTCTGAAGTACATCTGTAACTGATCTTGCTAATTCTGAACATAAACAATTCTGCACACAAAGAAAAGATGCTGAAATTTCCTTTTTCCGTGACTGCATAGGTTTTATGTGCCTCCACTGTTATGCCTCAGTAGTACTAGGACCAAACCTGTCACACTGCAAATACAGCACATCTTGATGGGCCATACAGATGTATTCCAAGTGTTTGGGATATGACTCAAAGTTATACACAGCTGGCTTTCTTGGCTAACTCTTACCCTCTTGGAGTTTTATTTTCTATGTTTTCAATGCTCTTCAGCACATGTAGGTAACGGACCATGTAAATATTAAGCATTTTTGTAAAAACAGATCTGGATGTCCTCAATTACAATGCTTTCATCCATGCATTCCCAGTGATTTCCTTGAAACCGAATATATTGTTTTTCACAGGTATTTCCAAATCTGGTCCATAAAGGGGAACGAAGAGTAGAGCCAGTAAAATTTTTCAGCTGGAAAAATTTCCCATAAAAAGTCAAGGCTTCCTTGAAAATGAAATTTTTCATAGCACTCAAGAGTTACATTTATCAGAGTTGAAGGTCCAGAATTTTCTATTAACTTCACAAACACTCACTTCAGTGCGATTCTATCCAGGCTTTTAAAAATATCGCTAACACACTGTGGACATTCATAGTAAGAATTAAATCTGACAAAAGCTATGTTTTCTATCACATTAAAAATGTAAGAATTTTCATATATTTTTCTGCCTTATTATTTTCAATTTTCCTAACCCAGCATGTGTAAAGGCAGTATTCAAAATGTTTAAAGGATGTGAATTATTATCAAAGTCTTTTCAGTAATGAGTCATATAAGGAGTTCTGAATGGGTCTGAGATCTTTGTGTGTGAAAGAATAACTTTCTGATCCCATCACCTGGCTGTGGAAAGGCCTCAGTCGTTGTACAGGATGGGGTGAGAAGGGTCTGTCTCATCCCTCTGACATGTAGAGGCTCCCAGACAACTAAAAGTTCAGCATTTGATGGCAGCTGTCTTCCTGCGCTTTTCTGCTAAGCCCAGTATGATATTATTCTGTAATTACACAGCTTTCTTTTCCCAGAGAAAGTGAATTTTCAATTTTTTCTCCCGTATCAGTGGAGGTCAAGGATGTTTAGATATTGCAACACAGGTCTCAAAGATTTCTACATTCGCTCCTTCCCAAATTCCTAACATTTAGCTGTTGTCACTTTGCAGGTGGATGGGTTGCCCAACTGTCATTCTGTACAGTGGTTTTGTACAACAACTGGAGTCAGGTTTTTCTTGCCTCTTTTTCCTCTTTGAATTTTCATGGATAGTATTTGCCAAGGTTTGAGACACTGTGATTCATTGAATAAAGTCCTAGTGCATCCACCCGTCAGCATCTGTGCTGAAGAAGCCAAGCCGCCTCTGGGTGCATTCCCATATTCCATCAGGCTAGATACAAATGTACACCATTTTACTGCTTGGCTTATTAGCTCTAAAATCTCCAGATTCTTTACCTCATTCTGGCAGCGCAAAGCTGGGAGGAGGGCTTTTAGCTGAACATACATTCTAAAAACACTAGATTTAAGCTTCCTTTATATTGGAATGGAGAACTGACCAGAAATTCTTCAAAGCTGTAATGAATAAAAGGTTCACTACATGACTCAATGCACCACTCTCTCTCTCTGTTTGGTGGGGTGCTTCACCTTTATTACATATGTTATAATCTTTTTTAATTTAGAGCATACACTTTGCACCAGGATCTAATCTGTCTCACTCTTTCTTTACTTACCTTTTTATTACGAAGATGAATATAACTTGTGCAATTTTTTTTAATTAACATTTTCCTTGCTACTAGAACAGCTGGGCAAACTGATCATTCTCATTTTTCTAAAAATTGTTCTTTTAATAATATTTTTGTTTAATAGTATGATCTCAGACTAGAGTTTATTGCTGCTCTTTTTTCTTTTCTTTACAAGATTTCTTTTAAACCTGTTATTTTAAGTGCATGTAAATAGTTGTTCTTCATTTCAATTTGGTATTTGCTAATCCTGAGCAAGTAAGAACCATATACTTTATTCATACTTATCAATACACAGAAGTATTAATAAACACATCTTTTCACATTCAGTGTCCTATACTGGTTTCCAGTTTACATACAAGGTTTAACACCAGGTAATTCAAAGCCTCTAAGGCCAAAAAGGGCAGCCATAATTATTAACAGGTACTCAAGAGACTACTAGGAATTATGAGTTAATGTCTTTCATGTGTCTTGAATTCTGGAGAGGATTCCCTGCTTTAAGATGAAGCTGGGCACTTATTGAAGAAGTCTCACAAATTGATGAGGTGTCTTAGGTTTCAGAGTTGCATTTAAACCACGTGCTCCCTAAGCTTCATACTACTGACCTCTTGCCTCTTCCGTCCTATCTGCTGTCCTTCAATTTGTAGGCAGGTTCCCACACAGCACGTATTATTCTTTATTCTAGCTGCCTGCTCAGCTGGAATCCACATAGGCTCCTGGCTATAGTTCAGAGATGCCACTTTTTAAGACATGAAATGAACAAAGTCAGAGGTTTGATGTCATACCTATTCTGAGCTTGCCACATCATTCTGATCAGATCCACTGCACAGCCTCTGCAAATTTACTTTTGACACATCTCTCTATAGGTCCTGATGCAGCAATTGCTGGATCTGACCTATTTCTACGCTGTCTTCAAAGGAAGAACCTAGCAGCATGCAATTATAGCAGCATGCAATTATAAGATAAAAAGGATAACGTACGTTTCTTCCCAAATCCACTTACCATTTCCTTTTTAGGACTGAAAACTGGGAAGTAGCTATTTTTGCTGTGCCAGGGGCCTTCACTAGATTAAAGATTTCATTGCACAAGGTGCCACACAGAACCATATAAAAAATATGGTATTTATTCAGTCTAAATTACTTTTGGGGGTGAGGGTAACCTTAATTTAAGACATAACAACATCACACAAAGTGTCTGGAAGCATGCTCATAGATCTGGATTTGTTTCCATGTGTTTTTTTGGCAAAATTGAGTTTGGAAGTAGGATTCAGCTGATCAGTCTGAGTCAACTGCCATCCTTCCTAGTCAGTAGGAAAAGTTACGCAGCTGTTTCGAGGGCAGCTGTATAAATTCAACTAAATCACAGAAAAAGCTTTTTATTCATTATAATATGGCCTGGGGCAAAATAAAGCTGAAGTTATTAAACTGTAACTAAAAGCTAGCCACAGTAAAATATATTGAAGTCAAGATTTAAAGCACATACAGAGTATGAACTCCTAGTGCAGAGGGTGGAGTTTAAAAGAGGGAAAAACCTAATTCCACAGTGAAAAACCAAAATTCCTGAAATCTCTGTTCCTGTAGCCAGTGTGGATTCTGGGAGTTTAAAACTGGTACTGAATGTCTGCATCACTAAAAAGGAGAGAATCAATCCAGTAATTTTCACTTATAAAAACAATAATAGCAGCATGTTCTTTCAACTGTGACCTCGATAACTTTTTTAAGAGCTTCAGACAGCACCCTATGTCAAACGGTAGTTTTTTCATGGCAGGGTTGAACTGTTTTGCAAATGCAAGTTGGCCAGGATAAACCTTTATCTTCATTTACCCATTGTTACTTGTATTTTTGTAGCCTTCTGGTAGCAAGAGGTCACATTTCCATGAAGATAAATTCCTTAATAGACCCAACTGTGGTCTGAGGTCATTGCATATCTGTGCCAGGACAGACTTAGAAGTGATGGTGAATAGGAAGTTTTTGTGTTGTATTGTCCTGGCTTACTGCAGCTGGAGCCAGACAGCGTTAGGACCAGTATCAGCATGGGCTAAAGCAGGCATATCTTTCTAGTTGCTCATCACACAACAATGAGTAAATAAACACTGTCCCCCATCCAGACTGAGCTGTCAGCCCAATTAGGCATGACAATGTCCTAACACACCATGTTTCCTATATCTACACCTACAGTTTCTACCGCTCAGATGCCTGGGGTGATTTCAGATAGACGCGGCTGTATTTAAACACAGCTACACTGCTGGCAGGGGTCGGGTCTGCTGTGTCAACACTAATCCTTCCTGTCTACTATCAGCTAGTTTGACGCTTGATTTGTGTCAAGTTTCTGTGTCCACTGGAAGCCAAATATCACAGCTCTGAGATAACACTTTGCCCCGCTTTCCTCCAATCACTGAATAATTTTGTATTTTCTCTCTTCAAACTCTGAATCAAGGGGATAGCAAGTTGCTAAGGCAAAGTTGAATATGCCTGAGAGATTACACTAGAACAGACACCTTTCACTTCGTATCATTCAGTTCCAGTTACAAAAGAATTAACCAGAATGTCCTCAAGTACAAGAATTTTATGCCTGACATTTTGAGCATCTCATTGAAATCGCTCTTTTGTTTTATCCAGTGCAACGGAGTGGGTCTAATATAACACTGATCTTCATATACTTCTTATAATTTGACATAAAAAGAGGCCAGAGTATCTCAATATTCACATCAGACTTGTTCTAAACGAAGCCAAAGGCTTCTCTCACCCCCTCCAATCCACTGAACGGTTTGTTATGACTCTGTGATAAGGATCAGTATCTACTGAAAGATAAGCCAGGACCACCACTAATTTGGGCCTTCAAAGCATGCTGAACTACATTATACCACAGTGTGAAAGGATATGCCTGTCATGAAGGTGCCAACTCTTGTCAGAAGGCTGTTCCTCCTATTTTTGCACAAGAGAACGACTTTCCCAGGAGTCCCAGTAGCTGTAGGCTGAGCCTTTCATTGTATGCACAATATATAAGGTCCATAGTTCTGTCATGCCCAGAGATCAGCTATGTCATGCACATGGGTTCAAATGCAGACCGACACACCTGGATAGTTCTGAAATGCACAATCTCCACAAATGAAATTTTCAAATCAAGTTAGTTTTTCCTGCGTGGGAACATTTTGGTCTTCAGATGCACAGACACAACTGAATATGAGTAAAAAATGCCTAACCACCATCACCTAAATAAGTTTCCTGGCTCAGTGGCATGTTTACTGAACAGATGTAAGTCTGTGTGAGAAAAAGGAGCGTAACAGTTCTGAAAATTAAGCCATTTCTTCACAAAAAAAAAAAAAAGGTAGAGTATATACACACCTAGATACCTATTCATACCAGCCTAACCAGTCACCTAAGCCAAGAGTACTGTACACAGTACAATAACCCTCTACTGTTTTGGCATTTATGCCGTTGGACACTTTCAAACCCAAATTTTTCCCCTCATGGAAATGACTTAATAAAATTTTGTATTTGTGTTAAAAACTAAAAATTCTCTCATTTGTGTTATTAAAGCCACCAGATTTGAAAGTGTTTTAGTCTTTTCCAGAATATGAGCAAAAATAATACTACAAAATATATGTGCATATGATATAGTCGCTATTGATACAATTATATACTGTATGCATATCAAAGTTTAAATATATTTCAAGAGATTTAGGGTTTTCTTTGGTAAACAGTACATTAATGCCAACAGTAAACAGTAAGGCTCTTTGTTGAATGGGTCTGTCTCCACAACACGTGTTAATTACTCCTTATTCTAAATGTTTTAGCTCTTTTAAATTTAAGGGGTAGGTTATAAAATATAGAGTTCCTACCTTATACCAAAGTTACTAAACCACTCCAGCCTTTCACACATCAAGCCACCTAAGATTTCCGTGGCTAAGGCACGCTAGGAAAGAAATGCGCCTTCTCCATTTTTGATGACAAAATCTGACCTTGATCTCACTTGAGCCTTTGTAAAGGATTAAGTTTGGGACACAGAAATCCAAGAGGCAAACATCCCTTTTAAAATCTCATCTGGTAGCAAAATACGAATACGCACTCAGAAAAATAAGTCTTTAGTTTCAAAAACAAGACCATAATTAAAAAAATAAAGAAAATGCAAAAGTTTAACATTAACACTTAGGGTAAAAATAAGATGGTTTAGGCTACAAGAGAAGTTTAAAACAGTGCAACAACAACCATTATCAATCTTATCAGTGAGATATAAACGTATTACTTGTATTGCTATCTCACCAGTAGCAGTAGGTAAGATTACACTAATTCCCAGATACATTTCCATTTACCTGACTGTGTGCTTGCACATACTATGGTCTATCTTTTAGAGTGCTTAGCCTTCTAAAGCCACAGGGAGAGCAGTCAGCTCAGTTTCTTCACCACCTAAAATTCACTTTGATTTCTGTGGGAATTCAATAGCCACCAAAAAAACCCCACAAACCCCCAAAACAACCAACAAAACAAACAAACAAGATTGGAAGAGCACTCCACTGGTTAAAATCCAGGTCTCCAAAAAATAATCGCATTATTTTTATCTTCCATAAAAGTGGAGACTATATTAGGTTATGAGTGTGCCACATGCTATGGGTTTTTGTTTCTGTAGGTTAAACAGTCCTCAGGTGAGGACATTATTCACATAACCGGCTTCAAAAAGGAGGCTGGTCTAGCTGATCTCTGACGTCCTTCCCAATCTGAATTATTTTACAATCCTATACAAATGAAGAGTCAGATCTTTATCTGGAGGCTGGGACTGCATATGGAACCCACAGAAATGTAATTTGAAGTTTGTTTTTGTTTTGTTATCAGTCATTTTGAGTTCTTTTTCTCCTGATTTGATGTAATTTCTGAGTGTTTCTCTTAATTCTCCTGGTTGTTTCCCCTTTAGTCAACAAACCTTTGAAACTCTTGCTCTCAATAGTTTCTAGCTTAGCATAGATTACTACCACTGACAAATAAGTTATTTATAAGGAAAGCTCAAATATTCTTAACTTACTGTGGCCTGGTCCTGGTTGAGTGGATCTACTGTTTCTCTTTGGGTTGAAGAGTGCTTTCCAGGGTCTTTTTGGCATTTTGCTTGGTGCTGGACAATTGCAATGACAGATGAGAAAGTCTGTGATAGAGAGAATTTGTGGTAGACTGTGACGTGAAAGGGCAAATATTGGAACTGCTCATACAGCATGCAACTGAGTTAGAAGGGAACCTCTGACTGGCAGGAAATTCTGTATAACTGATCAGTGCTGAGCCTGGGCTAAACATACAACACCAAACACAAATAGGATGAAACTCTAGTACATACACGTGGTACAATACTGGTGCTCAGATGATAACTTACATTTTAGTCATTGTGTCTTAATCACAGGTGAGCCACATAAAAATCAATCTACTGGCTTTCAGGCCTTCCAAACCAATACTTGAAATGCTCATTTTCAGTCACTTCTCTATGACTAGCCACTAAGATGTGCATAAGCAAATGTGGTATGTTATTAAGCAGTGCATGAAAGCAGAAGAGATTCGCAGCAAAGCTTGAAACAAAGCAAAAGTTTACATGACCATTTTTCCTCCATGCCATCTACCGCAGCTCAGCTACTCCCTTTTCAAAATAGACACCTAAAATGGGAAACTTGCCTTCAGCAATTAAGAATATCAACCCTCCCCTTTTTAAATTTTCATTTCTCCCTTTCCCTTCTTGCTTGGAAGATCATTACTCCTCCTATTTGTTGGCAATAGGGTGGATATGGACAATAAAAATGCCTCCACCTCTATCTAGGATACTGCATCAAAGGTCTTAACCCAGGGCAGGCAAAAGGCTTGATCTTCTAGGAGCGGCTGGAGAAGAGGGAGGACCAAAAGGAGCTTCAAGTCTCTCATACATAATGTAGAACAGGAAATCACCTGTGTCACATAAAGGACAAGAACATGCTTCTCTTTGCTCCCCTTGAAAGCAAGAAGGGAAAGGAGGAGCTGAAGCAGGAGTTCACCTGTTTTCTGGATTGCTCTCGAGACAGGATGTTATATGTTACCTACTGCACGCAGCCTGGGCACAAGGTAGCTGTGACCAACGCTGTTTTCTTCAGAGTTTATATCACCCACTCAGATGGATATCTCTTTCAAGAGCCATCCCAAAAGAACTGTGTTATTCCAGGAAAGGGAACCATGAACAAAGGCTGTGAGTAAGAACATTTTGAAACCTGACTCAACACAACAAAGCCTCAGCTGTGACGGTAGAAAGCACAAGCTTCAACATTATCTGTATGAAGCACCTCTCCTACGTACTTTGACAAGAGTGGTCATTGGGATATTTCACACAAGTCACTGCTGTGCTAACACTGAACATAACTTCTTGGTGGACTATGAATCCCACCATTTTAAGGCATAAACCTTCATCAAAAATATTTTTTCTACCTCATCTCCAATTGCTGATGTCCTTCGTTACAGCTGTTAACATGTAACAGGGAGTACAATGATGCTCAGAATGGCCTCGAGTGGTTTACAATGTTCCTTGGCTCTTTTATGAGCAATTCAGAATTTCTTGGGGTTTTCCAGCTGCTTTTAGATCACTAGTTCAACTAAGTCACAACATGGCTTAACCAGCCTCTTTTCCCAGACAGGAACTGGAACACATGGCTTGTGGTTGCGGTAAATTAATAAGGGGGTGAAAAAAAAATAAACACAAGGGACTTTTCCCATGTGTTTTACAACACTGCAAATCTGTCCACCATCCAGTTCATCTGTAGCATACCATTCTCTTGCCAGTCATTCCTGTGCTCACTTGCTATGTGATATAACACTATTCTCCACCCCCCCAGCAAATTTTACTTTTAATGAGTTCTCTGAATTTCAAAAGGCCAGATACTGATGACGAAAGCTGGTGACACTCCACTATATATTTTGAAATCAGATCCAGATTTGCTTCTACAATACGTATGTAAATGTATGAGGAATTCCCTACTTGTAATGTATCTAGCCTTAAGCCATAATTATTGCCTCTATTTGCATAAAAACATTTACATAGTATGTAATAAAAATGCTCAGGAAAGAAGTATCTTTACAGACTGAGTTTCACTTTACGTAAGTATAACACAAATTAGACCCAAAATTCCTATCTTGGGAAAAGATAATACAGCATTATAAATTCTTAAAATGCAGCATTTTTCAAAGGTGAAAGATTCCCATTAAAGTACAGAATTTCCCGAAACAAGTTTCACAGCAAGAAAATCCTGTGTTGTATTTTTAAACTACATCCTCATCACTATCATCCATTTGTCAGTACAAGTACACTTAGAAGTTTTTTTATGCGGTGTGGCTGTGAGTTTCTTCACAATTATCAATGGAATACCCCTGGAAATCACTTTCCATTCATTTCCCCAAGCCTGAGGAGTGTAAGCAGAACTGAGAAATCTCAGAGACATGATGTGAAAAAGCACAGTGACTCTTCTTCGTTCTTTGGCAAAGCTTGGGTGAGTCTGTGGTTCCTGTAGTCTGAGAAACCGTTTAAGCATCATTCAAAATTACAATGATCAAGAGTCGCATTTCAGCAGAGGAAACTAAAAGGCTGTATAACTAGTTTTCCCACAGTCCATGAAGCCAAAACTTAAATTTTAGTGTAGTCTCACCTTCTGCTTTTATACAGCTGATCAACATTTGTAACCAGACAATCTGTTATCTGTCAAAGGACATGGCCCTACCTCTTCCTTGGTGTGATTTTAAGTAGGTGAAATAAACCACCAATGGCCTAAAGTTCACCAGAATTCATTGGGGAAGTTATTGAACTTGTAAATAAAGGGCCTTGCTGTGGCCCTTTACAATCACTCCAGCATTGCTAAACCCCTTGGATGCCCAGGTCTGCATGTTCTCAGAAACCTCCTCTAGGCAAAGTATGAGGTCAGTCTCTGGGACTCAATCCAAAAGTCCACTGAAACCCATGGAAATAATCCCACTCATTCACTGCAGTTAGCATGGGAAACCAAATTTCTCTGAACACACCTGAAGTATATCTACAGTCAAGTACTTAATCTCCATGTATATAGCTTAAAACCATAGGTGTCCACTTATCCATATTCCGTGCATTTACCATAACATCACAAGATTCACTCTTCATCCAAGACATGACTTAAGCAAATGATAATTGTTGGCAGTAAAAACATGTATTATGGTCATGCTCAAAATTCATGTTTGTTATGCCAAGCATTACATATAATTAATTAGTTTGCGATGTGTAATTTGTCCCATAGACATTATCATGCCTCCTTTCTAAACTGTTCTTCAATGCTAGCCACTACGCCATGGCTAAAAATAGTATCTGTTGACAGGTTTATAACACACAAAAGGTTGGTCCAAACCTAGACCAGCCATCTACCATAGAGACTGTACTCAAGACTTCACCAATTATTAAAAAACCCACAGAATATAATTTGAAGGGAAACTAATGAAAGAACTTGCTACTGATAAGCTGTAACTTATGCAATTGCTGCATTCCTTCAATATGCTCCACCAGCTTTACACACACAACTTCTTCCTTGTGTTTTGTCAGCAATCTGTTCTGTGAAGCCATTTAGCAAAGTCAATACTGAGGCCAAAGGCAATCTGCGCACTCCAATATACACTTTCTATGGCCATCAAATAATAATAATATAAAAAAGGGTACAACAATGCCTAAAAGTAACAAAGGCAAAATTCTGATGATATAAATATGGAGGCTTCTAAAAATTAAAACAGACAAAAAATTAGGTAGTCTCCTTTGAGAAAAGATCATTTCTTCTGCCCCTCTCAGCATTGGATTTTGTTCTGTAATTCACACATACATTTGCGATATCCTTTTTTTGGCTTTATACTTTTCACTGTAGCAGGAAATAAGAGGCTGATCAAGAAGATATTCATGCAGTAAGCTAAGTGATCTGAGGAAGTTAACCTGAATTTCAAACTGGGATAATTTTAAAATACTTATTGACAACTTACTGAGTGACTTCTTTTGCCCTTCCAAATTGTAACTAAGGGCTCCAATTAAAAAAAAAAATGATTAAAAAAAATTAAAAAGCACAAAATAAGGTACCTACAGGTACACGGATACCTTCAGTTGCCTCATGAAGGATGTGGTTAAATTACTCCAGGCTCCAAATTCAATGACTTATGGTAATGGGAAACTATACAATATGCTCTTGAAATCCAGTTTGAAATGATTGATAAAGCTTTAGTCTGACTGAACACATACAGTAGATAGATTAAGTGTCTGGCTTATCTGTCTGGTCCTGGGTGTTCATCAGTCAACCTAACTAACAAGCTAAAACTCAGGATTGTGGTCAGCAAGTTCATATTCATCCAAAAATATGGGGTCTGCAGTGAGCTCTTCACACAAAGAGAGCACAGTGAATCCGTTTAATGCTTGCTTACCCCTACTAATGCTCTCCAGCTAGGAAGGGAAAGAACTGTGGACTTGAGAAGCAAGCTCACCCCTTGCATTTACTTCCTCCTTCATTACTTTTTAACGTCATGGTAAGTAACAACCGCTGAAACCCATTAACAAAATCAGTTTATGGTGCCAGAAATCTCAATAACTCATAAAATTGCATTATGAACCATGTTAAATTTTGCACAAGTCAAATGTGATTTAATAGATTTTAATCAAAACACTGGTGTTTTCTGTGTGGCTAGTTGCCTTCCAGCTTGGTACACAAAACAGCTTCAAAGTGAAGACCCAGCTCATAAAGGTGAAGTAAGGTAAGAAACGTGTGGTGTAGATGATCTAGGTACAAACTCCTAGCTGGTGTAAAAGAATGTTACACCACATCTCTCAAGAAATCCCAGCTGCCCTAGCTAAGGAGATAAAAGGAGTACATCTAGAATCGGTGGCTTCACCAATAACTCTAATTTCACTAATTTAAAGGTTGAGACTATCGGTATTTTCATAAACCAAACAAGCGATTTAAGTTGGATTCCAAGCTAAAGAAAATTTAAGGAATGTACTATGGATCATATGAAGAATTCTGCACAAGATGAGCCTAATCAGCTTCATCCCTCTGCCCCCCTGCATTCACTACTGAAGGAAGGGGGGGTGTTAAAAAAAAATAAAAATAAAGGATCAATGAACTCCAAACCCCTTTGCTGTTAATCCGTGCTGAGTTTCAAACAAGCCTGCGGAAGGACAAGACCTGAAAAGGTATTCACAATAAAAGAGGCAATGGACACAAAAGTATATGCTGCTAATTAAAAACTTAAAATTATATCACAATGACTTTAAATGAGAATGATCTCAGTCTAATCACATAATACTTTCTTTTGTGCTCTGGGTCACGCCGTCACTCAGATGCAGCATTCAGGAAGCACATTTCATTAGACTAAATAAAGCTTCAATCATGTGTAAAATTTCCAATTTGAATAGGCAGCCATCATATCATTCATCAGTCTAGATGTATTTAATGGGTGTAATTTCTTCCTCATATTTCTGTGTTGATTGTTTCATTTCCATTATAGAAATCTTTCAAGATTGCTCTTTTTGCTGTTCTTTTTGTCAGGATAAATAACACATTTTAAGATGTATCCCAATGCATTCCTTTTTGCTTGTAAAAAAAAAAGTGATTGAGATAAATTTAAACCAAGACACAGAGAGAAACAACAAAAACAAAACACACACCTCCCTTCTGAGAAATCAGATGATATTAGCCATACTTGCATGTCTTGCAATAAATAATTACACTTAATCAAAAACAAATTGAGCAGTCTTGTTCAAACACAGCAGCCCGCTGTGGATTCTGACACTGTTTCTACAGTTGAATGTAAAGGGATTATTTTTAACATATGACTTTAAAGCAAAATACAACACATCCATGCCTTGCTTCCTTCTTCTCCCTTTTTCACCCATGTATCTATGCATAGGTAAGTAGTACAATAAAACCTTTTACCTTTCAGATGAATAGGATACATTTAAAATTTGAGGAAGATTTGAAAAGTCATGAGGAAGAAACCGTAGCACAGAGTGTAGCCCTCCAACACTAAATCTTATTCTTCTACCTTAATTTTGAAAAGAAAATATTTTCTCCTAGACGCTGATCTTACAATGTGGAGGCACAGTTACCTTCCTTATCAGGGTCAAAATTGTCACAACAACTGAAGCATATTTCTCAGTTATGTACACATTCAAAGTTTCCACATCAATAATATAACTTCATAGTTTTCTACCCAGCATACTTTCCCCTGCCCTTTGCCACACTTTGCTGGTTTTTTTCCTCTTTATTCCTTTTTCTGCCCGCATGGAGGACAGACATGCAAAACATCACACTGGGACTGGATGAGGTAGCCAGACTAAGCTTTCCATCCTCTGAACAGCCTAAACCTTTCCCAGTTTTGCTCCTTTTATCTTCCCTTCTCTATATGTGTATTTCAGCCATCTGTTGTTTTCTCTTGTGACCTGGGCCTAAACCTGTAATGAGATGTGTTCTGGTGCATCAGGCTCAGCAGAATCAAACAACAAATTCTATTTAAGAAACCCATGAGCCTAACAGGGTCCCAAAACCTTGCAGACTCGTTCTTATTAGCAGCACAGGCAAGTTGGTGTATGAAAACACAAAGAACATTATATTTACCTTTTCTGATATCCGATTATGTTTCAGAATCCCAAATTAGGCAAACAGGATGGGGTAGGGGATTTATCCATCAGGCTATTGCAGCTACAACCAGTTAGTGATTTGAAGCCCATGGAGCAGAGTCCTGAAAAAAATCAAGCAGAAAAAATATTGATTAGTAGATTTCTGTTTGCCCACAACTTCCAATGGAGACTAGTTATTATGGATGTCGTGATTATTTTTGAGGCCCGGGACACCATGGGAGGAGAGTAACTTGCAGAGGCATGAAAGCAGCCTGAAAAGGACTTGATTCTCTCCTTGTGATAAAGATAGAAAGCTGACAGATTTAGTTGCAAAAAGAAAAAAAAAACGTGAAACTAAGGCAGTTACTTAGTTGCAACAGAAACCAGAAGAAATTCCACCAAGAATACTTAAGACCTGAATGAGAATATAAAGTGATATGTAAAACTCCAAGAACCATCTTTCTGTCCAGGATAAACAGGTACAGTTAGGATTAACTTTTGTGAAAATACAGCTACATTATCTTTTTGATACACAACCTAATTTTCATTCAAGCCAGTGGTAAGATTCTGGTGGCTTCAGCAGATGCTGAATTGGAGAACTTCGTTCAATACCCAGAAGAGAAAGTGAAAAGCCAGCATCCTTCTCCAGGGACCACAGGGAGGCTGGAACCACTTTTCAGCTCTGCCAAAAGGTTCCTGTGTGACCTCCTGCCAACTATTAATTTTGTCTGGCCAAGAAGCTCAAATATATTTTAAACACCTAATGAACTTTATAGGTCAGTGCCTCTGTGCCATAATTCCCATCAAAAAATGTAATAGTACCTGGGAATCTTTTCAGTGCAAGAATTTTTAAGTGGTCATAGTAACCACTTTTTCCCTCTTTTGTGGCAAAGTGAGAGCAGTTACACAGCTTTCCTCATCTATAAGATATGGCATCAGTGTGGACAAGATTTATTTTACACAAATCCATTTTGTACTGTATTTCTTTGATAAGAGTTCTTAATCAGTGTGGCAAGAAATTTCTAAGTCACATAGAAGAGATGCTTATGCTGTTGCATACAAAGACAGACTGATAAAACCCCACCCTGTAAAAGGCATTCTGCATCTTCTCTATTATAGGGTCACTCTTCAGATTCATATGCACGAGTGGAGCATTTAAAATACAGATCAACTCTGGTCAGTTTGCAGCCCGACAGGTACATAGGATTTCTTGCACTAGGTATCTCACTATCTTTCATCTTGGAATCTTTAGATTTTAAATCATCATGCATTTTGAGGCACGTACTTTTTCCCCTGTGTTTCCATTGTCTGTAATGTCCCTAAGGGCATATGAAAATTCTCACCCAGAATTCCACTCTTTAATTAAGCCATGACAGAGGATTTAGGAGTCAAGATTGGGACACAATCTTGGCATCATGTGGGCATTCCAGAAGGGAATACACAAGGCTAAAGAATTTCCCTCTCAAGAGTTACTCAAAAAGAGCTGCTTTCCTCCTTAACGTGCCTTAATATTTTTATTCCTACTAGCATTTTTTGTTAGACAGCATCTACAGGCCTCAGCCATATCTGAGGTCTTGCTGCTTGCTGCCTTTAGATGACCAGAGAGATTTAGGAATTGAATTCAAAGCTACAGCTTTCCAGCTTGGACCCATCAGTCTTTTTGGGACAATCTTTGCAGAGCATAGCCATTTCCCCAAGGCTAACAAGAATGTTGTCGTTTACTTCAGCAGGCACAAGATCAAATCCAGCATTACCATGGATGTATTTCCCAAAATGTTCTACATGATAAAAATACTTCTGCTCTCTAAGGGGAGTCAGGAATGAGAACGTTAGCAGAGGAGTTCATAAACACAGTCCCCACACAAAAATGCTCTGCTTCAGACCCAGCCTCGGATTCTCAGTTCATCTGTTTCTCTCATTACGCTCAGCAGATACACAACAGTTTTGCTTGTTATGAGCAAAAAGGGTTAATACAAGCTGGAAGTTATTTACAGTTAATAGCAGTGAAAAAATTGCAGAGCAGCTTGGTCCAGTATCTAATAATAAAAATAGTTTCTTGTAAAGAGATTTGAGGGCAGAGACTGCAAGTTCTTCACGTTTTTGTGTTTTTTCTTCAAAAAATAGCACAAAACGCCAGTAATCTCAGCATGTTGGGATAAAGTTTTCCATAGCTTTCTGGTGACCTTGACAATAAGGAAACCAATGACTAGTAATTATAAGAAAAAAAAAAAAGTTGGCCCAATCTGTCACCGTTCATCAGCTGTGGTATTTCCAGGTTTTTTACTAGTATATTTACTGAGAAATAACTTTGGTCTATTTTAAATGTGTAAAGACACTGAAAAGAGTAGTGCCATAGTTAGGTTAACTTTATTGTTCTGAAATCTTGATGGTCATCTCTAAAAATAAAGCTTGAGAAATTATACAGAGGTACCCATAAGCTAAGTTTCTCAACTCTGACACAGAAAAAATATTCAAAATTCAAGTCAGTCAACAGTTGAAAGAGAAGTTTCACTGAGCCCATTGATGCTACTTTTAAGCATCTGAGAAACCTTTGCGTAGTTAAAAAACAGAAAGTAGCTTCAGCTTTATTGAATTCAAGCGAACTAAGAACACAGTGAAAATCAGGTGACCTTGCTTAAGAACCCAGGTTTAGAATCACATTTCTGCAGTGCCTAAAGCTTCAGCTGCAACATTAGCATAAAAGGATCCAAGCCTATGCTCAGCAGAATCAATTCAGCATGTGCTATTAACTCAGTGCATATTAGATGCAGGATTACGTCAAATCTTTACAGGTATTTATGTATCCATTTCCCTTTGAAATCAAGGGTTTGGGCTTTTATCTTTTACAGAAATGATGATTTAGGTCAAGGTAACACATAAGAGGGGGAAAAAAGCCTAACTCAAAAGGCCTAGTTTCTGGAAGTACTGTTCTTTGGCAGCCAACTGTACCACTGTATGAGCTCCCCAATCTTTATTTCTGTCAGATTAAAATATTCAGAGCTTAACCCAGAGGGCAGCAAACTAAGCTAAGTGCAGTCATCTCTTACCTGTCTTGCTGCAGCGTTCCTGGACAGTAAGAGAAACCGAAAAAAACTATTTGACCTGACAGCAGCAGATAGACCACTACCGCTGAGAACATCATATGCAAGTAATAACGCAAAGCATTTCTTCTGCTGAAATCTTCGTCTCACAATGTACATTTACATGGTCCCTTTGTTTCGTGAAAGCAATAATCATGATGATGAGGTGGCAAGCCATCAACAAAATACAGCTCAGGTCCAAATAGCCACGTAGTTTTCGCGTGCGTACAAACTTCATCCTGATCTTAAAGCTTCCTGACATAGAGACAAGATGTCTGCAACCACTAATACCCAATGGTTAACAGAAATGGTATGGAGCTGCCACATTTGACATTTCCAAAACATCCGACTATGTAATTAACAAATGGTAGGTTTTCCTCTTCTTCCCCCTGCCCTCTTTTGATTGTTTTTATATCAAATAGTTTGGAGGAAGTTAGTTTATAGAAAATACCTATGGCAGGCCCTTCTCTGAAAAATTCCCACTGGTCTGACTTCAAGGCTAATAAAACTGCTTTATTCTTTCTTCTGTCGATCCTCCTAACTGGTCAGCAAACCCCTAAGGCACAGCTAGTGCAACAAATCCAAGTTTGAGTGCCTGGTGTCTCATACACAGCTCTAGTCGGGAAGAAGATTCCTGTTACAAAAGAACACTCCTGCCAAATAGCTGGGTAATTTGTTAAGGTTTTTTAATTCCCCACCTGTTCTTGTTCATGTTTACAGGGAAAGCTCACAATGATGATGACTATTTTTCCACAATATAATTTTTTTTGCCAAGTGTCCAAAATAAGAATTCCACAGTATATTGGAAAAACTACAGAGCTGGTTCCCACCAGTGTTTCCTACCTCTGCCTGCACTCAAAGCATCACCCCTCAAATTTCTTCTGCATGATTCAGATGGAGATGTAAACTTGACTATAATCTACATATTCTATATGGAATTACTAGACAAAACAAAAATGCTAAAAATGCAGCAAATGAAGAATGAAGTCCAAAATAGCGTAAAAGAAATTCTTGAATGTATTTGGACTTTTATCACCTTCTGTAATTTTACAAGAAGCAGAAAAATGTGTATTTAATTATCTGACATTAGTGCAAAAGTTAAGGTTGAGGGCTCATGCACATACTGAAGCACAAGCAGGGGATGCATTTTACATCCTTATTAAAGCAGGTAATTCTTCAAATGAGATAGTAAACTTTCCTTTATTCTGTGCTCTTTATCTGGCTCTTGCAGTGAGCAGGCTTTTGTGCCATAGGTAACCCTTCCAATTTCCCTTTGACTTCAGGTGGAGCAGGGAAACCCTAATGTGTTCTTGATACAAGTTCACTGAGTTCAGTGGGAGTGTTTCCACTAAGATCAGCGGGGCTTGGAATATGCTCAGTGTAAATAAGGGTGGCAGAAACCCACAAATTTACTATTTAAAGTTAAGAGAAAAGAAAATCCATCATGGTTCAATAGATCTGAAAAAAACCCCAAACTACCCTTCTGAAACAGGTTAAAAGAAATTTTGCTTTTACCTGTACTCTTATCTAGTATGTTTTCATATTACTTAAACTTCTATACAGTCTACCAAAACTCTAGAGAACAAGAAGTAATAACAATCCTCTTTCAGGACTCTGAACAAAATCCTGGCCTGACTAAAGGTAATGGAAACTTTTTATTGATTTCTACAAAGCCAGAACTTCAACCCCCAAGAAGAAACTACAACCCCCATTTAAAAGCAAATATCTGTCAAGAAAACTGGCACAAAACATAACTAAACAAAGTACACAAGGGATTTCAAATGAGATTAGAAGCATTGTTTTGACCTTGTGGGTTTCAGAGGGGTGTGAGAAAAACACAGTAACAGCACAAGAAGTCTTTGCAAACCAGGCAGCCGAGACAGACAGTTTAAAGGAATTGGAAAAGAAAGTCTAAACAGAAATGGAGTGAAAGGAAAATACAGCTTCATCTAGAGTGAAAGGAATGAAGACCAATAATCATTAGGATTCAGCTTTGTTTCTGTGGTAGGTGCTCTAAAATCCATGTTGGAGGAGCAGACAGAAAGGTCATGGAAGTCAGAATTATTATATGAGAAAGGAAGTAAGGAACAATGGGCTCAGAGAAGTCATGACAACTGAAGGATTGGTGGTCTTCACTGTGAAAGAATGGGTGGCCTTTATTGATGGGCTCTTTCTATAGAGATGAATTACTGTGTACAATATCTATACAGACCAGAAGTGCACTGGTGACAGACTTGCTGAATTATTTGCTGTGGATAAACTATCTAAGTATTCTTTCCTGATTTTGATTTTGAACAATTCTAATGACTGCTGTAATATGTATTACAAACCCCAGTCCAACAAAGCACATGCATATGGTTCTTAACTGGAGCCACATGAAAAGTCTCTTTAGCCCCAGTGGGACTATATATGTATTTAAACTGAGTAGAAGGTTATTTTTCACAAAGAATGAGATCCACTCGACTAAACACATGAGCAAAGTTGTCACTTGAAAAAGACGCAGAGGGAGCAATGTTTCACAAACAAGACTTAGATGTCTACTGTCAGTTCTTCTGTAGCACTGGTCACTACGACCTCGTTTCCCTTCCCACAACATCCTTTTTCTGCTTTGTTTACTAAGATTTCCAGCTCTTTAAAACAAGTGGTCTTCCTCCTGCATCTGTATTTCACCTATGACAAAGGAACCTTGACAAGCTATAGTCATTAATCGATGGTTCCCAAATTATGTATTATTTGTAACTTGTGGCTGATCACTACGTACATGCCTCTTTTTAACCGGGAGAAGTAAACCAAAACAAACAGTAAAGAGTGAGTAAAGAAGAGAGAATAGGTCTTACCGATTTTTCTTTTTTTTTCTTGTACCAGTCAAGTTATGTGAAGCTGCTACTCCAGCAGCAAAGTGAGCAAAACCTCCTGCACCCATTTTGACAAGAATGACTGAGGCAGGCAGGCAAAAAAGCCTGAAACATCTGCCATGAATTTCAAAACTGCAGTTGCAGTAAATGTCCCAATGCAACAAAGAGTGAGGGAGGTGGGATCTAGTAATACTTGTTTACTTCAGGTTTAGCACATGAGAGACCCAGTCATAGGTGGGAAAACATGCTACATTCAGTCTTCTGCTCGGAATAAAACTGTTCACTGCCACAGTGAAAAAAGAAAGCACATGAGGACTGGGACATTTCTGTTAGAGGAGACATTTTGCAGGACAAAACTGTGGGAATCTGTGGGTGTGTAGTATGCTGAGGTTTGAACTTGGGAACTGTAAATGTAATCTCGACATCCAAGGCTAGTAATGTGCAGAAGGAGCCAACACCACAGACCACCTAATCTCTGAAAAGTCCGAGCTGGGGCTGTCGCCCACAGCAATACAATCCATCTGCATGCCACGAGATCTCACAGTTCTCAGTCTGGCTTATGTGCAGACTTATGATTATCTGTCCCATTATCCACATGGACCTATTCAGTTTCTTTCCATACCTCCTGCGACTTGGAATACATGATTAGCAATATGATGTAGACAAGTGTTTTTTTCCCTCCCAGCACCCACCCCCTTTTTTTGGTCAGGAAATGCCAGCCCTTGTGAGTCTCTCATAGAAAATGAATGGGAAATTTGCAAATTCCTGTAAACACCCACAAACTTTCTCATGATCTCTTGTTACTTTTCAAAGGATGGTCCTTTGCAGCTCCAAGGAGCCTGGGCTGCTGAATACAGCAATCATATTGTGCCAGCCTCTGAAATGTATGATTGTTGCACAAGGCAAATGCCCACACTACCTGGAGCTGGGCAAGCACACAATTGTTTTAGTATAACAGAGAAGCTGGTTTTTGTTTTTTGGTTTTTTTTTTTTGTTTGTTTCAAGCAACCAACAAACACACAAATGCAGATTTGTTGAGCATTAGCTTTTACAGGGTAATCCTTGTTAAGGCACATTAAAGCACAAGCTGATTCAGGCTTGCACCACTAGTCCTTGAGAGGGTCTTACTGGAGGTTTTCTGGAGTGCTGAGCTTAAACTTCTTAGCATTGTCTCCAGCAATTCCTAAATATAACATAACCAAGCCCTCTCATACTTGGCACCAAAGGAACTTAAATCATATCAATGTGGAAGAGCACTGTGATACAGTTTCATGCAGTGACTCAACCATCAATCCCACAGCTTTCAGCTCAGCCAAGTGTCCGTTTGAGAAAGGCACCACATCTTGACCGGAATACAGAAGAATGGATGAAACCACAGCGGAGAAATCTCGCAGTGGATTTTATTTGCAAGTCTCCAAAAGTGTCTAAGAGTTTTTGGAAAACAGCATCTGACAGATTGTTACGCATGGAACTGTTCAAGGGAACCAGGTGAAAAACAATGAAATCGGTCCTTTGGGGCTGCAGAAAGAGTCCAAGCTCCCACAAACCCTCAGCCAGGTGACCCTGAGATGCCCTTACAGACTCATCAGCAATTCAGCAGCAGACAGAACAAGGAGGAAATTGGGGGCCTTATTAGAGACCAGCCAAAGCAATACAAACCAAAGACTTGATTGCCACTGCCAAAAAGCTGCTTTCACAGGTCAGGAATCCTGATCATGCAGCTGCCTCACTTGCCCCTCATTTGCCCACATCCGCTGAGTTTACAAATGAACCTATTAGAAGGCATTATTTTCTTTTTTATTTGTCAGGGGGAAAGATGGTAACAAAAGGAGGCTATGAGTGAATGAATATGCCAACAGCCCTTTTGGTTTTACTGGCATGTCATTATATTTTAAAAATAGAACTTGATTTTTAAAATAAACAAAGCATAATATGGAGGTTTCTGTGTAAACAAAGGATTGTACATGTGGTGGTATGATACAAAATTTCATGATCAAGAAATTTCTCATTCAGCTTGTCTAATCAGCCAGAACAAACTTGCAGTCAGTAGACTTTAATTATAATTGCATCTAATTGATTCTTTTTCCTTTTTTTTTTTTTTTTAATCTGTGGTATTGTGGTGCTGCATCAACAGTAGTTCTTGACACAAGAATGCACATTAGGGACTCTAGGGTAGGAAATGGAAAGAATCATATGAGTAACCATCTCATACCCACTACATCGTTTACTTACTATTTATTTCCATTAGAAATGCTCAGAGGCACCAGCAAACTGGTCTCTGAATGATGAAGACAGAACAGTCATTCTTCTGCCTTTGTGGGGAGCCCCTGTCCATGCATGGAACAGGCAGGACAGCTGGGCCCCAGCGCCTGCAAGGGGAGCTGAGTCATAAGTTCTTAAGTTGGTGGTAAGATTGAGAGTCAAGCAGTGCTGGCCATGGCTAGATACCTGGTTAATCATCTTGGGAAAATCATTAACAGAAAGAGAGGCATATTCAGGCTTACATGACAAATAAACGGGGATTTTCAAAAATCTAATATTAAAAATAAAGGTGCCAGCCAGAATTTCACATCCTTTTCTCAAGCAATCACTGCACAACTTACTGAAGGCCATACAGAGTCCCTGCAACATTTGAAAAATATATCCAGATCGCTTGACTCAGCCTTAGAAGTATTATTCTTCCCTTAGCACAGCGGCTAACGTGCCCAGCAACAGCTAAATGAATTAGGATCCTAAGCCACCTTTTCAAAGGATTTGGGCACAGCATCACATTAAAAGCATGGAATGTAGTTTCTTGATTTACTTAATTATTTTTGAAAATGAACAGTATTACCAAGGATCATTTCACACTTATGCTCTCAGCATATATATAAGGTTTGCTATCTGCATATGCTGTGTCAGTGTCTTGACCTCTGTGTGCATGAAGATGATGCTCAGAATTCACACATCCTTCTGGTGTTTCTGGCTGGCCATGCCAACCGGCCCTTAATCGGTTAACACTGCCTTTATCAGGAGAGTTTTCTAAAAGCCCATGGAAAACAATAGACACTGAGAATCAGATTTTTGGCTTCATCAAATTGGCACTACAGAAAAAAACCAGGACTCTCAACAAAGATGTCAGTGACTCAACAACTCTCAGTAACCACTGCAAAACAAACATTAGACAGTAATTGCTATGTATGGGTTGAGCATCTGCTAAGAGGAACCATATTTTCATTCAAACAAAGTAATCACTCCCCAGCAGAAATATGGCTGAAGGGCAATACTTCAAATGTGGAGTATGTTGACACACAACAGTCTCCCATCATACACTAAACGCAGTAAGCTTGACTGTGTAACAGAAGGGTTTTTTATTTTGAAAGAGGATGTTTTACAATAAAATGTATTTTTTTTAAAGTAAACACTTTTCCAGTTACATATGTGGTATTGTGTCTATAGCCCCTAAAGCACTGTGCTACCAAGTGGCTCTGAGGGTACCTCTCTACGTGGGTTTGGCCTACATATATTTGCATCCCAGTGCCAAACCAGTACTGGAAGTCCAGATTCACAAAGCCCCTCTCAGCAGGAATTATTAGCCAGGATGCAGCTGCAAATGTGTGCCACCGGCCTCCTTCCCTGTGCAAGCGAGCTCGTGTGGTCTGGTGAGATGTCTCTGTGCCACACGTTGCACTGCCTCCTGCTCTGTGGTTACTTCGAGTAAAACCAACTTAAATGGTGTTGCACTTGGTGCAATCCTGCCCGTCATCTTTGAAGCAAACACTCACTCATTCCTGGGAAAATATGCTCTGTTTGGTAACTCAAACTCCTAAAAGAAAGCTTCTTTTGATGGTAAAGCTATGGTAAACCGGAGGAGTGTTTGCTGTCTGCCATAATCTTGGATAACAGAGCTAGTTTTCTAAACAGAGCTGAGCTTTGGGAATCAGCTATTGCTGTCAGACCCAGATTCCTCGTAACAAGAATGCTTGCAATCTGTGTGACTCTCTGTCCCAGGACAGTATGGCTGTGTAAACAGAAGACTACAGTGGGATTATACTGAAAGTTCACATGATACTTTCACAGAGACACCAGCCTCCACAGCCCTGGCTATCTGCTTTTACCTGTTGTAGGACATAACGGTATTATCTGGGAAATACATCTAGAAGAGAAAGAAATCATTGTAGTAGTACTACTCTGCATGATAGGAGAAAGAATGCAAGTATAAAACAGGTTATATTAAACCGTGCATTTTCTTGGATTTATAATGTGTTGTGTACAAGTATATAGCACACTGGATACATCCAGATGCTAAGCCAAGTCTGGAAAGCCACCCAAGTTTTTGCATACCTATTTGAGTACCTAAAGCAGTGCAGACTGACTTTCAGAAAGGCTGAAAACTCTCAGTTCCTAGTGAAGGAAAAAGACACAGCCACTAATACCCAGGCAGTACAAGCAACTACTGAAAACCATGTATCTGCACAATTAGACTCTTAAATGTCTTAGAAAAATCTGCCTCATGGTGCCAAAATTTAAGCACTTGCTTTTGCAAACTTAATGACAGAATTGTAACATTTATACAATTGAATAAACATCATCAGTACTAAATTTTAATATCAGTAGCTTACAGTATTCTCTACATTTCTTTTATATATATACAATTTAAGAGATTGTATTGTGATTTTGAGCATAAACATGAATATTTCTGCATTTAAGTTTTCTCCCCTACCACACCTCTGACTAAATAATACCTTTATGCCTCACTTCTAATTAGGACAGCCAAATTGTACTCTGAATTTTCAGTATAGAACAAAACCAGTATCTAGTGAACAAGGTCTTTTTGGGCTGGTTATAAAATATCATTTGCAGCATATTCTGAAGAAAAAAAACAGTTTAACTTAAGAAATAGAGCTGACTGGGGAGAACTGCTGCAACTTTTAGTACCATTTTATCAGTAGTGACAAATAATTTCTGTTTTGGAGTGATCCTTACAATTCCTCTCAGACACTGACAAATCCAGGAGGCTGAAAAGCTAAAAGTCCCAATCCAAAGTCCCTTAAAGAAACAGGCTTTAGAGACTGACTTAATAAAAACTCCCACCCCAAGCTGTCTGGCAGCTGAAAGAACAGAGAAGAGAGACTCTGAAGGGCAGTTAAGCAGCCAATTCCACTGAAATTCCAAGGATTTTGATCTTTGCATCCCCTTTTAACACTGAAAAACCTCTTTGTATCTATTAAAATGTTATGAAGGAAAAGACTATTGGATGATATCTGTCTTGCATGGAATAAGATACCGTATAAATATACAGGAAGGAGGTAGTCCCTTCCCTGCAAAGTTTACAACATAAACGAAAACAGCAGAGCTCAATACAGCACAAGGAAATGATAAGGTGAGATGTGGCCATCATGAAGAACAGTCACAGTAAATCAGCTGCTTCTCATCTCTTCTGGTAGGCACTCCAGCAAAGAGCTCAGCAAACTGCTAGACCATGAAACCTCCACATTTCACCTGAGAGAAGCAAATCACAGCTTGCCAAAAGCAAACCAGCCTTTAACCTTTTCAGTCTTTTAACCTTTACATAAACTGTGCTTGTTTTCCCATACGAACAATGGCCTTATTGTTTAAGATAAAATACAGTACATGACCTGTGATGTTAGGAAATGAATGAATTGTTGCATTGTCAACAGTTACTTTTTTTCCATGCCTCCCTATATCTAGGAATATTTTTTCCATGTCTTTGGTTTTAAGGAAAACATAACACTTTCGAGAAGGCTGCTGATACCCTAAGTTAACATGTTATAGTAGTAAAAATTGTGTGACACATTTTCAGTAATTCAGAAGCTCCTAATACAGGCCCACTTTTCAAAATAATTCCCCTCCAATTTAGGTATGTAACATTAATTTTCCAGAGTTTACATTGCCCAGAAACTCTTATTTCAGACATACAGCGGGCACTTTACGAAACCTGGCCACTTATTAAAATGCCAAAATAGAAGCTAGACTCTTCCAAACATCTGGCCAGACTGTGGCTACGTGACTCAAGATGACTGCATGAGAAAATACAGTGTAGGTAAGAGAGTAACAAAGATCAGGATGAAAAATTCAGACACTCATTCAACATTAGACATGAAATCCATCTTCAAACACTCATTGCTTACTACAAGTTCATGTAAAATTGGAAAATGTCCAAAGCAATTATGGTGGAGATGAAGATAAAGCAGAATTTTTACATATAGCAGAGAAGATATCCAACGTATCCCTCTTCTCAATTACAAGAGACAACAGCATACTATAAAGGAAAAAAAACTTTTGGAAAATAATCCTTAGAAGTTTTAAAAAAGAAATTCATAAACAATATGAAATATCACTTAAGCAATTACACACAGTTTTCTAGATTAGAACACTTCAATCAACTGAGGAAGGAAAAGGTTCTCACTTTTGTGAGACCCACTGGACACTGAATGGACCTATGAACAAATGTGTGTGTAAAGAAAATATTTTTCCAGGTTGGACCAGTTCCTAAATGCAAGAACAGGTCTAGATTAGAAGGTATAAGTATAATGGACTTGTCTGGGCCAAAGTACTGTGTGACAAAGCTGATTTCAGACTTCATTACCCATTTTGACTAACAGATTCATAGCCTGAGGCAGCTTTCATATTATTATAAATAGCCTTGAGAGAATTTAAATTTAGAATATTTTTTGATGGGTTTTGATCAGCAGTCTCCCTTCAGCCACTGCCTCCACGAACCCCTGGGAAATGACCAAAAATACTCATCTGATTTCTCTTTTGTGGGCTATGCTTATGTATCACAGAAATGTGAAAGGGATACCACTTCAATGATATAATGCATGTTTTAGTCACAGGGTAAGGAATTATTATTACCCTACAGCTCTGAGAATTTAACCTACAAAATTCTACATGAGTCCATCAAGGACTAGGTTAAAAACATAAGGCATCCCTAATGTGCTACTTTTAGAGAACTAGTACGAATGTGTCAAAAATCGGACAGAAACAGGAATAATCTGAAGAGAAAAGAAAATTTCATCAAGAGAGAAGAGGTAGATCTCCCAAACAAGAACTCCTCTGAGCTAACAAAAATGACATTTCCATGTTTTTCATAAAAAAAAAAAATGAATGGAAAGGAAGGAGAAAAAAAGTAATCATTCCACAGAATGCAACAGCTCCTCCATTATTGTAAACTGGCGCCAGTTCATTGAAGTCAATGGAACTACAGTGATACATACCAGCTGAGGATGAGGTTCTGAGTTTGTAGGCATTTGGCATAATTCCAGCCTCTGTCTCCATACAGACTAGTATTGTGTATGTAAACACTGTCTGACTCTCAAAAAATCATAATTTTTTAAAACCGCTTTATAGTTCTGATGAATTTGTCATGTAAAACAAATCATGGGCTTCCTGTGTTCAGTGCCTCCATCTGAGCAGCAGATACTCGCAATCTTGTATGTGCTCTGGTTTTGCTCACCAAATTCCACCAAGCTAAAGGATGGCTCACTCAAAATGCAAATCAGAACAGAACCCAAAAGAACAGATTTTTTCCTCTGTCCCAAATAAAGAAAACTTTAAATTTCACACTGACACTGTTGTGTGAAGGTTAGATTGTGCTGTTAGGGAGAAAAGGACATTGTTTAAGCTGACCCCACTAAGAATCACCAGGACTTTCAGATTCCCCGCCCCCCCCCCCCCCCCCAACACACCTCCAATCATTTTTTCTTGTCCTCACACCATAGACTAATATTTTAAGTAGTTATTTTAGACCAGCCCAAAGTTCCTCCTTCACCATAGTAAGAGAAGACTTTGTCCACATCTTGCCACCTTCCTGCACGTGTTTTGGGAAGGGAAGCGATAGGGCCTAGATCTACTTAATCCCTTTAAACCATGTTTTCCTCTAGTTACATTATATCTGTTACCAACCGATCTGCAGTTCAGGACAGACTTTCATTCCTCACCAACATAATACTAACTCTTAAACAAATCTGTCCAAATAAATAGAAGCACATCTTTTGATCTTTTGGATACTCCAGAGATATCAGTCTTGGGGGTTGATTACCTCTAGAGCATCCATTTCACTGTTTCTGAGGGGATCACCACAACAGAGGAATAAAAAGCCTTTAGAATCATGTATTTAACCTATAAACACTCTTTACACTATCCATACTAAGCTAAAAGAAAACAGAATTATTCAGTTGCCAATTATTCAATTCATTTGTATGAACACAAACAAAAAGAAAAAAAGCAGATATACTTAGCAAATATCTTGGCTCTAAAGGTAGAGTATTCCTCCCTTTGCTTTTCACCCTGTATTGTTCAGGTGACAAGCTGGTCAATCTGAAGAATTGTTCTAGATGAACACTACGGCACAGGTTGATCTCTGAAATTACATCCTTACTGCTGAAATTCATTACAGGTGCTCACTTGGGACTAGGCATCAGGCAAGAACATGGTGAGATTTTTGACAAAGGAAGCACTATTTTCATACAGCAGTCTAACTACTTATAAGTCCTATAACTGACAGTCTGTAGCAATGTCTGAAAAACAAAGGTGTTTGACAAAAGTAAGATCAGAGACAGATCCCCAGCTGGACTTCACTTCTTTTGTAGCTCCTTTCAGTAGTCTAATTTTATCTAAGGCTCAAAAAGAAAAGAAAAACTTTCAATTTGTTTTATCAATACATCATACAAGCAGCAGAGATTCTTACAGATAAAGATATACCCTCAAAGGAGAAACTAATATGAACAAGATCGATAAATCTAATTCCTTATTGACTGTAAAGTTCTTCTACTCATTTAAACAAAATCATTAGGATTTATGCCCAAAAGTGAGCCTTAAGTCTGATGTGCACTAGTTGTTCCAAGATTTGCTTTTCAAGTCGTAATACTTGGAGGGGGCAATGACTTCTTAATCCTTATCTGCGTGCCAGATTTAATAAACACATCTGTAACATACTGCTAACCAACCACATAAAATATTTGGGTAGAATCTATGCCTACTTAAATATACTCTGTCATTTATCCAATAAAATGTAATTATAAAAAAACAAATTCACCTGATTTATAAAATATTTACATCTCATTTTAGGACCAAAATCAAATATAATTAATAACTATACAAACAAGGGATAGAAACCACCACTGTTTTGCCATACTTTCATTTGTTGACAGTGGTTTTGGTTAATAGAAATATGTGGTCTGTGAAGAGGAGGGGGGATTGTTTTGGGGTTTGATTTTTGGTTTGCGTTTGTTTTTTTTCTTTCTGGGATCACAGATAGTGATGGGAAAAAAAGTTAACAATAACCAACAAAAGATTTCATCAAGAAGTAAACCTGACCAAAACTGAAACCTGTTTTGATTGGAAATGAGGAAAAGGAAGTGGATGTTTAGATGCAGATCTAAATTAGGTTTAGTCGGCGGTTTGGGGTTTGGTTTCATGACCAAACCAGAGCTAGGGTTCTCGTACAGACCCGATGATGATGAAACCTTCTAAACTTGAACTATGTAACCTGTTGTCTTGAGATTTTGGTCCCCAAAACACTGGAAATCTTTTTATAGTTACACTGGTTGATTGACATCACCGACTTCTATGTTTCTTTTGGGACGGATTCTTGAAATTTCTTTTGCTCAGTCCCTGTTTTTCCATGATGCATAGGAAGAACTGCATACAGAAAGCCTGGCGTTTCCAACTGATATTCAGAATTGTTTAATTGAACTTTAACCATTTTGGGCCTCATGCAAAAGAAATACTTTTGGCATGTGCTAGTATATAGCAGAGTTCAAGATCCCAAGGAACATAAGGCCGGCCAGTAGCATGTACCCTGAACTTCAGGAAAGAGATGTCTGATGTAGGGAACTGGTAGGTGGCATCCTATAGGCAACAGCTCTGAAAGATTATGGCTGTCTTCAGGGGCGAGCTCTTCTCCTTGAGAGAAAGCTCCACCCCTGTGCTCAGGAAAGCAAGTAGACATATCAGTAGACCAGCTTGGCTAAACTGGGAAATCCTGACAGAGTTCCAGTGCAAAAAGTCACACACAGGAGATAGAGGCAAGGATAGGCTACAAAGAATGAACATAGAAAGATTGCTCAGACACTTAAGGATGGTCTTAGCAACGCCAAAACTCAGCTAGAGTCAAAACTGGCAAGGCGCGTTAAGAACTATGAGAGCTTCTAGAATCAATCAGTAGCAAAAAAGAAAAAAAAAAAAAAGTAGGACGACTGCTGAATAGGGTGGATGACTTTTAATGACAGCAGATACAGATAAGGTTGAGGTGCTCAATGCTTCTATGCCTCAAGCTTCACAGACAAGGTTCAAGGATGAGAGAAGATATAAGGAATCAAAGAGAAGTCAGGATTCTTTTAGGAAATCCTGACCCTTAGAAGTTCATGCTACCCAAAGAGGTGCAGGCAAGAGTGCAGAGACAACTGGCGACATGGCAGGGTCATTCTCTTATTCACTGAAGAAAAGTCATGGAGATCAAGACAGGTCCCTGATGACTGAAGAAAGGCAAATGTTTTGCCCATCCTCAGAAAAGGTAACTAATGGGAAATTACCTAAAATCCTTGATGCAGTAGGCCCTTTACTGGGACACTTTACAAGACTCCCTAGGGCAGCCATGCTTCCCAGTTCATCTTTACTGTCCACGCTACAGAGCTCTCGAGTGCACAGATTCATAACAGTGGGAATGTCAATTTAAAAATGGGATGAAATGTACAACGAAGACCAGGGTGTAGAGTGAAGACAGTCTGTCTTTATGTCAGATGATACAAGTCTGTACTGCTTTCACTGGCTGTTAATTCATAGGCCACAGTATCAGTATAGTCGCACAATTGACAGTACTGAATTATTTCTATAAATGGAAGCAGTTATGCCAGCAATTGTTGTCTTTGAGTTCAAGCTATGATGTGAAAAGATGTGTTTAAAGCAAAATTCACCCCTTTATTAAAAAATAAACTTTGCCTTTGCAATAGACCCAGTCCTTTTTTCTCCCCTGTATATGTATGTATACATACATAAAGCCATTTATGTACACATACACTTTTATATATATATATATACACACACACACACACTCACTCCTTCTCCATATAAGGTCTTGGTAAATACGAACTGGATTTGACTCGGAAGGGAAAGAGACAGTTTAATTTTAATAGGCCAAGAACACTTATTATCAGACAAAACGAAAGACAAAAAAAATCCCAAACTAAGACCATGTAAGGTAAGTAACAACCAGTTCTGAAAAAGGTTCCCACTGGAATTATTCCAGACTAAAACAATGAGTCATCCCCTAAGGAATCCTGTCCTCACATGAAATATATAAATCATTGTCCATTTTGGAAGGATTATGCCAATAGCACATATCATTAAAATGTTATTCCTTTTAAAAGTGCTGAGACAAAATCCAGCACTTTGTTCTGTAGATCCTGATTTCCAGTGTGAACAGGAGTCTCATCATGGTCCCCTGGAGACAGAGTCACAAGGACATTTAGTTCATGTGTAGTCAATGTATGTTCCCATATGCCTCTGCAAATCTGGGCAAATGCAAACAGGATCATAGCTTCCAGAGGTTTCCTCCCTTTTTTCCTTTTCTCCACCCTGCACACCCCCACCCCCTCCACCCCCCATGAAACAGAAAAGCTCTGTGAGGCAGTTGTGGTAGAATGGAGAAGAACATCACATCCCAATGCACTGCTTTCAAATCTCAGTGCTTAAAATCTACAAGAGTTTCTTAACACATCAACAATTTCACTATTTCTCGAACTAGAATACTGTGTCTGTTTTATAGGCCTGTTATAGAAATTATTGAACTGCTATTTGCTGGGGAGAACAAAATTATTATGTGCTACTAAGAAAAAAATAAGTCTGTAAACTCTTACTGGAAAGCATAAGGTTAATAACATAAAAAGTTGCAGTAGACAGAATTAGCTCATTATATAACATTCCCAAAAGGTTTTATTTTTATGAACAATTTCCCATTAAAAATTTAGAATGACAAACATGTTTTTCAATGCATGATTTTAAAGACAGACTTCTCATGTGACAGTGAAATGTCATACAGATAAATCAGTTGTTACTCTTACATATCATTTGTTTTTCACAAACCCCTAAATACTTCACTCAAAAAGCAAAATCTCCCGAGCTACATAATGTATAAAGAGTTGAAAGTGGCTGTTTTCTTCTTGAACAAACTTACCTGGGGGGACAAGACAGGCAAGAGATAAGAGAAAGGAAATTTTACAGTTAGGTACAGAAGAACAACTTGATGAAGGTTGCCAAAGAACACAGAGCCAAGCCAACAATCACATCTAGCATTTGATCCACGAGGACCTGCTTTCCTTCCCAGTTGACCAAAACACAGAAGGAGAATTTACGAATCAAACAGTAGTTTGGAGGGGATCACAAATAAGCTCTCTCATATCTAATGTGTTGATGGGTAAGTTATTCACTAGTTACTATTACACACACAAAAAAATTATAAAAATTAATCTGAAAAGCTGAATTAAGTAACCTGTCAGCACCAGTTTACAGAAGTGCTTTGCAGCAAGGGTTTCCCCCTGCTGGGAGGGCAAAGGACAACCGAGCTGTAACATCAGCCTCAGCAATCCAAGTCCTTGCTACTTCCCTCCTGGCAAGACAGTATCTCTGTACATGGCAAACAAAAAATAAAACTGGGTGGGGGTGGGTGTCAGCTTTATTTCATCTCTCCACTCTCCATCTGTGGCAACCCCAAGTTATCATTGTAGAAACCCACTCACAGTTCAAGCACAGACTCAGCATATTCAACCAACTACTTAAGGAGCACTAGCTGATCTTAAAGCTGCTCTCACCTGATCTTGCTCGCACAACAGAAACCCACTGCCTCTTAAACCAACAGTCTGACAGAGGTACACTGCCTTGATAGACCGCGCACCCACTACAGCTGTCTCATAACTCTGGCTAGAATGACTGGTCTTTAACTTCCATGGCAAGAGAAATAAAAAAGGGATACTCCATCTTCAAAAGGAAAGAGGCTAATCTACATACTTAATGAAGACATTTTTTGTAATTCTTTTCTTCAGGGCTTTTTTCTCTGGAATTATTTCCTTCGTGGTCTTTGCCAAGTGTTCACAATGCAACTTTACAAAAGCAGCACCATTTTATTTCACACCCTGTAGAGCCAGTGAGCATTAGTCACAGTCAGAATCACATTTATAGCACTTCTCAGGCATCTCTGTCATGAAAGAAGAAAACTGGTGAACACTGAAAACACTGCTTAGTCACTATTACTTCATTCTGGCCCACTCTTGAACACTTACATCACTGTTTTGAAATGTATGGTTTAGATGCTGAGGTCAGCATTTTAAAGGTGTCCTACCACATTTCCTATGCAGCCGAAAGCAACACAATCTTTCTCTTTAGTCGAACCTACAACGTTAAATACACATGGTACAAAGTCTCAACATAACAGAAGAATTTGTTCTTTTTTAAAGAGTAAATACAAATGAACATATGAAACAATCATGCGAAAGGCTACGCAGACCTATTTTTTTTAAGTTACCTAGACAAACATTATAGACATGGGATGCTGGAACAACTTAAAAAAAAAAAAACATTTCAAGCTTATCAATGAGTTTTCAATTGTTCCAAACCAAGCTTTAATGCTATGGTACATTCAAAAATATAAAATTAATCATAAGAATCAAAGAAGGAAAAAACTTAGCAATCAAACAAACCATTCCTTATCACCACCAAAATGGTTAGCTCCTTACAACACACCCTCAAGTATTTTTTCTGATTAGTTTTAAGTAACTTACACACACTGTTACAACTGCTTCCCTTGGGAGAACATACCATAGGCTAATAGCTTTCACCACTAGGAACTTTTTTCCTGATGTACAGTCTAAATATGCCTTTTTTCTTAGTTTTACCCCATTAGTTCTTGTTAAAACTCCTCTGTATCAGGTGAAATACTTCCTTTCAGCCTGGCATGTTTGTATTTTGTTATTACATGTGCGCAGCTCTCCTGTACATCACTTAACGCTTGCATTGTAGCTGACAATGATCTAAACCTGGTAAAGCTCAGTAAATACAAGAAAAGATTAAGACTGCTCCAGCCCTCATCAAGGAACCGCATTTTAGACTTCTGTTGGACTTGAATTTATGCGATACCAGCAACATAATATTTTGTAAAGCAAGTAATTTCAGTTTCCAGTGCTGGGGGCTCGGCGGGGGGGGCAGGCAAAATCTATCTTCTTGCATAATGTTCATATCAATGCCTTGACAAAGTACTTAGTTTTTCAAAACCATTACGATATTTACTATAGCTAAACTCATAACATACAGAACAAGAAAAAGAGCACAAAGATTTGTGTTGTTTTAACCATGGTGATTAACCACGAGCTAGCCTCAGACATCCATGACTGAGGACAGCCATCATAAAATCAGTAATTTTTAAAGTATTTCAACATTTTTCTTAGGCACTATATTATAATTAGTAAAGATTGAAAGATAATAGCCTGAGCTATCATTCTGCTCTTTATTCCTCTCGATAAGAAAAAACAGTAAGAGTAAAGCTGTGAGTTTAAAGCACTGTTTTATATACGCAATAGAAAATAAGCACTGGAATATAGTCTGTTGCTGGGAAAAAAAGAAATAAATAAAAAGAATTATCAAAGACCGGATGAGCATTTTGACTGAGTCGCAACATTTCCCTTGGGCAAGTCACTAAGGACATGATCCATGACCACTGAAATCAATGAAAAGATTCTCACTAATGGCCTATAGGCTGTGGATGAGGCCTTTAAAATCCCTGTCTCTCTCTGTTTTCATCCATAAAGTGGAGATGTTTTACTACCCAAGTGTTGTGAGGATGACTACATTAATCTGTGCTCTGTTAACAAAGTGATGGGAACCACATATGCATCTATATGTACAAATTCATCAAATCAGTGGAATGGTAAGATCACCATGGCTGAAAGCTATAAAGGAATTTTAATATGTAAAAATAGACACAGTTTGTCATAAGGTCAGGAATACATGACTCACATGGGTACCAAGGGCTCATATTTATGTTCCACTTTGCATCAAATCATAGTTTGCACAAACAGTATTTAACTTTGCTTTTCTTCTTTTTAAAATTATTTTATTTTTAAGCCCTCCATTCCTCCTCCCATCCCCCCCAGCAAGAAGCTGGCAAGAGATGTGGAGCATCTGGGTTAGTAATGACAGCTGGTGGGTGAGACAGCATCAAGCTCTTTACTGGCTTTTACTTTGGTCTTCTGGGAATGAACCAAAATGAGACTTCTTCATAATAATCCCCCCATTTTTTGCCCTTGAATAAACTCCAGAAGTGATCATGAGCCAAGTATTCTTTGGGCAATCAGAAGGGGTTCTTCATAGCCCATATACCAGAATTGGTTGGAAAACAGGATCTCTGCCCCGTGGGAAATTTCAGCATTCCAAAACATGCTTTGTGCTCTGACTTGGAACAAGTAAAACTTTTTTCAGTATGAAGATTTCCTCAAAAAAATTGTCTTGGAAACATTAAACATTAAATATAATGTTACTTAGAATTAGAGCACAATAAAGACATAAATACTGAATAAGAAGAAAATATTACATTATCAGTACCATTTAATAATAAACATGACAACACAAAAGTCGAACAAAATTAAAAAAAAACACAACACCTGAAAATGAAGTTAAATTCTAGGTGGAAAAAGTTAAAATGGGTCATTCAGACAAGCATAGGCAGAGAAGTCTATGAACATGACTCGTCTGCAATAACAAAGACAGCTTGGTACGCCTCTGTGGCACTTCTTTTGGGACTACAGAAAGCACCATCACTGTAATCAAACCATTTTATTCTTACATTACATTTAATACATTCCTGGGCAGGTATTCATCTAGGATGCATTACTGGAAATCTCTGCGGTTGTAGTGATCTGCACTGTTTAAGGGTTGGCCCTCAAGCTTTAAATTGCTACCTCATCTGTAACACAAAGACCCGATAGAATAGAGTTTATTTTCCTTTCAGTAAAAGCTATCTTATCAGTTCACTGATACTGCAGCTAAAAAGCAGTAAATACCTTTTGTTTTATTGTTTTAATAGGAAATATATCTAACACCTGTATTGAAGCCCCACACCTTAGCCCTTTGTTGGGGAAATGACACAGACAATGAGCTCTCTATGAGAGCAGCCTGTGTAAAGCTAACATGGTCAAACCTTCTTGTGCAATCACAGAAATATCAAAGGCGGGCAAGGAGCAACTGGAACCTTAAGAGACAGAATCCTTTTCACAGACATTTGACTAATCTGATGATGTATCCACAGCGCTATGTGCATGGAGCAATGAACTTGCCCATACAAGCAGTAACCTTTTGCCTGTCAACAGGGTTTACCTGAAGGGAAGCTGCAGCATCAGTTTTGCACAGCAGAGCTTCCCACCAGCCCCAATTAGGGTATGAATACTTCGGTTATTAGGCTGTAATGCACAAGACTGATGTGTGTGCGGCTGTATGAGACTGACTCCATCTGCGTAAACACCCTGACTGGCTGAAATTGATTGCAGGGGGGAAAGAAAGGAGAAAACTAGACCAAGACACCTGAAATACATGACAGCAGCACTACTGGTATGCTCCTGATGTATCAATAGACAAGATATCCACAGAAAACTAAACGGGAACAGCAGCAAACTTTTTTTTTTGTTTTGGGGCATTCATTCAAAGGAATCGCTGTATGAGAAATGGATGGGAGTAAACATGAAAGTGTAAAGTGCTCCTTTAGGCATGTGTACTCATGTTTGCAAGTTGAGATGTCAACAGACAACCTCTGCAGGCCAGATCCCAGTCTTTTTGCAGTTACCGGAAGATTTCTGCTGAACTTAGTCAAATTTGGATCAAATCCTAAGTGAATACAAATGTTTCTTCTTCTGGTTGCACAAAACCACTCTGATGATTTTGCTGTTGGTTGCTGTGAGGAGTGAAGGGCTGTGTTCATAGATGCTCTAGGCAGCAGATGAGTTACCAACTGGTAGCTTGTTCTCTGTGGCCCTCCCTCCCTGCCTGGCTGACCCCTAGCGCTCAATGGTACAACCTGATCAGGATCGTTTTCCCATTTCTCTCCTACAACCCTGTTCATTATTCATGCTGATACACAAGTGGCCCTGATTTCTCAGGATAGTGTCCGTCATTCCATTATGTAGTTAGTTTTTAGCTTCTCCATATCTCAGACTGCTTCTCCAAAAACAATTGCTTAGGAGCCAGGGATTATTTACTGGCAACCATGAATATGTCAAACCCTCCAGATGTTTATTATTACTACTACTTTCCAGGGGTGTCAGCCAACAGTTCTGTTTGTGGCTCGCCCTTTACCAGGACACCAGATAACTGCAGCTTATAGTCCTGAGTTTAGTCTTGGTCACCCTTTGATCCACAAATCATTTTGCTTTCTCCTAGGCTATAAAATGTTTCAGCATTAGTCCATGGAACTTGTCTCACCACTTTGTTGGCATTGAAATACTTATTTTTTATCAGCCAAAGGGACATTACAGACTGTTAGACTGATTATCAGTTTGACTTTGTAACTGGCTGACAATATTATGGCAATGTGTATTACTGGCAGATGATACAAAGAATATTTTAAATGTCACAAACTAGCCATCATTCAATGCCCAAGACTACCTCCGTATTAGGAAAGGTGAACTTTCCAAGAGGACAGAGAGGTAGACAGTGTTCATTAATTTCATTCTGCCTCTTTCAGCACATTTTCTCCCCCCCTCTCAGTGAATAGTTTTCTACTCTTCTTGGATCTCAGCTTTTAAACTGGGAATAGTTCTAGGACTATACCCTTCAAATAACTAGAATAAATCACTTGAGGACCCCCAGGCTTCCAGATAAAACTCCATACACACAAGTCCTTTTAAAATCAAACTTGTCCTGAACTCGAATGAACAGAATTGAGCCTGTTCCTCTTCTGAGCAACATCCCAAAGACAGAAAGTGCCCCAGGAGGGAGCACTGAGTTGGTAAAACTATTCCTCCAGCAGCAGCGTGCTGCAGAGGATGTGTGCCAGGTACTGGGTGGAGATAATGCAGGAGATGAATCGACAGTCTCCTGGGGATTTCTACCAGCTGCCTGAGACTCAGAACTGATCTAACCTGTGCCATGGGTGGGGAAGGGCACCAGGAAACCATAATCGCCTCCCAGCTGTTCCTTCCTTCCTCCACCCATGCTCATTGCTGCAGAAGCCAAGCACAGAGAAGGGTTTTGGCAGGATAACAGTTATGTGCCAATGGCAGAACATGTGTTTAGCTCATATAATTCTTCTGTAGATGCAAGGATCAACATGTCTGTGCTACTTGCCTAACTCCTCAAAAAGGAGACTTAGAATGCTAGCTTATATAAAACAAGCTAACAGAGGTAAGAAGCAAACAAGTGGTTCATTTGCAGTATTTTTATGGATGGAAGTCTGTTCTGTTTTGGTTTTGCTGTGGGAAAATTCCTGCTGCAATAATAACTTTCATTTTTATGGATCCCTCATGCTTAACAAATTGACAGACTATTTATTTAAGCATCACTTCACCCACCATGGAAATGGAGCTGTCTCCTGGGTAAAACATGGTGTCTACTTTGCAGCAGTGCTCTGATACTTCAGAAAGATGGAACAAACTTCAGATCAGTTTGTAACAGTAAATGCCTAGATTTCCAGTGGTGTCTAGAGCACCTGAAAGTACAAGCTTAGGCTCTTACAAGCATCCAAAGTCAGGAAGAGTTCCTGTTGATTTCCATTAGTGTTCAGGCAGAATTGAAAATCATAATAAAGTCAAAGTAGCTAACTTCTGTGAAAGTTTAGCCTGAGAAAAAATTTCACTTTATGCAGGCAGTGATCACCACTACACTAGAACCTGCCTTGGCATGCCACCATCAGCAATCTTCTTCAAAAGGGTGCCAGAAAAATCTACTTTTTCACCCCAAGAGAATGAATTATTTCACGTGATCAAACAGACACAATTTATTCTACCAAAGTAGTCCCAAAGTCACATTAAATGATGGAAAAGGATAAAAAGGACACAAGGATTGCTTTGTCAGTATTCTTGCAAGATATTTGTGTTCTCTGAAACATCCACAACAGCATTCTTCTGACCCATCCCTGTTAAGCTTTCAGACCTTTTAGAAACTACCCGAGATGATATAGCTATAAAATTAATAGGCACAACCACCAATTTGCAAAGCGTGTTGAACTTTGTAATGCTCTGAGAAAGTCTACATTCAAGTTTAAATAAGAGGTTAAATCTGAGCTTAAAAACTGTCCATGTTAGAGACCCTGACTCACGTGGTACTGAATTTCAGATCCATATTCAAACAAATAAAAGAGGATTACTGGCAGAATGTTTTATCTATAAACCACCAGCCATTGCAATTTCTCCTTTCTCTGGCCCAAAGCAGCCAAAGTCTATAACCTCCTGGCTTGATTTCAAAACCATTTTGCCCATAAATCTCTGAAAATGGTTTCCAATTGGGGGTATAAGGTTAGAAAATGATTAGACATGTAAGGAGGTTTAAATCGATGCATCATCTACCTTGCTGAAATGAATTACGCTAAGCTGCAGTAGTGCTCCTGACCTTAAAGGTCTCAAAAACTCAAACCTCAAAATCCATCAGTTAAATATACTTTTCATCCTCTTTCCCTATTTTAACTCTTTAGGTGTAAGGTTCTTCCCTAAAACTAAAATTCTTTGGTGAAAGGTGCAAATGCCAGGTTAAGGAAATTGGGTCATCAGTAACTACAGCATTCCCAATAAAAGGAGAGAAGTTATTTCTCTACCTTTAGTTTTATTATATTTTTTCATTATTTGTGATACAGTTCTAGGAGGTGTAGAAGATTCTAATATATAAACTAAATGTCTGTCCCAACATTTTTAAAATACAAGAAAAAAAATAAAACTGCTAGTTACAAAGAGACTGGAATTCTAATGTGCATCTTGCTGGGAAGAATCACAAAGTAGAGAGCAGAGTAGCATAACATTCCAGCATGAATTCTCTGCAGACTCTCTCACAGGCTGGCCGAAGTGGTTTTTATTGCCAAAGTGATGTCAAGCATGGGTAAGAAACCCAAAAAGCTCTAATCTATCCAAGTTTAAACACTTATACTGAAACAGCTCTGAAATATTTACTATAAGACACTTTCCCCAATGAAAAGCAGAGATGAACACTTCAGTTTCCAAGAGAAAGAGAGGGAACAAGTCACGCCCTTTGAGTCTGTAATGGAAAAGGAATTGCAGTACACAGCTTTCCCCTCTCCTACACCAGTGAATGTAACAACAGACCCAAGATATCTCTCCTACTGAGATGGGAGGGAGACATCCCAGGACAAGTCTCATGTTCATTAATTGGAGAAGAGGAAGGTTCCAGCCAAACCAAAATGAAACTAAGTAAAGTTTTCCAACAGCCAAAATCAAGTTTATGAAACCCAGTGCACATTTTTCTGTGTTCCATTAGTAAAAGAAGAAAAGTGGTGTCGGAGAATAGCAGACAAGGTTTTCCAAAGCTTTCTCCATGGGGAAGGGACCTGGGTCACAGAGAAGGCTGAAGACAGCTGGCTTTCTGGCAAAAGAGTAGCTGAGCAGGAGGAAAAAGTACTAAAATCCTGAAACGGACTGGTCTGCTGGTTTTTTCAGGCGGTGTTAATGCTAAATTGCATGGTGTACAGCAGAGCCATGATTACACAGCCTTCACAGGGGAAGGAAGCTTTTGTAAATGCAATACATGGAGCGCCCATTCAGTTGGCTTCACAAAAGAAGTCATTAAATGGCCTCTTTAAGCTCTTAAGACAAAGACATACAAGTCTTTCTAAAAATGACATCATAGAGTTTAAAAATGTAAAGTTCTGAGATATTTAGCTTCATAGTTTGAATTCAGCCTATCTCCAGCAAAAACAACATACAAGATGAGAATAGCCAGCACAAATTTATCAAAGAAACCTTAAAATAAATTGAATTCATGCTGCATTAACTATACCCATGCCAGTAATAATGTTTCCATAATAAACAAAAAGGAGGAGTTGCTCAGAAAACGTCCCAACGACAAGGTGATGAGGTACCACAAATGCAAGACACTAGCAAAATGTGTAACGTGTATGACAAGGTACAACACTTTCATTGCTGCTTGCAAGAGCAAAACCTATTCTACGTATGCAACTCCACCAGTTGGAAATAATGTGATCATTTTTACTGAACAGCAATAAAACTTGATAGTATCCCACACCCATTTGTATCCTGTAAACATCACTTCCTGCTGGTCCTTCAAATTCTCCAGTTTACTGTAAAAGGGTTCCTTGCATCTCAGAGTTAACAAATACAGGCTAAATCTCACTATTACCACTGCATTTCATCTATAACGCTCTGACATTCTCAAAATTTTAAAAACTCTTAACCTATACTTTATCTGTTTACTTAGTAGTAAGGTGTGCAGATGAAATTGTCTGCAACACATTGCATTTGGCCAAGCAAAATCAAGCTCAGTTGTAGTATTATTAAGCAGCATGATGTCTGTCACCATGGCTAACACCTTGGACTGAGCCAGGAACTTTAAACCATGAATCATTATAGCCTGAGCCAAATCCAAGTTCTGTAACTTGTGATTTTTTTATTAGATGTTGCCTGCTTCATTGGCCTCTACAAGAATTAAACATGTCCTCTGCCCAGTGAATTCAGCCTTCAGTTTTCAAGCTGCCTAAGATAACACTTTTTTTCCTAGATAGCATTTTTGTGTGAAAGGTCTCAGAGCATTTTATGATAAAGATTCACCACCTCCATATGAGCAAAATGACTCACACAGATGAAGTGACTTATCTGAGATCAAGCACAGGCCAAAAGACTAATTAAACCCAGGTATTCTGAAAAGGATACGGGCAGCTCAGAGATGCATGAATATGACAGCCACCTCCTAAAAGGCTGTAATTGATCCAAGTCTTTGGGTTTAGAATGAAATATCCTAAAATTCACTCGCTTTTATGCAAGTAAACCCACGGTGCCTAGCACCTTAATAAAAGATTTCAGGATCTGACAGCACACAAACAGGCCAAATGCAGAAAGGGTTTTTTTGTGAAATTCAAAGAGCTTTGAATTAAGATTAAATTGATAGCTATTGCCAGCTAAAGCTTCATACAGACCTCAGCTGATTCGCTGAAAGTATGACACCATTTAGTGACCTCAGTAAAATAAAGCTGTGGTCTCAATGGAGCACATGAGAAAAAAAAATATACATACTTTAAAAGCATCATCCATTGCATTGCTTAGTGCTTTCAAGTAGAAGTCAAAGCACTAAATTCGTAGTCCAATTTGACTATCATGATTATCCTCATCATAACTACTGTTACTAATTCTTTTAGGTCAGCTGTGAAGCACAAGTGCAAGGTAGCTGGGGACGCACATTGCTGCACGCAGTCTGGGTCAATGACTGAACTTCAGCTTCGTGCATTTGGCTTGATACTAACTCTGACAACCATCAATTTCATTTATTGTTTTTTTCGCTATGCTATGCACAACATTCTATGAGTTGCATTTATTCTAGCTACAATATTGGATGCAAAGGAACTATTGCATAAGAAATAAGAGCCAAGGTCAGCATGCACAAATTCAATTTAAGCAAGGTCCAGTTGTAACTGTACTTTTAATGATAAAAAGACAGAGAAGGGGAGTGAGATTGATAGCAGTTATTTCCACATATTTACTTTCTAACTTTGGCCATCATGGCACTTTCTCTACTTTAAGGCTATTTTATATTGCCAGACTGTCCCAGCAATGACTCCAGCAAACGGCGGGATCAACACTAAGGTAAAATTTCTCCCTGTAACACATCCTGGTTCTCTTTTATGAGGCCAGTAATTATTTTTTTTTTTTGAATGACACATCTTCACAGACAAGGACAGAAAGTAAAACAGCAGGTCTGAATGTACCCTGGTGACAAGAGGTGACAAGACCTGAACAAACCATTTTGGATTACCCATCTCTGCATGTGTCCTGACCTATGTTACGACTCAAACTCCTTAGTGTGAGCATGGTTCCTGCTAACACAACTACGCAGCTAAGGCCAAACCCCCTCCAGGTCAACAGGTGTGGAAGTGCTATGAAAGCATTTCAATGTTTATTTAGTTTCAACTTTTCCATTTATATCTTTTCTATTGGAACAGGAAGAATTGCTCAAGAAAAAAAGCATACCTCTTGTTCTGCCAAAAGTTTGGCAGAACATGTGAATGTTACGCATTATAAGAGCAGCAGGTAAGTTGATTAAGTTTGAGTATTCTCCCCCTTTTTCATTTGTTCATGGTGTACTTCGTAAACAAAACAAAAAGTAATGTTAGTGCCCGTTGGAAGGCAAAGGATCTGTGCAATATTACAGCCTTGTAACACACATCTGAAGGGCTGGAGCTGCAGTATAAAAGAGAGGCACACACAAGCTTCACTGGCAAAGCATGCATTTTAAATAAAGCTTCAGTACTCAAAAACAGACAGTCTCCGTTCTCATTCTGAGTAATGTCTGCCTTCTTTTCAGTAGAACGGCCCACAATGAAAGTAACAAAGACACGCCAGATGAAAAACATCACATTGCAAGATCTCAGTATGCTGGAGAAAATCCTGTAATTGCTTACTGAGGTATTTCCTGCTGAAAATGTGGGGAATAAAGAAGGGATGCTTCATGTCAAACAGGGGGGAGGGAAGAAAAATGAAGACTATGTCCAGATTATTCCCTTTTAGTTTTGGTCTGATCAAAATCCGATTTTCATGGTATTTGATACAGAGCTTGTATGGGGCTACCCCAGCTCAGGTCCTGTAAAAATCAGTTCATACTCATACCAAAAAAGTGTTTGGCACGGATTCTGTCTGCTAAAGTAGGACTAAGGGCCTTGGTAGCAGCAGTCAGCTAGGAGAAAAGCTTGTCCACATGAAGGGCCTGGAAGATGGCCTGCAGTAATGGTGTCACATGAACTTCAGCTCTGTGTTAGAAGTGGCCACAGACACTGGTTAGTAGAGGTAGTCACACAGCAGACATATGCAAACATATCAATTAGTAAGGACAATGAATTGACCATATTTTTTTAATGTCATATTATTCATTGTTACCTATTTTTATTAGAAAACTGATTCAGTTACCTGAGGTTTGAGGAGAGACTCATCTTGATTCCACTTGCATTTACACTAGTTTGTGTTACAAGCATCCTTTTATTTATGCATATGTGCCTCACAAATAATGAATAATCCCAAACTTCTTACTCAGATCAATGCTCATTTTTCTTTCAGAGTAACTATTATTCATTTTTCTATTTCATTTTACAGGAATGGAAGATTATTTAGAAATCAATAGATGGATTTAACCTATGGAAATTATACATTAAAATTTAAATACATAGGATGCAAATCCATTCATTAAAATTAATTCTCTAAACTACTCAGGGAACACTTACGTAGGGAATTCACATTCATATGAATTCTGTTGGTGAACAATCCAAAAAGAGTGGGAAAATTTTAATACTATACACTAATGTATTTGTAACAAAAAATATCATCAAAACTGTTAGCTAACAGCATCAGCTATATAACCTTACTTGGTCCTAAACAGAGGAAGATGAAAGGGGGATAAAACGAATGCACAGTATATTACTAGATAGTAGCAACCTGCCTAGAGATTCTCCGGTCACTTTAAGTCTTTACCAGAAGGTTGAATGCATTTCTGAGGCTGACGTTTTAGCTCAAGCCAAAGTTACAGCCCCATCTCAAATTATCAGATATTCATTCACTGCATTTCACTCAGAACTGAGACCAGAATAGTCCCAACTGTCCCCTCCGGCATTCAAACCTATGAATCTTTGAATAATGTCATCTTCAAACAATGGATAGAGGCTCTTGCTCTAAACTGACAGCATTCGTTAACCCCACGTTCTGTGTAGACACACTGCTACCAAATAAAACCCCCAAAATACCTGTTTTACTTTGATCTTTTAGGCCTTCACTGAGTTTGTAGCATCAGGCATTCTCACAGTTGAGCATCCCTTCCAGCATATGGGAAACTAGATTTACAGATGGTTCTGGTGGGGACAACTGATGAGGAGAGGTGGTGCTTTCCTAAACCTGTCACAAACTTGTCCAGCAAATGGGGCTGACAGCACCAATTACTACATTTTATATGACAGGTGACAAGATGAACAGAAGATAGATCTGGTTTTGAAAAGCACAGCTTCTTTACTCCTAAAACTGATGCATCTATAGGTACACAAACTAGTAATACAAATTTGGAAAGCAAGTCCCTGTGGGAATTAAGATTCATTCACAAGTGTGCTGAAGGCCCATTTTAGCCAAGGATATACATTATGAATTCCTGTTTTTCTCTGAATCTGTTATGGCAGCACTTTGAGATACATCCAAGATAAGGGCTCTGCTGCAAAAGACACTGGGTTAGCACATGTTACGAAACAGTCCAATAAACACAAAGCTCACAGCATAGAGAAGATTGATCAAAAGAAAAGTGATTTGCAGATCGCAGAGCACACAGAACCAAAAGATGAAACATAGACAAGTGGAGTGCACTGTCTCCCCAGAAGATAAGTGATGCTATCAAATTGTTCATCAATGAAATCACCTCTACAAAGGAACAGCCTCCAAGTATTATCTATGAACAGAAAGCTCGTTGGAGTTCTGCTAACTAGAAGACAATTGGACCAGGCAAAATCTTGGGTAGAGAGAAATGATTACGTAAGAAACTACCTACTGAATCTGTATCAAAAGCCTTCCTTCCACAAAATCAGCTTGGTGCACCCATTATGGGCTGAAGATTTATTATTACTATCCAAAAACCTGTCTCAGGAACCTAACGTTAAGCCATGCATTCCCATTATAGCATGATGATTCACTGTTAATCCAAAATGCCTTCAGAACTACGCACAAGATGAGATACAATTCATTCATCTTTCATCCAGAAAAGAACAGGCTGAAGCAAGCATATTTGGAGGAAGGCCTTTATGATGGGATTTTCAGCCTCGTTTTTTATGGAAAGGGGTTTAGATAATTGACTGTGAACTTTCTATCCTCTAAAGTTTTGAGCTTCTTCCCCAATTTTAGCTTCATTTAATACAGGGCTGACACACATATTGTTGTCATAAATTGTGTTAAAATGTATAGCTAGGTAGAAGAAAAATGCAGATTAGTGATTCCCATTTTGAGAAAAGCTGAAAAGCCATCTCCCCTCCAAGTATGCATAGGATGGAGCCTTCAGAAACTTTATTAGCAGACCTGAACATAGCATATGTAAACAATAGGTGCCTGCAGCACAGACTGACTGCCTCTAGAGATTTGTGAAAGAACACAAACCTGTATGTGTTTTCTAACATGTGAAAATATTGATAACATATCTGTCCCAATGGGTTTTCAGCTGAAAGACTGTTATGTTACACAGTGATCTGAGACACTATTAATTACTGTTATAGAGCAATCGGGAAAATTTTAAAGCAAAAACTATTTGTATAGTTACTCTCTCAAGTCCTTGCACATTTGGAGAATTGAAACTAATTATTTGTAGCAGTAGTACAGAAGTTTTCAAACATAAAGCCCCAAAGTGTGATTACAGATTTGAGATCAAACAAGTTTATTGATATTTTCAAATTACTGTGACTCATCCAACTCTGAAGCAAGCTACAATAAAGTTTCAAATATCTTTACATAAAAATACTAAATTGTGGAAAATGTAATATGCCATGGCTTCTACCTTGTGTATTTTGATTTATTTGAAGCAAAGTCAATAGTTTTGAAACCTCACCAAAAAGTCTGTTTAACACAAATCCTTACCAGCAAAACTGCTGTGTTAACAATGATGTGTTCAAGCACATTTATATAGCCCCCAGGAAGAAATGTACCTTGCCCAAAGCTTGATAGCAAGAAGATACCCTTTGACTTCAGGGAGCTTCAGATTAGGACTCAAATGATTAGTGACCTGGAGCAAAAATAGTGAAGTATTTTATATCTCTTTGGGCACACAAATTATCATATCAAAATCCATTTTATCATTGGCAAAGTCAATCACATTATAAACGCAAACAGATGTTTTAACGTGTCTCTGGCATTTGGCTTCTAGGCAGAGTAAATTGAACATTTCAATGTCATACGTTTAGTTTCTGTGAAGTTAAAGTAAACCAAATGATTTCTCCCACAGCATTTTAACTCACTGTCACCACACTGATGTTTACTTTGTCACACATGATAAAACGTTGGCTTGCATGATGACACTGAACCCAAGTAGACTGAAAAATTAAGGAGAAGGAGTAGGAGAGAAGAGCCTCACTTTTAACTCAGACTCTCTGTAAGATGAGCTTTTTAAGATTTGCCCACCCATAAAACAAGACATATGATTTTGTTATACTTGGAGCCTGATTGTCAAAAACACAGTCAATACGTTATGTGGTATTGAGCTGCTTCTACTTTGTATGATAACACTGTTATGCTAAGTCATTTTAAAAGGCACTTTGATATACTATACACATGAGCTAATGCACATGTATTTATGCACTGCATGCTTTGGAATGAAAAGGACAGGAGGCAGTGTGGGAAAAACAGGCTGAAGGCAGAAAAAAAGGAAAAAGAAAAAGGGACCCTACGATTCCCATAACAGAGCATATTGTTCAGTTAACGCATAGGTCAGCGCCTCTCAGGCCCTATCACTGGTTGACAGAATTAGATTCTGATTCATGCTCTGTAACTCACTGTAATGCCAGCCAGGGACAAGAGCGTTCCATGGGAATGCTTCAGCGGGTCCCCTCCTTATCAGCTCCAGAACAGCTGCCAGACTTTAAGGTCGCTTGATAGAGAATTTTATTCTCAAGATTGTACATTAATTTCTAAATTCTTTCTTATCCATGTGCTGTGATTTGAGACTGCATTCAATGCAGCCCAGCACGGGGCAAGCCTTTCCCATCCACACCCCTCCTTCCTGTCTGCAAACTTCCTTCCTATAGATTTACCCAGACATCTTTGAGCTAAATTAACTCCCTGTACTTCTTTGGCCAAGCACTAGCAAATAGGAAACCTGATTTTGACCCCGCACTGGCTACTAGGCAGAGAGATTTTAAAAGTTATCCTGCATCTGTAAAAAGTTTAGCTTATTCATCTGCCTTTACCACAAAGTAAAGTGACCTTTATTTTCACACTGTAGCTAACCACTGCAGTAGTTCTTTACAATAATGATTTCCCACCCTATCAATTTGTTGTCAGGCAGAGCTCACTAATGGCTATAAAAGAGCTTGAAATCCCTGGACATATTATGCAATTTCTGAATAAATATTACCTTGGTTTATAATCCTCTGCTCTTTCATGTTCATATAGTTTTAAATTATCCTTTACTATGGTCAAGAGCACTGCAGGATAAATACATGAAAACAGTCAACCAATGATTGAAACTTCTGGCAAGCTGAAGTGGAATTAAGTTACAGTGGAAA